>NW_028136500.1:606333-1212666 GCF_964662115.1 Mustela nivalis
GTCCTCAGGTTTGGCTCCAGGGGCCTGAGCCTGTAGGGTGTGTAGGCAGAGCTGTTTGGACAGTTGTCTGAAAACACAAACGCGGCTTATGTTTCGGGTAATAGGTATGGCAGTATTGATCTACAGACCATGAGGAGAACTCTTCGGGATATGAAAAAGGGCGAGTGTCAGGCTCTTGCTCAAGTTTTTGTCTCTGGATATCGTGTGACTCATGGTCATGAAATTTCCGGTTGACTTCATGGGAAATGGACGAGTCTTACTCTCTGGTGGTTTGTCCCCATCGCAAGATTTTGGGGTCATTTTGTGGGATGGAAGAAGTCCGTTTTGTTGTTGTTGTGATTTGCCTTGTTTTGTTTTTTAACCTCAGGTGTCTCACCAAATGAGGTATTCCAGAGTAGAGCCCTGGGGAGGGCCGACTGGACAACCAGAAATTTGGTTACAAATTTGGGCCTAGGGACATGTCAAGCCCATTATGTCATCTAATGGTCGAGCGACTGAGAGGACTTACTAGAGGACAGGACTCACAATGAGGGTCACAATGCGTGTTTATGCCCACTTCGCAAACAAGAATGGGCGGGGCCTCATGGTGAATCCTGGTTTCTCCTACACTGAACGTTGGACAACCTGCCAACGACAAGATTTCTTGCCATGGGTAAGGAAGTGTTCTGATTTCTGCATCACAGTCACCCTTGGGCAGTTATTGGAGATAAGGTCTAGATTCTGAAGCCTGAAAACGGAGGTAGGGAAGAGATGATGACCTAAGGCCATGGCGGGTCTGATGTGCTCAGTGTGCGGTCAGCTGTCTGGGTGTTGGTCAGGAGGTCCGGGCTCAGGTTGTGTCAGACAGTGCATTAGTGCCCCCGTAGACTATATAATTTGGGTAAAGTCGAGTGCCATGTAGATTTATCCTCATATAAGTTGTCTGGGCAGCTCATTAGGCAAAATTTGTTTTCTAGAGGGCAGGCAGAGTGCTTCATTGTCGGTCCGGAATTGCCAAACTTGAGGGCTTCGTGTCCAGGAGTGTGAGGACGGAAGTCTGAGAACACAAGCTAGACTTGTGTATCAGGGCGAGGACACGGCAGGGACCACTGTAGATCTGAACCAATATCTCATGCATCTGAAGTCAGGGCGAGGATCAGACGTTGGCTCACGTTGGAGTTTATGTGCATGACGACCCCTTCATGAAGGGAGCGAAATCTCGAGGTCATGTAGGTTTTCCCACGTTGGGTGTTGTGGGATGCCCCCTTCAAGGATACCTTCTGCGGGACAATTGAGACCTGTTGGGCAGCTTCAGGACATCCCATATGGAATGACTCCAGGGCACCATTCGAGAATGGATGACTGGGAAGCAGGCCTCGCATTCCAATTTTCTCCTAGCAACAAGAGAGTTTAGATCTGATGGCTCTGCGTGAGCAACAGGAGTGACTGACTTGAAATGGACGTTCCTGAGGATGGGTCCTAATGTGTGTTAGTGTCCATGAGGGCCTTAAAATGGGGAGGTGGTACCGGGACCCTGAAGTATTCTCCTAAGCTATTGACATAGCTCGATGCACAAGATTCCTTGTGGAGACGAGATTAGTTCTAATGGGTGCCTCAGAAAACCCCTATGCTGGTATTGGAATCCAGGCTTTTGAGGAGACATGCCTGTAAACCAAAGCAATGTATCCGATTATGGCCTAGGGTCCTTTCTGGTTCAATCTGCTTCTCAGGGGACATCCATCTATGGTATGAGTGGAGGTAGATGCTCAGCTGGTATCAGACCGCCCTTGTTTGTCCCGGGCGACCTGCACTATTGGGATGGCCTCAGGGATTTGGAGGGTTCTCCTAATTTTACGGTTTTGGACCATGGAATGGGCAGAATTCCCATGGATTGGGTAGACACAGTCCTAATGTGTGACACCTGGGGCCCCATCCTGGAAGGTGTGTGGCCCAGGACTTTGGGGACAGAAGTCTGAAAACACAAACTCAGCTTAGCTTTGGGGAGGTAGGTATGGCAGGCCCGATCTATAAACCATGAGAAGAACTCTTCTGGATATAAAGAAAGAGCGAGTCTGAGGCACTTGCTCAGGCTTTTGTCTCTGGATTTTGTATCCGAGATGGCCGTGGAATGTCGGGGAAGCCTCATGGGCCATGGACGAATCTTTCTCTCTGGGGATTTGGTCCGATCCCAATTGTTTTTCATCAATCTGTGGAATGGGAGGACTCTTTCAGGTTTGTTACCTCAGGTATCCCGCCAAAAGAGGAATTCCAAAGATGAGCCCTGGGGAAAAGTGAAGGGAGAACGCGAACTATGGGTAAAATTTGGGGCCTAGGGGCATGGCAAGCCGAATATGCTAACTCTTCATCCAGCCACTGAGAGGCCTTACCTGAGGCCTGGGATCAGGCTGAGGGACACAATGTGTGTTTGTGACCAATGTGGCCCATAAACATGAGCGGGGCATCATGGGCCACACTGGTTTCAACTACACTGAACGTTGCAAAAACATGCCAACCACTAGGTTTCTTGCCAAGGCGAAGGAGAAGTTCTGATTCTTGTATCACGTTCACTCCTGAGCAGTGAGTGGAGATAAGGTCTAGGTTCTGAAGGTGAAAACTGAGGTTGTGTAGAGTTGATGGCCTAAAGCCATTGTAGTTGTGATATGCTCTGTTATGGCCAGCTGTCTGGGTGTTGGACTGGAGGTCTGCCCTCAGGCTGTGTCAGACAGGGCTTTAGTGCACAGGCTAGACTGTATAATTGGGGTATGGTCGAGTGGCATGCAGGTTGTTACTCATTTAGCGTTTCCGGTTAGCCCTATAGGGACTCTCCTGAAGATGAGTCATAATGTGGGTTGGTGGCCATGGAGACCTTGGAATGTGGCAGTAGCTAAGGGACTCGGCAGGATTCTCCAACCCGAAGGGCTTGACACAACTCCAACAAGGAAGCTTCCCATGTGGAGATGAGAGGTCTTCTGTCTGGTGCCTCAGGAAAGCCCCGTATGCTGGTCTTCGAACCCAGGCCTCTGAGGAGTGATACATGGACACCAAAGCAAGAGTTCATAATAGGGCCTAGGGGCCTGTCTGGTTCAATCTTCTGTCTCTGCGGATATCTGTCTGTGTGTCTGCATGGAGGTAGTAGTTGCTCAGCTTGTGTCATAATGCCCCTATTTGTCCAGTGCGGCTTGCGGTAGTGGGATGTCCTTGGGGACCTTGAGGTTTCTACTATTTTGTAGAGTTGTGGCCAATGGAATTGGCAGTTTCTTAGGAGAGAGCAGGCACAGTTCTGTGGTGTGGCTCCAGAGACCCCAGCCTGGAGGCTGTGTGGGCCATGGCTGTGCAGACAGACATCCAAAAACCCTAACTCAGCTCAGGTTTGGGGCCGAGGTTACGGCAGGCCTGATCTACAGTCCATGAGGGGAGCTCCTCTGGATATGAAAGAAGGGTGAGAGGGAGGCAGTCGCTCAGGCTTTTGTCTCTGGATGTTTTGTCCACAATGGCCGTTTAATGTAGGAGTTGCCTCATGGGTCGTAGAAGTCTCCCTCTCTGGTAGTTTGTCCAGCCCCCAAGAGTTTGGGGTCATTCTGTGGGAAGGGAAGTGTCCTGTTTTCTGCTTCATGTGTCCCCCCAGTAGAGGGATTCTAGAGCATAGCAGTGGGTACTGACAACTGGAATACTCGCCCTCTGGTTAAGCCTGGGGGCTTATGGATATGACAAGCCCCATATGCAGGATCTTGGTCCAGCCACTGAGAGGCGTTACTTTAATACGGGACTCACGCTGCAGGTCACAATGCATGTCTGTGCCCTAGGCGGCCCTCAAGCACTGGCGTGGCCTTTCGGACAATGTAGGTTTTCCCAATTGAACGTTGGACAACATGCCAACCGCAAGGTTTCTGGCCATGGGGAAGGAGGAATTCTAATTTCTGCATCACGTTCACCCCTGGGCAGTGATTGGAGATAAGGTCTAGGTTCTGAAGCCTGAAAACCGAGGTTGGGAAGAGATGACGACCTACAGCCATAGCGGGTCCTATGTGTCCAGGTTGGGGTCAGCTGTCTGGGTGTCGTTTGGGATGTCTTGTCTCAGGCTGTGCCAGACAGGGCATTAGTATACAGGGTGGGCTGTATAATTGCTTTACAATCGAGTGGCATGCATTAGAAAATCATTTGGGGTTTCTTATTAGCAGCATAGGGCAAAGTTTTTCTTCTGGAGGGCAGGCAGAGTGCTGCATTGTGGCTTCGGAATTCCCAAACTGGAGGGCTTGTGGGCCAGGAGATTGAGGAGGGAAGTTGAGAACACAAGCTAGGCTTAGGTTTCGGGGCAAGGACATGGCAGGCACACTCTGCAGAGCTGAATTGAGATCTCATGCGTCTGAAGTCAGTCGAGGTTCAGACTTACCTCAGGGTTGAGTTTCTGTCCATGTTGGCCCCTTCAAGAAGAGGGGGGATTATGAGGCCATGGGGGTTTTTCCACTATTGGAGTTGTGAGATGCTCCAAACCGCAAGGATTCCTTCTGTGGGAAAATTAAGATTTGTTGGATGGCTCCAGGACGTCTTATAAGGTATTTTTCCAGAACAGCGTTCTAAATATGGATGCCTGGGCAGCCAGCCTCACATTCCAATTGTCTCCTAGCAACAAGAAACGTTTGATCTGCTGGCTTGGGGTAGCAACAGAGGGGTCTGAGTTGAAATGGACTTTCCTGAGGATGGTCTTAATGTTGGTTTGAGTCCATGGAGACCTTGGTATGGGGCAGTGGCACCAGGGCCCTGAAGGATTCTCCTAACCAGAGGTTATGACAAAGCTCCAATGAGCAAGTTTTCCATGGGGAGACGAGATTTGTTCTTATTGGTGCCTCAGGAAACCACCATATGCTGGTATTGGAAACGAGGCCTCTGAGGAGAGATGCCTGGAAACCAAAGCAATGGATCTGATTAGGGCCTAGGGGCCTGTCCGGTTTAATATTTTTCTCTGGGTACATCTCTTGTCTGAGTGCAGGTAGTTGCTCAGCTGGTTTGAGATCACCCCTATTTGTCCTGGGCGTCCTACACTATTGGGATGGCCTCGGTGACTTTGGAGGTTTTTCCTAATTTGCAAGGTTGTGGCCAATGGAATGGGAAGAATTCCCTTGAAAGGGAAGTACAGTCCTGAGGTGTGGCTCCAGGGACCCAAGTGTGGAGCGTGTGTGGTCCAGAGCTATTTGGACAAAAGTCTGAAAACACAAACTCCACTTAGGTTAGACGATGTATGTATGTCCGGCCCGATCTATAGACCGTGAGGAGAACTCTTCGGGATATGAACAAAGGGCGAATGTGAGGTGCTTGCTCATGCTTTTTTTTTTTTTTTTTTTTTTCTGGAAATGTGTCACCGATTGCCATGAAATGTCGCGGTGTCCTCATGGGCCATCGATGAAGCTCCCTTTCTGGGGATTTAACCCGATCCCAAGGGTTTGGGGTCATTCTGTCTGAAGGGAGGAGGCCTTTCTGTTTTTTTTGTTTATTTTTTTTTGTTTTTTTGTTTTTTTTTTTACCTCAGGTGGACCACCAAAAGAGGGATTCCAGAGCAGAGTCGTGGGTGGGGTCAACTGGACAACCAGACCTCTGGTTAACATTGGGACCTAAGAACATGGCAAGCCCCATATGTGGGCTCTTGGTCCAGACACTAAGAGGCCTTCCTTGAGGATAGGTCTCACACTGAGTTTCCCAATGTGTTTTTGAGCCCAAGGAGCCCCGCAAGTCAGGGCGTGGCCTAAAGTACCATGCTGGTTTCTCTTACACTGAACATTGCACAATATGGCAACCACAAGGTTTCTGGCCATGGGGAAGAAGGAGTTCTAATTTCTGCAACACTTTCACTCCTGGACTATGATTGGATTTAATGTCTAGGTTCTGAAGCCTGAAACCGAGGTTGGGAAGAGATGACGACATACAGCAATAGCGGGTCCTATGTGTCCAGGTTGGGGCCAGCTGTCTGGGTGTCGTTTGGGATGTCTTGTCTCAGGCTGTGCCTGACAGGGCATTAGTATACAGGGTATTCTGTATAATTGCTTTAACATCGAGTGACATGCATTAGAAAATCATTTCTGGTTTCTTATTAGCAGCATAGGGCAAAGTTTTTCTTCTGGAGGGCAGGCAGAGTGCTGCATTGTGGCTTCGGAATTCCCAAACTGGAGGGCTTGTGGGCCAGGAGAGTGAGGACGGAAGCTGAGAACACAAGCTAGGCTTAGGTTTCGGGGCAAGGGAATGGCAGGCACACTCTGCAGAGCTGAATTGAGATCTCATGCGTCTGAAGTTAGGTCGAGGATCAGAATTTGGCTCAGGTTTGAGTTTCTTTCCTTTTTGGCCCCTTCAAGAAGAGGGGGGATTATGAGGCCATGGGGGTTTTGCCACTATTGGAGTTGTGAGATGCTCCAAACCGCAAGGATTCCTTCTGTGGGACAATTAAGATTTGTGGATGGCTCCAGGACATCTTATAATGTATTTTTCCAGAACAGGGTTCTACGTATGGATGCCTGGGCAGCAGCCTCACATTCCAATTGTCTCCTAGCAACAAGAAACGTTTGTTCTGCTGGCTTGGGGTAGCAACAGAGGGGGCTGAGTTGAATGGACTTTCCTGAGGATGGTCTTAATGTTGGTTTGAGTCCATGGAGACCTTGGTATGGGGCAGTGGCACCAGGGCCCTGAAGGATTCTCCTAACCAGAGGTTATGACAAAGCTCCAATGAGCAAGTTTTCCATGGGGAGACGAGATTTGTTCTTATTGGTGCCTCAGGAAACCACCATATGCTGGTATTGGAAACGAGGCCTCTGAGGAGAGATGCCTGGAAACCAAAGCAATGGATCTGATTAGGGCCTAGGGGCCTGTCCGGTTCAATATTCTTCTCTGGGGACATCTGTTGTCTGAGTGGAGGTAGTTGCTCAGGTGGTTTGAGATCACACCTATTAGTCCTGGTCGGCCTAAACTATTGGGATGGCCTCGGTGACTTTGGAGGTTTTTCCTCATTTGCAAGGTTGTGGCCAATGGAATGGGAAGAATTCCCTTGAAAGGGAAGCAGAGTCCTGAGGTGTGGCTCCAGGGACCCAAGTGTGGAGCGTGTGTGGTCCAAGGTTATTTGGAATAAAAGTCTGAAAACACAAACTCCACTTAGGTAGGAGGATGTAGGTATGGCCGGCCCGATCTATAGACCGTGAGGAGAACTCTTCGGGATATGAACAAAGGGCGAATGTGAGGTGCTTGCTCATGCTTTTTTTTTTTTCTGGAAATGTGTCACTGATTGCCGTGGAATGTCGGGGGGTCCTCATGGGCCATCGATGAGGCTCTCTTTCTGGGGATTTGACCCGTTCCCAAGAGTTTGGGGTCATTCTGTCGGAAGGGAGGAGGTCTTTCTGTTTTTTTTACCTCAGGTGGACCACCAAAAGAGGCATTCCAGAGTAGAGTCCTGGGGAGGGGCGACTGGACAACCAGACCTCTGGTTAACATTGGGACCTAAGAACATGGCAAGCCCCATATTTGGGCTCTTGGTCCAGACATTGAGAGGCCTTCCTTGAGGATAGGTCTCACACTGAGATTCACAATGTGTTTTTGAGCCCAAGGAGCCCCTCAAGTCAGGGTGTGGCCTAATGTACAATGCTGGTTTCTCCTACACTGAACGTTGCACAATATGGCAACCACAAGTTTTCTGGCCATGGGGAAGAACGAGTTCTAATTTCTGCAACACTTTCACTCCTGGACAGTGATTGGATTTAACGTCTAGGTTCTGAAGCCTGAAAACTGAGGTTGGGAAGAGATGAAGCCCTAAGGCCATGGTGTGTCTGATGTGCTCAGTGTTCGGCCAGCTGTTGAGTGTGGGTTGGGAGGTGCAGGCTCAGGCTGTGGCAGACAGCGAATTAGTGTCCAGGCTAGACTGTATCATTGGGGTGCAGTCGAGTTTCGTGCAGGATGGTACTCATTTGTGGTTACTGGGTAGCCCCAGAGGGCAACGTTTTTCTTCTGGAGGGAAGACACAGTGTCACATACTGGCTCCAGAATTCCCAAACTGGAAGGCTTGTGGGCCAGGAGTGTGAGGAAAAAATTCTGAAACACAAGCAAGACTTAGATTTCGGGGTGAAGGGACGGCAGGCACCCTCTGCAGAGATGATTCGAGATCCCGTATACCTGAAGACAGAGCTAGGATCAGACGTTGGCTTAGGTCGGAGTTTCTGTCCATGACGGCCCCTTCATGAAGGGGAGGGTGTCACGAGGACATGGAGTTTTTCCCACGATTTGAATTGTGAGATGCTCCAAACCGCAATGATTCCTTCTGTGGGACAGGTGAGACCGGTGGATGGCTCCAGGACATCCCATAAGGAAGTTATCCAGAGCAGGGTTCTAAGGATGGATGCCTGGGCAGCCTGCCTCCCATTCCAGGTGTCTCATAGAGCCAAGGCAAGTTCGATTTGCCTGATCTAGTGGAGCAACCGAATATAGTGTGTTGAAATGGGTGAGTTGAGGATGGGTCATAATGTGCATTTGTGTCCATGGAGACCTTGGAATGGGGTCTTGATCCGGGTCCTTGAGGGATGTTCATAACCGGAGGTTTTGATGGAGCTCTAAAGAGTATGTTTCCTATGTAGAGAAGAGAATTGTTTTGATGAGTGCCTAAGGTATCTCCCATATGCTGGTATTGGAAAACAGGCCTCTGAGGAGAGATGACTGAAAACAAAAGTAATGGATATGATTAGAGCCTAGGTGCCTGTCCGGTTCAATCTCTTTGCTGGGGATATGTGTCTAAGTATCTGAGGTGAGGTAGTTGCTCAGATTGTGTCAGATCTCCCCTGTTTGTCCTGGGCGACCTATAATATTGGAATGGCCTCGGGACTCTGGAGTTTCTCCTAATCTATAGGGTTGTGGTCAATGGAATGGGCAGAAATCCCCTGGAGAGGGCAGGCAAAGTTCTGAGTTTGGCTCTAGGGGCCCAACCTTGAGGGTGTGTGGGCCAGGCCTGTGGAGCAAAAATCTGAAAACACAAACTCCGCTTAGGATTGGGGACATAGTTATGGCACGCCCAATCTACAAACCGTGATAACACTTCAGGATATGAAAAAGTGTGAGTTTGAGGTGCTTGCTCAGATTTTGTCTCTGGATTTGTGTCAACAATGTGGGTGGAATGCTGGCGTGGCCTCATGGGTTGTGGACGGCTTTCCTTCTCTGAGGATTTGACCCAATCCCTAGAGTTTGTGTATGTTCTGTGGGATGGGAGGAGTCCTTTCTGTTTTTTATTTTATATTATATTATTTTTTGTACCTCATGTGTCCCAATAAAGGAGGGATTCCAGAGCAGAGTCCTCGGAGGGACAACTGGACAACCCCACCTCTGTTTTAGTTTGGGGGCCTAAGGGCATGGCAAGTCCAATATGTGGGCTCTTAATTCAGACACTGAGAGGCCTTCCTTGAGGACAGGGCTCATGCTGAGGGTCACAATGCCTATTTGTGCCAACAAGGCCCTCAAGCATGGGAAGGGCCTCATGGGCCACGCTGGATTCTCCGACACTGAACGTTGGAGAATATGCCAACCACAAGGTTTCTGGCCATGGCGAAGGAAGAGTTGTGACTTCTGCATCACGTTCACTGCTGGACAGTGATTGGAGTTTAGGTCTAGGTTCTGAAACCCGAAAACCGAGGTTGGGAAGAGATGAAGACCTAAGGACCTGTTGGGTCCAATGAGCTCAGTGTGCGGCCAGCTGTTGAGCGTAGGTCTGGAGGTGTGGGCTCATGCTGTGTCAGACAAGGCATTAGACAGGGTAGACTGAATATTTGGGGTGCAGTCGAGTGGCGTTCAATTGATCCTCATTCGGGTCTCTAGGTAGTTCCATAAGGCAACGTTTTTTCTCTGGGAGGGCAGGCAGAGTGCTGCATTGTGGCCCCAGTATTGCCAAACTGTAGGGCTTTTGGGCCAGGGGTGTGAGGACTGTAGTCTGAGACCACAAGCTAGGCTTATTTTTTGGGGTGAGGGCACAGAAGGCACACTCTGCAGAGCTGAATCAAGATCTCATGCACCTGAAGTCAGGGCGAATATCAGACGTTTGCTCAGGTTGGAGTTTCTGTCCATGATGGCCACTTTATAAAGTGGAGCGTCTCAAGAGGCCATGTAGATTTTCCCACAATGGGAGTTCTGAGATGCTCCAGACTGCAAAGATTCCTTCTGTGGGACACTTGAGACCTTTTGGATGGCTCTAGGATGTCCCATATGGAATGACTCCAGAGTAGGGTTCTAAGGATTGATGCCTAGGCAGCCCACCTCCCATTCTAGTTGTCTCTTAGCGACAAGGCAGGTTTGATCTGCATGCCCTGGGGGAGAAACCAAGGGGGTTGAGTTGACATGGACGCTCCCGAGGATAGATCATAATGTGGGTTTAAGTCCATGGAGACCTTGGAATGGGGCGCTTGATCCGGGGCCATGAAAGATTCTCCTAAACAGAGGTTTTTATAGAGCTCCAAAGAGTACATTTCCTATGTGGAGACGAGATTTTTCTGATGAGTGCCTCAGTAATCCCCCTATGCTGGTATTGGAAACCAGGCCTCTGAGGAGAGATGCCTGGAAACAAAAGCAATGGATCTGATTAGGGCCTAAGTGCCTGTCCAGTTCAATCTTATTCTATGGGTATATCTGTCTCTGGGTCTGAGTGGAGGTAGTTTCCTAACTTGTGAAAGATCATCCCTGTTTGTCCTGGGCAGCCAATACTATTCGGATGGCCTCGGGAAGTTTGGAGGTTTCTCCTAATCTATAAGGTTGTGGCCAATGGAAATGGCAGAATTCCCCTGGAGAGGGAAGCCACAGTCCTGAGGTGTGGCTCCAGGGGCCCCAGCTTGGATGGTGTGTGGGCCAGGACTGTGGGGACAGAAGTCTGAAAACACAAACTCAGCTTAGGTTTGGGGATGTATGTATGAAGGCTGGATCTACAGACCGTGAGAATTTTCCGGGCTATGAACAAAGGGCGAGTATGTGGCACTTGCTCAGGCTTTTGTCTCTGGATTTTGTGTCAACGGTGGCCGTGGAATGTCGGGGTGTTCTCAAGGGCCATGGACAATTCTTTCTCTGGTGATTTGGCCTGATCCCAAGGGGTTGGGATCATTCTGTGGATGGGAAAAGTCCTTTCTTTATTTTTTTTTTTTTTTTACCTCAGGTGTCCCACCAAAGAGGGATTCCAGAGCAGAGCCCTGAGTCGGGTGACTAGACATCTCGAACTCTGGTTGAGATTGGGTGACTAGGGGCTTGGCAAGCCCCATATGTGGGCTGTTGTTCCAGTCACTAAGAGGCTTCACATGAGGATAGGGCTCACGCTGAGGGTCACAATATGTGTTTGTGCAAATTGTGGCCCTCAGGGATAGGTGGGACCTCATAGTCCATGCTGCTTTCTCCTACAATGAACGTTGGACAACATGCCAACCACAAGGTTTCTTGCCATAGCGAAGGAGAAGTTCTGATTCTTGCATCACGTTCACTCCTGAGCAGTGAGTGGAGATAAGGTCTAGGTTCTGAAGGTGAAAATTGAGGTTGGGTAGAGATGATGGCCTAAAGCCATTGTGGGTATGATATGCTCAGTGTACGGCCACCTGTCCTGGTGTTGGACTGGAGGTCTGCCCTCAGGCTGTGTCAGACAGGGCTTTAGTGCACAGGCTAGACTGTATAATTGGGGTATGGTCGAGTGGCATGCAGGTTGTTACTCATTTGGCGTTTCTGGTTAGCCCTATAGGGCCAGGCAGAGTGCTGCATTGGAGGCCAGGCAGAGTGCTGCATTGTGTCTCCAGAGTTTCTGTCCATGATGGCCCATTTATGAAGGTGTGGGGCATCATGAGGAAATGGAGGTTTTCTCACAGTGTTATTGTGTGATGCTTCAAACCACAAGGATTCATTCTGCGAGACAGTCAAGACAGGTTGGTTGGATTCAAGACGTCCCATAAAGAAGTTCTCCAGAGCAGGGTTCTAAGGATGGATGCCTGGGCAGCCCTCCTCCCATTCTAACTGTCTCCTAGTAACAAGGAAGGTTTGATCTGCTGGCTCTGGGTGAGCAGCCGAGTGGGCTGATTTGAAATGGACTCTCCTGAGAATGGTTCATAATGTAAGTTTGTGTCCTTGGAGACCTTGGGATTGGGCCATGGTGCCAGCGCCCTGAAGGATCCTCCTAACCTGAGGTATTGACACAGCTCCAAAGAGCAAGTTTCCCATGTGGAGATGAGATCTGTTCTGATTGTTTCCTTAGGAAACCCCCATATTCTGATATTGGAAACCAGGCCTCTGAGGAGAGATACCTAGAAACCAAAGCAATGCATCAGAAGTTGGCTCAGGTTGGAGTTTCTGTCCATGATGGCCCCTTTATAAAGGGGAGCATCTCATGAGGCCATGTAGGTTTTCCCACGATAGGAGTTGTGAGATGCTCCAATCTGCAAGGATTCCTTCTGTGGGACAGTCAAGACCTTTTGGAAGGCTCCAGGACATCCCATATGGAACGGCGCCAGAGCAGGATTCCATGGATGGATGCCTAGAGAGTCTGCTTTGCATTCCAGTTGTCTCCTAGCGACAAGGCAGGTTTGATATTCTGCCTCTGGGGGAGTAATCGACGGGGCTGAGTTGAAATGTACTCTCCTGCCGAATGGTCATAATGCGGGTATGTGTCCATGGAGACCTTGGAATAGGGCGGTTGCTCCGGCTACCTGAAGGTTTCTCCTAACTGGAGGCTTTTACAGAGCTCCAAAGGATAAGTTTCCCATGTGAAGACAAGATTTGTTCTGATTGGTATCTCTGGAATCCCCCATATGCTGGTATTGGAAAACAGGCCTCTGAGGAGAGATGCTTAGAAAAAAAAGCAATGGAACCAATTACATTCTAGGGGCCAGTCCAGTTTAATCTTCTTCTCTTGGGTTATCTGTCTACGGGTGAGTTGACGTCGTTGCTCAGCTTGTGAGAGATCGCCCCTCTTTGTCCTGGGTGGCCTACACTATTGGAATGGCCTCTGGGACTTTGGAGGTTTCTCCTTATCTGTAGGGTTGTGGCCAATGGAATGGGAAGAATTTCCTTGGAGAGGGCAGGCACAGTCCTGAGGTGTGGCTCCAGGGGCCTCAGTCTGGAGGGTGTGTGGGACAGGGATGTCAGGATAGAAGTCTGAAAACACAAACTCGGCTTAGGTTTGGGGACGTAGGTATGGCAGGCCCAATCTACAGACTATGAGGAGAATTTTTTGGGCTATGACCTAAGGGTGAGTGTGAACACTTGCTGAAGCTTATGTCTCTGGATTTTGTGTCAATAGTGGCCGTGGAATGTCGGGCTGGCCTCATGGGCCATGGACGAGTCTTTCTCTCTGGACCCCAATCACTTGGGATGGCCCAATCCCAAGTGATTGGGGTCATTCTGTGAGTGGGAGGAGTCCTTTCTGTGTTTATTTACCTCAAATGTCCCACCAAAGAGGGATTCCAGAGCAGAGCCCTGAGTAGGGGTGACTAGATGTCTCTACCTCTGGTTAAGATTGGGTGACTTGGAGCATGGCAGGCCCCATATGCGGGCTCATGGTCCAGCCACTGAGAGGCTTTACTTGAGGACAGGGCTCAAACTGAGGGTCCCAATGTGTGTTTGAGCCCACCGCAGCTCTTAAGCATAGGCAGGGCCTCAGGGACCCTACACTATCCTCAGGGGCCCTACTACTACCCCTGTAGGCCCTACAGGGGTCCTACACTGAACGTTGGACAAGATGCCAACCACAAGATTCTGGCGAGAGGGAAGGAGGAGTTCTGATTTCTGCATCACGTTCACCCATGGGAAGTGAGTAGAGATAAGGTCTAGGATTCTGTAGCCTGAAAACCGAAGTTGGAAAGAGATGGCGACCTAAGGCCATGGCGGTTCAGATGTTCTCAGTGTACTGCAAGCTGTCTGGGTGTCGGTTGGGAATTCAGGCCTCAGGTTATGTCAGACAGGGCATTAGTGCACAGGCTAGACTATATAATTGGTGTACAGTTGAGTGACGTGCAGGTTTATCCTCATTTGAGGTTTCTGGGTAGACCCATAGGGCAATATTTTTCTTCTAGAGGGCAGGCAGAGTGCAGCACTGTGTCATCGGAAATCCCAAAATAGAGGGCGTGTGGTCCAGGAGAGTGAGGACGGAAGTCGGAGAACACTTGCTACGCTTAGGTTTTGGGGTGAGGGCACAGCAGGTACACTCTGAAGAGCTGAATCAAGATCTCGTGCATCTGAAGTCAAGGCGAAGATCAGCTGTTGGCTCAGGTTGGAGTTTCTTTCCATGATCTGCCTTCATGAAGATTGGGGGCATCATGTGACCTTGGAAGCTTTCCATGATATGAGTTGTTAGGTGGTCCATGCACAAGGACTCCTGTGGGACAGTCGAGACCTGTTGGATGGCTCAAGGATGTCCCATAAGGAACGACGCAAGAGCAGGGTTCTAAGGATGGATGCCTGAAGAGCCCAACTCGCATTTCAATTGACTCCTAGCAACAAGGCAGGTTCAATCTGCTGGCTCTGGAGTAGCAACCGAGGGGGTTTAGATGAAATGGACTCTCCTGAGGATGGGTCATAATTTGGGATTGTGTCCATGGAGATATTCAAATGGGGCAGTGGCTCCAGTGACCTGAAGTTTTCTCCTAACTGGAGGTTATGACACAGCTCCATAGAGCAAGATTCCCATGTGGAGATGAGATTTTTTCTGATAGGTAGCTCTGGAAACCCCCTTATGCTGGTATTGGAATCCAGGCCTCTGAGGAGAGATGCCTGAAAACAAAAGAAATGGATCCAATTAGGGCCTAGGTGCCTGTCTTGTTCAATATTCTTTTCTATGGATATCTGTCTAAGGTTCTGATTGGAGGTAGTGGCTCAGCTTGTGCCAGAGGGTCCCTGTATGTCCAGGACATCCTACACTATTGGGATGGCCTCAGAGATTTTGGATGATTCTCCTAATCTGTCAGGTTGTTCCAAATGAATGAGCAGAATTCCCTTGGAGAGGGCAGGCACAGTCCTGAGGTGTGGCTCCATGGGGCCCAGCCTTTAGGGTGTGTGGGTGAGGACAATGGAGACAGAAGTCTGAAAACACAAACTCGGCTTAGGTTTGGGGACATAGGTATGGCAGGCCCGATCTACAGACCTTGAGAATTTTGGGGGCTCTGAACAAAGGGCAAGTGTGTGGCGCTTTTTCAGGTTTTTGTGTCCGGATTTTGTGTCAATGGTGGCCGTGGAATGTCAGGCTGGCCTCATCGACCATGGACGAGTATTTCTCTCTGTGGATTTGGCCAGATTCCAAGTGTTTGGGGTCATTCTTTGGATGGTAGGAGTCCTTACTTTTTTTTTTTTATCTTGGTTTTTTTTTTTTTTACCTTATGTGTCCCACCAAAGAGGGATTCCAGAAAAGAGCTCTGAATAAGGTTGACTAGACTTCTCAAGCTCTGGCTAGTATTGGGGGAGTAGGGGCATGGCAAGTCCCATATGCAGGCTCTTGGTCCAGCCCCGGAGAGGCTTTACTTGAGGCCAGGGTTCATGCTTAGGGTCCTAATGTGTGTTTGTGCCCATCGCAGCCCTCAAGCATGTCTGAGGCCTCATGGGCCATGCTGGGTTCTCATATACTGAACGTTGGACAACATGCCAACCACAAGGTTTCTGGTCATGGGGAAGGTAAAGTTCTGATTTCTGCATCACGTACATCACTTAGTTGTGAGTGGAGATAATGTCTAGGTTCTGAAGCCTGAAGACCAAGGTTGGGAAGAGATGATGACCTAAGGCCATGGCATGTTCGATGTGTTCAGTGTGAGGCCAGGTGTCTGGGTGTCGGTCCCGAGGTCTGGGGTCAGGCTGTGTCAGACAGGGCATTAGTGCCCAGGCTAGACTGTATAATTGGGGTACAGTCTAGAGAATTGCAGGTTGATCCTCATTTGATGTTTCTGGGTAGACCCCTAGGGCAAAGTCTCTCTTCTGGAGGGCAGGCAGAGTGCTGCATTTTGTCTCCAGAATTCCCAAAGTGGAAGGCTTGTGGGCCAGGAGTGTGAGGACGGAAGTCTGAGAACGTGAGCTGGCTTAGGTTTTGGGGCGAGGGCAAGGCAGGCACACTCTGCAGAGCTGAATTGAGATCTCATGCATCTGAAGTCAGGGCGAGGATCAGACGGGAGTTTCTCTCCATGATGTCCTCTACCTGAAGGTGGAGGCATCACGAGGCCATGGAGGTTTTCCCACGGTGCGAGTGTGTGATGCTGCAAACCACAAGAATTCCTTCTGCAGGACAGTTGAGACCTGTTGAATGGATCAAGGACACCCCATTAGGAATTTCTCCAGTGCAGAGTTCTAACAACGGATACCTGGGCAACGAACTCGCATTCCAATTGTCTCCTAGTGACAAAGCAGGTTTGATCTGCTGGCACTGGGTGAGCAACCGCCAGGTTTGAGTTGAAATGGACTCTCCTGAGGATGGGTCATAATGTGGGATTGTGTCCATTGAGACATTGGAATGGGGCGGTGGCTCCAGTGACGTGAAATTTTCTCCTAACTGGAGGTTTTGACACAGTTCCATATAGCATGATTCCCATGTATCATGCGATTTGTTCTGATTGGTAGCTCCAGAAACCCCCATGTGCTGGTATTGGAATCCAGGCCTCTGAGGAGAGATACGTGAAAACAAAAGCAATGGATCCGTTTAGGGCCTAGGTGCCTGTCCTGTTCAATCTTCTTTTCTATGGATATCTATCTACAGGTCTGATTGGAGGTAGTGGCTCAGCTTGTGGCAGATGGTCCCTGTTTGTCCCGGACATCCTACAATATTGGGGTGGCCTCGGGGACTTCGGATGTTTCTCCTAATCTGTCAGGTTGTGCCAAAGGAATGAGCAGAATTCCCATGGAGAGGGCAGGCACAGTCCTGAGGTGTGGCTCCATGGGGCCAAGCCTTGAGGGTGTGTGGGCCAGGACAATGGAGACAGAAGTCTGAAAACACAAACGTGGCTTAGGTTTGGGGACATAGGTATGGCAGGCCCGATCTACAGACCATGAGAATTTTTCAGGCTTTGAACAAAGGGCGAGTGTGTGGCGCTTTTTCAGGCTTTTGTCTCCGGATTTTGTGTCAATGGTGGCCGTGGAATGTCAGGATGGCCTCATCAGCCATGGACGAGTATTTCTCTCTGTGAATTTGGCCCAATTCCAAGTGTTTGCGGTCATTCTTTGGACGGTAGGAGTCCTTTCTCTATTTTTTTTTTAACCTCATGTGTCCCACCAAGGAGGGATTCTAGAGAAGAGATCTGAGTAGGGGTGACTAGACTTCTCAAGCACTGGTTAAGGCTTGGGGAGTAGGGGCATGGTAATCTCCATATGTGGGCTCTTGGTCCATCCCCGGAGAGGCTTTACTTGAGGCCAGGGATCATGCTTAGGATCCTAATGTGTGTTTGTGCCCATCGCAGCCCTCAAGCATGTCTGAGGCCTCATGGGCCATGCTGGTTTCTCCTACACTGCACGTTGGACAACATGCCAACCACAGGGTTTCTGGTCATGGGGAAGGAGGAGTTCTGATTTCTGCATCACGTACATGGCATGGCAGTGAGTAGAGATAAGGTCTAGATTCTGAAGCCTGAAAACCGAGGTTGGTAAGAGATGACGACCTAAGGCCATGGTGGGTCCAATGCACTTAGTGTGCAGCCAGATGTCTGTGTCCATCATGAGGTCTGGGCTCAGGCTGTGTCAGGCAGGGCATTAGTCCCCAGGCTAGACTGTATAATTGGGGTACAGGCGAGTGATGTGAAGGTTGGTCCTCATTTGGGGTTTCTGGTTGGCCCCATAGTGCAAAGATTTTCTTCTGGAGGGCAGGCAGAGTGCTGCATTCTGGCTCCAGAATTGCCAACTTCAGGGCTTGTGGGCCAGGTGTTTTAGGACAGAAGTCTGAGAACACAAGTTCAGCTTTGAATTCGCAGCGGTGACATGGCAGGCACACTCTACAGACCTGAAATGAGATCTCGTGCATCTGAATTCAGGGCGAGGATCAGATGTTGGCTTAGGTTGGAGTTTCTGTACATGATGTCCCCTTCATTAAGGTGGGGGGGGCATCAGGAAACCATGGAAGATTTCCAACTTTGTGAGTGTGTGATGCTCCAAACCACAAGGATTCCGTCAGCGGGACAGTCACGACTTTTTGGATGGATCAAGGACGTCCCATAAGAAATGCTCCAAAGCACAGTTCTAATGATGGATGCCTGGGCAGTCCAACTTGCATTACAGTTGTGTCCTAGTGAAAAGGAGGATTTGATCTGCTGTCACTGGGGGAACAACCGAGGGGGCTGAATTGAAATGGAATCTCATGAGGATCAGTCGATGTGGATTTGTGTCCATGGATCCCTTGGAATGGGGCAGTGGCTCTGTTGCCCTGAAGAATTCTCCTAACCTGAGGTTTTGATGCAGCTCCAAAGAGCAAGTTTCCCATGTAGAGACGAGATTTGTTCTGAAACCCCCACAACCTGGTATTGGAAACCAAGCATCTGGGGAACAATGCCTGGAATCCAAAGCAATGGATCTGATTACGGTCTAGGGGCCTGTCCTTTTCAATATTCTCCTCTGAGTGTCTCTGTCTAAGATTCAGAATGGAGGTCACTGCTCAGCTTGTGTCAGATCACCCATGTTTGTTGGGGGAGGCCAACACTATTGGACTGGTCTTGGGAATTGGAGGTTTCTCCTAATCTGTAAGGGTGTGGCAAATGAAACGGGCAGAGTTCCCTTGGAGAGCACTGGCACAGTCCTTAGGTGTGACACCACCTTTCTGGGTGTCATCCAGGAGGTCCAGGCTCAGGCTGTGTCAGACAGGGCATTAGTGCCAAGCTTAGACTGTATAATTGGAGTAAAGTTGAGTGGCATGCAGGTTGATCCTCATTTGGCGTTTCTGGGTAGCCCCAGGGGCAACGTTTTTCTTCTGGAGGGAAGGAAGAGTGCTGCATTGTGGCGACGGAATTCTCACACTGGAGGGCTTGTGGGCCAGAATTGTGAGGAAGGAAGTGTGAGAACACAAGCTAGGCTTAGGTTTTGGGTCAAGATCATGGCAGGCACACTCTGTAGAGCTAAATCTAAATCTCATGCATCTGAAGTCAGGGCGAGGATCAGACGTAGGCTCAGGTTGAATTTTCTGTTCAGGATGGCCCCTTCATGATGGTGGGGGGCATCATGGGGCTATGGAGACTTTCCCACGATTGGCATTGTATGTTGCTCCAATCGGCAAGGATTCCTTCTACGGGACAGTCGAGACCGGTCAGATTGCTCCAGGACGTCCCATGCGGAACCACGGCAGTGCAGGGTTCTAAGGATGGATTCCTGGAGTGCCCGCCTCACATTCCTATTGTCTCCTAGTGACAAGGCAGGTTCGATCTGCTTCTTTTGGGGAGCAACCAAAGGGGATGTGTTGAAATGGACTCGCCTGCGGATGGGTCATAATGTGGGTTTGTGTCCATGGAGACCTTTGAATGGGGTGTTGGCTGCTGGGACCTGAAGGTTTCCCTTAAGTGGAGGTTGTGACACAGCTCCAAAATGCATGTTTCCCATGTGGAAATGAGATTTGTTCAGACTGGTACCTCCAGAAGAACACATATGCTGGTATTGGAAACCAGGCCTCTGAGGAGAGATGCCAGGAATCAAAAGCAAAGGATCTGCATAGGTCCTAGGTGCCTGTCCGGTTCAATCTTCTTCTCTGGGGTTATCTGTCTATGGGTCTGAGTTGAGGTAGTTGCTCATCTTGGGACAGATCACCCTGTTTGCCCTGAGTGGCCAACACTATTGGGATGGCCTCAGGGACGTTGGAGTGTTCTCCTAATCTTTAGGGTTGTGGCCAATGGAATGGGCAGAATTTGCTTGGAGAAGGCAGGCACAGTCCTGAGGCATGGCTCCAGGGGCCCCAGCCTGGAGGGTGTGTGGGACAGGACAGTGGGGACAGAAATCTGAAAACCCAAACTCAGCTTAGGTTTGGGGACGTAGGTATGACAGGCCTGATCTATAGTCCGTGAGGAGAATTTTTCAGGCTATGAACAAAGGGCAAGTGTGAGGCATATCTCCAGGCTTTTGTCTCTAGATTTTGTGTCAATGGTGGCCATGGAATGACGGGATGGCCTCTTTGGCCATGGATGATTCTTTCTCTTTTAAGATTTGGTCAGATCCCAAGTTTTGGGGCTCATTCAGGGGATGGAGGAGACCCTTCGATATTTTTTTCCTCAGGGGTTCCAGAGCAGAGAACTGAATAGGGGTGACTAGACCTCTCAACCTCTCATTAATATTGGGGGACTAGGGATGGCAATGCGGGTTCTTGGTCCAGCCCCTGAGAGGCTTTACTTGAGGACAGGGCTCACACTGAGGGTCCCAATGTGTTTGTGCCCATTGCGGTTCTCAAGCATGGGCGGGGACTCATGGGCTACACTGGATTCTCCTACACTGAACGTTGGAAAACATGCCAACCACAAGGTTTCTTGCCTTGAGGAAGAAGGAGTTTCATTTCTGCATCACGTTCACCCCTGGGTAGTGAGTATATATAAGGTCTAGGTTCTGAAGCCTGAAAACCAAGGTTGGGAAGAGATGATGACCTAAAGCCATGGCGGGTCTGATGTGCTCAGTGTACAGCCAGCTGTCTGCGTGTCGGTTGGGAATTCAGACCTCAGGCTGTGCAAGACAGGGCATTAACGCCGAAGTGAAACTGTATAATTGGGGTAGAGTCAAGTGGCATGCAGGTTGATCCTCATTTGGTGTTTCTGGTTAGCCCCATAGGACAACGTTTCTCTTCTGGAGGGCAGTCAGAGTGCTGCATTGTGTCTCTCCAGAATTCCCTAACTGGAGGGCTGGTGGGCTCGGAGTGTGAGGACGAAGTCTGAGAACAATAGCTAGGTTTTGCTTCGGGGCAGGGTTTCGGCAGGCACACTCTGCAGAGTTGAATCAAGATTTCGTGCATCTGAAGTCAGGGCGAGGATTAGACGTTGGCTCAGGTTGGAGTTTCTGTCCAAGATGGCTCTTTCATGAAGGGGACGGTGCACCACGAGGCCACAGAGCTTTTCCCATGATGGGAGTTGTGAGGTGCTCCAAAGCGCAAGGATTCCTTCTGCAGGACAGCTGTGACCTCTTGGATGGCTCCAGGATGTCCCATATGAAATTACTTCAGAGTAGTTTTCTACAGATGGATGCCTAGCCAGCCCGCCTCACATTCCAATTGTCTCCTAGTGACAAGATAGGTTCGATCTGCTGGCTCTAGGGGAGCACCCAAGGGCACTGAGTTGAAATAGACTCTCCTGCAGATGGGTCCTAATGTGGGATTGTGTCCATGGAGACCTTGGAATGAGGTGGTGGCACCGGGGCCCTGAAGGATTTTCCTAGCCGGAGGTTTTGACACAGCTTGAAAGAGCACGTTTCCCATGTGGAGAAGACATTTGTTCTGACTGATGCCTCAGGAAACCCCCATATGGTGGTATTGAAAACCAGGCCTCTGAGGTTCTGACATAGCTCCACGAGCAAGTTTCCAATGTGCAGACAAGACTTACTCTGAAGGGGCCTCTGGAAACCCCATAGGCTGGTATTGGAAACCAGGCCTCTGAGAAGAGATGCCTGGAAACCAAAGCAATGGATCTGATTAGGGCCTAGGGGCCTGTCCAGTTCAATGTTCTTCTCTGGGGACATCTGTCTCCGAGTTGGTGTGGAGCTAGTTGCTCAGCTAGTGTCAGATCACCCCTGTTTGTTCCAAGCGGCCTACAAAATTGGTATGGTCCCAGGGACATTGGAGATTTCTCATGATTTATATGGTTGTGGCAAATGGAATATGAAGAATTCCCTTTGAGAGGGCAGGAACAATCCTGAGGTGTGGTTCCAGGGGCCCTAGCCTGGAGGGTGTGTGTTTTCAGACAACTGTCCAAACAGCCCAGGCCTACACAACCTACAGGCTCAGGCCCCTGGAGCCAAACCTGAGGACTGTACTTGCCCTCTCCAAGGGAATTGTGTGTGCCCATTCCAATGGCCACAACCCTTCTAATAGGATAAAACTCCAAAGTCCCTGATCCATCTCAATAGTGGTGACTTCCCAGGAAAAACAGGGGCAATCTGAGCCCAACTGAGCACCTACCTGCACTCAGACCCATAGACAGATGTCCCCAGAGGTAAAAAGGAAAGAACAGGCCCCTAGGCACTAATCAGATCCATTGCTTTGGTTTCTAAGCATCTCTCCTCAGAGGCCTGGATTTCAAAAGCAGCATATAGCTGTTTCTTGACCCACACATCAGAAAGCATCTCATCTACACATGGGAAACTTGCACGTTGGGGCTGTGTCAAAACCTTTGTTTAGGAGAACCCTTTAGGGCCCAGTGCCTCCGCTTCATTCCAAGGTCTCCATAGACACAAAAGCACATTAGGACCCATCCCCAGGGGTGTCCATTTCAACTCAGCGTCCTCGGTTGCTCCCCACAGATCCAGGAGATCTAACCTGTCTTGTTGCTAGGAGACAATTGGAATGCGAGGTGGGCTACCCAGCCATCCATCCTTAGAACCCTGCTCAGAATCATTGGCCTGGAGCCAAACGACAGGTCTCAATTGTCCTGCAGAAGACTCTCTGCAGTTTGGAGCTTCTCACAATCCCATCGTGGGAAAACCCCCATGGCCTCGTGATGCCCCCCCATTCATGAAGGGGCCATCAGGGACAGAAGCTCCAACCTGAGCGATCGTCTGATCCTCGCCATGACTTCAGATGCATGAGAAATCGATTCAGGTCTGTAGATTGTGCCTGCCATGGCCTCACCCAGAAACCTAAGCCTAGCTTGTGTTCTCAGACTTTTGTCGTCAGACTACTGGCCCACAAGCCCTCCAGTTTGGCAATCCAGAACTACAATGCAGCACTCTGCCAGCCCTCCAGAAGAAAAACATTGTCCTCTGGGGCTACCCTGTATCCCCAAATGAGGATCAAACGGCACCGACCATGGCTGTACCCCAAATACATAGGCTGACCAGGTCACTAATGCCCTTTCTGACACAGCCTGAGCCTGGACCCCCTGGACCCTCCCAGACAGCTGGCCGCACACTGAGCACATTGAGCCGCCATGGCCTTAGGTCGTCATCTCTTCCCAACCTCGGTTTTCAGGTTTCAGAACCTAGACCTTATCTCCAATCACTGCCCAGGGTTGAAGGTGATGCAGAAATCAGAACTCCTTCCCCATGGCAGGAAACCTTGTAATTGGCATGTTGTCCAACGTTCAGTGTCGTTGAAACCAGTGTGGCCCATGAGGCCCCGCCCATGCTCGCGGGCCACATTGGTCACAAACACACATTGTGACGCTCAGGCTGAGCCTAGTCCTCAAGTAAGGCCTCTCAGTGGCTGGATGAAGAGATATCATATTGTGCTTGCCATGCCCCTAGGCCCCAATTTTTAACCATAGTTCGGGTTGACCCTTCAGTCTTCCCCACGGCTTGGCTTTGGAATTTCTCTTTTGGTGGGACACCTGAGGTAACAAAACTGAAATGAGTCCTCCCATCCCACAGATTGACGAAAAGCAATTGGGAATCGGGCCAAATCCTCAGAGAGGAAGATTCGTCCATGGCTTATGAGGCCTCCCCGACATTCCACGGCCATCGCTGATACAAAATCCAGAGACAAAAGCCTGAGCAAGCGCCTCAGACTAGCACTTTCTTCATATCCTGAAGAGTTCTTCTCATGGTTTGTAGATCGGGCCTGCCATACCTACGTCCCCAAATCTAAGCTGAGTTTGTGTTTTCAGACTTCTGACCTCAAAGTCTTGGGCCAACCACCCTGCAGGCTGGGCCCCTGGAGCCACACATTAGGACTGTGCCTACCAATCCATGGGAATTCTGCCCATTCCATGGTCCAAAATAGTACAAATTAGGAGAAACCTCCAAAGTCCCTGAGGCCATCCCAATAGTGTAGGTCGCCCGGAACAAACAAGGGCTGTCTGTCACCAGCTGATAATCACCCTCCACTCATACCATAGATGAATGTCCCCAGAGAAGAAGATTGAACCAGACAGGACCCTAGGCCAAAATAGGATCCATTGCTTTGGGTTACAGGCATGTGTCCTCAAAAGCCTGATTCCAATACGAGCATAGGGGTTTTCCTGAGACACCCATCAGAACTCATCTCGTCTCCACAAGGAAACCTGTGCATGGGAGCCATGTCCAAAGCTTAGGAGAGTACTTCAGGGTCCCGGTGCCACCGCCCCATTCCAAGGCCCTCATGGACACAAAAACACATTAGGACCCATCCTCCGGAAAGTCCATTTCAACTCAGCCACCGCGGTTGCTCCGGCAGAGCCATCAGATCTAAACTGTCTTGTTGCTAGGAGACAATTGGAATGCGAGGCGGGATTCCCAGGCATCCATCCGCGAACGATGCTCTGGAGTCATTCCATATGGGATGTCCTTGAGCTGTCCAACAGGTCTCAATTGTCCCGCAGAGGGAATCCTTGAAGGGGGCATCCCACAACTCCCAACGTGGGAAAAACTCAATGGCCTGGAGATTCCGCTCCCTTCATGAAGCGGCCGTCATGCTCAGAAACTCCAACCTGAGCCAACGTCTGATCCTCGCCCTGACTTCAGATGCATGAGATATTGGTTCAGACCTGCAGGGGGTACCTGCCATGCCCTCGCCCTGAAACCCAAGTCTAGCTTGTCTTCTCAGACTTCCGTCCTCACACTCCTGGCCCCGAATCCCTCAAATTTGGCAATTCCGGACCCACAATGCAGCACTCTGCCTGCCCTCTAGAAAAAAAATTATTGCCTCATGAGCTGCCCAGGCACCTTAAGTGAGGGTAAACCTACACAGCACTCGACTTTACCCAAATTATATAGTGTAACCTGGGCACTAATGCACTGTCGAACAAACCTGAGCCCGGAGCTCCTAACCAACACCCAGAAAGCTGACCGCACACTGAGCACATAAAACCCGCCATGGCCTTAGGTCATCATCTCTTCCCTACCTCAGTTTTCAGGCTTCAGAACCGAGACCTTATCTCCAATCACTGCCCAGGGGTGAGTGTGATGCAGAAATCAGAATTCCTCCTTACCCATGGCAAGAATCCTTGTGGTTGGCACGTTCAGTGTAGGAGAAACCAGCATTCACCCTGAGGCCCCGCCCATTCTTGAGTGCGATGAGGGCATACACACGCATTGTGACCCTCAGCATGAGTCCTGTCCTCTAGTAAGTCCTCTCAGTGGCTGGACCATTAGATGTCATAATGGGCTTGACATGTCCCTAGGCCCCAATTTTTAACCAGATTTCTGATTGTCCAGTCGCCCCTCCCCAGGGCTCTACTCTGGAATCCATCATTTGGTGGGACACCTGAGGTCAAAAAAGAAAAAAACAACAACAACAACAAAAAAAAAAAAAACGGACTTCTTCCAGCCCACAGAATGACCGCAAACTCTTTGGACGTGGCCAAACCACCAGAGAGTAAGACTCGTCCATTTCCCATGAAGTCACCCAGAAATTCAACGACCATGAGTGACACGATATCCAGGACAAAAACTTGAGCAGAGCCTCACACTCGCCCTTCTTTCAAATCCCGAAGAGTTCTCCTCATGGTCTGTAGATCAGTTCTGCCATACCTATGACCCGAAACATAAGCCGAGTTTGTGTTTTCAGACAACTGTCCAAACAGCCCTGGCCTACACAACCTACAGGCTCAGGCCCCTGGAGCCAAACCTGAGGACTGTACTTGCCCTCTCCAAGGGAATTGTGTGTGCCCATTCCAATGGCCACAACACTTCTCATAGGATAAACCTCCAAAGTCCCTGATCCATCTCAGTAGTGGTGGCTTCCCAGGAAAAACAGGGGCAATCTGAGCCCAACTGAGCACCTACCTGCACTCAGACCCATAGACAGATGTCCCCAGAGGTAAAAAGGAAAGAACAGGCCCCTAGGCACTAATCAGATCCATTGCTTTGGTTTCCAGGCATCTCTCCTCAGAGGCCTGGATTTCAAAAGCAGCATATAGCTGTTTCTTGACTCACCCATCAGAAAACATCTCATCTACACATGGGAATCTTGCACGTTGGAGCTGTGTCAAAGCCTTTGTTTAGGAGAACCCTTTTGGGCCCCAGTGCCACCGCTTCATTCCAAGGTCTCCATAGACACAAAAGCACGTTAGGACCCATCCCCAGGGGTGTCCATTTCAACTCAGCGTCCTCGGTTGCTCCCCACAGATCCAGGAGATCTAACCTGGCTTGTTGCTAAGAGACAATTGGAATGCGAGGTGGGCTACCCAGCCATCCATCCTTAGAACCCTGCTCAGAATCATTGGCCTGGAGCCAAACAACAGGTCTCAATTGTCCTGCAGAAGACTCTCTGCAGTTTGGAGCTTCTCACAACTCCCATCGTGGGAAAACACCCATGGCCTCGAGAAGGCCCCCCCCATTCATGAAGGGGCCATCAGGGACAGAAACTCCAACCTGAGCGATCGTCTGATTCTCGCCCTGACTTCAGATGCACGAGATCTCGATTCAGGTCTGTAGATTGTGCGTGCCATTGCCTCACCCAGAAACCTAAGCCTAGCTTGTGTTCTCAGCCTTTTGTCGTCAGACTACTGGCCCACAAGCCCTCCAGTTTGGCAATCCAGAACTACAATGCAGCACTCTGCCGGCCCTCCAGAAGAAAAACATTGTCCTCTGGGGCTACCCAGTAACCCCAAATGAGGATCAACCTGCACCGACCATGGCTGTACCCCAAATACATAGGCTGACCAGGGCACTAATGCCCTTTCTGACACAGCCTGAGCCTGGACCCCCTGGACCCTCCCAGACAGCTGGCCGCACACTGAGCACATCGAGCCGCCATGGCCTTAGGTCGTCATCTCTTCCCAACCTCGGTTTTCAGGTTTCAGAACCTAGACCTTATCTCCAATCACTGCCCAGGGTTGAAGGTGATGCAGAAATCAGAACTCCTTCCCCATGGCAAGAAACCTTGTGGTTGGCATGTTGTCCAACGTTCAGTGTAGTTGAAACCAATGTGGCCCATGAGGCCCCGCCCATGACGCAGGACACATTGGTCACAAACACACATTGTGACGCTCAGGCTGAGCCCAGTCCTCAAGTAAGGCCTCTCAGTGGCTGGATGAAGAGATACCATATTGGGCTTGCCATGCCCCTAGGCCCCAATTTTTAACCATAGTTCGGGTTGACCCTTCAGTCTTCCCCACGGCTTGGCTTTGGAATTCCTCTTTTGGTGGGACACCTGAGGTAACAAAACTGAAATGAGTCCTCCCATCCCACAGATTGACGAAAAGCAATTGGGAATCGGGCCAAATCCTCAGAGAGGAAGATTCGTCCATGGCCCATGAGGCCTCCCCGACATTCCACGGCCATCGCTGATACAAAATCCAGAGACAAAAGCCTGAGCAAGCACCTCAGACTCGCACTTTCTTCATATCCTGAAGAGTTCTTCTCATGGTTTGTAGATCGGGCCTGCCATACCTACGTCCCCAAATCTAAGCTGAGTTTGTGTTTTCAGACTTCTGTCCTCAAAGTCTTGGGCCAACCACCCTGCAGGCTGGGACCCTGGAGCCACCCATTAGGACTGTGCCTACCAATCCATGGGAATTCTGCCCATTCCATGGTCCAAAATAGTACAAATTAGGAGAAACCTCCAAAGTCCCTGAGGCCATCCCAATAGTGTAGGTTGCCCGGAACAAACAAGGGCTGTCTGACACCAGCTGATAATCACCCTCCACTCATACCATAGATGGATGTCCCCAGAGAAGAAGATTGAACCAGACAGGACCCTAGGCCATAATAGGATCCATTGCTTTGGGTTACAGGCATGTGTCCTCAAAAGCCTGATTCCAATACGAGCATAGGGGTTTTCCTGAGGCACCCATCAGAACTCATCTCGTCTCCACAAGGAAACCTGTGCATGGGAGCCATGTCCAAAGCTTAGGAGAGTACTTCAGGGTCCCGGTGCCACCGCCCCCTTCCAAGGCCCTCATGGACACAAAAACACATTAGGACCCATCCTCAGGAAAGTCCATTTCAACTCAGGCACCGCGGTTGCTCCGGCAGAGCCATCAGATCTAAACTGTCTTGTTGCTAGGAGACAATTGGAATGCGAGGCGGGATTCCCAGGCATCCATCCGCGAACGATGCTCTGGAGTCATTCCATATGGGATGTCCTGGAGCTGTCCAACAGGTCTCAATTGTCCCGCAGAAGGAATCCTGGAAGGGGGCATCCCACAACTCCCAACGTGGGAAAACCTCAATGGCCTCGAGATTCCGCTCCCTTCATGAAGCGGCCGTCATGCTCAGAAACTCCAACCTGAGCCAACGTCTGATCCTCGCCCTGACTTCAGATGCATGAGATATTGGTTCAGATCTGCAGGGGGTACCTGCCATGCCCTCGCCCTGAAACCCAAGTCTAGCTTGTCTTCTCAGACTTCCGTCCTCACACTCCTGGCCCCGAATCCCTCAAGTTTGGCCATTCCGGACCCACATGCAGCACTCTGCCTGCCCTCTAGAAAAAAAATTATTGCCTCATGAGCTGCCCAGGCACCTTAAATGAGGGTAAACCTACACAGCACTCGACGTTACCCAAATTATATAGTGTAACCTGGGCACTAATGCACTGTCGAACAAACCTGAGCCCGGACCTCCTGACCAACACCCAGAAAGCTGACCGCACACTGAGCACATAAAACCCGCCATGGCCTTAGGTCATCATCTCTTCCCTACCTCAGTTTTCAGGCTTCAGAACCGAGACCTTATCTCCAATCACTGCCCAGGGGTGAGTGTGATGCAGAAATCAGAATTCCTCCTTACCCATGGCAAGAATCCTTGTGGTTGGCACGTTCAGTGTAGGAGAAACCAGCATTCACCCTGAGGCCCCGCCCATTCTTGAGTGCGATGAGGGCATACACATGCATTGTGACCCTCAGCATGAGTCCTGTCCTCTAGTAAGTCCTCTCAGTGGCTGGACCATTAGATGTCATAATGGGCTTGACATGTCCCTAGGCCCCAATTTTTAACCAGATTTCTGATTGTCCAGTCGCCCCTCCCCAGGGCTCTACTCTGGAATCCATCATTTGGTGGGACACCTGAGGTTAATAAGAAAACAACAACAACAACAACAACAAAAAAAAAAACGGACTATTCCAGCCCACAGAATGACCGCAAACTCTTTGGACGTGGCCAAACCACCAGAGAGTAAGACTCGTCCATTTCCCATGAAGTCACCCAGAAATTCAACGACCATGAGTGACACGATATCCAGGATAAAAACTTGAGCAGAGCCTCACACTCGCCCTTCTTTCAAATCCCGAAGAGTTCTCCTCATGGTCTGTAGATCAGTTCTGCCATACCTATGACCCGAAACATAAGCCGAGTTTGTGTTTTCAGACAACTGTCCAAACAGCCCTGGCCTACACAACCTACAGGCTCAGGCCCCTGGAGCCAAACCTGAGGACTGTACTTGCCCTCTCCAAGGGAATTGTGTGTGCCCATTCCAATGGCCACAACCCTTCTCATAGGATAAACCTCCAAAGTCCCTGATCCATCTCAATAGTGGTGGCTTCCCAGGAAAAACAGGGGCAATCTGAGCCCAACTGAGCACCTACCTGCACTCAGACCCATAGACAGATGTCCCCAGAGGTAAAAAGGAAAGAACAGGCCCCTAGGCACTAATCAGATCCATTGCTTTGGTTTCCAGGCATCTCTCCTCAGAGGCCTGGATTTCAAAAGCAGCATATAGCTGTTTCTTGACTCACCCATCAGAAAACATCTCATCTACTCATGGGAAACTTGCACGTTGGAGCTGAGTCAAAGCCTTTGTTTAGGAGAACCCTTTTGGGCCCCAGTGCCACCGCTTCATTCCAAGGTCTCCATATACACAAAAGCACGTTAGGACCCATCCCCAGGGGTGTCCATTTCAACTCAGCGTCCTCGGTTGCTCCCCACAGATCCAGGAGATCTAACCTGTCTTGTTGCTAGGAGACAATTGGAATGCGAGGTGGGCTACCCAGCCATCCATCCTTAGAACCCTGCTCAGAATCATTGGCCTGGAGCCAAACATTAGGTCTCAATTGTCCTGCAGAAGACTCTCTGCAGTTTGGAGCTTCTCACAACTCCCATCGTGGGAAAACACCCATGGCTTCGAGAAGCCCCCCCCCCATTCATGAAGGGGCCATCAGGGACAGAAACTCCAACCTGAGAGATCATCTGATCCTCGCCCTGACTTCAGATGCACGAGATCTCGATTCAGGTCTGTAGATTGTGCCTGCCATGGCCTCACCCAGAAACCTAAGCCTAGCTTGTGTTCTCAGACTTTTGTCGTCAGACTACTGGCCCACAAGCCCTCCATTTTGGCAATCCAGAACTACAATGCAGCACTCTGCCGGCCCTCCAGAAGAAAAACATTGTCCTCTGGGGCTACCCAGTAACCCCAAATGAGGATCAACCTGAACCGACCTTGGCTGTACCCCAAATACATAGGCTGACCAGGACACTAATGCCCTTTCTGACACAGCCTGAGCCTGGACCCCCTGGACCCTCCCAGACAGCTGGCCGCACACTGAGCACATCGAGCCGCCATGGCCTTAGGTCGTCATCTCTTCCCAACCTCGGTTTTCAGGTTTCAGAACCTAGACCTTATCTCCAATCACTGCCCAGGGTTGAAGGTGATGCAGAAATCAGAACTCCTTCCCCATGGCAAGAAACCTTGTGGTTGGCATGTTGTCCAACGTTCAGTGTAGTTGAAACCAGTGTGGCCCATGAGGCCCTGCCTATGCTCACAGGACACATTGTTCACAAACACACATTGTGACGCTCAGGCTGAGCCCAGTCCTCAAGTAAGGCCTCTCAGTGGCTGGATGAAGAGATAGCATATTGGGCTTGCCATGCCCCTAGGCCCCAATTTTTAACCATAGTTCAGGTTGACCCTTCAGTCTTCCCCACGGCTTTGCTTTGGAATTCCTCTTTTGGTGGGACACCTGAGGTAACAAAACTGAAATGAGTCCTCCCATCCCACAGATTGACGAAAAGCAATTGGGAATCGGGCCAAATCCTCAGAGAGGAAGATTCGTCCATGGCCCATGAGCCTCCCCGACATTCCACGGCCATCGCTGATACAAAATCCAGAGACAAAAGCCTGAGCAAGCACCTCAGACTCGCACTTTCTTCATATCCTGAAGAGTTCTTCTCATGGTTTGTAGATCGGGCCTGCCATACCTACGTCCCCAAATCTAAGCTGAGTTTGTGTTTTCAGACTTCTGTCCTCAAAGTCTTGGGCCAACCACCCTGCAGGCTGGGCCCCTGGAGCCACACATTAGGACTGTGCCTACCAATCCATGGGAATTCTGCCCATTCCATGGTCCAAAATAGTACAAATTAGGAGAAACCTCCAAAGTCCCTGAGGCCATCCCAATAGTGTAGGTCGCCCGGAACAAACAAGGGCTGTCTGACACCAGCTGATAATCGACCTCCACTCATACCATAGATGGATGTCCCCAGAGAAGAAGATTGAACCAGACAGGACCCTAGGCCATAATAGGATCCATTGCTTTGGGTTACAGGCATGTGTCCTCAATAGCCTGATTCCAATACGAGCATAGGGGTTTTCCTGAGGCACCCATCAGAACTCATCTCGTCTCCACAAGGAAACCTGTGCATGGGAGCCATGTCCAAAGCTTAGGAGAGTACTTCAGGGTCCCGGTGCCACCGCCCCATTCCAAGGCCCTCATGGACACAAAAACACATTAGGACCCATCCTCAGGAAAGTCCATTTCAACTCAGCCACCCCGGTTTCTCCGGCAGAGCCATCAGATCTAAACTGTCTTGTTGCTAGGAGACAATTGGAATGCGAGGCGGGCTTCCCAGGCATCCATCCGCGAACGGTGCTCTGGAGTCATTCCATATGGGATGTCCTGGAGCTGTCCAACAGGTCTCAATTGTCCCGCAGAAGGAATCCTTGAAGGGGGCATCCCACAACTCCCAACGTGGGAAAACCTCAATGGCCTCGAGATTCCGCTCCCTTCATGAAGCGGCCGTCATGCTCAGAAACTCCAACCTGAGCCAACGTCTGGTCCTCGCCCTGACTTCAGATGCATGAGATATTGGTTCAGATCTGCAGGGGGTACCTGCCATGCCCTCGCCCTGAAACCCAAGTCTAGCTTGTCTTCTCAGACTTCCGTCCTCACACTCCTGGCCCCGAATCTCTCAAGTTTGGCAATTCCGGACCCACAATGCAGCACTCTGCCTGCCCTCTAGAAAAAAAATTATTGCCTCATGAGCTGCCCAGGCACCTTAAATGAGGGTAAACCTACACAGCACTCGACTTTACCCAAATTATATAGTGTAACCTGGGCACTAATGCACTGTCGAACAAACCTGAGCCCGGACCTCCTAACCAACACCCAGAAAGCTGACCGCACACTGAGCACATAAAACCCGCCATGGCCTTAGGTCATCATCTCTTCCCTACCTCAGTTTTCAGGCTTCAGAACCGAGACCTTATCTCCAATCACTGCCCAGGGGTGAGTGTGATGCAGAAATCAGAATTCCTCCTTACCCATGGCAAGAATCCTTGTGGTTGGCACGTTCAGTGTAGGAGAAACCAGCATTCACCCTGAGGCCCCGCCCATTCTTGAGTGCGATGAGGGCATACACACGCATTGTGACCCTCAGCATGAGTCCTGTCCTCTAGTAAGTCCTCTCAGTGGCTGGACCATTAGATGTCATAATGGGCTTGACATGTCCCTAGGCCCCAATTTTTAACCAGATTTCTGATTGTCCAGTCGCCCCTCCCCAGGGCTGTACTCTGGAATCCATCATTTGGTGGGACACCTGAGGTTAAAAAAGAAAAAAACAACAACAACAAAAAAAAACGGACTTCTTCCAGCCCACAGAATGACCGCAAACTCTTTGGACGGGGCCCAACCACCAGAGAGTAAGACTCGTCCATTTCCCATGAAGTCACCCAGAAATTCAATGACAATGAGTGACACGATATCCAGGATAAAAACTTGAGCAGAGCCTCACACTCGCCCTTCTTTCAAATCCCGAAGAGTTCTCCTCATGGTCTGTAGATCAGTTCTGCCATACCTATGACCCGAAACATAAGCCGAGTTTGTGTTTTCAGACAACTGTCCAAACAGCCCTGGCCTACACAACCTACAGGCTCAGGCCCCTGGAGCCAAACCTGAGGACTGTACTTGCCCTCTCCAAGGGAATTGTGTGTGCCCATTCCAATGGCCACAACCCTTCTCATAGGATAAACCTCCAAAGTCCCTGATCCATCTCAATAGTGGTGGCTTCCCAGGAAAAACAGGGGCAATCTGAGCCCAACTGAGCACCTACCTGCACTCAGACCCATAGACAGATGTCCCCAGAGGTAAAAAGGAAAGAACAGGCCCCTAGGCACTAATCAGATCCATTGCTTTGGTTTCCAGGCATCTCTCCTCAGAGGCCTGGATTTCAAAAGCAGCATATAGCTGTTTCTTGACTCACCCATCAGAAAACATCTCATCTACTCATGGGAAACTTGCACGTTGGAGCTGTGTCAAAGCCTTTGTTTAGGAGAACCCTTTTGGGGCCCAGTGCCACCGCTTCATTCCAAGGTCTCCATAGACACAAAAGCACGTTAGGACCCATCCCCAGGGGTGTCCATTTCAACTCAGCGTCCTCGGTTGCTCCCCACAGATCCAGGAGATCTAACCTGTCTTGTTGCTAGGAGACAATTGGAATGCGAGGTGGGCTACCCAGCCATCCATCCTTAGAACCCTGCTCAGAATCATTGGCCTGGAGCCAATCAACAGGTCTCAATTGTCCTGCAGAAGACTCTCTGCAGTTTGGAGCTTCTCACAACTCCCATCGTGGGAAAACACCCATGGCCTCGAGATGCCCCCCCCCCCATTCATGAAGGGGCCATCAGGGACAGAAACTCCAACCTGAGCGATCGTCTGATCCTCGCCCTGACTTCAGATGCACGAGATCTCGAATCAGGTCTGTAGATTGTGCCTGCCATGGCCTCACCCAGAACCTAAGCCTAGCTTGTGTTCTCAGACTTTTGTCGTCAGACTACTGGCCCACAAGCCCTCCAGTTTGGCAATCCAGAACTACAATGCAGCACTCTGCCTGCCCTCCAGAGAAAAACATTGTCCTCTGGGACTACCCAGTAAGCCCAAATGAGGATCAAACTGCACCGACCATGGCTGTACCCCAAATACATAGGCTGACCAGGGCACTAATGCCCTTTCTGACACAGCCTGAGCCTGGACCCCCCTGGACCCTCCCAGACAGCTGGCCGCACACTGAGCACATCGAGCCGCCATGGCCTTAGGTCGTCATCTCTTCCCAACCTCGGTTTTCAGGTTTCAGAACCTAGACCTTATCTCCAATCACTGCCCAGGGTTGAAGGTGATGCAGAAATCAGAACTCCTTCCCCATGGCAAGAAACCTTGTGGTTGGCATGTTGTCCAACGTTCAGTGTCATTGAAACCAGTGTGGCCCATGAGGCCCCGCCCATGCTCGCGGGCCACATGGTCACAAACACACATTGTGACGCTCAGGCTGAGCCTAGTCCTCAAGTAAGGCCGCTCAGTGGCTGGATGAAGAGATAGCATATTGGGCTTGCCATGCCCCTAGGCCCCAATTTTTAACCATAGTTCGGGTTGACCCTTCAGTTTTCCCCACGGCTTGGCTTTGGAATTCCTCTTTTGGTGGGACACCTGAGGTAACAAAACTGAAATGAGTCCTCCCATCCCACAGATTGACGAAAAGCAATTGGGAATCGGGCCAAATCCTCAGAGAGGAAGATTCGTCCATGGCCCATGAGGCCTCCCCGACATTCCACGGCCATCGCTGATACAAAATCCAGAGACAAAAGCCTGAGCAAGCGCCTCAGACTCGCACTTTCTTCATATCCTGAAGAGTTCTTCTCATGGATTGTAGATCGGGCCTGCCATACCTACGTCCCCAAATCTAAGCTGAGTTTGTGTTTTCAGACTTCTGTCCTCAAAGTCTTGGGCCAACCACCCTGCAGGCTGGGACCCTGGAGCAACACATTAGGACTGTGCCTACCAATCCATGGGAATTCTGCCCATTCCATGGTCCAAAATAGTACAAATTAGGAGAAACCTCCAAAGTCCCTGAGGCCATCCCAATAGTGTAGGTCGCCCGGAACAAACAAGGGCTGTCTGACACCAGCTGATAATCGACCTCCACTCATACCGTAGATGGATGTCCCCAGAGAAGAAGATTGAACCAGACAGGACCCTAGGCCATAATAGGATCCATTGCTTTGGGTTACAGGCATGTGTCCTCAATAGCCTGATTCCAATACGAGCATAGGGGTTTTCCTGAGGCACCCATCAGAACTCATCTCGTCTCCACAAGGAAACCTGTGCATGGGAGCCATGTCCAAAGCTTGGGAGAGTACTTCAGGGTCCCGGTGCCACCGCCCCATTCCAAGGCCCTCATGGACACAAAAACACATTAGGACCCATCCTCAGGAAAGTCCATTTCAACTCAGCCACCACGGTTGCTCTGGCAGAGCCATCAGATCTAAACTGTCTTGTTGCTAGGAGACAATTGGAATGCTAGGTGGGATTCCCAGGCATCCATCCGCGAACGATGCTCTGGAGTCATTCCATATGGGATGTCCTGGAGCTGTCCAACAGGTCTCAATTGTCCCGCAGAAGGAATCCTTGAAGGGGGCATCCCACAACTCCCAACGTGGGAAAACCTCAATGGCCTCGAGATTCCGCTCCCTTCATGAAGGGGCCGTCATGCTCAGAAACTCCAACCTGAGCCAACGTCTGGTCCTCGCCCTGACTTCAGATGCATGAGATATTGGTTCAGATCTGCAGGGGGTACCTGCCATGCCCTCGCCCTGAAACCCAAGTCTAGCTTGTCTTCTCAGACTTCCGTCCTCACACTCCTGGCCCCGAATCCCTCAAGTTTGGCAATTCCGGACCCACAATGCAGCACTCTGCCTGCCCTCTAGAAAAAAAATTATTGCCTCATGAGCTGCCCAGGCACCTTAAATGAGGGTAAACCTACACAGCACTCGACTTTACCCAAATTATATAGTGTAACCTGGGCACTAATGCACTGTCGAACAAACCTGAGCCCGGACCTCCTAACCAACACCCAGAAAGCTGACCGCACACTGAGCACATAAAACCCGCCATGGCCTTAGGTCATCATCTCTTCCCTACCTCAGTTTTCAGGCTTCAGAACCGAGACCTTATCTCCAATCACTGCCCAGGGGTGAGTGTGATGCAGAAATCAGAATTCCTCCTTACCCATGGCAAGAATCCTTGTGGTTGGCACGTTCAGTGTAGGAGAAACCAGCATTCACACTGAGGCCCCGCCCATTCTTGAGTGCGATGAGGGCATACACACGCATTGTGACCCTCAGCATGAGTCCTGTCCTCTAGTAAGTCCTCTCAGTGGCTGGACCATTAGATGTCATAATGGGCTTGACATGTCCCTAGGCCCCAATTTTTAACCAGATTTCTGATTGTCCAGTCGCCCCTCCCCAGGGCTCTACTCTGGAATCCATCATTTGGTGGGACACCTGAGGTTAAAAAAAAAAAAAAAACAACAACAACAACAACAAAAAACGCACTTCTTCTTCCAGCCCACAGAATGACCGCAAACTCTTTGGACGTGGACAAACCACCAGAGAGTAAGACTCGTCCATTTCCGATGAAGTCACCCAGAAATTCAACGACCATGAGTGACACGATATCCAGGATAAAAACTTGAGCAGAGCCTCACACTCGCCCTTCTTTCAAATCCCGAAGAGTTCTCCTCATGGTCTGTAGATCAGTCCTGCCATACCTATGACCCGAAACATAAGCCGAGTTTGTGTTTTCAGACAACTGTCCAAACAGCCCTGGCCTACACAACCTACAGGCTCAGGGACCTGGAGCCAAACCTGAGGACTGTACTTGCCCTCTCCAAGGGAATTGTGTGTTCCATTCCAATGGCCACAACCCTTCTCATAGGATAAACCTCCAAAGTCCCTGATCCATCTCAATAGTGGTGGCATCCCTGGAAAAACAGGGGCAATCTGAGCCCAACTGAGCACCTACCTGCACTCAGACCCATAGACAGATGTTTCCAGAGGTAAAAAGGAAAGAACAGGCCCCTAGGCACTAATCAGATCCAATGCTTTGGTTTCCAGGCATCTCTCCTCAGAGGCCTGGATTTCAAAAGCAGCATATAGCTGTTTCTTGACTCACCCACCAGAAAACATCTCATCTACACATGGGACACTTGCACGTTGGAGCTGTGTCAAAACCTTTGTTTAGGAGAACCCTTTTGTGCCCCAGTGCCACCGCTTCATTCCAAGGTCTCCATAGACACAAAAGCACGTTAGGACCCATTGCCAGGGGTGTCCATTTCAACTCAGCGTCCTCGGTTGCTCCCCACAGATCCAGGAGATCTAACCTGTCTTGTTGCTAGGAGACAATTGGAATGCGAGGTGGGCTACCCAGCCATCCATCCTTGGAACCCTGCTCAGAATCATTGGCCTGGAGCCAAACAACAGGTCTCAATTGTCCTGCAGAAGACTCTCTGCAGTTTGGAGCTTCTCACAACTCCCATCGTGGGAAAACACCCATGGCCTCGTGATGCCCCCCCCCCCATTCATGAAGGGGCCATCAGGGACAGAAACTCCAACCTGAGTGATCGTCTGATCCTCGCCCTGACTTCAGATGCACGAGATCTCGATTCAGTTCTGTAGATTGTGCCTGCCATGGCCTCACCCAGAAACCTAAGCCTAGCTTGTGTTCTCAGACTTTTGTCGTCAGACTACTGGCCCACAAGCCCTCTAGTTTGGCAATCCAGAACTACAATGCAGCACTCTGCCTGCCCTCCAGAAGAAAAACATTGTCCTCTGGGACTACGCAGTAAGCCCAAATGAGGATCAAACTGAACCGACCATGGCTGTACCCCAAATACATAGGCTGACCAGGGCACTAATGCCCTTTCTGACACAGCCTGAGCCTGGACCCCTGGACACTCCCAGACAGCTGGCCGCACACTGAGCACATCGAGCCGCCATGGCCTTAGGTCGTCATCTCTTCCCAACCTCGGTTTTCAGGTTTCAGAACCTAGACCTTATCTCCAATCACTGCCCAGGTTTGAAGGTGATGCAGAAATCAGAACTCCTTCCCCATGGCAAGAAACCTTGTGGTTGGCATGTTGTCCAACGTTCAGTGTCGTTGAAACCAGTGTGGCCCATGAGGTCCCGCCCATGCTCGCGGGCCACATTGGTCACAAACACACATTGTGACGCTCAGGCTGAGCCTAGTCCTCAAGTAAGGCCGCTCAGTGGCTGGATGAAGAGATAGCATATTGGGCTTGCCATGCCCCTAGGCCCCAATTTTTAACCATAGTTCGGGTTGACCCTTCAGTCTTCCCCACGGCTTGGCTTTGGAATTCCTCTTTTGGTGGGACACCTGAGGTAACAAAACTGAAATGAGTCCTCCCATCCCACAGATTGACGAAAAGCAATTGGGAATCGGGCCAAATCCTCAGAGAGGAAGATTCGTCCATGGCCCATGAGGCCTCCCCGACATTCCACGGCCATCGCTGATACAAAATCCAGAGACAAAAGCTTGAGCAAGCGCCTCAGACTAGCAATTTCTTCATATCCTGAAGAGTTCTTCTCATGGTTTGTAGATCGGGCCGGCCATACCTACGTCCCCAAATCTAAACTGAGTTTGTGTTTTCAGACTTCTGTCCTCAAAGTCTTGGGCCAACCACCCTGCAGGCTGGGCCCCTGGAGCCACACATTAGGACTGTGCCTACCAATCCATGGGAATTCTGCCCATTCCATGGTCCAAAATAGTACAAATTAGGAGAAACCTCCAAAGTCCCTGAGGCCATCCCAATAGTGTAGGTCGCCCGGAACAAACAAGGGCTGTCTGACACCAGCTGATAATCGACCTCCACTCATACCATAGATGGATGTCCCCAGAGAAGAAGATTGAACCAGACAGGACCCTAGGCCATAATAGGATCCATTGCTTTGGGTTACAGGCACGTGTCCTCAAAAGCCTGATTCCAATACGAGCATAGGGGTTTTCCTGAGGCACCCATCAGAACTCATCTCGTCTCCACAAGGAAACCTGTGCATGGGAGCCATGTCCAAAGCTTAGGAGAGTACTTCAGGGTCCCGGTGCCACCGCCCCCTTCCAAGGCCCTCATGGACACAAAAACACATTAGGACCCATCCTCAGGAAAGTCCATTTCACCTCAGCCACCGCGGTTGCTCCGGCAGAGCCATCAGATCTAAACTGTCTTGTTGCTAGGAGACAATTGGAATGCGAGGCGGGCTTCCCAGGCATCCATCCGCGAACGATGCTCTGGAGTCATTCCATATGGGATGTCCTGGAGCTGTCCAACAGGTCTCAATTGTCCTGCAGAAGGAATCCTTGAAGGGGGCATCCCACAACTCCCAACGTGGGAAAACCTCAATGGCCTCGAGATTCCGCTCCCTTCATGAAGCGGCCGTCATGCTCAGAATCTCCAACCTGAGCCAACGTCTGATCCTCGCCCTGACTTCAGATGCATGAGATATTGGTTCAGATCTGCAGGGGGTACCTGCCGTGCCCTCGCCCTGAAACCCAAGTCTAGCTTGTCTTCTCAGACTTCCGTCCTCACACTCCTGGCCCCGAATCCCTCAAGTTTGGCAATTCCGGACCCACAATGCAGCACTCTGCCTGCCCTCTAGAAAAAAAATTATTGCCTCATGAGCTGCCCAGGCACCTTAAATGTGGGTAAACCTACACAGCACTCGACGTTACCCAAATTATATAGTGTAACCTGGGCACTAATGCACTGTCGAACAAACCTGAGCCCGGACCTCCTAACCAACACCCAGAAAGCTGACCGCACACTGAGCACATAAAACCCGCCATGGCCTTAGGTCATCATCTCTTCCCTACCTCAGTTTTCAGGCTTCAGAACCGAGACCTTATCTCCAATCACTGCCCAGGGGTGAGTGTGATGCAGAAATCAGAATTCCTCCTTACCCATGGCAAGAATCCTTGTGGTTGGCACGTTCAGTGTAGGAGAAACCAGCATTCACCCTGAGGCCCCGCCCATTCTTGAGTGCGATGAGGGCATACACACGCATTGTGACCCTCAGCATGAGTCCTGTCCTCTAGTAAGTCCTCTCAGTGGCTGGACCATTAGATGTCATAATGGGCTTGACATGTCCCTAGGCCCCAATTTTTAACCAGATTTCTGATTGTCCAGTCGCCCCTCCCCAGGGCTCTACTCTGGAATCCATCATTTGGTGGGACACCTGAGGTTAAAAAAGAAAACAACAACAACAACAACAACAACAACAAAAAAACGCACTTCTTCTTCCAGCCCACTGAATGACCGCAAACTCTTTGGACGTGGCCAAACCACCAGAGAGTAAGACTCGTCCATTTCCCATGAAGTCACCCAGAAATTCCACGACCATGAGTGACACGATATCCAGGACAAAAACTTGAGCAGAGCCTCACACTCGCCCTTCTTTCAAATCCCGAAGAGTTCTCCTCATGGTCTGTAGATCAGTCCTGCCATACCTATGACCCGAAACATAAGCCGAGTTTGTGTTTTCAGACAACTGTCCAAACAGCCCTGGCCTACACAACCTACAGGCTCAGGCCCCTGGAGCCAAACCTGAGGACTATACTTGCCCTCTCCAAGGGAATTGTGTGTGCCCATTCCAATGGCCACAACCCTTCTCATAGGATAAACCTCCAAAGTCCCTGATCCATCTCAATACTGGTGGCTTCCCAGGAAAAACAGGGGCAATCTGAGCCCACCTGAGCACCTACCTGCACTCAGACCCATAGACAGATGTCCCCAGAGGTAAAAAGGAGAGAACAGGCCCCTAGGCACTAATCAGATCCATTGCTTTGGTTTCCAGGCATCTCTCCTCAGAGGCCTGGATTTCAAAAGCAGCATATAGCTGTTTCTTGACTCACCCATCAGAAAACATCTCATCTACACATGGGAAACTTGCACGTTGGAGCTGTGTCAAAACCTTTGTTTAGGAGAACCCTTTTGGGCCCCAGTGCCACCGCTTCATTCCAAGGTCTCCATAGACACAAAAGCACGTTAGGACCCATCCCCAGGGGTGTCCATTTCAACTCAGCGTCCTCGGTTGCTCCCCACAGATCCAGGAGATCTAACCTGTCTTGTTGCTAGGAGACAATTGGAATGCGAGGTGGGCTACCCAGCCATCCATCCTTAGAACCCTGCTCAGAATCATTGGCCTGGAGCCAAACGACAGGTCTCAATTGTCCTGCAGAAGACACTCTGAAGTTTGGAGCTTCTCACAACTCCCATCGTGGGAAAACACCCATGGCCTCGTGATGCCCCCCCCATTCATGAAGGGGCCATCAGGGACAGAAACTCCAACCTGAGCGATCGTCTGATCCTCGCCCTGACTTCAGATGCATGAGATCTCGATTCAGGTCTGTAGATTGTGCCTGCCATGGCCTCACCCAGAAACCTAAGCCTAGCTTGTGTTCTCAGACTTTTGTCGTCAGACTACTTGCCCACAATCCCTCCAGTTTGGCAATCCAGAACTACAATGCAGCACTCTGCCGGGCCTCCAGAAGAAAAACATTGTCCTCTGGGGCTACCCAGTAACCCCAAATGAGGATCAACTTGCACCGACCTTGGCTGTACCCCAAATACATAGGCTGACCAGGGCACTAATGCCCTTTCTGACACAGCCTGAGCCTGGAGCCCCTGGCCCCTCCCAGACAGCTGGCTGCACACTGAGCACATCCAGCCGCCATGGCCTTAGGTCGTCATCTCTTCCCAACCTCGGTTTTCAGGTTTCAGAACCTAGACCTTATCTCCAATCAGTGCCCAAGGTTGAAGGTGATGTAGAAATCAGAACTCCTTCCCCATGGCAAGAAACCTTGTGGTTGGCATGTTGTCCAACGTTCAGTGTAGTTGAAACCAGTGTGGCCCATGAGGCCCCGCCCATGCTCGCGGGTCACATTGGTCACAAACACACATTGTGACCCTCAGGCAGAGCCCAGTCCTCAAGTAAGGCCACTCAGTGGCTGGATGAAGAGATAGCATATTGGGCTTGCCATGCCCCTAGGCCCCAATTTTTAACCATAGTTCGGGTTGTCCCTTCATTCTTCCCCACGGCTTGGCTTTGGAATTCCTCTTTTGGTGGGACACCTGAGGTTTCAAACCTGAAATGAGTCCTCCCATCCCACAGTTTGACGAAAAGCAATTGGGAATCGGGCCAAATCCTCAGAGAGGAAGATTCGTCCATGGCCCATGAGGCCTCCCCGACATTCCTCGGCCATCGCTGATACAAAATCCAGAGACAAAAGCCTGAGCAAGCGCCTCAGACTCGCACTTTCTTCATATCCTGAAGATTTCTTCTCATGGTTTGTCGATCGGGCCTGCCATACATACGTCCCCAAACCTAAGCTGGGTTTGTGTTTTCAGACTTCTGTCCTCAAAATCTTGGGCCACACACCCTCCAGGCCGGTTGCCTGGAGCCACACATTAGGACTCTGCCTACGAATACATGGGAATTCTGTCCATTCCATGGTCCAAAATCGTACAAATTAGGAGAAACCTCCAAAGTCCCTGAGGCCATCCCAATAGTGTAGGTCGCCCGGAACAAACAAGGACTTTCTGACACCAGCTGATAATCGACAACCACTCATACCATAGATGGATGTCCCCAGAGACGAAGATTGAACCAGACAGGACCCTAGGCCATAATAGGATCCATTGCTTTGGGTTACAGGCATGTGTCCTCAAAAGCCTGATTCCAATACGAGCATAGGGGTTTTCCTGAGGCACCCATCAGAACTCATCTCGTCTCCACAAGGAAACCTGTGCATGGGAGCCATGTCCAAAGCTTAAGAGAGTACTTCAGGGTCCCGGTGCCTCCGCCCCATTCCAAGGCCCTCATGGACACAAAAACACATTAGGACCCATCCTCAGGAAAGTCCATTTCAACTCAGCCACCCCGGTTGCTCCCGCAGAGCCATCAGATCTAAACTGTCTTGTTGTTAGGAGACAATTGGAATGCGAGGCGGGATTCCCAGGCATCCATCCGCGAACGGTGCTCTGGAGTCATTCCATATGGGATGTCCTGGAGCTGTCCAACAGGTCACAATTGTCCCGCAGAAGGAATCCTTGAAGGGGGCATCCCACAACTCCCAACGTGGGAAAACCTCAATGGCCCCGAGATTCCGCTCCCTTCATAAAGCGGCCGTCATGCACAGGAACTCCAACCTGAGCCAACGTCTGATCCTCGCCCTGACTTCAGAAGCATGAGATAGTGGTTCAGATCTGCAGGGGGTACCTGTCGTGCCCTCGCCCTGAAACCCATGTCTAGCTTGTCTTCTCACACTTCCGTCCTCAAACTGCTGGCCCCGAAGTCCTAAAATTTGGCAATTCCGGACCCAAAATGCAGCACTCTGCCTGCCCTCTAGAAAAAAAAAATTATTGCCTCATGAGCTGCCCAGGCACCTTAAATGAGGGTAAACCTACACAGAACTCGACTTTAACCAAATTATATAGTCTAACCTGGGCACTAATGCACTGTCGAACACAACCTGAGCCCGGACCTCCTGACCAACACCCAGAAAGCTGACCGCACACTGAGCACATAAAACCCGCCATGGCCTTAGGTCATCATCTCTTCCATACCTCAGTTTTCAGGCTTCAGAACCGAGACCTTATCTCCAATCACTGCCCAGGGGTGAGTGTGATGCAGAAATCACAACTCCTCCTTACCCATGGCAAGAATCCTTGTGGTTGGCACGTTCAATGTAGGAGAAACCAGCATTCACCCTGAGGCCCCCCCCCCATTCTTGAGTGCGATGAGGGCATACACACGCATTGTGACCCTCAGCATGAATCCTGTCCTCTAGTAAGTCCTCTCAGTGGCTGAACCATTTGATGTCATAATGGGCTTGACATGTCCCTAGGCCCCAATTTTTAACCAGATTTCTGATTGTCCCGGCGCCCCTCCCCAGGGCTCTACTCTGGAATCCATCATTTGGTGGGACACCTGAGGTTAAAAAAGAAAACAACAACAACACAAAAAAAAAAAAAAACGGACTTCTTCCAGCCCACAGAATGAACGCAAACTCTTTGGACATGGCCAAACCACCAGAGAGTAAGACTCGTCCATTTCCCATGAAGTCACCCAGAAATTCCACGACCATGAGTGACACGATATCAAGAGACAAAAACTTGAGCAGGAGCCTCACTCTCCCTTCTTTCAAATCCCGAAGAGTTCTCCTCATTGTCTTTAGATCAGTCCTGCCATACCTATGACCCCAAACATAAGCCGAGTTTGTGTTTTCAGACAACTGTCCAAACAGCCCTGGCCTACACAACCTACAGGCTCGGGCCCCTGGAGCCAAACCTGAGGACTGTACTTGCCCTCTCCAAGGGAATTGTGTGTGCCCATTCCAATAGCCACAACCCTTCTAATAGGATAAACCTCCAAAGTCCCTGCTCCATCTCAATAGTGGTGGCATCCCTGGAAAAACAGGGGCAATCTGAGCCCAACTGAGCACCTACCTGCACTCAGACCCATAGACAGATGTCCCCAGAGGTAAAAAGGAAATTAAAGGCCCCTAGGAACTAATCAGATCCATTGCTTTTTTTTCCAGGCATCTCTCCTCAGAGGCCTGGATTTCAAAAGCAGCATATAGCTGTTTCTTGACTCACCCATCAGAAAACATCTCATCTACACATGGGAAATTTGCACGTTGGAGCTGTGTCAAAGCCTCTGCTTAGGAGAACACTTTAGGGCCCCAGTGCCACCGCTTCATTCCAAGGTCTCCATAGATACAAAAGCACGTTAGGACCCATCCCCAGGGGTGTCCATTTCAACTCAGCGTTTTCGGGTGCTCCCCACAGATCCAGGAGATCTAACCTGTCTTGTTGCTAGGAGACAATTGGAATGCGAGGTGGGCTACCCATCCATCCATCCTTAAAACCCTGCTCAGAATCATTGGCCTGGAGCCAAACGACAGGTCTCAATTGTCCTGCAGAAGACTCTCTGCAGTATGGAGCTTCTCACAACTCCCATCGTGGGAAAACACCCATGGCCTCGTGATGCCCCCCCCATTCATGAAGGGGCCATCAGGGACAGAAACTCCAACCTGAGCGATCGTCTGATCCTCGCCCTGACTTCAGATGCACGAGATCTCGATTCAGGTCTGTAGATTGTGCCTGCCATGGCCTCACCCAGAAACCTAAGCCTAGCTTGTGTTCTCAGACTTTTGTCGTCAGACTACTTGCCCACAATCCCTCCAGTTTGGCAATCCAGAACTACAATGCAGCACTCTGCCAGCCCTCCAGAAAAAAAACATTGTTCTCTGGGGCTACCCAGTAACCCCAAATGAGGATCAACCTGCACCGACCTTGGCTGTACCCCAAATACATAGGCTGACCAGGGCACTAATGCCCTTTCTGACACAGCCTGAGCCTGGAGCCCCTGGCCCCTCCCAGACAGCTGGCCGCACACTGAGCACATCCAGCCGCCATGGCCTTAGGTCCTCATCTCTTCCCAACCTCGGTTTTCAGGTTTCAGAACCTAGACCTTATCGCCAATCAGTGCCCAAGGTTGAAGGTGATGCAGAAATCAGAACTCCTTCCCCATGGCAAGAAACCTTGTGGTTGGCATGTTCTCCAACGTTCAGTGTCGTTGAAACCAGTGTGGCCCATGAGGCCCCGCCCATGCTTGCGGGCCACATTGGTCACAAACACACATTGTGACCCTCAGGCTGAGCCCAGTCCTCAAGTAAGGCCACTCAGTGGCTGGATGAAGAGATAGCATATTGGGCTTGCCATGCCCCTAGGCCCCATTTTTTAACCATAGTTCGGGTTGACCCTTCAGTCTTCCCCACGGCTTGGTTTTGGAATTCCTCTTTTGGTGGGACACCTGAGGTAACAAAACTGAAATGAGTCCTCCCATCCCACAGATTGACGAAAAGCAATTGGGAATCGGGCCAAATCCTCAGAGAGGAAGATTCGTCCATGGCCCATGAGGCCTGGCCGACATTCCACGGCCATCGCTGATAAAAATCCAGAGACAAAAGCCTGAGCAAGCGCCTCAGAATCGCACTTTCTTCATATCCTGAAGAGTTCTTCTCATGGTTTGTAGATCGGGCCTGCCATACCTACGTCCCCAAACATAAGCTGAGTTTGTTTTCAGACAACTGTCTAAACAGCACTGGCCTACACAACCTACAGGCCCAGGCCCCTGGAGCCAAACCTGAGGACTGTACTTGCCTTCTCCAAGGGAATTGTTTGTGCCCATTCCAATGGCCACAACCCTTCTAATAGGATAAACCTCCAAATTCCCTGATCCATCTGAAAAGTGGTGGCTTCCCAGGAAAAACAGGGGCAATCTGAGCCCAACTGAGCACCTACCTGCACTCAGACCCATAGACAGATGTCCCCAGAGGTAAAAAGGAAAGAACAGGCCCCTAGGCACTAATCAGATCCATTGCTTTGATTTCCAGGCATCTCTCCTCAGAGCCTGGATTTCAAAAGCAGCATATAGCTATTTCTTAATTCACCCATCAGAAAACATATCATCTACACATGGGAAACTTGCACGTTGGAGCTGTGTCAAAGCCTCTGTTTAGGAGAACCCTTTAGGGCCCCAGTGCCACCGCTTCATTCCAAGGTCTCCATAGACACAAAATCACATTAGGACCCATCACCAGGGGTGTGCATTTCAACTCAGCATCCTCGGTAGCTGCCCACAGATCCAGGAGATCTAACCTGTCTTGTTGCTAGGAGACAATTGGTATGCGAGGTGGGCTACCCAGCCATCCATCCTTAGAACCCTGCTCAGAATCATTGGCCTGGAGCCAAACAACAGGTCTCAATTGTCCTGCAGAAGACTCTCTGCAGTTTGGAGCTTCTCACAACTCCCATAGTGGGAAAACACCCATGGCCTCGTGATGCCCCCCCATTCATGAAGGGGCCATCAGGGACAGAAACTCCAAACTGAGCGATCGTCTGATCCTCGCCCTGACTTCAGATGCACGAGATCTCGATTCAGGTCTGTAGATTGTGCCTGCCATAGCCTCACCAAGAAACCTAAGCCTAGCTTGTGTTCTTAGACTTTTGTCGTCAGACTACTGGCCCACAAGCCCTCCATTTGGAAATCCAGAACTACAATGGAGCACTCTGCCTGCCCTCCAGAAGCAAAACATTGTCCTCTGGGGCTACCCAGTAACCCCAAATGAGGATCAACCTGCACCGACCTTGGCATTACCCCAAATACATAGGCTGACCAGGGAACTAATGCCCTTTCTGACACAGCCTGAGCCTGGATCCCCTGGACCCTCCCAGACAGCTGGCCGCACACTGAGCACATCCAGCCGCCATGGCCTTAGGTCGTCATCTCTTCCCAACCTCGGTTTTCAGGTTTCAGAACCTAGACCTTATCTCCAATCACTGCCCAAGGTTGAAGGTGATGCAGAAATCAGAACTCCTTCCCCATGGCAAGAAACCTTGTGGTTGGCATGTTGTCCAACGTTCAGTGTCGTTGAAACCAGTGTGGCCCATGAGGCCCCGCCCATGCTCGCGGGCCACATTGGTCACAAACACACATTGTGACCCTCAGGCTGAGCCCAGTCCTCAGGTAAGGCCACTCAGTGGCCTTTCTTCTCATGGTTTGTCGATCGGGCCTGCCATACCTACGTCCCCAAACCTAAGCTGAGTTTGTGTTTTCAGACTTCTGTCCTCAAAGTCTTGGGACACACACGCTCCAGGCTGGGCGCCTGGAGCCACACATTAGGACTCTGCCTACCAATCCATGGGAATTCTGCCCATTCCATGGTCCAAAATCGTACAAATTAGGAGAAACCTCCAAAGTCCCTGAGGCCATCCCAATAGTGTAGGTCGCCCGGAACAAACAAGACTGTCTGACACCAGCTGATAATCGACCTCCACTCATACCATAGATGGATGTCCCCAGAGAAGAAGATTGAACCAGACAGGACCCTAGGCCATAATAGGATCCATTGCTTTGGGTTACAAGCATGTGTCCTCAAAAGCCTGATTCCAATACGAGCATAGGGGTTTTCCTGAGGCACCCATCAGAACTCATCTCGTCTCCGCAAGGAAACCTGTGCATGGGAGCCATGTACAAAGCTTAGGAGAGTACTTCAGGGTCCCGGTGCAACCGCCCCATTCCAAGGCCCTCATGGACACAAAAACACATTAGGACCCATCCTCAGGAAATTCCATTTCAACTCAGCCACCCCGGTTGTTCCGGCAGAGCCATCAGATCAAAACTGTCTTGTTGTTAGGAGACAATTGGAATGCGAGGCGGGCTTCCCAGGCATCCATCCGCGAACGGTGCTCTGGAGTCATTCCATATGGGATGTCCTGGAGCTGTCCAACAGGTCTCAATTGTCCCGCAGAAGGAATCCTTGAAGGGGGCATCCCACAACTCCCAACGTGGGAAAACCTCAATGGCCTCGAGATTCCGCTCCCTTCATAAAGCGGCCGTCATGCACAGGAACTCCAACCTGAGCCAACGTCTAATCCTCGCTCTGACTTCAGAAGCATGAGATATTGGTTCAGATCTGCAGGGGGTACCTGTCGTGCCCTCGCCCTGAAACCCATGTCTAGCTTGTCTTCTCACACTTCTGTCCTCAAACTCCTGGCCCCGAAGTCCTAAAATTTGGCAATTCCGGACCCACAATGCAGCACTCTCCCGGCCCTCTAGAAAAAAAAAAAAAAATATTGCCTCATGAGCTGCCCAGGCACCTTAAATGAGGATAAACCTACACAGTACTCGACCTTACCCAAATTATATAGTCTAACCTGGGCACTAATGCACTGTCGAACACAACCTGAGCCCGGACCTCCTGACCAACACCCAGAAAGCTGACCGCACACTGAGCACATAAAACCCGCCATGGCCTTAGGTCATCATCTCTTCCCTACCTCAGTTTTCAGGCTTCAGAAACGAGACCTTATCTCCAATCACTGCCCAGGGGTGAGTGTGATGCAGAAATCAGAACTCCTCCTTACCCATGGCAAGAACCCTTGTGGTTGGCACGTTGTCCAACGTTCAGTGTAGGAGAAACCAGCATTCAACCTGAGGCCCTGCCCATTCTTGAGTGCGACGAGGGCATACACACGCATTGTGACCCTTAGCATGAGTCCTCTCCTCTAGTAAGTCCTCTCCTTGGCTGGACCAATAGATGTCATAATGGGCTTGACATGTTCCTAGGCCCCAATTTTTAACCAGATTTCTGATTGTCCAGTCGCCCCTCCCCAGGGCTCTACTCTGGAATCCCTCATTTGGTGGGACACCTGAGGTTAAAAAAGAAAACAACAACAAAAGAAAAAAAACAAAAAACAAAAAACGGACTTCTTCCAGCCCACAGAATGACCCCAAACTCTTTGGACGGGGCCAAACCACCAGAGAGTAAGAATCGTCCATTTCCCATGAAGTCACGCAGAAATTCCACGACCATAGTTCTGGTGGTCCCTTCAGTCTTCCCCACGGCTTTGCTTTGGAATTCCTCTTTTCGTGGGACACCTGAGGTAACAAAACTGAAAGGAGTTCTCCCATCCCACATTTTGACGAAAAAAAATTGGGAATCGGGCGAAATCCTCCTAGAGGTAGATTCGTCCATGGCCCATGAAGCATCCCGGACATTCTACGGCCATTGCTGATACAAATTCCAGAGACTAATGCCTGAGCAAGCGCCTCAGACTCGCTCTATATTCAAATCTTCATGAGTTCTTCTCATGGTTTGTATATTGGGCCTGCCATACCGACGTCCCCAAAAAAAGCTGAGTTTGTGTATTGGAATCACAATCAGAAATCTGCATTCCACATGGCTGTAATGCTTGTTCTTCACATGGAGTCACACCTTCACGTGGGGAACCCTTCATGGCCCCTGATGCCACGCCAAAACATGAGTGCTGCTTGGGCACAAATTCACACTATGACCCTAGCATGAGCCCCATGTCAAAGAAAGGCCTGTCAGGTTCGGGACGAAGATCCTGCATATAGTCCCTGCCATGCCCATAGGCACACAGGACTAACTAGATGGTGTGTATTCCAGTTGAAGGAACCCACTGCTGTGCTCTAGAGTCCCTCTCCTGGGGGGTTCTTTCTGGCAGAAAACAGTACTCTTCACTTCCCACAGAATGAACCCAAACACTTGGGAGCTTGGACAATCCCCCGAGAGGAAGGCTCTTCCTCGGCCCCTGAGGCAACCCCTACCCTGACCGGACACTGTGAACGCAACACCCAGAGACAAAAGCCTGAGCAACTGCCTCCCACTTGCCCTCCTTTGATATTCAGAGAATCTCCCCTCACGGACTGGAGATCAGGCCTGCCATTACCTTGGCCCCTTCCTGAGCCAAGTTTGCTTTTTCAGACATCAGTCCCCACAGTCCTGGCAAACACAGCCTCTAGGCTGGGTCCTCTGGAGCCATACAACAGGACCGTGCCTGCTCTCTCCTGGGAAACTGTGTCCATTACTTTGGACACACACTTCCAGAATATGAGAAACCTCAAGGCCCCCGAGGACATCCCACTACTGGGAGCCTCCCTGGACACACAGGGGCATTCGGACACAAGCTGAGCAGCTACCTCCATGAAGGCATGCACACAGATGTCAACAGAGATAGAAGGTTGAGCCGGACAGGCCCTTAGGCCATAATCTCAACTCTTGCTTTGGGTTCCAGGTGTTACTCCTCAGAGGCTTTGGTTCGAAGAACAGGATATGGGGCTTTCCTGAGGCACTGAACAGAACTCCTCTCGTCTCCAAATGGGGAGCTTTCTTACTGGGGATGTATCAAAACCTTCAGGTAGTGCCCAAGCAGCACTTGAGTGCTGAATGGGAACAAATTCACACTGTGACCCTAGCATGAGCCCCATGTCAAAGAAAGGCCTGTCAGGGCCTGGACAAAGAGCCCGCATATGGGGCTTGCCAAGCCCCTATGCACCCAATCCTCACCAGGGTTTGAGATTTCCAGTCGCCCCGCCCGTACCTGGGGCTCTGATCTGGAATCCCTTTCTTGGAGAGACACATGAGCCAGACAACACGACTCCACCCTTCCCACAAAATGACCCCAAACTCTTGGGAGCTGGGACAAATCCCCAGAGAGGGATACTCGTCCACAGTCCCTGAGGCCACCGCTCCAATCCACGGCTATCCCGGACACAACATCCAGAGACAAAAGCCTGAAGGAACGACTCCCACTCGCCCTTGTTTCAGAGGCACAGGAGTTCCCTCTCGGGCTGTACCTCCGGCCTGCCATACCCTAGGCGCCACTCATAAGCTGACTTTGTGTTTTAAGACTTCTGTGCCCACAGCCTGGACCCACACACCTCCAGGCTAGGGCCTCTGGAGCCACAGCGAAAGTTTGTGCCTGCCCTCTCCAAGGAAAGTGTGCCCAATCCATTGACCACAACCCTACAGGTTAGGGAAAAGCTCCAAGGCCCCTGAGGACATCAATAGTGTAGGCCACCCTGGACTAAGGGGGGCTCTCTGACACCAGCGGAGCAACTATCTCCACTTAGACTCTCAGAAAGTGTCCCCAGAGACAGAAGGTTGAAATGGACAGGCCCCCAGGCCCTAATATGAACCTTAGCTTTGTTCCATGTGTCCGTTCTCAGAGGACTGTTTTCGTAGACCAGCACATGGGGCTTTTCTGATGCACCAAACAGCGGATCTCTCGTCTCCACATGGGCAGCTTTCTTACTGGGGATGTATCAAACCCTTCAGGTAGGAGAGTTCCGCAGGGCCACTGAACAACCAGCACATTCCAAGGTCTCCATGGACCCAAACGAACATTATGACGCATCCTCAGGAGAGGCCATTTCAACTCAGCCCCCTGGGTCGCGTGTTCCAGAGGCCCCAGATCAAACATATCTTATCGCTAATGGCCAATTGGAATGCGAGGCATGCTGTACAGGGATCCATCCTTCGAACCCTGCTCTCCAGTCCTTCCGTATGGTATGTCCTGGAGCCATGCAACAGGACTCGAATGTCCCGCAGAAGGAAACCTTGTGGTTTGGGGCAACCTCCAAACTCAGCGTGGGAAAACTTCCTTGGCCTCATGAGGCCCCCGCTTCATGAAGGTGCCATCATGGACACATACTCCAGCCTCAGCCAACGTCTGATCCTCAGCCTGACTTCAGATGCAGGAGATTTTGATTCAGCCTCTGCAGAATGGGCCTGCTCTGCCCTTGGCTCCAATCCTCACCCTAGCTTGTGTTTTCAGACTTCCGTCCTCTCACTCCAGGCCCACAAGCCCTCCCTACTGGGAATTCTGGGGCCACAATGAAGCACTCTGCCTGCCTCCCAGGAGAAAAACATTGTCTATGGTGCTGCCCAGAAACCCCAAATGAGGATCAAACTGCTTGGCCCTCGGCAACACCCCAATTGCATAGGCTACCATAAACACTGATGCTCTGAGGCAAATAGCCTGAGCCCAGACGTTCCAACAGACACCGACACAGCTGGCTGCACACCCAGCACATTGGACCCGCCACTGCCTTAGGCCACCATCCATTCCCAACCTGGGTTTTCAGTCATCGGAACCTAGACCTTATCTCCAATCCCTGCACAGGGGGGAACCTGATACACAAGTCAGAACCCCTCCTTCCCCATGGCAAGAAAACTTGCTACTGGCAGTGAGTCAAACCTTCAGTGTAGGAGAAAACGGCATGGCTCATGAGGCAACGCCCAAGCGTTAGGGCCGCCTTGGGCACAAACACACATTGTGACCCTCAGCGTGAGTACCTTATTCAAGTAACGCCTCTCAGTGACTGGACCAAGAGCCCGCATATGTGGCTTGCCATGCACATAGGCACGCAGGATTTACTAGATGGTGTGTATTTCAGTTCAGGAAACCCACTGCTGTGCTCTAGAGTCCCTCTCCTGGGGGGTCCCCTGTGGCAGAAAACAGTACTCTTCCCTTCCCACAGAATGAATCCAAACACTTGGGAGCTTGGACAATCCCCCGAGAGGAAGGCTCTTCCTCGGCCTCTGAGACAACCCCTACCCTGACCGGACACTGTGAACGCAACACCCAGAGACAAAATCCTGAGTGACTGCCTCCAACTTGCCCTCCTTTGATATCCAGAGGATCTCCCCTCACGTACTGGAGATCAGTCCTGCCATTACCTTGGCCACTAGCTGAGCCAAGTTTGCTTTTTCAGACATCTGTCCCGACAGCCCTGGCAAACACAGCCTCTAGGCTGAATCCACTGGAGCCATACCACAGGACCGTGCCTGCTCTCTCCTGGGAAACTGTGTCCATTCCTTTGGACACACACCTCCAGAATATGAGAAACCTCAAGACCCCCGAGGAAATCCCACTACTGGGAGCCTCCCTGGACACACAGGGGCATTCAGACACAAGCTGAGCAGCTACCTCCACGAAGGCATGCCCACAGATGTCAACAGAGATAAAAGGTTGAGCCGGACAGGCCCTTAGGCCATAATCTCAACTCTTGCTTTGGGTTCCAGGTGTTACTCCTCAGAGGCTTTGGTTCGAAGAACAGGATATGGGGCTTTCCAGAGGCACTGAACAGAACTCCTCTCGTCTCCACATGGGAAGCTTCCCTGTTGGAGCTGTGTCAAACACCTCAGTTTGGAGAACCCTGCAGAGTCCCTGAGCCACCTCCACATTCCAAGTTCTCCCAGGCCACCAAGCCACAGTAGGACTCATCTTCAGGAGAGTCCATTTCAACTCTCCCCTCTGGGTAGCTCACCCAGGAGCCTGCAGATTGAGCCTGCCTTGTCCTGACGAAAGAGTGGGAATATGAGGTGGCGTTCCCAGGCATCCATGCTTAGACACCTGCTCTCGAGTCTTTCCATATGGGGCCTCTTGGAACCATCCAATAGGACTCGACTGTCGTGCAGAAGGAAACCTTGAGGTTTGGAGCAGTTCACAAATCCCATCGTAGGCAAACATCCCTGGCCTAATGAAGCCCTCACCCTTCAGGAAGAGGCCATGCTGGACAAAAACTCTAGCCTGAGGCACGTCTCATTGTTGACATGACCTCAGTGCAGGAGATCTCGATTCAGCCTCTGCAGAGTGGGCCTGCCGTGCCCTCGGTCCCAAACCTCACGCTAGCTTGTGTTTTCAGACTTCCTTCCTCACACTCCTGGCAAACAAGCCCTCCGGACAAGAAACTCCAGAACCAAAACCCAGCCCAGTGTCTGCCCAACGGAAGAAAAACGTTTCCCTGTGGGGCTCTCCAGAAAACCCAGATGAGGATCAACCTGCTCGGGCCTCGACGGACCTTGAACTGGATATGCTGCTCTGGGAACTCATGCTCTGTCTGACACAGCCTGAAACCAGACGTCCAGAGAGACAAGGAGACAGCTGGCCGCACACCCAGCACTTCGGACACGCCATGGTCTTATGCCGTCACCTCTTCCTAACCTTGGTTTTCAGATATCTGAACCTAGATATTATATCAATTCTCCACACAGCTGGGTATCGCAAGCACAAAACAGAACTCCTCCTTCCCCATGGCTGTCAAGCTTGCTCTTGGCATGGAGTCACACCTTCAGGGTGGGAGAAACCTTCATGGCCCCTGATGCCACGCCCAAACTTGAGTGCTGCTTGGGCACAAATTCACACTGTGACCCTCAGCATGAGCCCCATGTCAAAGAAAGGCCTGTTAGGACCTGGACCTAGAGCCCGCATATGGGGCTTGCCAAGCCCCTATGCACCCAATCCTCACCAGTGTTTGAGTTTTCCAGTCGCCCCACCTGTACCTGGGCGCTGCTCTGGAATCCCTTTCTTGGAGAGACACATGAGCCAGACAACACGACTCCACCCTTCCCTCAAAATGACCCCAAACTCTTGGGAGCTGGGACAAATCCCCAGAGAGGGATACTCGTCCACAGTCCCTGAGGCCACCGCTCCAATCCACGGCTATCCCGGACACAACATCCAGAGACAAAAGCCTGAAGGAACGCCTTCCATCGCCCTTGTTTCAGAGGCCCAGGAGTTCCCTCTCGGGCTGTACATCCGACCTGTCATACCCTAGGCGCCACTCATAAGCTGACTTTGTGTTTTAAGACTTCTGCCCACAGCATGGACCCACACAACCTCCAGGCTAGGGCCTCTGAAGCCACAGCGAAAGATTGTGCCGGCCCTCTCTAAGGAAAGTGTGTCCAATCCATTGACCACAACCCTACAGTTTAGGGAAAAGCTCCAAGGCCCCTGAGGCCATCAATAGATAGGCCACCCTGGACTAAGAGGGGCTCTCTGACACCAGCAGAGCAACTATCTCCACTTAGATTCTCAGACAATGTCCCCAGAGACAGAAGGTTGAAATGGACATGCCCCCAGGCCCTAATATGAACCTTAGCTTTGTTTCCATGTGTCCATTCTCAGAGGACTGTTTTCGTAGACCAGCACATGGAGCTTTTCTGAGGCACCAAACCAAGCATCTCTCGTCTCCACATGGGCAGCTTTCTTTCTGGTGATGTATCAAACCCTTCAGGTAGGAGAGTTCTGCAAGGCCACCGAACAACCAGCACATTCCAAGGTCTCCATGGACCCAAACGCACATTATGACGCATCCTCAGGAGAGGCCATTTCAACTCAGCCCCCTGGGTAGCGTGACCCAGAGGCAGCAGATCAAACATATCTTGTCGCTTATGGCCAATTGGAATGCGAGGAATGCTGTACAGGGATCCATCCTTCGAACCTTGCTCTCCAGTCCTTCCATATGGTATGTCCTGGAGCCATGCAACAGGACTCGAATGTCCCGCAGAAGGAAACCTTGTGGTTTGGGGCAACCTCCAAACTCAGCGTGGGAAAACTTCCTTGGCCTCATGAGGCCCCCGCTTCATGAAGGTGCCATCATGGACACATACTCCAGCCTCAGCCAACGTCTGATCCTCAGCCTGACTTCAGATGCAGGAGATTTTGATTCAGCCTCTGCCGATTGGGCCTGCTCTGCCCTTGGCTCCAATCCTCTCCCTAGCTTGTGTTTTCAGACTTCCGTCCTCACACTCCTGGCCCACAAACCCTCCCTACTGGGAATTCTGGGGCCACACTGAAACACTCTGCCTGCCTCCCAGGAGAAAAACATTGTCTATGGTGCTGCCCAGAAACCCCAAATGAGGATCAAACTGCTTGGCCCTCGGCAACACCCCAATTGCATAGGCTACCTTAAACACTGATGCTCTGTCGCAAATAGCCTGAGCCCAGACCTTCCAACAGACACCGACACAGCTGGCTGCACTCCTAGGACATTGGACCCGCCACTGCCTTAGGCCACCATCCATTCCCAACCTGGGTTTTCAGTCATCGGATCCTAGACCTTATCTCCAATCCCTGCACAGGGGGGAACCTGATGCACAAATCAGAACGTCTCCTTCCCCATGGCAAGAAAACTTGCTGCTGGCAGTGAGTCAAACCTTCAGTGTAGGAAAAACGACATGGCCCATGAGGCAACGCCCAAGCTTTAGGGCCGCCTTGGGCACAAACACACATTGTGACCCTCAGCGTGAGTACCTTATTCAAGTAACGCCTCTCAGTGACTGGACCAAGAGCCCGCATATGTGGCTTGCCATGCCCATAGGCACCCAGGACTAACTAGATGGTGTGTATTCCAGTTCAGGGAACCCACTGCTGTGCTCTAGAGTCCCTCTCCTGGAGGGTTCCCTGTGGCAGAAAACAGTACTCTTCCCTTCCCACAGAATGAACCCAAACACTTGGGAGCTTGGACAATCCCCCGAGAGGAAGGCTCTTCCTCGGCCTCTGAGACAACCCCTACCCTGACCGGACACTGTGAACGCAACACCCAGAGACAAAATCCTGAGTGACTGCCTCCCACTTGCCCTTCTTTGATATCCAGAGGATCTCCCCTCACGGACTGGAGATCAGTCCTGCCATTACCTTGGCCACTAGCTGAGCCAAGTTTGCTTTTTCAGACATCTGTCCCCACAGCCCTGGCAAACACAGCCTCTAGGCTGGGTCCTCTGGAGCCATACCACAGGACCGTGCCTGATCTCTCCTGGGAAACTGTGTCCATTCCTTTGGACACACACCTCCAGAATATGAGAAACCTCAAGGCCCCCGAGGACATCCCACTATTGGGAGGCTCCTTGGACACACAGGGGCATTCGGACACAAGCTGACCAGCTACTTCCACGAAGCCATGCCCACAGATGTCAACAGAGATAGAAGGTTGAGCCGGACAGGCTTTTAGGCCGTAATCTCTACTCTTGCTTTGGGTTCCAGGTGTTACTCCTCAGAGGCTTTGGTTCAAAAACAGGATATGGGGCTTTCCTGAGGCACTGAACAGAACTCCTCTCGTCTCCATATGGGAAGCTTCCCTGTTGGAGCTGTGTCAAACACCTCAGTTTGGAGAACCCTGCAGAGTCCCTGAGCCACCTCCACATTCCAAGGTCTCCCAGGCCACCAAGCCACAGTAGGACTCATCTTCAGGAGAGTCCATTTCAACTCTCCCCTCTGGGTAGCTCACCCAGGAGCCTGCAGATTGAGCCTGCCTTGTCCTGCTTAAAGAGTGGGAATATGAGGTGGCGTTCCCAGGCATCCATGCTTAGACACCTGCTCTTGAGTCTTTCCGTATGGGGCCTCCTGGAACCATCCAATAGGACTCGACTGTCGTGCAGAAGGAAAGCTTGAGGTTTGGAGTAGTTCACAAATCTCATCGTACGCAAACCTCCCTGGCTTCATGAAGCCCCCACACCCTTCAGGAAGAGGCCATGCTGGACAAAAACTCTAGCCTGAGGCACGTCTCATAGTTGACATGACCTCAGTGCAGGAGATCTCGATTCAGCCTCTGCAGAGTGGGCCTGCCTTGCCCTCGGTCCCAAACCTCACGCTAGCTTTTGTTTTCAGACTTCCTTCCTCACACTCCTGGCAACAAGCCCTACGGACTAGGAACTCCAGAACCACAACCCAGCCCAGTGTCTGCCCAACGGAAGAAAAACGTTTCCCTGTGGGGCTCTCCAGAAAACCCAGATGAGGATCAACCTGCTCGGGCCTTGACGGTCCCCGAACTGGATATGCTGCTCTGGGCACTCATGCTCTGTCTGACACAGCCTGAAGCCAGACGTCCAGACAGACAAAGAGACAGCTGGCCACACACCCAGCACTTCGGACACGCCATGGTCTTATGCCGTTACCTCTTCCAAACCTTGGTTTTCAGATATCTGAACCTAGACATTATATCAATTCTCCACACAGCTGGGTATCACAAGCACAAAACAGAACTCCTCCTTCCCCATGGCTGTCAAGCTTGCTCTTGGCATGGAGTCACACCTTCAGGGTGGGAGAAACCTTCATGGCCCCTGATGCCACGCCCAAACTTGAGTGCTGCTTGGGCACAAATTCACACTGTGACCCTCAGCATGAGCCCCATGTCAAAGAAAGGCCTGTCAGGACCTGGACCAAGAGCCCGCATATGGGGCTTGCCAAGCCCCTGTGCACCCAATCCTCACCAGTGTTTGAGTTTTCCAGTCGCCCCACCTGTACCTGGGCTCTGCTCTGGAATCCGTTTCTTGGAGAGACACATGAGCCAGACAACACGACTCCACCCTTCCCACAAAATGACCCCAAACTCATGAGGCCCCCGCTTCATGAAGGTGCCATCATGGACACATACTCCAGCCTCAGCCAACGTCTGATCCTCAGCCTGACTTCAGATGCAGGAGATTTTGATTCAGGCTCTGCAGAATGGGCCTGCTCTGCCCTTGGCTCCAATCCTCACCCTAGCTTGTGTTTTCAGACTTCCGTCCTCTCACTCCAGGCCCACAAGCCCTCCCTACTGGGAATTCTGGGGCCACAATGAAGCACTCTGCCTGCCTCCCAGGAGAAAAACATTGTCTATGGTGCTGCCCAGAAACCCCAAATGAGGATCAAACTGCTTGGCCCTCGGCAACACCCCAATTGCATAGGCTACCATAAACACTGATGCTCTGAGGCAAATAGCCTGAGCCCAGACGTTCCAACAGACACCGACACAGCTGGCTGCACACCCAGCACATTGGACCCGCCACTGCCTTAGGCCACCATCCATTCCCAACCTGGGTTTTCAGTCATCGGAACCTAGACCTTATCTCCAATCCCTGCACAGGGGGAACCTGATGCACAAGTCAGAACCCCTCCTTCCCCATGGCAAGAAACCTTGCTCCTGGCCGTGAGTCAAACCTTCAGTGTAGGAGAAAACGGCAAACCTGCCGGGCCTCATGAAGCCCCCCATATCCTTCAGGGAGAGGCCATCATGGACAAAAACTCTAGCTTGAAGCACGTCTCATAGTAGATATGACCGCAATGCAGGAGATCTTGATTAAGCCTCTGCAGAGTGGCCTGCCGTGCCCTCGGTCCCAAACCTCATGCTAGCTTGTGTTTTCAGACTTCCTTCCTCACACTCCTGGCAAACAATCCCTCCAGAGTAGGATTTGCAGAACCACGAGCCAGCCCAGTGACTGCCCACCGGTAGAAAACGTTTCCTTGTGGGGCTCTCCATAAAACCCAGATGAGGATCAACCTGCTCTTGCCTCGATGGCACTCAGATTTGATAGGCTGCTCTGGGCACTAATGCTCTGCCTTTCACAGCCTGATGCCAGACGTCCAGACAGGCAAGGAGACAGCTGGCCACACACCTAGCACTTCTGACACGCCATGGTCTTATGCCGTTATCTCTTCCTAACCTTGGTTTTCAGATATCTAAACCCAGATATTATATCAATTCCCCACACAGTTGGGCATCTGAATCACAAATCAGAACTCCTTCTTCCCCATGGCTGTAAGGCTTGCTCTTGGCATGGAGTCACACCTTCAGGGTGGGAGAAACCTTCATTTCCCCTGAAACCACGCCCAAACTTGAGTGCTGCCTTGGGCACAAATTCACTCTGTGACCCTCAGCATGAGCCCAATATCAAAGAAAGGCCTGTCAGGGCCTTGACCAAGAGCCCTCATATGGGGCGTGCCAAGCCCCTATACACCCAATCCTCACCAGTGTTTGAGTTTTCCAGTCTCCCCCCCCCCCCGTTCCTGGGGCTCTGCTCTGGAATCACTTTTTTGGAGAGACACATGAGCCAGACAACAGGACTCCACCCTTCCCCCAAAATGACCCCAAACTCCTGTTAGCTGGGACAAATCCCCAGAGAGGGATACTTGTCCACAGTCACTGAGGCCACCCCCAACAATCTACGGCTATCCTGGACGCATCCAGAGACAAAAGCCTGAAGGAATCTCGCCCTTGTTTCACAAGCCAAGGAGCTCACTCTCTATCTGTACATCCGGCCTGCCATACCCTCGGCGCCACTCATAAGCTGAGTTTGTGTTTTCAGACTTCTGTGCCCACAGCCTGGACCCACACACCCTCTAGGCTAGGGCATCTGGAGCCACAGCGAAAGTTTGTGCCTGCCCTCTCCAAGGAAAGTGTGCCCAATCCATTGACCACAACCCTACAGGTCAGGGAAAAACTCCAAGGCCCCTGAGGCCATCCTGATAGTGTAGGCTGCCCTGGACTAAAAGGGGCACTCTGACACCAGCTGAGCCATTATCACCACTTAGACTCTCAGACAGTGTCCCCAGAGACAGAAGATTGAAATGGACAGGCCCTTAGGCCCTAATATGAACCTTAGCTTTAGTTTTCATGTGTCTGTCCTCAGAGGACTGGTTTCGTATACCAGCATATTAGGTTTTTCTGAGGCTCCAAACCAAACCTCTCTCGTCTCCACATGGAGTGCTTTCTTACTGGATCTGTATCAAACCCTTCTGGTCGGAGAATTCCGCAGGGCCACAGTACAACCATCACATTCCAAGGTCTCCATGGACAGAAACACACATTATGACGCATCCTCAGGAGAGGCCATTTCAACTCAGCCCGCTGGTTAGCTTGCCCCAGAGCCAGCAGATCAAACATATCTTGTCGTTAATGGCCAAAGGGAATGCGAGGCATGCTGTTCAGGGATCCATCCTTTGAACCCTCCTCTTCAGTCCTTCCGTATGGTATGTACTGGAGCCACTCAACAGGACTCGACTGTCTTGCAGAAGGAAACCTTGTGGTTTGTGGCAACCTCCAAACTCAGCGTGGGAAAATTTCGTTGGCCTCATGAGGCACCTGCTTCATGAAGGTGCTATCAAGGGCACAATCCAACCTCAGCCAACGTCTGATCCTCAGCCTGACTTCAGATGCATGAGATATCCTTTCAGCCTTTGCAGAGTGTGCCTGCTCCCAACCTCACCCTATCTTTTGTTTTCAGACTCTACCCTAGCACTCCTGGCCCAAAAGCCCTCATGATTGGGAATTCTGGTTCCAGAACGAAGCACTCTGCCTGCCCCCCAAAGAAAAACATTGTCTATGGCATTGCTCAGAAACCCCAAATGAAAATCAACCTGCTCAGCCCTCGGCAACACCCCAATTGCATAGGCTACCCTAAACACTGTGCTCTGTCTTACATAGCCTGAGCCCAGACCTTGTGAGAGACATTGAGACAGTTGGCTTCACACCCAGCACATCGAACCTGCCATGGGTTAGGCCATTTCATCCCTTTCCATTGACCTGGGTGTCTTCCTGGAGGTATATTCTGAGGCTGTGTCAGACTATGCATTTTTTCTGGAGCTTCCTATGGAATTGGGGTGGTATTAGGGGCCTTGCAATTTTCTCTTAATCTGGTGGGTTGGGAAACTGAGACAGGCTGACATTCCTTGGGAGAGCTGGCCCAGTGCTGTTGTGTGTTCCTGGAGGCCCCATCCTGGAGGGCATATGGGTCAGGACTCTGGGTCCAAAGTCTTCAGACACAAACTCGGGTAAGAGTTAAGCTCGACGTGATGGCAGACCCAATCTGCAGACCCTGAGCGAAGCATCTCCAGATATGAAATTCGGACGGCTGTGAGGCAGGAGCACAGTCTTTTCTGTCTGACTTGTTTGTCTATGATGGCCACGAAATGAAGGGGTGGCCTCATGGGTCCATGTGAGATTCTATCTCTCTGGGAATTCTGCTCGGCACCCAAGAGTTTGGTGTATTTCTGGGGGATGGGAGGAGCGCAGTTTTATGAGTCAGGGATCCCGTCCAAACAGCCATTCCAGAGATGGGTCCTGGGTTCTGGAGCCTGGATCACCGCAACAAGGCTTAGGATTTGGGCCTAGGGTCTTGCTCTATGTTTTCCTGGTACAGCTCCCGAGTGTTCTTGTTGGAAATGGGTCTCATTCTGAGGGTCACAATGCCTGTTTTTGCCCAGATGCCCATGCTGAGTGGGTGTGACCTCATGGGCTATGCACTTGGCTCCCACTCTGAGGGTTGGACTGCCATCTCAACATTCAGTTTTCCTGCCATGGGGAAGGAGGTGTACTTTTTTATGCTTCAGGTTCCCCCATGGGCAGGAACTTGAGCTAAGTTCTGGGACAGGTGCCTGAATACCCAGTTCACTTTGAGATGAGGTCCTCGGGCCAAGGCAGGCCCCACCTGCAGAAAATGAGGCCTGCTTTCTGGGTGGCTGTCAGGAGCTCGGGCTCGAGCTGTGTCAGACAGAACATTTGTGGAGAGTTCGGCCTATGATATTGGGGTGCTTTTGAGAGCTGTGCAACTGGATCCTCATGGGGGATTTTTGCACAGACCCTTTTTTCACTTCTTCTATCTGGTGAGCAGGCAGATGGCTGCATTACGGCTCCAGAATATCCAAGTTGGAGGGTTTGCAGGCGAGGAGTGTGAGGATAGAAGTATGAAAACATAAGCTACGGTTACGCTCAGTGCCGAGCACATGTCTATTCCAATGTACAGCAGTTGTTTCGAGATCTTCAGCACCTGGGCGAGGGGAAGATGTCTGCTCACGCTGGAGTTTGTATCCATGATGGCCAACAAATGGTGGGGAGGCCTCAAGAATTCTTGGAGATTTTTCCAAGCTGGAGCTTGTGAGCTGCTCCAAACATCAAGGTGTCCTACTAAGGGACAGCAGAAGTCTTCTTACAGGGCTCCAGGGTCCCCCATATGGAAGATTCGATAGCAATGCTCTCTGAATGGAGGCCTGGGAAGCCAATCTCTTGTTACCATTGCAGCTGAGGAACAGGGTAAGCTTGAACCAATGACACTGATTCCAAGTTCCAAGTGATTTGCTTTGATGGAAGTTCTCAGTCTAACAGGTTCCAATGCTGCTTGGTGTCCAGGGAGACCTTAGAATGTGGTGGCGGCTCTCTGACCATTGAGGATTCTCTATCCTTAGGATTAGACCCAGTACCCAGGAGCCAGGTTTCCTTCTTGGGGCAGGAGGTGTGCTCTTGTATGGCTCACGGACCACAGGTTGGACCATATGCTTGAATTTCCAGAACAGCCCTCTAGGGAGAGAGACCTCAAAACATAAGCTAGGGTTCTGATGAGGTTTTAGGGCCATGGAAGTTTCAATCTTCGGACTAAGTGCCATTGGCCTGCATGTCATCCTGGATGTAGGTGCTGAGGCTGTGTCAGGCTGTGCACTTTTTCCAGAGTGGCCTATGATATTGGGGTGCAGTCAGGGGCCTTGCAGTTTTCTCCTAATCTGGACATTTTGGGAAACTGAGATGGGCAGGGTTTCCTCAGGAGAGCAGGGCCAGTGATGTCATGTGTTTCTCGAGGCCCCATCCTGGAGGTCATGTGTGTCAGGACTTTGGGACCAAAGACTTTAGACACAACCTCGGATAAGAGATAGGAGTGAGGTGTTGGCAGTCCGAATCTGAAGACCCTGAGGGAAGCTCCTCGGGATTTGAAATTCAGGTGGCTGGGAGGGAGGAGCACAGGCTTTTCTGTCTGGATTTTGTGTCTAGGATGGCCACTAAATGGAGGGGTGACCTCATGTGTCCATGGGATATTCTTCCACTCTGGTGATTCTGCTTGGCACCCAAGAGTTTGATTTCTTTCTGGGGAAGAGGAAAAGACTGTATTCCATCTCTGGGATCCTGTCCAAACAGGGATTCCAGAGATGGTTTCTGTGTCCAGACACTGGGAAAACTTAACCAAAGCTTCGATTTGGGTTCCTGGTCCAGATCCCAAGGGGGATCTTTGGAAAGGGGTCTCACTCTGAGGGTCACAATGCCTGTTTGTGCCCAGCTGTTCATCCTGTGTAGGCGTGGTCTCATGGACCATGCACCTGGTTCCCACTCAGCGTTGTACAGCCATCTCAACATTCAGTTTTCTGGCCATGGGGAAGGAGGAGCACTCTTTTGTGCTTCCGAGTCCCCTATGGGCAGGAATTTGAGCTAAGTCTGGGACAGGTACCTGAATATCCAGGTTGCTTCAAGATGATGGCCTCGGGCCAAGGTTGGACCCACCTGGAGGATATGGGGCCCACTATCTGGGTGGCTGACAGGAGGTCGGGGATCAGGCGGTGTCAGACAGACAATTTATGCAGAGGTCAGTCTATTATATTGGGGTGACATTGAGGGCCGTGCAGGAGGATCCTCATGTGGGTTTCTGCGAAGAACCATAGGGCACTTCTTCTTTCTGGTGGGAAGGCAGAAAGCTGCACTGTGGCTTCAGAATTCCCAATATTGAGGGCTTGTAGGCGAGGAGTGTGAAGACAGAAGTCTGAAAACACAAGCCAGGGATAAGCTCAGTGCCGACCACAGGACCATTCCATTGTGCAGTGGTTGTTTCGAGATTTCCAGCACCTGAGTATGGGCGAGGGTCAGATGTCTGCTCACGCTGGGTTTGCATCCATGATGGTCAACGAATTGTGGGGTGGCCTCAAGAATTCTTGGAGATTTTCCCAAGCAGGACCTTGTGAGCTGCTCCAAACAGCAAGGTGTCCTACTGTGGGACAGGGGAAGTCCGCTTACAAGGCTCCAGGGTCCCCCATATAGAAAGATTCGACAGCAGAGGTCTCTGAATGGGGGCCTGGGAAGTCTTCCTTGCATGACCATTGCAGCTGAGGAACATTGCAGGCTTGATCTGCTGGTTTTTGTTCAAATTTCCAAGTGATCTAAGTTGACGGATGTTCTCAGTCTAATGAGTCACAATGCTGCTTGGTGTCCAGGGAGACCTTAGAATGTGGTGGTGAGGGTGCCTGGGTGGCTCAATGGGCTAAGCCGCTGCCTTCGGCTCAGGTCATGATCTCAGGGTCCTGGGATTGAGTCCCGCATCGGGCTCTCTGCTCAGCAGGGAGCCTGCTTCTTCCTCTCTCTCTCTCTGCCTTCCTCTATGCCTACTTGTGATCTCTCTCTGTCAAATAAATAAATAAAATCTATATAAAAAAAAAGAATGTGGTTGTGGGTCTGTGGCCATGCAGGATTCTCCTACCTGAGGGTTAGACCCAGTTCCCAGGAGCCAGGTTCCCTTCTCGGGACAGGAGGGGTTCTCTTGTATGGCTCAGGGACCACATGTCGGATCATATGTTGGATTTCAAGACCAGGCCTCTGGGCACAGAGGCCTGAATATCTAGGCTAGGGTTCTTATGAGGTTGTAGGGGCATGTCATCCTCAACCTTCGGACTTAGGGACTTTGACCTGTGAGTCTTCCTGGAGGTAGATGCTCAGGCTGTGTCAGACTGTGCATTTTTTCCAGAGTGGCCTATGAAATTGGGGTGGGCTCAGGGGCCTTGCAGTCTTTTGCTAATCTGGAGGGTTTGTGCAACTGAGACGGCAGAATTTCATCCAGAGATCAGGCCCAGTGATGTAGTGTGGTTCTGTCAGCCCCATCCTGCAGGGAATGTGGTTAAGGGCTCTGGGACCAAAGTCTTCAGACACAAAATTGTGTATCAATTAGGAGGGAGGTGATGGCAGCCCCGATCTGCAGACGCTGAGGGCAGCTCCTCAGGATTTGAAATTCGTGTGGCTGGGAGGCAGGAGCAAAGGCTTTTCTGTCTGGATTGTGTCTAGGATGGCCTTGGAATGGTGGTGTGTCCTCATGTGTCCATGGAATATTCTACCTCTCTGGGGATTCTGCCCAGCACCCAAGAGTTTGGTGTCTCACTGGGAAGGAGAGAGCGTGGTTTACTGTTTCACGGTTCCCGTCAACACAGGGATTCCAGAGATGGGTTATAGGTCCCTGTGCCTGGATAACCCTACAAAGGCTTAGTATTTGGGCCTAGAGGCTTGACTGCCTGGCTCTGTGGGGCTTTGGTTCAGCTCCCATGGAGACTTGTTGGAAATGGGTCTCAGGGTAAGGGTCACAATGCCTGTTTTTGCCCAGATGCCCATCCTGAGTGGGCATTGGCTCTTGTTCCATGCACCTGGATCCCAATATGAGGGTTGGACCACCATATCAACATTTAATTTTCCTTCTATGAGGAAGGAGGAGTACTCTTTTGTGCTTCAGATTCCCCCATGCACAGTAATTTGAGCAATGTTCTGGGACTGGTACGTGAATAACCAGGTTGGTTTGAGATGAAGGACTCAGGTCAAGGCAGGTCACACCTGCCAGATATGGGTCCCGCTATCTAGGTGGCTACCAGGAGGTCGGGGCTCGAGCTGTGTCAGACAAAGCATTAGTTCACAAGGTGGCCTATGATATTGTGGTGCTATAGAGGGCTGTGCTGGAGGAACCTTATATGGAGTTTCACGCAGACCCATAGGGCACCTCTTTTTTCTGGTGGGCAGGCAGAAGGCTGCATTGTGGCTCCCAAATTCCCAATATGGGGGACTTGAAGGCGAGGAGTGTGAGAACAGAAGGCAGAAAACACAATCTATGCTTAATCTCAGTGCCGAGAACATGGCCGTTCCAATGTGCAGTGGTTTTTTTCGAGATCTCCAGCATCTGAGTACAGGCGAGGGTCAGATGTCTGCTCATGATAGAGTTTGTATCTATCGTGGCCAACAAATGAAATATCCAGCACCTGAGTAAAGGTGGATTTCAGACGTTTACGCACACTGGAGTTTGTGTCTCTGATGACCGAATGGAGGAGTGGCATCAAGAGGCTGATGCATGTGAGATGCTCCAAACAGCAAGGTTGTTTTTTCTACTGGACAGTTAGAGTCTGGTATGTTTTCTGCAGGGCCCCCCATGTGAAAAGTATGGGTAGCAGAGCCCTTCCACATGGATGCCTGGAAAGCACACCTCCATTGACCAATGCAGCTGAGGAACATGCAGGTTCTTTACGGTGCTTCTGGGGCGAAGCACCAAGGTCTTGAGTTGACATGGAATCTCTTGAAGATGGGTTACAATGCTGGTTTTTTTTTTACCAGGTAGATCTTAGAATGTGTTGGTGGCTAAGGTGCCTGCAGGATTCTCCTACCCTGAGGGTTTAACACAGGTCGAAGAGCACGGTTACCTTCTGGGGACAGGAGATGTAGTGTTTTGTGGCTCAGGGACCACATGCCGTATCATAAGTTCCTATTCAAGAACAGGCCTCTGAAGACAGATGCCCGACAACCTAATCTAGGGTTCCAATGAGTCCCAGGGGCATGAGAGGTTCAATCTTCAGACTTAAGACAGTTGACTTGGGTGTCTGCCAGGATGTAGGTGATCAGGGCGTTTCAGACTGTGCACTTATGTCCAGAGTAACCTCCAATATTGGGGTGGCCACAGGGGCCTTGAATGTTTCAACCAACTCTGGAGGGTTTGGTTAACTGACATGCACAATTTCCATGGGGATGGCAAGCACAGTCCTGTGGTGTGGCTCCAGAGACTCCACCCTGGAGGGCATGTGAGCCATGGTTCTGGGAGGGAAGTCTGCAAACACAAACTTGGGTTAGGTTTAGTGGCTAGGTTATCGCAGGGCAATGTGTAGACCTGGAAGGCTACTCGTCAGGAACAGTAACTGGAATGACCCGAAGGCGGAAGCACAGGCTTTTATATCTGGATTGTGTGTCTAGGGTGACGTCAGAATGTAGCTGTGGCCTCATGGGTCCATGGGAGATTTTTCCTCTAAGGATACAGGCGGCTCCCAATATTTTGATGACTTTTTGGTATGGGAAGACTGCTATTTTCGATCTTAGGTGTGCCCCAAAACAGGGATTCCAGAGATGGGCTCTGGGTCTAGGCGCCTGGAAAATCCCACCAAGGGTTGGGATTTGGGCTTATGGGCAGACCAGGCCTGCAATGCAGGATCTTGGTGGTGCAACTGAGAGGGCTTGTTTGGAAACATGCTCAGGCTGAGCATTACAATTCCTGTTTGTGCCCAGGGTGGCCCTCAGGAGTGGGCGTGGTGCCATTGTCCATTTTCTGGCTCCCACACTGAGGGATGGACACACATTCCAATGGCCAGGTTTCCAGCCATGGGGAAGGAGGAAATATCTATTGTGCTTCATGTTCCCCCATAGGCAGGGATTACAGCAAAGGTCTGGGGACAGATGCCTGAATACCAAGGATGCATAGAGATGACAGATTTGGGCCATGGCCGTTCTCACATGCTGGATATGGGCCCCGCTCTCTGGGTGGCTGACACGAGGTCTGGGCTCAGGCTGTGTCAGACACAGCACAAGTGGCCAGAGAAGTCTATATATTGGGGTTCTCTCCAGGGCCGAGTAAATTGATCCTCATGTAGGGTTTCTGGCGAGACTCACGAAGCACTTCCTTCTGTGGGGCAGGCAGAATGCTGCCTTATGGATCCAGAATTCCCTATCAAGAGGGTTTGGGGACAAATAGGGTGAGAATGCAATTGTAAACACCAGCTATGCTTAAATTGAGTGCCAAGCGGAAGTCAGTTTCAATGTGCAGCAGCTTATACGAGATATCCAGCACCTGAGTAAGGGCAGATGTCAGATATTTGCTCACACTGGAGTTTGTGTCTAGGATGACGACTAATGGAGGGGTGGCTTCAGGAGGCAATGGAGGATTACCCACGCTTAAGATTGTGAGATGCTCCAAACAACAAGGTTTCCTTCTAATGGACAGGAGGAGTCTGTTTTTTTTTCCTCCAGGGTCCCTCAAGTGGAAGTTTGCGTAGCAGAACCCTCCCGCATGGATGACTGGAAAGCACACGTCCAATGACCATTGCAGCTGAGGAACATGACAGGTTTGTTTTGGTGGTTCTGGTGCCAAGTACCAAGGCCTTGAGTTGACTTGGAATCTCTTACAGATGTGTCCCAAAACTGGTTTGTTACAAGGGAGGTCTTAGAATGTATTGGTGCTATGGGCCACGCTGAGGGTTTGGCACAGGTCGATGTGCACAGTTTCCATCTTGGGAGAGGAGATGTTCTGTTTTGTGGCTCAGGGTACATATGTTGTATCCTGACTTGGTATTCAAGAACAGGCCTCTGAGGATTGATGCTGGCAACCTAATCTAGAGATCCAATGATGTCCTTGGTGCCCATCAGGTTCAATTTTCTTACTAAGGTCCATTGATATGGTTGTCTGACTGGATGTAGGTGATCAGGGTGTTTCAGACTGTGCATTTGCATCCAGAGCCACTTCCACTATTGGGGTGGGCTCAGGGGCCTTGCAGGTTTCTCCTAACTTGGAGGCTTTGGGGAACTGTGATGGGCACAGTTTCCTTGGGGATGGCAGGCCCAGTCCTCTGGTAAGGCTTCAGAGACCACCTCCCTGAGGATATGAGAGCCATGGTTTTGGGAGGGAAGTCTGCAAACACAAATTTGGGTCAGGGATAGTGGCAAGGTGATGGCAGGTCCAATGCATAGACCTAGAAGGCATCACGTCAGGAAATGTAATTAGGGTGACTGAAAGCTGGTAGCACAGGCTTTTCTATCTGGATTGTGTGTCCAGGATGGGCTCTGAATGTAGACGTGGTCTCATGGTTCAATGGGAGACTTTTCCTCTCTAAGGATCCTGGTGGATCTCCATAGATTGGTGGTTTTTCAGAGAAGAAAAGAGTGCTCTTTTCCATCTTAGGGGTGCTCCAAAACAGGGAAGAATGCTGTTTTCCAACTTAGGCTTATGCCAAAACAGGGATTCCAGAGACGGGCTCTGGGTCTGGGTGCCCGGATATCCCACCAAGTGTTAGGATTTGGGCCTAGGGGCATCCCAGGCCTGCAATGCAGGATCCTAATGGTGTAACAGAGAGGGCTTGTTTGAAAGCATTCTCAGGCTGAGGGTCATCATGCCTCTTTGTGCCCAGGGGGGCCCTCAGGAGAGGGCGTAGTCTCATTGGCCATATAGCTGGATCCCACTTTGAGGTTTGGACACCGATTGCAACAGCCAGGCTTCCTGCAATGGAAAGAGGAGTTCTCTATTGTGCTTCAGGTTCCCCCATTGACAGGGTTACAGGAAAGGTCTGTGGAAAGTTGCCTTAATACCAAGGATGTGTACAGATGACAGGCTAAGAATTCCCAGGTAACAAAACAGCATTGTTACCCATATTCATGACATTCCATGTAGAAATAAGACCTTAGAACTTCGCCCCAGAGCCACCAGAATGAACTTGCCATGTTCCAAAGCTGCAATGGTCAGTGGAGTGTGGTTTCCAGGCAACCATATGGGGGTGCTCTGCTACACAAACTTTGCAATTGGCGGGGACCCTTGAGACAAAAAAACAGAATGCCCCTGTCCGGTAGAAGGAAACCTTCTGTTTGGAGCATCTCACAAGCCCCAGCTTGGGAAATCCTCCATTTCCTCTTGAAGCCACCACTCCATTTGTCAGTCATCATAGACACAAACTCCAGCATGAGCAAACATCTGACATCCGCCCTTACTCAGGTGCTGGATTTCAATTCGATCGCTGCACACTGGAACTGCCTTTAGTTTGACTGAATTAAGCCATAGCTTGGGTTTACAATTCCATCCTCAGCCTACTGGTCCACAAGCCCTATTGTGAGGGAATTCTGGAGCTACAACACAATATTCTGCCTTCCCCATAGAAAGAAAAAGGGCCTGGAGAGTCTGCCCAGAAACTCCATATGATGGTCAATCTTCTCGGTGCTAGACGGAACCCTGATTCATAGGCTGCCCTGGGCACTAGTGCTGTGTCTGACATAGCCGGAGCCAGGACCTAGTGTCAGCCACTGAGAGATCAGGGCCCATATACAGCATGTGAGACCAGCTATGGCCCAAGTCTGTCTTCTCTTCTATTCTTGGTATTCAGGCATCTGTACCCACACCTTTGCTGAAATCCTTGCCATTGGGGGAACACAATAGAGAACTCCTCCTTCCCCATGGAAGTTATTCTGACAGTTGGGATAGTTGCTCAACCCTCAAAGTGGAAGGCAGCTCCATGGCCAAGGAGACCATGTGCACTCATGATGGCTTCCCCGGGCACAAGCAGGCATTGTGACCTCAGCCTGAGCATGCTTTCAACCAAACGCTCTCAATTGCATCACTGGGACCCCGAATTGCAGGCCTAGTACACACCTAGGCCCAAATCCTAACCCTGGTGGGATTTTACAGGGGCCCAGACACAGAGCCCATCTCTGGAATCCCTATTTTGGGGGACCCTTAAGATGGAAAACAGCACTCTTCCCTTCCCCGAGATAGTCACCAAACTCTTGGTAGCCACCAGGATCCTTGAGTGGAAAAATCTGCCATAGACCCATGAGAACACACCTGCATTCCGAGGCCATCCTGGACATACAATCCAGATACATATCATGTGCTATCACCTTTGAGTCATCGGATTTACAGTTCCTGACGAGCTGCCTTCCAGGTCTATGCATTGGGCCTGCAATCACCTTGCCATTAACCTAAACTGAGTTTGTGTTTGCAGACTTCCTTCCTAAAACCATGGCTCACTTGACCTCCAGGTTCTGGCATCTGAAGCCACACCACAAGACTGTGCATGAGATCCTCAAGGAAACTGTGCCCATCACTTTTGCCCGATACCTTTAGATTAGGAGAAACCTGCAAGGCCCCTGAGCGCAGCCAAATAATGGAGGCCGCTCTGGGCACAAATGCACAGTCTGAGACACCCTGATCCCCTCCATACAGGCAGACACCCAAGTCAATGCTCCTGAGTCAGAAGATTGAACCTGACATGCCCCGAGGACTTCATTGGCACACTAGATTAGGTTTACAGGTATCTGTCGTCAGAGGCCTGCTCTGGAATATCAACTTATGATAAAATATATAGTCCCTGAGCCACAGAACAGAATATGTCCTCCCCAAAAAGGAAGCCATGCTCCTGGAATTGTGTCATACCCTAAGGGTATTTGGATCCTGAATGGCCCCTTAGCAACCAGCACATTCTATGATATTCCTGGTAACAAACCATCATTGTGCCCCATCTTCATGAGACTCCATGTCAACTCAAGGTCTCGATATATTGCCCCAGAGCCACCAGAATGCACCTGCCATGTTCCTCAGCTGCAATGGTCAATGGAGGGGTGATTTCCAGGCATCCCTGTGGGGTTCTCTGCTACAAAACTTTCCACATGGAGAAACCAGAGAAAACAAACCAGACTTCTCCTGTCCGGTAGAAAGAAACTTTGCTATTTGGAGCATCTCACAAGCCCCAGCATGGGAAATCCTCCATGGTCTCTTGACGCCACCCTTCCATTTGTGGGTAATCACAGACACAAACTCCAGTGTGAGCAAACATCTGACATCCACCCTTACTCAGGTGCTGGATATTCGAAACGGCAGCTGCACACTGGAACTGCCTTTTGCTTTTCACTGAACTTAACCATAGCTTTGTATTACTATTCTATCCTCACCACACTGGTCCACAATATCTCTTGATAGGGAATTCTGGAGCCACAACGCAGTATTCTGCCTTCCACATAGAAAGAAGAAGGACCTGTTGAGTCTGCCCAGAAACTGCACATGAGGATCAATCTACTCAGACCACGAGGCAACCCTGATTAATAGATTTCCCTGACCACTAGTGCTGTGTCTGACAGAGTCTAAGCCCCGACCTCGTGTCAGCCACCCAGAGGTGAGGACCCATATTTAGCATGAGAGATAGGCAATGGCCCTGGGCCATCATTTGAACCCATCCTTGGTATCCAGTCATCTGTCCCCCAAACTTTGCTGGAATTCCTGCCAATGGCGAACCTGAAACACAATAGAGAACACCTCCTTCCCCATGGCAGGAATATTGGCTGTTGGGATGGTTGTCCAACCCTCAGCGTGGGAGCCAGCTGCATGGCCAAGGAGACCATGCCCAATCCTGAGGGCCGACATGGGCACAGGCAGGCATGGTGATCCTCAGCCTGAGCATGTTTTCAAACAAACACTCTCAGTTGCTCCTCCAGTACCAGCATTACAGGCCTGGTATGCCCCTAGGCCCAAATCCTAACCCTTGGTGGGATTTTCCAGGTGCCCAGACCCAGAGTCCGTCTCAGAATCCCTGTTTGGGGCACCCTTAAGATGGAAAACAGCACTCTTCCCTTCCCTGAGAAAGGCACCAAACTATTGGGAGCCGCCAGGATCCTTAGAGAGAAAAAATCTCCCATGGACCCATGAAAACAAACCTGCATTCCGAGGACATCCTGTCCACACAATCCAGAGAGAAAAGTCTTTGCTACCGCCTTCGAGTCATCCTATTTACATTTCCTGACGAGCTGCCCTCCATGTCTATGCATTGGGCCTGTGATCATCTCGACACTAACCCTAACCCCAGTTTGTGTTTGCCGACTTCTCTCCCAAAACCATGGCTTACATGCCCACCAAGATGTGGTCCCTCAAGCCACATCACAGGAAAGTTCCTGCCATCCCCAAGAAAACAGTGCCCATCAGGTTGTCCAAACCCTCCAGATTAGGAGAAACCTGCCAGGCCCCTGAACCCACCCCAATATTGGCGGTTGCTCTGGATGCAAACGTGCAGTCTGAAACACCCTGAGCACCTCCATCGAGGCAGAAAGCCAAGTCAATGGTTCTGAGTCAGATGATTGAACCTGACATGCCCCTAGGACTTCACTGGAACCCTAGATTGGGTCTTCAGACATCTGTTCTCAGAGTCCTGTTCTGGAATACAGAGTTATGATACAACATGTGGTCCCTGATTCCCACAACAGAACATCTCCTGTCTCCAGAAGGAAAATGTGCTCTTGGATCTATGTCCAACTTTCAGGGTAGATGGATCCTGCATGACCCATTAGCCCCAGCACCTTCTATGATCTCCCTGGTAACAAACCAGCATTGTGACCCAACTTCCTGAGACTTGATGCCAACTCAAGGTGTTGGTACTTTGCCCAAGAGCCATGAAACGAATCTGCCATGTTCCTCAGGTACAAAGGTCAATGGACGTGTGCTTTCTAGGCATCCAAGAGGTAGTTCTCTGCTACACAAAAATTCCACATAGGGAACCCTAGAGCAAACAAATAAGACTGCTCCTGTCAGGTTGAAGGAAACCTTGGTTGTTTGGAGCATCTCACAAGCCCCAGCCTGGGAAGTCCTCCACATTCCCTTGATGCCAACCCTCCATTTGTTAGTCATCATAGACACAAATTCCAGCATGAGCAAACATCTGACATCTGCTCTTACTCAGGTGCTGGATATTCGAATCAGTCACGCACACTGGAAATACCTTTCACTTGACACTGTATTCTTGCATAGTTTGGGTTTACAATTCCATCCTCACCCTACTGGACTGCAAGTCCTCTTGAGAGGGAATTAGGGAGACAAAACGCAACATTCTGCCTTCCCCATAGAAAGAAGAAGGGCCTGGTGAGTCTGCCCAGAAACTCCCCATGAAGATCAATCTACTTGGCCCTCGAGGGAACCCCGATTTATATTTTGCGCTGGCCACTAGCGCTGTGTCTGAGAGAGCCTGAGCCCCAACCTCGTGTCAGCCACCCAGAGTGTGGGGCCCTTATCCAGCATGTGGGACTGGCCATGGCCCAGTCATCTCTACCCATCCTTGGTATTCCGGCAACTATCCCAGACCTTTGCTGGAATCCCTACCAGTGGGGGAACCTGAAGCACAATTGAGAACTCCTCCTTCCCCATGGCAGGAAGCCTGGCTGTTGCTATGGGTGCCCAACCCTCAGAATTAGAACCAGGTGCATGGCCAATGAGACAACGCCCAATCATAAGGGCCGCCTGGGCCAAAGCAGGCATTGTGTCCCTCAACCTTAGCATGCATTCAAACAAATGCTCTCAGTTGTTTCTGCAGTGTCCCGCATCGCAGGCCTGGTATGCCCTTAGGACCAAATCCTAACACTTCGTGGGATTTTCCATGCCAACATAACCAGAGCCCGTCTCTGGAATCTCTGTTTTGAAGCACCCCTATGATGGAAAACAGCAATCTTCCCTCCCCTGAGAAAACTATTAGGAGCTGCCAGGATGCGTAGAGAAGAAAAATCTCCCAGGGCTCCATAAGACCACACCTTCATTCCGAGGCCATCCTGGACACACAATCCAGATACAAGAGACTGTGCTACCACCTTCGAATCACCTGGTTTACAGTTCCAGACGAGCTGCCCTACAGACCTACGCATTGGGCCTGTGATCACCTCGCCATTAACCCTACCCCAAGTTTGTGTTTGCAGACTTCTTTCCCAAAACCATGGCTCACATGCCCTCTATGATGGGTCTCTGTAGCCACACCACAGGAAAGATCCTGCTATCCCCAATGAAACTGTGTCCATCACAGTTGCCCAAACCCTCCAGATTAGGAGAGACCTGCAAGTCCCCTGAGCCCAGTCCAATATTGGAGGCCACTCTGGACACAAATGCACAGTGTGCAACACCCTGATCACCTCCATCCAGGAAGACACCCAAGTCAATGGTCCTGAGTCAGAAGATTGGTCCCTGAACCCCACAATAGAATATCTCCTGTCCCCAGATGGAATTCGTGCTCTTCAACTTGTGTCAAGGGTCGGGGTATATGAATTATGCACAGCCCCTTAGCCCCCAGCACATTCTAAGATCTCTCTGGTAACAAACAAACAGCATTGTGATCCATCTTCATGAGATTCCATGTCACTTCAAGTCCTTGGTAATTCGCCCCAGAGCCACCAGAATGAACCTGCCATGTTCCTCACCTGATATGGTCAGTGGAGGTGTGCTTTCCAGGCATCCATGTGGGAGTGCTCTTCTACTTATTCTTTCCACATGTGGGACCCTGGAGCAAACAAACCAGACTGCCACTGACCAGTAGAAGGGAACCCTCTGTTTGGAGCATCTCAGAAGCACCAGCAGGAGAAATCCTCCATGGCCCTTGACACAACCCCTCCATTTGTCAGTCATCATAGACAAAAACTCCAGCATGAGAAAACATCTGAAATCTGCCGTTATTTAGATTCTGCACTTTCTCTTCCACCACTGCACACTAGAACTGCGTTTCACTTGACACTGAATTTATCCATAGCTTGGGTTTAGAATTCCATCCTCAGCCTCCTGGTCTGCAAGCCCTCTAGAGAGGGAATTTGGAGCCACAAGGCAACATTCTCCATTCCCACTAGAAAGAAATAGGGCCTGGTGAATCTTCCCAGAAACTCCACATGAGGTTCAATCTACTTGGCACTCGATGGAACCTTGATTTATAGGCTGTCCTGGGCACTAGTACTAGTACTAGTACTAGTACTGTGTCTGACAGAGCCTGAGCCAAGACCTAGTTTCAGGCACCCAGAGATATGAGCCCATATCCAGCATGTGAGATTGGCCAGGGCCCAAGTCCATCATCTCTACCCATCCTTGGTATTCAGGCACCTGTCCCCAGACCTTTTATGTAATCCCTACCAATGGGGTAACCTAAAGCACAATAGAGAACTCCTCCTTCCCCATGGTAGGAATCCTGGCTGTTGATATGAGTGTCCAAACCTCAAAGTGGGAGCCAGCTGCATGGCCAAGGAGACAATGCCCACTCATGAGGGCTGCCCTGGGCACAAGTAGCCATTGTAACCCTCAGCTTGATGAAGCCTTCAAAAAAATGCTCTTAGTTGCACCTCCAGGATCCTGCATTGCAGGCCTGATATGCCCTTAAGCCCAAATCCTAACACATCGTGGGATGTTCCATGTGCACATACCCAGAGCCCGTCACTGGAATCCCTGTTTTGAGGCACCCCTAAGATGGAAAACAGCACTCTTCACTTCCCTGAGAAAGCCACCAAACTAATGGGATCCCCCAGGATCCTTGAGAAGAAGAATCTCCCATGGTCCCATGAGTCCACACTTGTATTCCGAGGCCAGCGTGGATATGCTATCCAGATACAAGAGACTGTGCTACTGGCTTCGAGTCACCTGACGTGCTGCCCTCCAGATCTTTGGATTGGGACTGTGAACACCTCTCCATTAACCTTATCCCGAGTTTGTGTTTGCAGATCTCTCTCTAAAAACAATAGCTCACATGTCCTCCAGGATGGGGCCCCTAGAGTCACACCACAAGACTGTGCTTGCCATCCCCAAGGAAACTGGGCCCATCACAGTTGCCCAAACCCTCCTGATTAGGAGAAACCCGGAAGGCTCCTGAGCACATCCCAATATTGGAGGCTGCTCTGGATGCAAATGCACAGTCTGAAACACCCTGATCACCTCCATCCAGGCAGACACCCAAATCAATGGTCCTGAGTCAGATAATTGAACCTGACATGGCCCTAGGACCTCATTGGAAGAGGGATTAACTTTTCAGGCACCTGTCCTCAGAGGCCTCTTCTGGAATACCAACTTATGATACAAATTATGGCCCCTGAGCCCCAGGGTGGGAAATCCTCCATGGCCTCTTGACGCCACTTCTCCATTTGTTGGTCATCGTAGACACAAACTCCAGCCTGAGCAAACATCTGACATCCGCCCATATTCAGGCGCTGATATTGGAATCAGCTGCTGCACACTGGAACTGCCTTTCGCTTTGCAATGAATTTAAGCCTAGCTTCAGACTACAATTTCATCCTCACCCTACTGGTCTGCCATATCTCTTGATAGGGAATTCTGGAGCCACAATGCAACATTCTGCCTTCTTCATAGATAGAAGGACCTGGTGAGTCTGCCCATAAACTACACATGAAGATCAATATACTCAGCCCAGGAGGGAACCCCTATTTATAGTTTGCCCTAGCCACTAGTGCTGTGTCTGACAGAGCCTGAGCCCCTATCTCGTGTCAGCAACCCAGAGGGTGGGGCCCACATTAACCATGTGAGACCGGCCATGGCCCAGGGCTGTCATTACTACCCATCCTTGGTATTCAGGCATCTGTCCCCTAGATCTTAGCTGGAATCCCTACCAATGGGGGGACCTGAAGCACAATAGAGAATTCATCCTTCGCCATGGCAGGAATCCTGGCTTTTGGATGGGTGTCCAACCCTAGGAATGGGAACTGGCTGCATGGCTGAGTAGACATCGCCCAATCCTGATGGCCTCCGGGGCACAAGCAGGCATTGGGACCCTCAGCTTGACCATACTTTCAAACAAACGCTCTCAGTTGCACCTCCAGGATCCCGCATTGCAGGCCTGGTATGGCCCTAGGCCTAAATATTAACCCTTGGTGGGATTTTCCAAGCACTTAGACCCAGAGCTCATCTCTGGAATGCCTGTTTTGGGGCACGCTTAAGCTGGAAAACAGTACTCATCCCTTCCCGGAGAAATCCAACAAACTATTGAGAACCGCCAGGATCCTTGAGAGGAGAAATCTCCCATGGACCCTTGAGACAACACCTGCAATAAAGGCCATTCTGGAAATTAAATCCAGATACAATTACCTGTGCTACCACCTTTGAGTTACGTGATTTACAGTTCCAGACTTGCTGCCCTCCTGGTCTATGGATTGGGACTATGATCACCTTGCCACTAACCCTAACCTAAGTTTGTGTTTGCAGACTTCTCTCTCAAAATCATGGCGCACATGTCCTCCAGGATGGGGTCTCTGGAGTCACACCACAGGACAGTTCCTGCAATCCCCAAGGAAACTACCCACAACAGTTGTCCAAAAACCCCATATAAGGAGAAACCTGCAAGGAACCTGAGCCAACCCTAGTATTGGATGCCACTCTGGACACAAATGCACAGTCTGAAACACCCTCATCACCTGCATCCAGTCAGACACCAGAGTCAATGATCCTGAGTCAGAAGATTGAATGACATTCCCCTAGGGCCTCATTCAAACCCTTTATTAGGTTTTCAGGCTTCTGTCCTCAGAGACCTGTTCTGGATTACCAATTTATGATACAACATATGGCCGCTGAGCCCCACAACAGAATATCTCCTGCCCCCAGAAGCAATCCAGGCTCTTGGGCCTGTGTCAAATCCTCAGGCTAGATGAATCCTGCATGGCCCATTAACCACCAGCACATTCTAAGATCTCCCTGGTAACAAACCAACATTTTGACCCATCTTCATGAGGTTCCATGTCCAATCCAGTCTTTATTTCTTCGCCTCAAAGCCACCAGATGCCATGTTCCTTCGCTGTCATGGTCAATGAAGGTGTGCTTTCCAGTCACCCATGTGGGAGATCTATGTTATCCGAACTTTCCTCATGGGGAACCATGGAGGAAACAAATCAGACTGCCCCTGTCTGGTAGAAGGAAACCTTGCTGTTTGGAGCATCTCAAAAACACCAGATTGGGAAATCCTCCATAACCTCTAGACGCCACCCCTCCATTTTTGTGTCATCATAGACACAAACTCCAGCATGAGCAAATATCTGACATCCACCCTCACTCAAGTGCTGAATATTGGATTCAAACATTGCACACTGGAAACTTCTTTCGCTTGATACAGAATGTAACCATAGCTTAGGTTTACAATTCCATCCTCAGCCTCCTGGTCCACAAGCCCTCTTGATAGTGAATTCTAGAGCCACACAACAGCATTCTGCCTTCCCCTTACAAGCAAGAAGGGCCTGGTGAGTCTGCCCAGAAACCATACATGAGGATCAATCTGCTCGGCACTCGAGGGAACCCCAATTTATAGGCTGCCCTGGGCACTAGTGCTGTGTCTGACAGAGCCTGAGCCAAGACCTAGTGTCAGCCACCCAGTGATCGGGGCCCATATCCACGATTTGATACTGGCCATGGCCCATGTCCATCATCTTTACCCATCCTTGGTATTCAGGCCTCTGTCCCCAGACCTTTGCTGGAATCCCCGCTAATGGGGGAACCTGAAGCAATATAGAGAACTCCTCTTTCCCCATGGCAGGATTCTGGCTGTTGGGATGGTTGTCCAACCCTCAAAGTGGGAGCCCGCTGCATGGCCAATGTGACCACACCCACTCATGAGGGCCACCTGGGCATAAGCAAGTATTGTGACCCTCAGCCTGAGAATGATTTCAAACAAGACCTCTCAGTTGCACCTCCAGGATCCTGCATGCAGGCCTGGTAAGCCACTAGGCCCAAATCTTAACACTTGGTGGGATTTTCCAGGGGACCAAACCCAGAGTCCGTCTCTGGAATCCATATTTTGGGGCACCCCTAACATGAAAAACAGCACTCTTCCCTTCCCCGAAAAAGCCACCAACTATTGGGAGCCACCAGGATCCTTAGAGAGGAAAAATCTCCCATGGACCCATGAGGCCACAACTGCATTCTGAGGCCATCCTGCACACAATACAGAGAAAAAAGCCTGTGATTCTGCCTTTGAGTCACCCGATTAACAGTTCCTGAAGAGCTGCCATCCATGTCTATGCATTGGGCCTGTGATAACCTTGCCACTAACCCTAACCCAAGTTTGTGTTTTCAGACTTCCCTCCCAAAACCATGGCTCACATGCCCTCCAGTTTGTGATAACTGGAGCCACACCACGGGATTGTACCTGTCTTCCCAAAGGAAACTGTGATTTTCACTATTAAACAAACACTCTAGATTAGGAGAAACCTGCAAGTCCCCTAAGCCCAGCCCAATATTGGAGGCCACTCTGGACGCAAATGCACAGTCTGACACACCATATCATCTACATCCAGGCTGATATCCAAGTCAATGGTCCTCAGACAGAAGATTGAACCTGACATGCTCCTAGGATTCACTGGAACACTAGAATAGGTTTTCAGGTATCTGTACTCAGAAGGCTGTTCTGCATATCAATGTATGATACAATATGGTCACTGATCCACACAAAAGAACATCTGTCCTTAGAAGAAAGCTGTGCTCTGGACCTGTGTCAAACACTCTGGGTAGATGAATCCTTCAAGGCCCCCTGGCAACCAGCACATTCTATGATCTCCCTGACAAAATACCAGCATTGTGACCCATCTTCATGAGACTCCATGACAACTCCAGCCCTTGGTACTTCGGCCCAGAGCCACCAGAATGAAACTGCCATGTTCCTCTGCTGCCATGGTCAATGTAGGTGTACTTTCCAGGCATCCAGCGGGAGTGCTCTGATACCAACTTTCCACATGGGGAACCCTGGAGGAAACAAACCAGACTCCCCTGTACGGTAAAAGGAATCTTTTCTGTATGGAGTATCTCAAGCCTGAGGGTGGGTAATCCTCCATGGCCTCTTGAGGCCACCCATCCATTTGTTGGTCATCATAGACACTAACTCCAGCGTGAGCAATCAACTGACATCTGTACTTACTCAAGTGCTGGATATTTGAATCAGCTGCTACACACTGGAATTGCCTTATGCTTGGCACTGAATTTAAAAGTAGCTTGGCGGGACGCCTGGGTGGCTCAGTTGGTTAAACAGCTGCCTTCGGCTCAGGTCATGATCCCAGCGTCCTGGGATCGAGTCCCACATCAGGCTCCTTGCTCCACAGGGAGCCTGCTTCTCCGTCTGACTCTGCCTTCCACTCTGTCTGCCTGTGCTTGCTCTCGCTCGCTCTCTGACAAATAAATAAAATCTTGAAAAAAAAAAAAGTAGCTTGGGTTTGCAATTCCATCCTCACCCTGGTGTTCAGTAGGCTCTCTTGATAGGGAATTCTGAAGCCACAACACAGCATTCTGCCTTCCCCATAGCAAGAAAAAACAGCCTGGAGAGACTGCCCAGAAACCCTACATGAGGATAAATCTACTCGACCCTCGAGTGAACCCCATTTATAGGTTTACCTGGCCACTAGCGCTGAGTCTGACAGAACCTCGTCTCTGACCTCGTGTCAGGACCCAGAGACTGGGCTCCAACTCCAGAATGTGAGACCAGCCATGTCCCAGGGCTGTCATCTCTACCCATTTTGATTCAGGCATCTGTCCCCAGACATTTGCTGAAATCCCTGCCAATGGGGGAACCAGAAGCACAATAGGGAAATCCTCCTTCCCCATGGCAGGAATGATGGCTCTTGGGATGGGTTTCCAGACCTCAGAGTGGTAGCCAGCTGAATGGCCAATGATAACCCGCCCACTCATGAGGGCCGCCCTGGACACAAGCAGGCATTGTGACCCCCAACATGAGCATGCTTTCAAACAAACACTCTCAGTTGCATTCCAGAATCCAAATTTGCAGGCCTGATATGCCCCTAAGCACAAATCCTAACACCTGGTGGGATTTTTCAGGGGACCAGAAACACAGCCTGTCTCTGGAATCCCTGTTTTGGGACAACCCTAAGATGTAAAATAGCACTCTCCCCTTCGCCAAGAAAGCCACCATAGTATAGGGAGCCGCTAGGATCCTTGAGAGGAAAAATCTCCCATGGATCCATGAGACCACACCTGCATTCCGAGGCCATCCTGGACACAAAAGCCAGATACACAAGCCTGTGCTACCACCTTCAAGGCAACTAATTTATAGTTCCAGACGAGCTGCCCTCCAGGTCTATGCATTGGGCCTGCGATCACCTCACCGCTAACCTTAACCCGAGTTTGTGCTTACAGACTTCTATCCCGAAACCATGGCTCATATTTCCTCCAGGATGGGGTCTCTGGAGCCACACCAAAGGACTGTGCCTGCCATCCCCAAGGAAAATGTGTCCGTCACATTTGCCTAAAACTTCGAGATAAGGAGAAACCTGCAAGGCCCCTGAGCCCACCCCAATACTGGAGGCCCCTCTGGACACAAATGTGCATTCTGAAATACGCTGATCACCTGAATCCAGGCAGATACCCAAGTCAGTGTTTCTCAGTCAGAAGATTGAACCTGACATGCTCCTATGACCTCATTGTAACCCCTGATTAGGTTTTCAGGCATTTGTAATCAGAGACCTGTTCTGGAGTACCAACTTAAGATACAACATATGGTCCCTGATCCCCACAACAGAACATCTCCTTTCTCTAGATGGAAGCCGTGCTCTTGGAACTGTGTCAAACCCTCAGGGTAGATGAATCCTACTTGGCCCGTAGCCACCAGCAGAATCTAAGATCTCACTGGTAACAAGCCAGCATTGTGAGCGATCTTCATGAGATTCCATGTCAACTACAGGCCTTGGTACTTCACCCCAGAGCCTTCAGAAAGAACCTGCCATGTTCCTCAGCTGCAATGTTCAGTGATAGTGTGCTTTCCAGGCATCCATGTGGGAGTGCTCTGCTACCCAAACTTTCCACATGGGGGACTCTCGAGCAAACAAATCTGACTGCCCTGTCCTGTAGAAGGAAACCTGGCTGTTTGGAGCATCTCACAAGCTCAAGTGTGGGAAATCCTCTATGACCTCTTTTCAACTCCTCTCCATTTGTCGGTCATTATAGACACAAACTCCAGCTTGAGCAAACATCTGACGTCTGCGCTTACTCAGGTGCTGGATATTCGAATCAGCCGCTGCACACTGGAAATGCCATTCGCTTGTCACTGAATTTATTCATAGCTTGGGTTTACAATTCCATCCTCACCCTACTGTTCCATAAGCCCTCATGATAGGGAATTCTGCAGCCACAACACAGCATTCTGCCTTCCCAATAGAAAGAAGAAGGGCCTGGTGAGTCTGCCCAGAAACTCCACATTATGATCAATCTACTTGTCCCTTGAGGGAACCCTGAATTATAGACAGCCCTGGCCCCTAGTGTTGTGTCTGACAGAGCCTAAGCCCCGACCTCGTGTCAGCCACCTAGAAGGCGGGGCCCATATCCCGCATGTTAGACTGGCCACGGAACAGAGCCGTCATCTTTACCCATCCTTGGTATTCAGGCATGTGTCCCCAGACCTTTCCTGGAATCCCTACCAATGAGGGAACCTGAATCACAATAGAGAAATCCTCATTCCCCATGGCAGGATTCCTGTAAGTTCGGAAGGGTGTCCAACACTCAGAGTGTTAGCCTACTGAATGGCCATTGAGAACACCCCCATTCCTGAGGGCCACCCTATGCAAAAGCTTGCATAGTGACCCTCAGCCTGAGCATGCTTTCAAACAAACGCTCTCAGTTGTATCTCCAGGACTTGCATTGGAGGCCTGGTAAGCCCCTATGCCCAAATCATAACCCTTGGTGGGTATTTCCAGGTGCCCAGAGCCAGAGCACTTCTCTGCAATCCCTGTTATGGGACACCCTTAATATGGAAAACAGAACTCTTTCCTCTCTGAGAAAGCCACCACATTATAAGGAGCCGCCAGGATACTTGAGAGGAAATATCACCCATGGACACCTGAGACCACACCTGCATTCTTAGTCCATCGTGGATACACAATCCAGATAAAAAAGCCTGTGCTATTTCCTTTGAGGCATGCGATTTACATTTCACACGGAGCTTCCCTCCAGGAGTATGCATTGGGCCTACAATCACTTCGCCACTAAACCTAACCCGCATTTGTGTTTGCAGACTTCCCTCCCAAAACCATGGCTCTCATGCCCTCCAGCATGGGGTCTCTGGAGCCACACCACAGGACTGTGCCCACCATTGCCAAGGAAACTGTGCCCATCAAATTGCCCTATCTTTCCAGATTAGGAGAAACCTGCAAGGCCCCTGAGCCCACCCCAATACTGGTTGCCACTCTGTACACAAATGCACAGTCTGGAACACCCTGATAACCTACATCTAGGCAGACATTGAAGTCAATGATACTGAGTCAGAGGATTGAACCTGACATTCCGTTAGGATTTTATTGGAACCCTAGATTAAATTTTCAGGCATCTATCCTCAGAGGCCTGTTCTGCAATACCAAATTATGATACATTTGGTCCGTTAGCCCCACATCAGAACATCTCTGGTCCGAGAAGGAAACCGTGCCCTTTGACCAGTGTCAAACCCTCAGGGTAGATGAATCCTACATGGTCCCTTAGCCACCAGCACACTGTAAGGTCTCCATGGTAACAAACCTTCATTATGACCCATCTTCATGAGACTTCATGTCAACTCCAGGCCTTGGTAATTCGCCCAAGAGCCACCAGAACGAATTGGCCATGTTTCTCAGCTGCAATTTTAATGGAGGTGTGCTTTTCAGGCATCCACGTGGGAGTGCTCTGCTACCCAAACTTTCCACATGGGGGACCCTGGAGCAAATAAACCAGACTCCCCCTGTGTGGTAGAAGGAAACTTTGCTGTTTGAAGCATCTCACAAGCCCCAGCATGTGAAATCCTCCATGGCCTCTTGACGCCACCCCTCCATTCATCGGTCATCATAGACATAAACTCCAGCATGAGGAAATGTCTGACTTTCACCTTTACTCAGGTGCTGGATATCTGGAATCAGACACTGCACAATGGAACTGCCTTTTGCTTGGCACTGAATTGAACCTTAGCTTGAGTTTACAATTCCATCCTCACCCTACTGGTCCCCAAGCCCGCTTGATAGGGAATTCTGGGGCCACAATGCAGCTTTTTGCCTTCCCCTTAGAAAGAAGAAGGGCATGGTGATTCTGCCCAGAAACTCTGCATGAGGATCAATCTGCTCAGCCCTTGAGGGATACCTGATTCATACTCAGCCCTGACCACTAGTTCTGTTTCTGACAGAGCCTGAGTGCTCAATTCATGTCAGCTACTCAGAGAGTCAGGCATGTGAGACTGGCCATGTCTCAGGTCCCTCATTTCTACCCATCCTTGGTATTCAGGCATCTGTCCCCAGACATTTGCTAGAATACCTGCTAATGGGGGAACCTGAGGCACAATAGAGAATTCTTCCTTTTCCATGGCAGGAATCCTGGTAGTTGGGATGGGTGTCCTACATTAAAGTGGTAGCCAGCTGCATGGCCAAGGAGACAACTCCCACTCATAAGGGCTGCCCTAATCACATCAGGCATTGTGACACTCAGACTAGCATGCTTTCAAACAAACGCTCTCAGTTGTACCTCCAAGTCACACATTGTAGGCCTGGTACTCCCCTAGGCCCAAATCCTAATCCTGGTGGGATTTTCCAAGCACCCATACTCACAGCCCTTCTCTGGAATCCCTTTTTAGGGAACATCTAAGATTGAAAACAGCACTCTTCCATTCAAACGAGAAAGCCACCATACTATTGGGAGCTTCCAGGATCTGTAGAGAGGAAAATACTCTCATGGAAACATTAGAACACACCTGCATTCCAAGGCTATCATGGACACACAATCCAGATACAAAAGCCAGTGCTAGTGCCTTCGAGGTACGTGATTTACAGTTCCTGACGATCTGCCCTCCAGGTCTATGCATTGGGCCTACGATCACCTCGCAACTCAACCTAATCCGAGTTTGTGATTGCAGACTTCTCTCCCAAAACCATGGCTTACATGCCCTCCACGATGGAGTCTCTGGAGCCACACCACAGGACTGTGCCTGCCACCCCCAAAGAAACCGTGCCCACAAATTTTCCTAAACCTTCAAGATTAGGAGAAACCTGCAAGGCCCCAGAGCCCACCCCAATACTGGAGGCCACTCTGTACACAAAGGCACAGTCAGAAACACCCTGATTGCCTACATATAGGCAGACACCGAAGTCAATGGTCCTGAGTCTGATGATTGATCCTGAAATTCCCCTTGGACTTCATTGGAACCCTAGATGAAGTTTTTAGGCATCTGTCCTCAGAGGCCTGTTCTGGAATTCCAACTTATGATACAACATTTGGTCCGTGAGCCCCACAACAGAACATCTCCGATACCCAGAAAGAAACCGTGTTCTTCGACCGGTGTCAAACCATCAGGATAGACTAATCATACATGGCCCCTTAGCCACCAGCACATAGTAAGATTTCTGTGGTAACAAAACTGCATTGTGACCCAACTTCATTAGAAACCAGGCCTTGGTACTTTGCCCTAGAGCAACCAGAAAGAACCTGCCATGTTCCTTAGGTGCAATGGTCAATGTAGGTGTGCTTTCCAGTATCCACGTGCGAGTACTATGCTACCCAAACTTTGCACATGTGGGAACCTGGTGTAAACAAACCAGACCTCCCCTGTCCAGTAGAAGGAAACCTTATGTTTGGATCAACTCACAGGCCTCAGCGTGTAAACTGCTCCATGGCCTCTTGATGCCACCACTCCATTGGTCAGTCATCATAGACACAAACTCCAGTCTAAGCAAACATCTGACATGCACCCTTATCCCGGTGCTGGATGTCTTGAATAAACCACTGCACATTGGATCTGCCTTCCACTTGGCACTGAATTGAACCATAGCTTGTGTTTACAATTCCATCCTCACCTGACTGGTCCCTAAGCCCTCTTGATAGGGAAATCTGGGGCCACAACGCAGCATTCTGCCTTCCCCATCGAATGAAGAAATGCCTGGTGAGTCTGCCCTGAAAACCCACATGAGGATCAATCAGGTCGGCCCTCGAGTCAACACCGATTTATAGGCTGCCATGGCCACTAGTGCCGTGTCTGACAGAGCCTGAGCTCGACTGAGTTTCAGCCACTAGAGAGCAGGCCCCATATCTAGCATTTGGGATTGCCATGGCCCAAGTATGTCATCTCTACCCATCCTTGATATTCAGGCACCTGTCCCCAGACCTTGGCAGGGATCCCTGCCAATTAGGGAACTTGAAGCACAATAGAGAACTCTTCTTTCCCCATGGCAATAAACCTGGCTTTTGGGATGGGTGTTCTACCCTCAAAGGGGGAGCCAGTTACAACATCAATGACACCACACACACTCCTGAGGACTACCCTTGGCACAAACAGGCATTGTGACCCTCACCCTGAGCATGCTTTCAAAAAATCCCTCTCAGATTCACCACAATGATCCCTCATTTCAGGCCTGGTATGCCTGTAGGTTCAAATCATAAAACTTGGTGGGATTTTCGAGGTGCCCAGACCCAGAGACCATCTCTGGAATTTTTGTTTTGGTGCACCCTTCAGATGGAAAACAGCACTCATCCCTTCCCCAAAAATGTCACCAAATTATGAGGAGCCACCAGGATCCATAGAGAGGCAATGTCTCCCATGGACCCATGAGAACACACCTGCCTTCCGAGGCCATCCTGGACACACAATCCGGAGAGAAAAGCCTGTGCTACTGCCTTCTATTCACCCTAATTACAGTTCCAGATGAGCTGCTCTCAAGGTATATGCATTGGGCCTGTGATCACCTCGCCACTCACCCTAATTCAAATTTGTGTTTGCAGACTTATCTACAAAAACCATGGCACACATGCCCTCCAGGATGGGGTCTCTGGATCCACACTGCAGGACTGTCCCTGCCATCCACAAGGAAACTGTTTCCATCACAGTTACCCAAACTGTCTAGATTAGGAGAAACCTACAAGGCCTCTGGGCCTACCCCAATTTCGGCGGCCGCTCTGAACACAAATGCACAGTCTGAAATACCCTGATCCCCTACATCCAGGAACACAGCCAAGTCAATGGTCCTGAGTCAGAATAATGAACCTAACATGCCCCTAGGACGTCATTGGAACCATTGATTCGGTTTTCAGACATGTGTCCTCAGAGGCCTGTTCTAGAATGCGAACTTATGATACAACATGTGGTGGCTGGGCCACACAACAGAACATCTCCTGTCCCCAGAAGGAAAGCGTGCCCTACAATCTGTGCAAAATCCCAGAGTAGTAGATTCCTGCACAACTACTAAGCCACCAGCACATTCTAAGATCTACCTGGTAACAAACCAGCTGTGTGGCCCATCTGCAAGAGATTCCATGTCAAATCAAGGACTTGGTACTTTGCTACAGAGACACCAGAATAAAGCTGCCATGTTCTTCAGTTGCAATGGTCAATGAAGTTGAACATTCCAGGCATCCATGCGGTAGAGCTCTGCTACCCAAACTTTCCACATGGGGGACCCTGGAGCAAATAAACCACACTCCACCTGTCCAGTAGAACGAAACCTTGCTATTTGGAGCAGCTCATGAGTCTCAACGTGAAAATCCCTCCATGGCTTCTTGACGCCACCCCTCCATTTGTCAGACATCATAGACACAAATTCCAGTGTGAGCAAATATCCGACGTCCTCCCTTACTAAGGTGCTGGATATCTCGAAAAAGCTGCTGGACACAGGAACTGCCTTCCGCTTGGCAGTGAATTGAACTGTAGCTTGTGTTTACAATTCCTTCCTCACCCGACTGGTCCCCAAGCCTTCTTGATAGCGAATTATGGAGACACAACACAGCATTCTGCCTTCCCGATAGAAACAAGTGCCTGGTGAGTCTGGCCAGAAACCCCACATGAAGATCAATCTGCTCGGCCCTATATCGGAGGGACCCTGATTTATAGGTTGCCCTGGCCACTAGTGCTGTGTCTGACAGAGCCTGAGCCCAGACCTAGTGTCAGTCACCAGAGTTTGAGCCCCACATCTAGCATTTGGGATTGCCATGGCTCAAGTATTTCATCTCTACCCATCCTTGGTATTCAGGCACCTGTCCCCAGACCTTTGCTGGAATCCCTGACAATGGGGCATCCTGAAGCACAATAGAGAACTCCTCCTTCTTCATATCAGGAAACTTGGCTGTTAGGATGGGTGTTCAACCCTGAAAGGGGGAGTCATTTACAAGTCCAGTGAGACCACACAAACTCCTCAGGGATGCCCTGGAGGCAAACAGGCCTTGTGACCCTCAGCCTGAGCATGCTTTCAAACAATCCTTCTCTGTTGCACCACCATGAACCCGCATTGCAGGCCTAATATGCCCCTAAGCCCAAATCCTAGCAAATGTTGTGATGTCCCAGATGCCATGAACCAGAGCCCGTCTCTGGAATCCCTGTATTGGGGCACCCATAAGGTGGAAAACATCACTCTCCCCTTCCCCGAAAAAGCCACCAAACTATGGAGAGCCACCAGGATCCATAGAGAGGAAAAGACTCCCATGGACCCATGAGACCACACCTGCATTCCAAGGTCATGCTGGACACACAATCCAAAGAGAAAAGCCTGTGCTACTGCCTTCCAGTCTCCCTAATTATAGTTCATGAAGAGCTTCCCTCCAGGTCTACGCATTGGGCCTGTGATCACCTCGCCACTCACCCTAATTTGTATTTGTGTTTGCAGACTTCTCTCCCAAAACCATGGCTCACATGCCCACCAGAATGTTATCTCTGAAGCCACAACACAGAACTCTGGCTGCCAACCCCAAGGACACTGTGCATATCAGATTTGCCCAAACCTTCCAGATTAGGAGAAACCTGTGTGGCCCCTGAGCCCACACCAATATTGCCGGCCACTCGGGATGGAAATGCGCAGTCTGAAACACCCTTATCACCTACATCCAGGGAAATAGCCAAGTCAATGATCGTGAGATAGACGATTGAACCTAAAATGCCCCTAGGCTCTCAATGAAACCCCATTAGGTTTTTAGGCATCTGTCCTCAGGGGCCTGTTCTGAAATACCAATCTATGACACATCATGTGGTCTCTGAGCCACACGACAGAACATCCCCTGTCCCCAAAAGAATACCATGCTCTTTGACCTGTGCCAAACCCTCAGGGTAGGAGAATCCTGCATGGCACCTTAGCAACCAGCACATTCTAAGTTCTCCCTGGTAACAAACAAGCATTGTGACCCATCTGCAAGAGATCCCATGTCAACTCAAGGCCTTGGCACTTTGTCCCAGAGCCACCAGAACGAATCTGCCATGTTCCTCAGCTGCAATTGTCAATGGAGGTGTGCTTTCCTGGCATCCATGCCGGAGAGCTCTTCTTCACAAACTTTCCACATGGGGAAACCTAGAGTAAACAAACCAGACTTCACCTACACTGTACAAAGAAATGTTACTTTTTGCAGCAGTTCACAGGCCTCAGCATGTGAACTCCTCCATGGCCTCTTTATACCACCCCTCCACTTGTCGGTCATCATAGACAAAAACTCTAGTGTGAGCAAGCATCTGACATCCACCCTTATTCCAGTGCTGGATGTCTCGAGTAAACTGCTACAAATTGGAAATGCCTTCTGCTTGGCACTGAATTGAACCATAGCTTTTGTTTACAATTCCACCCAAAACTGACTGGTTCCCAAGCTCTCGTGATTGGGAAACCTGGAGCCACAACACAGCATTCTGCCTTCCCTATTGAATGAACAAATGCCTGGGAATCTTCCCAAGAAACTCCACATGAGGATCAATCTGCTCCGCCCTCAAATCTACTCTGATATAAAGGCTGCCATGGCCACTAGCGCTGTGTCTGACAGAGCCTGAGCCCCGACCGAGTTTTAGGCCTCATATCTAGCATTTGGGATTGCTATGGCCCAAGTACGTCATCTCCACCCATCCTTGGTATTCAGACACCTATCTCGAGACCTTGCTGGAAACCCTGCCAATGGGGCAACCTGAAGCACAGAGGAACCTGACAGAAGAGAACTCATCCTTCCTCATGGCAGGACATTTGGCTGTTGGGTTGGGTGTCCAACTCTCTAAGAGGGAGCCAGATATATGACCAATGAGACCACTCCCACTCCTGAGGGCCGCCATGGGAGCAAACAGGCATTGTGAGACTCAGCCTGAGCAAGCTTTCAAACAATCCCTCTCAGTTGCACCATCATGATCCTGCATTGCAGGCCTCATACACCCCTAGGTGCAAATCCTAACCCTTGGTGGGAAGTCCCAGATGCCCAGAAAAAGAGCCTGTATCTGGAATCCCTGTTTGGGGGCACCCATAAGATGGAAAACAACACTCTTCCCTTCCCCAAAAAAGCCACCAAACTATGAGCTGCACAGATCCATAGAGAGGAAAAGTTTCCCATGGACCCATGAGACTATACCTGCATTCCAAGGCCATCCTGGACACACAATATAGAGAGAAAAGCCTGTGCTACTGCCTTCCAGTCACCCTAATTACTCCTGACAAGCTGCACTCCAGGTCTACTCATTGGGCCTGTGATCACCTTTCCACTAACAATAACCCACATTTGTGTTTGCAGACTTCTCTCCCAAAACCATGGCTCATATGCCCTCCAGGACAGGGTCTCTGGATCCACAACACATGACTGGGCCTGCCATCCCCAAGGAAACTGTGCCCGTCAAACCTGCCCAAACCTTCCAGTTTAGGAGAAACACGCAAGAGCCCTGAGCCCGACCCAATATTGTCGGCAGCACTGGACACAAATGCCAGTCTGAAACGCCCTGATCACCTACATCCAAGCAGACAGCCATTTCAATGTTCCTGGGTCAGAAGATTGTACCTGACATGCTCCTAGGACGTCATTGGAACACTAGATTAGGTTTTCAGGCATCTGTCCTCAGGGTCCTGTTCTGAAATACCAACTTAGGATACAACATGTGGTCCCTGAGCCACACAATAAAATATCTCCTGTCCCCAGTAGGAAACCATGCACTTCGACCTGTGCCAAACCCTCAAGATTGGAGAATCCTGCACAGCACCTTAGACACCAGCACAAACTCTAGTTTGTGCGTTGACCCATACCACAAGCTTTCCATCTGCTGGACAGTCGAGTCCTGTTGAATGGCTCCAGGATGTCCCATACGGAAAGACTGGAGAGCAGGATTCGAAGGATGGATGCCTGTACAGCATACCTCACATTCCCATTGGCTCTTTGTGACAAGACATGTTTGAACTACTGGCTCTGGGGCGAGCTAACTAGGGGGCTGAATTGAAATGGACTCTCCTGCGGATGGGTCATAATGTGGGTTTGTGTGCATGGAGACCTTGGAATATGTTGGCAGCTCAGGGGCCATGAAGTATTCGCCTAACCGAAGGGTGTAATATTGCTCCAATTAAAAAGAGATCCCTATGTGGAGATGAGACAGGTTCTCTTTGGTGCCTCAGAAAAGCCCCAGATACTGGTCTTCAAACCAGTTCTCTGAGTAGAGACACCTGGAAACCAAAGCTAGGGTTCAGATTAGAGCCTAGATGCCTGTCCGTTTCAATCTTCTGTCTCTGGGGACACTGTCTGAGTATCTAAGTGAAGATAGTTGCTCAGCTGGTGTCAGAGTGCCCCTCTTAGTCCATGGCCGAGGCATGGCCTTGGAGACCTTATTGGATTCTCCTAATCTCTAGGGTTGTGGCCAATGGATTGGGTACAGTTTTCTTGGAGAGGACTGGCACAGTCCTTCAGTGTGTCTCCATAGGCCCTAGCCTGGAGGGTGTGTGGGTCCGGGCTGTGGGTACAGAAGTCTGAAAACACAAACTCGGCTTGGGTGTGGAGCCGAGAGCATGGCAGGATGGACCCACAGACCGTGAGAGGAGATCCTCAGCTTATGAAAGAAGGGCAAATGGGAGGCAGTCACGCAAGCTTTTGTCTTTGGATGTTTTGTCTCCCATAGCCGTGGAATGTAGGGGTGACCTCAGGGGCTATGGAAGAGTCTCCCTCTCTGAGGAGTTGGTCCAGCTCTTAAGATTTTGGGGACATTTTGTGGGAAGGGTGGAGTCCTGCTGTCTGGCTCAGGTGTTCTTCCAGGAGAGGGACTCCAGATCACAGTCCTGGGTTCGAGCAAATGGAATACTCGAGCTCTTGTGAAGATTGGGATCATAGGGGCTTGGCAAGCCCCATTTGCGGGCTCTTGGTCGAGGCCCTGAGAGACCTTACTTCGACATGGGGCCCATGCTGATGGTCCCAATGCGAGTTTGTACCCAAGGAGGCACTCAAGTTTAGGCTTGGCCTCAGGGGACATGAAGGTTTCTCCTACACTGAAGGTATGACTCCATGCCAACAGCAAGCTTTCCAGCCATGGGGAAGGAGAAGATCTGATTTGTGCTTCAGTTACCCACGTTTGCCAGGATTTGATATAATATCTAGGGTCAGATGTCTGAAAACCCAGGTTGGGAAGAGATGACGGCATAAGGCCATGGCTTGTCTGATGTGCTTAGTGTGCATCCAGCTGTTTCCTTGTCTGTCGGGACGTCAGGCTGTGTCAGACAGAGCATTACTGACCAGGGTAGCCTTTCCAGTTAGGGTGCGGTCGAGGCCAGAGCAGGTTGGTTCTCATTTGTGGTTTCTGGAGAGCCCCATAGGGCAACGTTTTTCTTCTGGTGGGCAGGCAGAAAACTGTGTTGTGGTTCTGGAATTCCCAGTCTGGAGGGCTTGTTTGCCAGGAGTGTGAAGAGGGAAGTCTGAAAACACAAGCTAGCGTTAGGTTTGGGGCCGAGGGCATGGCAGGCCCACTCTGCAGAGACTGAATCGAGATCTCCTGCATCTGAGGTCAGGGCGAGTATCAGACGTTGCCTCAGGTTGGAGTTTGTGTCCATTCTGGCCCCTTCCTGAAGGGGGTGGGGGCGTCATGAGGCCAGGGAGGTTTCCCAACGCTGGGAGTTATGAGCTGCCCCAAACATCAAGGTTTCCTCTGTAGGACAGTCGAGTACTATGAGATGGTTCTAGGATGACCCCTACAGAAAGACTCGAGAGAAGGGGTCTAAGCATGAATGTCTGCAAATGCCACCTCACATTCCCACTGGCTGCTTGGGGCAAGGCAGGCTCAATCTGCAGGCTCTTGGGCGGGTTTCTCAGAGGGCTGAGTAGAAATGGACTCTCCTGAGGATGAGTCATACTGTGGGTTGGTTGCCACGGAGACCTTGGGATGTGGCGGGGGCTCAGGGACTCTGCAGGTTTCTCCAAACCGAAGGGTTTGACACAGCTCCAACAATGAAGCTTCCCATGTGGAGACGATCGTTGTTCTGTTTGGTGTCTCAGGAAAGCCCCAGATGCTGGTCTTCAAACCCAGGCCTCTGAGGAGTGACACCTGGAAACCAAAGCAAGAGTTCAGATTAGGGCCCAGGGGCCTGTCTGGTTCAATCTACTGTCTCTGCCAACATCTGTCTGTGTTTCTGCATGGAGGTAGTTGCTCAGCTTGTGTCAGGATGCCTTTGTCCATAGAGGCTTATAGTAGTGGGATGTCCTCGGGGGCCTTGATGTTTCTCCTATTCTGTGGGGTTATGGGCAATGGAATGGGCATAGTCTCCTTGGAGAGAGCAGGACAGTCCTGTGGTGTGGCTCCAGAGGCCCCAGCCTGGCGGCTGTGTGGGCCAGGGCTGTGGGGACAGACATCCAAAAACACAAACTCGGCTGAGGTTTGGGGCTGAGGTTATGGCAGGAGTGATCTACAGTCCGTGAGGGGAGCTCATTGTGATTAGAAAGTAAGGCGAGTGAGAGGCGGTCGTTCAGGCTTATGTCTCTGGATGTTGTATTCATGATGGTCATTTAATGTAAGCATGGTCTCATGGGCCATGGAAGTCTCCCTCTCTGGTGATTTGTCCGGCTCCCAAGAGATTGGGGTCATTTTGTGGGAAGGGAGGAGTCCTGTTTTCTGCCTCATGTGTCCCCACAATAGAGGGATTCTAGAGCAGAGCACTGGGTACATACAACTGGAATACCCACCCTCTGGTTAGGCCTGGGGTCCATTGGGCATGGCAAGCCCATATGCAGATTCTTGGTCCAGCCACTGAGAGACGTTACTTGAATAGTGGACTCATGCTGAGGGTCACAATGTGTGTTTGTGCCCAAGGTGGTCCTCAATATTGGGCGGGACCTCATTGAGCTTGCAGGTTTCTCCTACAGTGAACCTTGGACATGCCAACCTCAGGGTTTCTTGCCATGGGGAAGGAGGAGTTTTGATTTCTGCATCACGTTCACCTCTGGGCACTAATTGGAGATAAGGTCTAGGTTCTGAAGCCTGAAAACCGAGGTTTGGAAGAGATGACGACCTAAGGCCATGGCAGGTCCGATGTGTTCAGTTTGGGGCCAGCTTTCTAGGTGTCGTTCAGGAGGTCTGCACTCAGGCTGTGCCAGACAGGGCATTCGTGCCCAGATACGCTGTATAATTGGGGTACAGTTGAGTGGCATGCAGAAGATAATTATTTGGGGTTTCTCTGTAGCCCCATAAGGCAAAGTCTTTCTTCTGGAGGGCAGGCAGAGTGCTGCATTCTGGCTCCGGAACTGCCAAACTGGAGGCCTTGCGGCCAGGAATGCAAGGATGTAAGTCTGAGAACTGAAGCTTTGCTTTGGTTTCAGGGCGAGGAAATGGCAGGCACACTCTGCAGAGCTGAATTTAGATTTCATGCATCTGAGGTCAGGGCGAGGTTCATATATTGGCTCAGGTTGGAGTTTCTGTACATGATGGCCCCTTCATGAAGGGGGGTCATCACACCGCCATTGGTGTTTTCCCATGATGGCAGTAGTGAGATGCTCCAAACCACAAGGATTTTCTGCGGGTCAGTTGAAACCTGTTGGATGGCTCCAGGACATCCCATATGGAACAATTGCAGAGCAGGGTTCTAAGGATGGATGCCTGGGCATCCGGCCTTGCATTCCAATTGTCTCCTAGCGAAACGGCACATTTGATTGCTGCCTATGATGTAGCAGCCGAGGGGGCTGAGTTGAAATGCATTCTCCTGAGGATCGGTCATAATGTGGGATTGTGTCCTAGGAGACCTTGGAATGGGGCAGTGGCACCAGGGCTCTGAAGGATGCTCCTAACCAGAGGTTTTGACACAGCTCCAAGAAGCATTTTTCCCATGGGGAAACAAGATTTGTTCTCATTGGTGCTTCAGTAACCCCCAATATGCTGGTATTGGAAACCAGAACTCTGAGGAGAGATGCCTGGAAACCAAGGCAATGGATCTGATTAGGGCCTGGGGCCTGTCTGGTTTAATCTTCTTCTCTCGGTTCATCTGTCTATGGGATTGAGTGGAGGTAGTTCCTCAGCTGGTGTCAGAATGCCCCTATTTGTCCTGGGCAGTCTACACTATTGGGATGGCCACTTTGACTTTGGAGGTTTCTCCTAATTTGCAAGTTTGTGGCCAATGAAATGGGCAGAATTCCTTTGGGGAGGGAAGGCACAATCCTGAGGTGTGGCTCTAGGGGCTCAAGCATGGAGGGTGTGTGGGTCAGAGCTGTGGGGACCGAAGTCTGAAAACAGAAACTCGTCTTAGGTTTGGGGACATAGGTATGGGAGGCCCGATCTACAGACCTTGAGCAGAACTCTTCAGGATATGAACAAAGAGTGAGTGTGAGGCACTTGCTCAGGCTTTTGACTCTGGATTTTGTGTCACTGATGGCCGTGGAATGTAGGGGCGTCCTCATGGACCATGGGTGAGACTTCCTCTATGGGGATTTGGATGATCCCAATATTTTGGGGTCATTCCGTGGGATGGGAGGAGTCCATTCTGGTTTTTTTTTTTTTTTTTTTTTTTTTTTTTTTTTTTTTTTACCTCAGGTGTGCCACTAAAGAGGGATTCCAGAGCAGAACCCTGGGAAGGGGCGACTGGACAACCCGAACTCTGTATAAGATTGGGGGCCTAAGGGTATGGCAATCCCCATATGGGGTACCTTGGTCCAGCCACTGAGAGATCTTACTTGAGTACAGTGCTCACACTGAGGGTCACAATGCATGTTTGTGCCCAATGTAGGCATCAAGCATGGGCGGGGACTCATGGGCCATGCTTGATTCTCCTACACTGAACTTTGGACAACATACGAACCACAAGGTTTCTTTCCATGGGGAAGGAGGAATTCTGATTTCTGCATCATGTTCACCCCTGGGCAGTGACTGGAGATAAGATCTAAGTTCTGAATCCAGAAAATCGAGGTTGGGATGAGATGATAACCTAAGGTCATGGAGGGTCCGATGTGCTCAGTGTGCGGTCAGCTTTCTGGGTGTTGTTCAGGAGGTATGGATTCAGGCTGTGTCAGACAGTGCATTAGTGCCTAGGTTAGAATGTATAATTTGGGTACAGTTGAGTTCCATGTAGGTTCATCCTCATTTATTGTGTCAGGGAAGCTCACTGGGGCAACATTTTTCTTCTGGTGGGCAGGCAGAGTGCAGCATTGTGGGTCCAGAATTGCCAAACTTGAGGGCGTCGGGACCAGGAGTGTGAGGACGTAAGTCTGAGATCATAAGCTAGACTTAAGTTTCAGGGCGAGGGCACGGCAGGCACCCTCTGCAGATCCGAATCAAAATCTCATTCATCTGAAGTCAGGACGAGGATCAGACTTAGGCGCAGGTTGGAGTTTCTGTCCATGATGGCCCCTTCATCAAAGGGGTGGAATCTCGAGGCCATGGAGGTTTTCCCACGTTGGGAGTTGTGGGATGCTCCAAACTGCAAGGATTCCTTCTGCGGGAAAATTGAGAACTGTTGGATGGCTCCAGGACATCCCATATGGAATGACTCCAGAGCCGGGTTCTAAGGATGGATGCCTGAGCAGACTGCCTCTTACACCAATTGTCTCCCTGCCACAAGACAGGTACGATCTGATGGCTATGCAGGAGCAATCGTGGGAGCTGAGTTGAAATGGACTCTCCTGAAGATGGGTCTTAATGTGTGTTTGTGTCCATGAGGACGTTGGAATGGGGTGGTGGCCCCAGGGCTCTAAATGATTCTAACCGGAGATTTTGAAACAACTCGAAAGAGCAAGTTTTCCATGTGGAGACAAGATTTGTTCTAATTGGTGCCTCAGGAAACCCACATATGCTGGTATTAGAACCAGGCCTCTGAGGAGAGATACATAGAAACCACAGCAATGCATCCAATTAGGTCCTAGGAGCCTCTCTGGTTCAATCTTCTTCTCTGTCGACATCTGTCTATTTTATGAAATGGAGGTAGTTGCTCAGCTGGTGTCAGACCGCTCCTGTTTGTCCGGGTGGCCTACACTATAGGGATGGCCTCGGGGACTTTGGAGGTTTCTCCTAAATTGTATGATTATGGACAATGGCATGGGCAGAATTCCTGTGGAGTGGGCAGGCACAGACCTGATGTGTGGCTCCAAGGGCCCAGCCTTGAGGGTGTGTGGGCAAGGACTGTGGGGACAGATGTCTGAAAACACAAACTCAGCTTAGCTTTGGGGATGTAGGTATGGCAGGTCCGATTTACAGACTATGAGGAGAACTTTTTGGGATATGAATAAAGGGTGAAAGTGTGACACTTGTCAGGCTTTTGCCCCTGGATTTTGTGTCAATGATGGCTGTGGAATGTCGAGGAGTCCTCATGGGCCATGGAAGAGTCTTTCTCTCTGTGGATTTGGCCAGATCCCAATTGTTTTGGGTTAATCTGTGGGATTTAGTTTTGTTAACTAAGGTGTCCCACCAAAAGAGGGATTCCCGAGCAGAACCCTGGACAACAAGAAATCTAACTAAAAATACGGGCCTAGGGGCATGGCAAGCCCAATATGCCTTCTAATGGTCCAGCCACTGAGAGGCCTTCATTGAGGACAGAACTCATGCTGAGGGTCACAATGCGTGTTTATGCCCTCGTGGTACTCAAGCATGGGTGGGGACTCATGGTGCATGCTTGTTTCTCCTACACTGAATGATAGTCAACATGTCAACCACATGAGTTCTTGCCATGGGGAAGTATTAATTCTTATTTCTGCATGTCATTCACCCCTGGGCAGTGATTGGAGATAAGGTTTAGGTTGTGAAGTCTGAAAACCGAGGTTGGGAAGAGATGACGACCTAAGACCATGTTGGGTCCGATATGCTCAGCGTGGAGCCAGCTGTCTGGGTGTTGGTCGGGAGGTCCAAGCTTGGGCTGTGTCAGACAGGGCATTAGTGCCCAGGGTAGATTGTATAATTGGGGTACAACTGAGTGCCGTGCAGGTTGATCTTTATTTGGTATTTCTGGTTAGCCCCAAGGGCAATGTTTTTCTTCTGGAGAACAGGCAGAGTGCTGCATTGTGGCTCCGGAATTTCCAAAGTGGATGCCTTGTGGACGGGGAGTTTGAGGACGGAAGTCTGAGAACACATGTTAGGCGTAGGTTCTGGGCGAGGGCACGGCAGGCACCCTCTGCAGATCTGAATCGGGATATCATGAATCTGAAGTCAGGGCGAGGTTCAAACCTAGGCTTAGGTTTGAATTTCTGTCCATTCTGGCCACTTTATGAAGGGGACAGCATCTCCAGTCCATGGAGGTTTACCCACAATGGAAGTTGTGAGATGCTCCAAACAACAAAGATTCCTTCTGATCAACAATTGAGACCTTTTGTATCACTCCAGTACATACCATACAGAATGACACCAGAGCAGGGATCTAAGGATGGATGCATGGGAAGCCCGCCTCACATTGCAGTTGTCTCCTAGCAAATAGACAGGTTTGATATGCTGGCTCTGTCAGAGCAACCAAGGGGGCTGAGTTGAAATGGACTCTCCTGAGGATGGATGCTAATGTGGGTTTGTGTCCATGGAGACCTTGGAATGGGGCGTTGGTGCATGGGCCCTGAAGGATTCTCCTAACCGGAGGTTTTGAGACATCTCCAAAGGACAAGTTTCCCATGTGGAGACGAGATTTGTTCTAATTCGTGCCTCAGGAAACCCCCATATACTGTTATTGGAATATAGGCCTCTGAAGAGAGATAACTGGAAACCAAAGCAATGGCTCCGTTTAGAGCCTAGGGGCCTGTCCGGTTGAATCTTCTTCTCTGTGTACATCCATCTAAGGTATTAGTGGAGTTAGATGCTCAGCTGGTGTCAGATGGCCCTTGTTTGTCCCAGGCGGCCTACACTATTGTGAAGGCCTTGGGGACTTTGGAGGTTTCTCCTAATTTTATGATTATGGACAATGGAATGGGCAGAATTCCCGTGGAGAGGGAAGGCACAGTTTTGATGTGGCTCCAGGGGCCCCAGCCTGCAGGGTGTGTGCCTCAGGACTGTGGAGACAGAAGTCTAAAACACAAACTCAGTTTAGGTTTAGGGACGTAGGTATGGCAGGCCCGATCTACAGACCGTGAGGAGAATTCTTCCAGATATGAAGAAAGAGAGATTGTGAGGCACTTGTTCAGGCTTTTGTTTCTGGATTTTGTGTCAACGATGGGCGTGGAATGTCCGGGAGGCCTCATGGGCCATGGACGACTCTTCCGCTCTGTGGATTTGGCCCGATTCCAATTGTTTTGGGTCAAACTGTGGGATGGGAGGAGTCCTTTCAGTTTTGTTACCTCAGGTGTCCCACCAAAAGAGGGATTCCAAAGCCGAGCCCTGGGGAGGGGAGACTGGACAACCAGAAATCTGGTTAAAAATTGGGGCCTAGGGGCATGACAAGCCCAATATGCTGTCTTTTGGTCCAGCCACTGAGAGGCCTTACTTGAGAACTGGGCTCACGTTGAGGGTCAGAATGCATGTTTGTGAACGACTTGGTCCTCAAGCATCTGCAGGGCCTCATGGGCCACACTGGTTTCAACTACATTTTACGTTGGACAACATGCCAACCACAAGGTTTCTTGCCATGGGGAAGGAGTTCTGATTCCTGCATCATGTTCAACCCTGGGTGGTGACTGGAGATAAGGTTTAGGTTCTGAAGCCTGAAAACCGAGGTTGGAAAGAGATGATGACCTAAGGCCATGGCGGGTCTGATGTGCTCAGTGTGTGGCTAGCTGGGTGGGTGCGAGCCAGGAGGTTCAGTCTCAGGCTGTGCCAGAAAGGGCAGTAGTGCCCAGGGCAGCCTGTATAATTGGGGTCCAGTCAAGTGGCATGCAGGTTGATCCTCATTTGGGGAATCTGGGTAGCCCCAGAGGGCAATGATTTTCTTCCAGAAAGCAGGCAGAGTGCTGCCTTGTAGTTCTGGAATTGCCAAACTGGAGGGCTTGTGGGCCAGGAATGTGAGGATGGAAGTTGAGAACACAAACTAGACTTACGTTTCTGGGCAAGGGCACGGCAGGCACACTCTGCAGAGCTGAATCAAGATGTCCTGCATCTGAAGTCAGGGCGAGGATCAGACGATCGATCAGGTTGGAGCTTCTGTCCCTGATGGCCCCTTCATGAAGCACAGGGGGCGGGATCACGAGGCCATGGAGGTTTGCCCACGATGGGAGTTGTGAGATGCTCCAAACAGTAAAGATTCTTCTGCGGGACTATTGAGACCTGTTGGTTGGCTCCAGGACTTCCCATACAGCATAATTCTGAGAATGGTTCTAAGTATGGATGTCTGGGAAGCCTGCCTCTCATTCCAATCATCTCCTAGCGACAAGACGGGTTAGATCTGCTGGATCAGGGGGAGCAACTGAGGGGGCTGAGTTGAAATGGACTCTCCTGTGGATGGGTCCTAATGTGGGTGTGTCTCCATGGAGACCTTGGAATGAGGCGCTGGCACCGGGAACCTGAAATGTCCTTCTAACCAGAGGCTTTGAGAGAGCTCCAACATGTAAGTTTCCCATGTGTAGACGAGATTTGTTCTGATGGGTGCCTCAGGAGAAGCCCTCAGCTGGTATTGGAAACCAGGCTTTTGAGGAGACATGCCTGTAAACCAAAGCTATGGATCCCATTATGGCCTGGGGTCCTGTCTGGTCAATCTTCTTCTCTGGGGACATCCATCTATGGTATGAGTGGAGGTAGATGCTCAGCTGGTGTCAGACGGCCCTTTTTTGTCCCGGACAACCTACACCATTGGTATGGCCTCAGGGAATTTGGAGGTTTCTCCTAATTTGTACGGTTTTGGATAATGGAATGGGCAGAATTCCCATGGATTGGTTAGGCACAGTCCTAATGTGTGGTTCCAGGGGCCCAGCCTGGAGGGTGTGTGGCCCAGGACTTTGAGGACAGAACTCAAAAAACACAAACTCAGCTTAGGTTTGGGAACGTAGGTATGGCACGGCCGAACTACAAATCATGAGAAGAACTCTTCAGGATATGAAGAAAGAGCGAGTCTGAGGCGCTTAGTTAGGCTTTTGTCTCTGGATTTTGTATCAGCGATGGCCGTGGAATGTCGGGGAGGCCTCATGGGCCATGGACGAATCTTCCTCTCTGTGGATTTGGCCCTATCCCAATTCTTTTTCGTGAATCTGTGGGATGGGAGGACTCCTTTAGGGTTTGTTACCTGAGGTGTCCCACCAAAAGAGGAATTCCAAAGCAGAGCCCTGCGCAAGAGTGAAGGGACAACCCGAAATATGGTTAAAAATTAGGGTCTAGGGGCATGGCAAGCCCAATATGCTGTTTCTTCATGCAGCCACTGAGAGGCCTTGCCTGAGGACCGGGCTCAGGCTGAGGGTCACAATGTGTGTTTGAGACCAATGTGGCCCTCAAGCATGGGCTGGGTCTCATGTGCCACACTGGTTTCAACTACACTGAAAGTTGGACAACATGCCAACCACGAGGTTTCATGCCAAGGAAACGAGTTCGGATTTCTGCAACATTTTCAAACCTGGGCAGTGATTGGAGATAAGGTCAAGGTTCTGAAGCCTGAAAACCGAGGTTGGGTAGAGATGACGACCTAAGGCCACGGCGGGTCCGATGTGCTCAGTGTGCGGCCAGCTGTCTGGGTGGGGCCAGGAGTTCCAGGCTCAGGCTGTGTCAGAATGGGCAATTGTGCCCACTTCAGCCTATATATTTGGTGTACAGCCAAATGGCGTGCAGGTTGATCCTCATTTGGGGTTTCTGGGTAGCCCCAGAGGGCAATGTTCTTCTTCCAGGGAGCAGGCAGAGTGCCGCATTGTACTTCTGGATTGCCGGACTGGAGGGCTTGTGGGCCAGTAGTCTGAGGACTGAAGTCTGAGAACACAAGCTAGGCTTAGTTTTTATGGGTGAGGACATGGCAGGCACAATCTACAGACCTGAATCGAGATCTCGTGCATCTGAAGTCAGGGTGAGGATCAGACGATCTTCAGGTTGGACTTTCTGTCCCTGATGGCCCCTTCATGAAGGGGGGGAATCACGAGGCCATGGAGGTTTTCGCACGATGGGAGTTGTGAGAAGCTCCAAACTACAAAGATTCTTCTCCAGGACAATTGAGACCTGTTAGTTGGCGCCAGGCCAAGGATTCCAAGCATGGTTCTGAGGATGGATGGCTAGGTACCCCACCTGGCATTCCAATTTTCTCCTAGCTACAAGAAAGGTTAGATGTGCTGGATCTGGGGGAGCAACTGAGGAGGCTGAGTTGAAATTGACTCTCCTGTGGATGTGTCCTAATATGTTTTTGTGTCTATGGAGACCTTGGAATGAAGCGGTGGCACTGGGTCCCTGATGGGTTCTTCTAAACAGAGACTTTGACACAGCTCCACCGTGCAAGTTTCCCATATGTAGATGAGATTTGTTCTGATGGGTGAGTCAAGAAACAGCCATATGCTGGTATTGAAATCCAGGCCTCTGAGGAGACATGCCTGGAAACCATAGCAATAGATCCGATTAGTGCCTAGTGGTCTGCTCATTCCTTTTTTCCTCTGGGGACATCAGTCTATGGGTCTGAGTGCAGGAAGGTGCTCTGATGTGCTCAGATTGCTCCTGTTTGTCCTGGGAAGCCACCACTATTGGGATGGCCTCAGGAACTTTGGAGGTTTATCCTATTAGTAGGATTGTGGCCATTGGAATGGGTACACACAATTCCCTTGGAGAGGGCAAGTACAGTCCTCAGGTTTGGCTCCAAGGGCCTAAGCCTTTGGGGTGTGTAGGCCAGGGCTGTTTGGACAGTTGTCTGAAAACACAAACGCGGCTTATGTTTCGGGTCATAGGTATGGCAGGACTGATCTACAGACCATGAGGAGAACTCTTCAGGATATGAAAAAAGGGCGAGCGTGAGGCTCGTGCTCAAGTTTTTGTCTCTGGATATCGTGTCACTCATGGTCGTGAAATTTCCGGGTGCCTTCATGGGAAATGGACGAGTCTTACTCTCTGGTGTTTTGCCCCATCCCAAGATTTTTGGGTCATTCTGGGGATGGAAGAAGTCCTTTTTGTTGTTGTTGATTTGCTTTGTTTTGTTTTTTAACCTCAGGTGTCTCACCAAATGAGGTATTCCAGAGTAGAGCCCTGGGGAGGGCCGACCGGACAACCAGAAATCTGGTTTAAAATTGGGGCCTAGGGACATGTCAAGCCCATTATGACATCTAATGGTCGAGCCACTGAGAGGACTTACTAGAGCACAGGACTCACGCTGAGGGTCACAATGCGTGTTTATGCCCTCTTCGCACTCAAGAATTGGCGGGGCCTCCGGGTGAATGCTGGTTTCTCCTACACTGAACGTTGGACAACATGCCAACCACAAGGTTTCTTGCCATGGGTAAGGACGAGTTCTGATTTCTACATCACAAGCACCCCTGGGCAGTGGTTGGAGATAAGGTCTAGGTTCTGAAGCCTGAAAAACCGCAGTTGGGAAGAGATAATGACCTAAGGCCATGGCGGTTCTGATGTGCTCAGTGTGCGGTCAGCTGTCTGGGTGTTGGTCAGGAGGTCCGAGCTCAGGTTGTGTCAGACAGTGCATTAGGGCCCAGGTTAGACTATATACTTTGGGTACAGTCGAATGCCATGTAGATTTATCCTCATATAAGGTGCCTGGGCAGCTCATTAGGCCAAATTTTCTTTCTAGAGGGCATGCAGAGTGCTGCATTGTGGGTCTGGAATTGCGAAACTTCTGGGCTTCGGGGCCTGGAGTGTGAGGAGGGAAGTCTGAGAACACAAGCTAGACTTGGGTTTCAGGCCAGGGCACGGCAGGTACCCCTGTAGATCTGAACCTATATCTCATGCATCTGAAGTCAGGGCGAGGATCAGACGTTGGCTCAGGTTGGAGTTTCTGTGCATGACGGACCCTTCATGAAGGGAGCGGAATCTCAAGGCCATGGAGTTTTTCCCACGTTGGGAGTTGTGGGATGCCCCCTTCAAGGATTACTTCTACGGGACAATTGAGTCCTGTTGGGCAGCTTCAGGACATCCCATATGGAATGACTCCAGAACACTGTTCGAGGTTGGATGCATGGGAAGCCGGCCTCGCATTCCAATTGTCTCCCAGCAACAAGACCGTTTAGATCTGATGGCTCTGCGAGAGAAACCGGGGTGGCTGACTTGAAATGGACTTTCCTGAGGATGGGTCCTAATGTGTGTTTGTGTCCATGAGGGCCTTAAAATGGGGCGGTGCCACCGAGACCCTGAAGTATTCTCCTAAGCTTTTGACATAGCTCGATGCACAACGTTCCTTGTGGATACGAGATTTGTTTTGATGGGTGCCTCAGGAAAACCTCTATGCTGGTATTGGAATCCAGGCTTTTGAGGAGACATGCCTGTAATCCAAAGCAATGTATCCGATTATGGCCTAGGGTCCTGTCTGGTTCAATCTTCTTCTCAGGGGACATCCATCTATGGTATGAGTGGAGGTAGATGCTCAGCTGGTATCAGACCGCCCTTGTTTGTCCGGGGCGACCTGCACTATTGGGATGGCCTCAGGGATTTGTAGGATTCTCCAAATTTTACTGTTTTGGACAATGGCATCGGCAGAATTCCCATGGATTGGGTAGGCACAGTCCTAATGTGTGATTCCAGGGGCCCGAGCCTGGAGGGTGTGTGGCCCAGGACTTTGAGGACAGAAGTCTGAAAACACAAAATCAGCTTAGGTTTGGGGACGTAGGTATGGCAGGCCCGATCTATAAACCATGAGAAGTACTCTTCCGGATATGAAGAAAGAGCGAGTCTGAGGCGCTTGCTCAGGCTTTTGTCTCTGGATTTTGTATAAGAGATGGCCGTGGAATGTCGGGGAGGCCTCATGGGCCATGGACGAATCTTCCTCTCTGTGGATTTGGCCCGATCCCAATTGTTTTTCGTCAATCTGTGGAATGGGAGGACTCCTTTCAGGTTTGTTACCTCAGGTGTCCCGCCAAAAGAGGAATTCCAAAGAAGAGCCCTGGGGAAAAGTGAAGGAGAACCCGAACTATGGGTAAAATTTGGGGCCTAGGGGCATGGCAAACCCAATATGCTATCTCTTCATCCAGCCACTGAGAGGCCTTATTGAGGACTGGGATCAGGGTGAGGGTCACAATGTGTGGTTTTGACCAATGTGGCCGCAAACATGAGCGGGGCCTCATGAGCCACATTGGTTTCAACTACACTGAACGTTGGACAACATGCCAACCACATGGTTTCTTGCCACGGGAAAGGAGTTGTGATTTCTGCATCACTTTCAAGCCTGGGCAGTGATTGGAGATAAGGTCTAGGTTCTGAAACTTGACAACCGAGGTTGGGAAGAGATGACGACCTAAGACCATGGCGGGTCCGATGTGCTCAGTGAGCGGCCAGCTTTCTGTGTGGGGCCAGGTAATCCAGGCTCAGGCTGTGTCAAAAAGGGCAATAGGGCCCAGGTCAGCCTATATATTTGGGGTACAGTAGAATGGCGTGCAGGTTGATCCTCATTTGGAGTTTCTGGGTAGCCCCAGAGAGCAATGTTTTTCTTCCTGAGGGCAGGAAGAGTGCTGCATTATAGTTCTGGTTTTCAAACTGGAGGCTTGTGGGCCGGTAGTCTGAGGAAGGAAATCTGAGAACAAGCTAGGCTTAGGTTTCTGGGTGAGGACAAGGCAGGAACAATCTACAGACCTGAATCGAGATCTCGTGCTTATGATGTCAGGGCGAGGATCAGAAGATCGCTCAGTTTGGTGTTTCTGTCCCTGATGGCCCTTCATGAAGGGGCGGGGTGGTCACGAGGCCGTGGGGGTTTTCCCACGATGTTAGTTGTGAGAAGCTCCAAACTGCAAAGATTCTTCTGCAGGACAATTGAGACCTGTTTGTTGGCTCCAGGGCAACGATTCTGAGCAGGGTTCTAAGGATGGATGGCTGGGTAGCCCACCTCGCATTCCAATTGTGTCCTAGCAACAAGACAGGTTAGATCTGCTGGATCTGGGGGAACAACCCAGGAGGCTGAGTTGAAATGGACTCTCCTGTGGATGGGTCCTAATGTCTGTTTGTGTCTATGGAGACCTTGGAATGTAGCCGTGGCGTGGGGTCCTGAAGGGTTTTTCCAAACAGAGGCTTTGACACAGCTCCAACGTGCAAGTTTCCCATATGTAGATGAGATGTTTTCTGATGGGTGAGTCAAGAAACAGCCATACGCTTGTATTGGAATCCAGGCCTCTGAGGAGAGATGACTGGATACCACAGCAATGGATCCGTTTAGTGCCTAGGGGCCTGTTCGTTCCTTTTTACCTCTGGGGACATCAGTCTATGCGTCTGAGTGCAGGTAGGTGCTCAGATGAGCTCAGATTGCCCCTGTTTGTCCTGGGAAGCCACCACTGTTGGGATGGCCTCCGGCAGTTTGGAGGTTTATCCTATTAGTAGGGTTGTGGCCATTGGAATGGGCACTTACAATTCCCTTGGAGAGGGCAAGTACAGTCCTCAGGTTTGGCTCCAGGGGCCTGAGCCTGTAGGGTGTGTAGGCCAGAGCTGTTTGGACAGTTGTCTGAAAACACAAACGCGGCTTATGTTTCGGGTCATAGGTATGGCAGGACTGATCTACAGACCATGAGGAGAACTCTTCAGGATATGATAAAAGGGCGAGTGTGAGGCTCGTGCTCAAGTTTTTGTCTCTGGATATCGTGTCACTCATGGTCGTGAAATTTCCGGGTGACTTCATGGGAAATGGACGAGTCTTACTCTCTGGGGTTTTGCCCCATCCCAAGATTTTTGGGTCATTCTGGGAATGGAAGAAGTCTGTTTTGTTGTTGTTGTTGATTTGCTTTGTTTTGTTTTTTAACCTCAGGTGTCTCACCAAATGAGGTATTCCAGAGTAGAGCCCTGGGGAGGGCCGACCGGACAACCAGAAATCTGGTTAAAAATTGTGGCCTAGGGACATGTCAAGCCCATTATGACATCTAATGGTCGAGCCACTGAGAGGACTTACTAGAGCACAGGACTCACGCTGAGGGTCACAATGCATGTTTATGCCCTCTTCGCACTCAAGAATTGGCGGGGCCTCCGGGTGAATGCTGGTTTCTCCTACACTGAACGTTGGACAACATGCCAACCACAAGGATTCTTGCCATGGGTAAGGACGAGTTCTGATTTCTGCATCACAGGCACCCCTGGGCAGTGGTTGGAGATAAGGTCTAGGTTCTGAAGCCTGAAAAACCGCAGTTGGGAATAGATGATGACCTAAGGCCTTGGCGGTTCTGATGTGCTCAGTGTGCGGTCAGCTGTCTGGGTGTTGGTCAGGAGGTCCGAGCTCAGGTTGTGTCAGACAGTGCATTAGTGCCCAGGTTAGACTATATACTTTGGGTACAGTCGAATGCCATGTAGATTTATCCTCATATAAGGTGCCAGGGCAGCTCATTAGGCCAAATTTTTTTTCTAGAGGGCAGGCAGAGTGCTGCATTGTGGGTCTGGAATTGCAAAACTTCTGGGCTTCGGGGCCGGGAGCGTGAGGAGGGAAGTCTGAGAACACAAGCTAGACTTGGGTTTCAGGGCCAGGGCACGGCAGGTACACCTGTAGATCTGAACCTATATCTCATGCATCTGAAGTCAGGGCGAGGATCAGACGTTGGCTCAGGTTGGAGTTTCTGTGCATGACGGCCCCTTCATGAAGGGAGCGGAATCTCGAGGCCATGGAGGTTTTCCCACGTTGGGAGTTGTGGGATGCCCCCTTCAAGGATTCCTTCTGCGGGACAATTGAGACTTGTTGGGCAGCTCCAGGACATCCCATATGGAATGACTCCAGGGCACTGTTCCAGGATGGATGCCTGGGAAGCCCGCCTCGCATTCCAATTGTCTCCTAGCAACAAGACAGTTTAGATCTGATGGCTCTGCGGGAGAAACCGGGGTGGCTGACTTGAAATGGACTTTCATGAGGATGGGTCCTAATGTGTGTTTGTGTCCATGAGGGCCTTAAATTGGGGCGGTGGCACCGGGACCCTGAAGTATTCTCCTAAGCTTTTGACATAGCTCGATGCACAAGGTTCCTTGTGGAGACGAGATTTGTTTTGATGGGTGCCTCAGGAAAACCTCTATGCTGGTACTGGAATCCAGGCTTTTGAGGAGACAAGCCTGTAATCCAAAGCAATGTATCCGATTATGGCCTAGGGTCCTGTCTGGTTCAATCTTCTTCTCAGGGGACATCCATCTATGGTATGAGTGGAGGTAGATGCTCAGCTGGTATCAGACCGCCCTTGTTTGTCCCAGACGACCTGCACTATTGGGATGGCCTCAGGGATTTGTAGGGTTCTCCAAATTTTACTGTTTTGGACAATGGCATCGGCAGAATTCCCATGAATTGGGTAGGCACAGTCCTAATGTGTGACTCCAGGGGCCCCAGCCTGGAGGGTGTGTGGCCCAGGACTTTGAGGACAGAAGTCTGAAAACACAAATTCAGCTTAGGTTTGGGGACGTAAGTATGGCAGGCCCGATCTATAAACCATGAGAAGAACTCTTCCGGATATGAAGAAAGAGCGAGTCTGAGGCGCTTGCTCAGGCTTTTGTCTCTGGATTTTGTATCAGAGATGGCCGTGGAATGTCGGGGAGGCCTCATGGGCCATGGACGAATCTTCCTCTCTGTGGATTTGGCCCGATCCAAATTGTTTTTCGTCAATCTGTGGAATGGGAGGACTCCTTTCAGGTTTGTTACCTCAGGTGTCCCGCCAAAAGAGGAATTCCAAAGAAGAGCCCTAAGGAAAAGTGAAGGGAGAACCCGAACTATGGGTAAAATTTGGGGCCTAGGGGCATGGCAAGCCCAATATGCTATCTCTTCATCCAGCATCTGAGAGGCCTTATTGAGGACTGGGATCAGGGTGAGGGTCACAATGTGTGGTTTTGACCAATATGGCCCGCAAACATGAGCGGGGCCTCATGGGCCACCCTGGTTTCAACTACACTGAACGTTGGACAACATGTCAACCACATGGTTTCTTGCCACGGGGAAGGAGTTGTGTTTTCTGCATCACTTTCAAGCCTGGGAAGTGCTTGGAGATAAGGTCTAGGTTCTGAAACTTGACAACCGAGGTTGGGAAGAGATGACGACCTAAGACCATGGCGGGTCCGATGTGCTCAGTGAGCGGCCAGCTTTCTGTGTGGGGCCAGGTAATCCAGGTTCAGGCTGTGTCAAAAAGGGCAATAGTGCCCAGGTCAGCCTATATATTTGGGGTACAGTAGAATGGCGTGCAGGTTGATCCTCTTTTGGAGTTTCTGGGTATCCCCAGAGGGCAATGTTTTTCTTCCTGAGGGCAGGAAGAGTGCTCCATTATAGTTCTGGTTTTCAAACTGGAGGCTTGTGGGCCAGTAGTCTGAGGAAGGATATCTGAGAACAAGCTAGGCTTAGGTTTCTGGGTGAGGACAAGGCAGGAACAATCTACAGACCTGAATCGAGATCTCGTGCTTATGATGTCAGGGCGAGGATCAGAAGATCGCTCAGGTTGGTGTTTCTGTCCCTGATGGCCCTTCATGAAGGGGAAGGGGGGCCACGAGGCCGTGGGGGTTTTCCCACGATGTTAGTTGTGAGAAGCTCCAAACTGCAAAGATTCTCCTGCAGGACAATTGAGACCTGTTTGTTGGCTCCAGGGCAACGATTCCGAGCAGGGTTCTAAGGATGGATGGCTGGGTAGCCCACCTCGCATTCCAATTGTGTCCTAGCAACAAGACAGGTTAGATCTGCTGGATCTGGGGGAGCAACCCAGGAGGCTGAGTTGAAATGGACTCTCCTGTGGATGGGTCCTAATGTCTTTTTGTGTCTATGGAGACCTTGGAATGTAGCCGTGGCACTGGGGTCCTGAAGGGTTTTTCCAAACAGAGGCTTTGACACAGCTCCAACGTGCAAGTTTCCCATATGTAGATGAGATGTTTTCTGATGGGTGAGTCAAGAAACAGCCATACACTGGTATTGAAATCCAGGCCTCTGAGGAGAGATGACTGGATACCACAGCAATGGATCCGTTTAGTGCCTAGGGGCCTGTTCGTTCCTTTTTACCTCTGGGGACATCAGTCTATGCGTCTGAGTGCAGGTAGGTGCTCAGATGAGCTCAGATTGCCTCTGTTTGTCCTGGGAAGCCACCACTATTGGGATGGCCCCAGGCAGTTTGGAGTTTTATCCTATTAGTAGGGTTGTGGCCATTGGAATGGGCACATACAATTCCCTTGGAGAGGGCAAGTACAGTCCTCAGGTTTGGCTCCAGGGGCCTGAGCCTGTAGGGTGTGTAGGCCAGAGCTGTTTGGACAGTTGTCTGAAAACACAAACGCGGCTTATGTTTCGGGTCATAGGTATGGCAGGACTGATCTACAGACCATGAGGAGAACTCTTCAGGATATGATAAAAGGGCGAGTGTGAGGCTCGTGCTCAAGTTTTTGTCTCTGGATATCGTGTCACTCATGGTCGTGAAATTTCCGGGTGACTTCATGGGAAATGGACGAGTCTTACTCTCTGGGGTTTTGCCCCATCCCAAGATTTTTGGGTCATTCTGGGAATGGAAGAAGTCCGTTTTGTTGTTGTTGTTGATTTGCTTTGTTTTGTTTTTTAACCTCAGGTGTCTCACCAAATGAGGTATTCCAGAGTAGAGCCCTGGGGAGGGCCGACCGGACAACCAGAAATCTGGTTAAAAATTGTGGCCTAGGGACATGTCAAGCCCATTATGACATCTAATGGTCGAGCCACTGAGAGGACTTACTAGAGCACAGGACTCACGCTGAGGGTCACAATGCGTGTTTATGCCCTCTTCGCACTCAAGAATTGGCGGGGCCTCCGGGTGAATGCTGGTTTCTCCTACACTGAACGTTGGACAACATGCCAACCACAAGGTTTCTTGCCATGGGTAAGGACGAGTTCTGATTTCTGCATCACAGGCACCCCTGGGCAGTGGTTGGAGATAAGGTCTAGATTCTGAAGCCTGAAAAACCGCAGTTGGGAAGAGATGATGACCTACTGCCATGGCGGTTCTGATGTGCTCAGTGTGCGGTCAACTGTCTGGGTGTTGGTCAGGAGGTCCGAGCTCAGGTTGTGTCAGACAGTGCATTAGTGCCCAGGTTAGACTATATACTTTGGGTACAGTCGAATGCCATGTAGATTTATCCTCATATAAGGTGCCTGGGCAGCTCATTAGGCCAAATTTTTTTTCTAGAGGGCAGGCAGAGTGCTGCATTGTGGGTCTGGAATTGCAAAACTTCCGGGCTTCGGGGCCTGGAGTGTGAGGACGGAAGTCTGAGAACACAAGCTAGACTTGGGTTTCAGGGCCAGGGCACGGCAGGTATCCCTGTAGATCTGAACCTATATCTCATGCATCTGAAGTCAGGGCGAGGATCAGACATTGGCTCAGGTGGGAGTTTCTGTGCATGACGGCCCCTTCATGAAGGGAGCGGAATCTCGAGGCCATGGAGGTTTTCCCACGTTGGGAGTTGTGGGATGCCCCCTTCAAGGATTCCTTCTGCGGGACAATTGAGACTTGTTGGGCAGCTCCAGGACATCCCATATGGAATGACTCCAGGGCACCGTTCGAGGATGGATGCCTGGGAAGCCCGCCTCGCATTCCAATTGTCTCCTAGCAACAAGACAGTTTAGATCTGATGGCTCTGCGGGAGAAACCGGGGTGGCTGACTTGAAATGGACTTTCCTGAGGATGGGTCCTAATGTGTGTTTGTGTCCATGAGGGCCTTAAAATGGGGCGGTGGCACCGGGACCATGAAGTATTCTCCTAAGCTTTTGACATAGCTCGATGCACAACGTTCCTTGTGGAGACGAGATTTGTTTTGATGGGTGCCACAGGAAAACCTCTATGCTGGTATTGGAATCCAGGCTTTTGAGGAGACATGCCTGTAATCCAAAGCAATGTATCCGATTATGGCCTAGGGTCCTGTCTGGTTCAATCTTCTTCTCAGGGGACATCCATCTATGGTATGAGTGGAGGTAGATGCTCAGCTGGTATCAGACCGCCCTTGTTTGTCCCGGGCGACCTGCACTATTGGGATGGCCTCAGGGATTTGTAGGGTTCTCCAAATTTTACTGTTTTGGACAATGGCATCGGCAGAATTCCCATGGAATGGGTAGACACAGTCCTAATGTGTGACTCCAGGGGCCCCAGCCTGGAGGGTGTGTGGCCCAGGACTTTGAGGACAGAAGTCTGAAAACACAAACTAAGCTTAGGTTTGGGGACGTAGGTATGGCAGGCCTGATCTATAAACCATGAGAAGAACTCTTCCGGATATGACGAAAGAGCGAGTCTGAGGCGCTTGCTCAGGCTTTTGTCTCTGGATTTTGTATCAGAGATGGCCGTGGAATGTCGGGGAGGCCTCATGGTCCATGGACGAATCTTCCTCTCTGTGGATTTGGCCCGATCCCAATTGTTTTTTGTCAATCTGTGGAATGGGAGGACTCCTTTCAGGTTTGTTACCTCAGGTGTCCCGCCAAAAGAGGAATTCCAAAGAAGAGCCCTGGGGAAAAGTGAAGGGAGAACCCGAACTATGGGTAAAATTTGGGGCCTAGGGGCATGGCAAGCCCAATATGCTATCTCTTCATCCAGCCACTGAGGCCTTATTGAGGACTGGGATCAGGGTGAGGGTCACAATGTGTGGTTTTGACCAATGTGGCCCGCAAACATGAGCGGGGCCTCATGGGCCACACTGGTTTCAACTACACTGAATGTTGGACAACATGCCAACCACATGGTTTCTTGCCACGGGGAAGGAGTTGTTTTTTCTGCATCACTTTCAAGCCTGGGCAGTGATTGGAGATAAGGTCTAGGTTCTGAAACTTGACAACCGAGGTTGGGAAGAGATGACGACCTAAGACCATGGCGGGTCCGATGTGCTCAGTGAGCGGCCAGCTTTCTGTGTGGGGCCAGGTAATCCAGGCTCAGGCTGTGTCAAAAAGGGCAATAGTGCCCAGGTCAGCCTATATATTTGGGGTACAGTAGAATGGCGTGCAGGTTGATCCTCTTTTGGAGTTTCTGGGTAGCCCCAGAGGGCAATGTTTTTCTTCCTGAGGGCAGGAAGAGTGCTGCATTATAGTTCTGGTTTTCAAACTGGAGGCTTGTGGGCCAGTAGTCTGAGGAAGGAAATCTGAGAACAAGCTAGGCTTAGGTTTCTGGGTGAGGACAAGGCAGGAACAATCTACAGACCTGAATTGAGATCTCGTGCTTATGATGTCAGGGCGAGGATCAGAAGATCGTTCAGGTTGGTGTTTCTGTCCCTGATGGCCCTTCATGAAGAGGCGGGGGGGTCATGAGGCCGTGGGGGTTTTCCCACGATGTTAGTTGTGAGAAGCTCCAAACTGCAAAGATTCTTCTGCAGGACAATTGAGACCTGTTTGTTGTCTCCAGGGCAACGATTCCGAGCAGGGTTCTAAGGATGGATGGCTGGGTAGCCCACCTCGCATTCCAATTGTGTCCTAGCAACAAGACAGATTAGATCTGCTGGATCTGGGGGAGCAACCCAGGAGGCTGAGTTGAAATGGACTCTCCTGTGGATGGATCCTAATGTTTTTGTGTCTATGGAGATCTTGGAATGAAGTAGTGACACTGGGGCCCTGAAGTGTTTTTTCAAACAGAGGCTTTGACACAGCTCCAACGTGCAAGTTTCCCATATGTAGATGAGATTTGTTCTGAGGATGAGTCAGGAAACAGCCATATGCTGGTATTGAAATCCAGGCCTCTGAGGAGAGATGACTGGATAGCACAACAATGAATCCAATAGTGCCTAGGGGCCTGTTCGTACCTTTTTACCTCTGGGGACATCAGTCTATGCATCTGAGTGCATGTAGGTGTCAGATGGGCTCAGATTGTTCCTGTTTCTCCTGGAGAGTCACCACTATTGGGATGGCCTCAGGGAGTTTGGAGGTTTATATTATTAGTAGGTTGTGGCCATTGCAATGGGCACATACAATTCTTTTGGAGAGGGCAAGTACAGTCCTCAGGTTTGGCTCCAGGGGCCTGAGCCTGTAGGGTGTGTAGGCCAGAGCTGTTTGGACAGTTGTCTGAAAACACAAACGCGGCTTATGTTTCGGGTAATAGGTATGGCAGGATTGATCTACAGACCATGAGGAGAACTCTTCGGGATATGAAAAAAGGGCGAGTGTCAGGCTCTTGCTCAAGTTTTTGTCTCTGGATATCGTGTCACTCATGGTCATGAAATTTCCGGTTGACTTAATGGGAAATGGACGAGTCTTACTCTCTGGGGGTTTGTCCCCATCGCAAGATTTTGGGGTCATTCTGTGGGATGGAAGAAGTCCGTTTTGTTGTTGTTGTGATTTGCCTTGTTTTGTTTTTTAACCTCAGGTGTCCCACCAAATGAGGGATTCCAGAGTAGAGCCCTGGGGGGGGGCCGACTGTACAACCAGAAATCTGGTTACAAATTTGGGCCTAGGGACATGTAAAGCCCATTATGACATCTAATGGTCGAGTGACTGAGAGGACTTACTAGAGGACAGGACTCACACTGAGGGTCACAATGCGAGTTTATGCCCACTTCGCAAACAAGAATGGGCGGGGCCTCATGGTGAATCCTGGTTTCTCCTACACTGAACGTTGGACAACCTGCCAACGACAAGATTTCTTGCCATGGGTAAGGAAGAGTTCTGATTTCTGCATCACAGTCACCCTTGGGCAGTGATTGGAGATAAGGTCTAGATTCTGAAGCCTGAAAACGGAGGTAGGGAAGAGATGATAACCTAAGGCCATGGCGGTTCTGATGTGCTCAGTGTGCGGTCAACTGTCTGGGTGTTGGTCAGGAGGTCCGGGCTCAGGTTGTGTCAGACAGTGCATTAGTGCCCCCGTAGACTATATAATTTGGGTAAAGTCGAGTGCCATGTAGATTTATCCTCATATAAGGTGCCTGGGCAGCTCATTAGGCCAAATTTTTTTTCTAGAGGGCAGGCAGAGTGCTTCATTGTCGGTCCGGAATTGCCAAACTTGAGGGCTTCGTGTCCAGGAGTGTGAGGACGGAAGTCTGAGAACACAAGCTAGACTTGTGTATCAGGGCGAGGACACGGCAGGGACCACTGTAGATCTGAACCAATATCTCATGCATCTGAAGTCAGGGCGAGGATCAGACGTTGGCTCACATTGGAGTTTATGTGCATGACGGCCCCTTCATGAAGGGAGCGGAATCTCGAGGCCATGGAGGTTTTCCCACGTTGGGTGTTGTGGGATGCCCCCTTCAAGGATACCTTCTGCGGGACATTTGAGACCTGTTGGGCAGCTTCAGGACATCCCATATGGAATGACTCCAGGGCACCATTCGAGGATGGATGACTGGGAAGCAGGCCTCGCATTCCAATTTTCTCCTAGCAACAAGAGTGTTTATATCTGATGACTCTGCGTGAGCAACAGGAGTGACTGACTTGAAATGGACTTTCCTGAGGATGGGTCCTAATGTGTGTTTGTGTCCATGAGGGCCTTAAAATGGGGCGGTGCCACCGGGACCCTGAAGTATTCTCCTAAGCTTTTGACATAGCTCGATGCAAAAGTCTCCATGTGGAGACGAGATTTGTTCTGATGGGTGCCTCAGAAAAACACCTATGCTGGTATTGGAATCCAGGCTTTTGAGGAGACATGCCTGTAAACCAAAGCAATGTATCCGATTATGGCCTAGGGTCCTGTCTGGTTCAATCTGCTTCTCAGGGGACATCCATCTATGGTATGAGTGGAGGTAGATGCTCAGCTGGTATCAGACCGCCCTTGTTTGTCCCGGGCGACCTGCACTATTGGGATGGCCTCAGGGATTTGGAGGGTTCTCCTAATTTTACGGTTTTGGACAATGGAATGAGCAGAATTCCCATGGATTGGGTAGACACAGTCCTAATGTGTGACACCTGGGGCCCCAGCCTGGAAGGTGTGTGGCTCAGGACTTTGGGGACAGAAGTTTCAAAACACAAACTCAGCTTAGCTTTGGGGAGGTAGGTATAGCAGGCCCGATCTATAAACCATGAGAAGAACTCTTCCGGATATAAAGAAAGAGCGAGTCTCAGGCACTTGCTCAGGCTTTTGTCTCTGGATTTTGTATCAGAGAAGGCCGTGGAATGTCGGGGAGGCCTCATGGGCCATGGACGAATCTTTCTCTCTGTGGATTAAGCCCGATCCCAATTGTTTTTCGTCAATCTGTGGAATGGGAGGACTCCTTTCAGGTTTGTTACCTCAGGTGTCCCGCCAAAAGAGGAATTCCAAAGATGAGCCCTGGGGAAAAGTGAAGGGAGAACCCGAACTATGGGTAAAATTTGGGGCCTAGGGGCATGGCAAGCCGAATATGCTGACTCTTCATCCAGCCACTGAGAGGCATTACCTGAGGCCTGGGATCAGGCTGAGGGACACAGTGTGTGTTTGTGACCAATGTGGCCCATAAACATGGGCGGGGCCTCATGGGCCACACTGGTTTCAACTACACTGAACATTGGAAAAACATGCCAACCACTAGGTTTCTTGCCAAGGCGAAGGAGAAGTTCTGATTCTTGTATCACGTTCAGTCCTGAGCAGTGAGTGGAGATAAGGTCTAGGTTCTGAAGGTGAAAACTGAGGTTGTGTAGAGTTGATGGCCTAAATCCATTGTGGGTGTGATATGCTCTGTTTATGGCCAGCAGTCTGGGTGTTGGACTGGAGGTCTCCCCTCAGGCTGTTTCAGACAGGGCTTTAGTGCACAGGCTAGACAGTATAATTGGGGTATGGTCGAGTGGCATGCAGGTTGTTACTCATTTGGCGTTTCTGGTTAGGCCTATAGGGCAACATTTTTCTTCTGGAGGGCAGGCAGAGTGCTGCATTGAGTCTCCAGAATTGCCAAACTGGAGGGGTGTGGCCAGGATTGTGAGGAAGGAAGTCTGAAAACACGAGTTTTGGGACCAAGAGCATGGCAGGTCCACTCTGCAGAGGCTGAATCGAGATCTCCTGCAGGTGAGGTCAGGGCGATTATCAGATGTTGCCTCAAACTGGAGTTTGTGTCCACGACGGCCCTTACATGAAGGGGGTGGGGGCGTCATGAGGCCAGGGAGGTTTCCCTACGCTGGGAGTTGTGAGCTGCTCCTAACTTCAAAGTTTCCTTCTTCAGGACAGTCGAGTACTATTGCATGGTCCCTTGATGCCCCATACAGAAAGACTCGAGAGCAGGGGCCTAAGCATGGATGACGAGAAACGCCAACTCACCTTCCCATTGCCTGGTGGAGACAAGGCACGCTCAATCTGCAGGCTCTTGGGTGAGCTACCCAGAAGGCTGAGTTTAAATGGACTCTCCTGAGGATGAGTCATAATGTGGGTTGGTGGCCATGGAGACCTTGGAATGTGGCAGTAGCTAAGGGACTCGCAGGATTCTCCAACCCGAAGGGCTTGACACAACTCCAACAAGGAAGCTTCCCATGTGGAGAGGAGAGGTCTTCTGTCTGGTGCCTCAGGAAAGCCCCGTATGCTGGTCTTCGAACCCAGGCCTCTGAGGAGTGATACCTGGACACCAAAGCAAGAGTTCATAATAGGGCCTAGGGGCCTGTCTGGTTCAATCTTCTGTCTCTGCGGATATCTGTCTGTGTGTCTGCATGGAGGTAGTAGTTGCTCATCTTGTGTCATAATGCCTGTATTTGTCCAGTGCGGCTTGTGGTAGTGGGATGTCCTTGGGGACCTTGAGGTTTCTACTATTTTGTAGAGTTGTGGCCAATGGAATGGGCAGTTTCTTAGTAGAGAGCAGGCACAGTTCTGTGGTGTGGCTCCAGAGACCCCAGCCTGGAGTCTGTGTGGGCCATGGCTGTGCAGACAGACATCCAAAAACCCTAACTCAGCTCAGGTTTGGGGCCGAGGTTACGGCAGGCCTGATCTACAGTCCATGAGGGGAGCTCCTCTGGATATGAAAGAAGGGTGAGAGGGAGGCAGTCGCTCAGGCTTTTGTCTCTGGATGTTTTGTCCACAGTGGCCGTTTAATGTAGGAGTTGCCTCATGGGTCGTAGAAGTCTCCCTCTCTGGTAGTTTGTCCAGCCCCCAAGAGTTTGAGGTCATTCTGTGGGAAGGGAAGTGTCCTGTTTTCTGCTTCATGTGTCCCACCAGTAGAGGGATTCTAGAGCATAGCAGTGGGTACTGACAACTGGAATACTCGCCCTCTGGTTAAGCCTGGGGGCCTATGGATATGACAAGCCCCATATGCAGGATCTTGGTCCAGCCACTGAGAGGCGTTACGTTAATACGGGACTCACGCTGCAGGTCACAATGTATGTCTGTGCCCTAGGCGGCCCTCAAGCACTGGCATGGCCTTTCGGACAATGCAGGTTTTCCCACATTGCTGAAGCCTGAAAACCGAGGTTGGGAAGAGATGACGACCTACAGCCATAGCGGGTCCTATGTGTCCAGGTTGGGGCCAGCTGTCTGGGTGTCGTTTGGGATGTCTTGTCTCAGGCTGTCCCAGACAGGGCATTAGTATACAGGGTAGGCTGTATAATTGCTTTACAATCGAGTGGCATGCATTAGAAAATCATTTGGGGTTTCTTATTAGCAGCATAGGGCAAAGTTTTTCTTCTGGAGGGCAGGCAGAGTGCTGCATTGTGGCATCGGAATTCCCAAACTGGAGGGCTTGTGGGCCAGGAGAGTGAGGACGGAAGTCTGAGAACACAAGCTAGGCTTAGGTTTCGGGGCAAGGACATGGCAGGCACACTCTGCAGAGCTGAATTGACATCTCATGCGTCTGAAGTCAGGTCGAGGATCAGACTTTGGCTCAGGTTTGAGTTTCTGTCCATGTTGGTCTCTTCATGAAGGGGGGATATTATGAGCCCATGGGGGTTTTCCCACTATTGGAGTAGTGAGATGCTCCAAACCACAAGGATTCCTTCTGTGGGACAATTAAGATTTGTTGGATGGCTCCAGGACGTCTTATAAGGTATTTTTCCAGAACAGGGTTCTAAGTATGGATGCCTGGGCAGCCAGCCTCACATTCCAATTGTCTCCTAGCAACAAGAAACGTTTGATCTGCTGGCTTGGGGTAGCAACAGAGGGGGCTGAGTTGAAATGGACTTTCCTGAGGATGGTCTTAATGTTGGTTTGAGTCCATGGAGACCTTGGTATGGGGCAGTGGCACCAGGGCCCTGAAGGATTCTCCTAACCAGAGGTTATGACAAAGCTCCAATGAGCAAGTTTTCCATGGGGAGACGAGATTTGTTCTTATTGGTGCCTCAGGAAACCACCATATGCTGGTATTGGAAACGAGGCCTCTGAGGAGAGATGCCTGGAAACCAAAGCAATGGATCTGATTAGGGCCTAGGGGCCTGTCCGGTTCAATATTCTTCTCTGGGGCATCTGTTGTCTGAGTGGAGGTAGTTGCTCAGCTGGTTTGAGATCACCCCTGTTTGTCCTGGGCGGCCTACACTATTGGGATGGCCTCGGTGACTTTGGAGGTTTTTCCTCATTTGCAAGGTTGTGGCCAATGGAATGGGAAGAATTCCCTTGAAAGGGAAGCACAGTCCTGAGGTGTGGCTCCAGGGACCCAAGTGTGGAGCGTGTGTGGTCCAGGGCTATTTGGACAAAAGTCTGAAAACACAAACTCCACTTAGGTTGTGGGATGAAGGTATGGCCGGCCCGATCTATAGACCGTGAGGAGAACTCTTCGGGATATGAACAAAGGGCGAATGTGAGGTGCTGGCTCATGCTTTTTTTTTTTTTTTTTTTTTTTCTGGAATTGTGTCACCGATTGCCATGGAATGTCGGGGTGTCCTCATGGGCCATTGATGAGGCTCCCTTTCTGGGGATTTGACCCGATCCCAAGAGTTTGGGGTCATTCTGTGGGAAGGGAGGAGGCCTTTCTTGTTTTTTTGTTTATTTTTTTATTATTATTATTTTTTTTACCTAAGGTGGACCACCAAAAGAGGGATTCAAGAGCAGAGTCCTGGCGAGGGGCGACTGGACAACCAGACCTCTGGTTAACATTGGGACCTAAGAACATGGCAAGCCCCATATGTGGGCTCTTGGTCCAGACACTGAGAGGCCTTCCTTGAGGATAGGTCTCACACTGAGTTTCACAATGTGTTTTTGTGCCCAAGGAGCCCCTCATTCAGGGCGTGGCCTAATGTACCATGCTGGTTTCTCCTACACTGAACGTTGCACAATATGGCAACCACAAGTTTTCTGGCCATGGGGAAGAAGGAGTTCTAATTTCTGCCACACTTTCACTCCTGGACTGTGATTGGATTTAAGGTCTAGGTTCTGAAGCCTGAAAACTGAGGTTGGGAAGAGATGAAGACCTAAGGCCATGGTGTGTCTGATGTGCTCAGTGTTCGGCCAGCTGTTGAGTGTGGGTTGGGAGGTGCAGGCTCAGGCTGTGGCAGACAGGGAATTAGTGCCCAGGCTAGACTGTATCATTGGGATGCAGTCGAGTTTCGTGCAGGATGGTACTCATTTGTGGTTACTGGGTAGCCCCAGAGGGCAACGTTTTTCTTCTGGAGGGAAGACACAGTGCCACATAGTGGCTCCAGAATTCCCAAACTGGAAGGCTTGTGGGCCAGGAGTGTGAGGAAAAAATTCTGAGAACAAGAGCCAGACTTATATTTCGGGGTGAGGGGACGGCAGGCACCCTCTGCAGAGATGATTCGAGATCCCGTATGCCTGAAGACAGAGCTAGGATCAGACGTTGGCTTACGTCGGAGTTTCTGTCCATGACGGCCCCTTCATGAAGGGGACGGTGTCACGAGGACATGGAGGTTTTCCCACGATGGGAATTGTGAGATGCTCCAAACCACAATGATTCCTTCTGTGGGACAGTCGAGACCTGTTGGATGGCTCCAGGACATCCCATAAGGAAGTTATTCAGAGCAGGGTTCTAAGGATGGATGCCTGGGCAGCCTGCCTCCCATTCCAGGTGTCTCATAGCGCCAAGGCAAGTTCGATCTGCTGGATCTAGGGGAGCAACCGAGGCGGGTGTTTTGAAATGGGTGAGTTGAGGATGGGTCATAATGTGCATTTGTGTCCATGTAGACCTTGGAATGGGGTGCTTGATCCGGGGCCTTGAGGGATGTTCATAACCGGAGGTTTTGATGGGTTCTAAAGAGTACGTTTCCTATGTATAGAAGAGAATTGTTTTGATGAGTGCCTAAGGAATCTCCCATATGCTGGTATTGGAAACCAGGACTCTGAGGAGAGATGACTGGAAACAAAAGCAATCGAGATGATTAGGGCATAGGTGCCTGTCCGGTTCAATCTCTTTCCTGAGGATACGTGTCTAAGGATCTGAGGGGATGTAGTTGCTCAGCTTGTGTCAGATCGCCCCTGTTTGTCCTGGGCAGCCTATAATATTGGGATGGCTTCGGGACTTGGGAGTTTCTCCTAATCTATAGGGTTGTGGCCAATGGAATGGGCAGAAATCCCCTGGAGAGGGCAGGCACAGTTCTGAGTTTGGCTCTAGGGGCCCAGCCTTGAGGCTGTGTGGGCCAGGCCTGTGGGGACAAAAGTCTGAAAACACAAACTCTGCTTAGGATTGGGGACATAGGTATGGCACGTCCAATCTACAGACCGTGATAACACTTAGGGATATGAAAAAGGGTGAGTTTGAGGTGCTTGCTCAGGTTTTGTCTCTGGATTTGTGTCAACAATGTGGGTGGAATGCTGGCGTGGCCTCATGGGTTGTGGATGGCTTTCCTTCTCTGAGGATTTGACCCGATCCCAAGAGTTTGGGTACATTCTGTGGGATGGGGGGAGTCTTTTCTGTTTTTTATTTTATTTTATTTTATATTTTATTTTATGGACCTCAAGTGTCCCAATAAAAGAGGGATTCCAGAGCAGAGTCCTTGGGAGGGACAACTGGATATCCCCACCTCTGTTTAAGTTTGGGGGCCTAGGGGCATGGCAAGTCCAATAGGCGGGCTCTTGATTCAGACACTGAGAGGCCTTCCTTGAGGACAGGGCTCATGCTGAGGTTCACAATGCCTATTTGTGCCCAACAAGGCCCTCAAGCAGGGGAAGTGCCTCATGGGCCACGCTAGATTCTTCCACACTGAACGTTGGAGAATATGCCAACCACAAGGTTTCCAGCCATGGCGAAGGAAGAGTTGTGGTTTCTGCATCACGTTCACCCCTGGACAGTGTTTGGAGTTTAGGTCTAGGTTCTGAAACCCGAAAACTGAGGTTGGAAGAGATGAAGACCTAAAGACCTGATGGGTCCAATGTGCTCAGTGTGCGGCCAGCTGTAGAGCATAGGTCTGGAGGTGTGGGCTCATGCTGTGTCAGACAAGGCATTAGACAGGGTAGACTGCATATTTGGGGTGCAGTCGAGTGGCGTTCAGTTGATCCTTATTCGGGTTTCTAGGTAGCTCCATAAGGCAACGTTTTTCTTCTGGAGGGCAGGCAGTGTGCTGCATTATGGCCCCAGTATTGCCAATCTGTAGGGCTTTTGGGGCAGGGGTGTGAGGACGGTAGTCTGAGAACACAAGCTAGGCTTAGTTTTGGGGGTGAGTGCACAGAAGGCACACTCTGCAGAGCTGAATCAAGATCTCATGCACCTGAAGTCAGGGCGAATATCAGACGTTTGCTCAGGTTGGAGTTTCTGTCCATGATGGCCCCTTTATAAAGTGGAGCGTCTCAAGAGGCCATGTAGATTTTCCCACAATGGGAGTTGTGAGATGCTCCAGACTGCAAAGATTCCTTCTGTGGGACACTTGAGACCTGTTGGATGGCACTAGGATGTCCCATGTGGAACGACTCCAGAGTAGGGTTCTAAGGATGGATGCCTGGGCAGCCCGCCTCCCATTCTAGTTGTCTCCTAGAAACAAGGCAGGTTTGATCTGCAGGCCCTGGGGGAGAAACCAAGGGGGTTGAGTTGACATGGACTCTCCCGACAATAGATCATAATGTGGGTTTAAGTCCATGGAGACCTTGGAATGGGGCGCTTGATCCGGGGCCCTGAAAGATTCTCCTAAACAGAGGTTTTTATAGAGCTCCAAAGAGTACATTTCCTATGTGGAGATGAGATTTTTCTGATGAGTGCCTCAGTAATCCCCCGTATTCTGGTATTGGAAACCAGGCCTCTGAGGAGAGATGCCTGGAAACAAAAGCAATGGATCTGATTAGAGCCTAAGTGCCTGTCCAGTTCAATCTTATTCTATGGGGATATCTGTCTCTGGGTCTGAGTGGAGGTAGTTTCCTAACTTGTGAAAGATCATCCCTGTTTGTCCTGGGCAGCCAACACTATTGGGATGGCCTCGGGGAGTTTGGAGGATTCTCCTAATCTATAGGGTTGTGGCCAAAGGAAATGGCAGAATTCCCCTGGAGAGGGAAGCCACAGTCCTGAGGTGTGTCTCCAGGGGCCCCAGCTTGGACGGTGTGTGGGCCAGGACTGTGGGGACAGAAGTCTGAAAACACAAACTCAGCTTAGGTTTGGGGATGTATGTATGAAGGCTCGATCTACAGACAGTAAGAATTTTCCGTGCTATGAACAAAGGGCGAGTATGTGGCGCTTGCTCAAGCTTTTGTCTCTGGATTTTGTGTCAACGGTGGCCGTGGAATGTCGGGGTGTCCTCAAGGGCCATGGACAATTCTTTCTCTGGTGATTTGGCCTGATCACAAGGGGTTGGGATCATTCTGTGGATGGGAAGAGTCCTTTCTGTATTTTTTTTTTTTACCTCAGGTGTTCCACCAAATAGGGATTCCAGAGTAGAGCCCTGAGTAGGGGTGACTAGACATCTCGAACTCTGGTTGAGATTGGGGGACTAGGGGCTTGGCAAGCCCCATATGTGGGCTGTTGTTCCAGTCACTAAGAGGCTTTACATGAGGATAGGGCTCACGCTGAGGGTCACAATGTGTGTTTGTGCAAATTGTGGCCCTAAGGGATAGGTGGGGCCTCATAGTCCATGCTGCTTTCTCCTACTATGAACAATGGACAACATGCCAACCACTAGGTTACTTGCCAAGGCGAAGGAGAAGTTCTGATTCTTGCATCACGTTCACTCCTGAGCAGTGAGTGGAGATAAGGCCTAGGTTCTGCAGGTGAAAACTGAGGTTGGGTAGAGATGATGGCCTAAAGCCATTGTGGGTGTGATATGCTCTGTGTACGGCCAGCTTTCTGTGTGTTGGACTGGAGGTCTGCCCTCAGGCTGTGTCAGACAGGGCTTTAGTGCACAGGCTTGACTGTATAATTGGGGTATGGTCGCGTGGCATGCAGGTTGTTACTCATTTGGCGTTTCCGGTTAGCCCTATAGGGCAACATTTTTCTTCTGGAGGGCAGGCAGAGTGCTGCATTGTGTCTCCAGAATTGCCAAACTGGAGGGGTGTGGCCAGGATTGTGAGGAAGGAAGTCTGAAAACACAAGCTAGCACGAGTTTTGGGGCCAAGAGCATGGCAGGCCCACTCTGCAGAGGCTGAATCGAGATCTCCTGCAGGTGAGGTCAGGGCGAGTATCAGATGTTGCCTCAAGCTGGAGTTTGTGTCCATGACGGCCCCTTCCTGAAGGGGGTGGGGGCGTCATGAGGCCAGGGAGGTTTCCCTACGCTGGGAGTTGTGAGCTGCTCCAAACTTCAAAGTTTCCTTCTTCAGGACAGTCGAGTACTATTGGATGGTTCCTTGATGCCCCATACAGAAAGACTCGAGAGCAGGGGCCTAAGCATGGATGCCGAGACACGCCAACTCACCTTCCCATTGCCTGGTCGAGACAAGGCACGCTCAATCTGCGGGCTCTTGGGTGAGCTACCCAGAAGGCTGAGTTTAAATGGACTCTCCTGAGGATGAGTCATAATGTGGGTTGGTGGCCATGGAGACCTTGGAATGTGGCAGTAGCTAAGGGACTCGGCAGGATTCTCCAACCCGAAGGGCTTGACACAACTCCAACAAGGAAGCTTCCCATGTGGAGATGAGAGGTCTTCTGTCTGGTGCCTCAGGAAAGCCCCGTATGCTGGTCTTCGAACCCAGGCCTCTGAGGAGTGATACCTGGACACCAAAGCAAGAGTTCATAATAGGGCCTAGGGGCCTGTCTGGTTCAATCTTCTGTCTCTGCGGATATCTGTCTGTGTGTCTGCATGGAGGTAGTAGTTGCTCATCTTGTGTCATAATGCCTGTATTTGTCCAGTGCGGCTTGTGGTAGTGGGATGTCCTTGGGGACCTTGAGGTTTCTACTATTTTGTAGAGTTGTGGCCAATGGAATGGGCAGTTTCTTAGTAGAGAGCAGGCACAGTTCTGTGGTGTGGCTCCAGAGACCCCAGCCTGGAGTCTGTGTGGGCCATGGCTGTGCAGACAGACATCCAAAAACCCTAACTCAGCTCAGGTTTGGGGCCGAGGTTACGGCAGGCCTGATCTACAGTCCATGAGGGGAGCTCCTCTGGATATGAAAGAAGGGTGAGAGGGAGGCAGTCGCTCAGGCTTTTGTCTCTGGATGTTTTGTCCACAGTGGCCGTTTAATGTAGGAGTTGCCTCATGGGTCATAGAAGTCTCCCTCTCTGGTAGTTTGTCCAGCCCCCAAGAGTTTGAGGTCATTCTGTGGGAAGGGAAGTGTCCTGTTTTCTGCTTCATGTGTCCCACCAGTAGAGGGATTCTAGAGCATAGCAGTGGGTACTGACAACTGGAATACTCGCCCTCTGGTTAAGCCTGGGGGCCTATGGATATGACAAGCCCCATATGCAGGATCTTGGTCCAGCCACTGAGAGGCGTTACGTTAATACGGGACTCACGCTGCAGGTCACAATGTATGTCTGTGCCCTAGGCGGCCCTCAAGCACTGGCATGGCCTTTCGGACAATGCAGGTTTTCCCACATTGCTGAAGCCTGAAAACCGAGGTTGGGAAGAGATGACGACCTACAGCCATAGCGGGTCCTATGTGTCCAGGTTGGGGCCAGCTGTCTGGGTGTCGTTTGTGATGTCTTGTCTCAGGCTGTGCCAGACAGGGCATTAGTATACAGGGTAGGCTGTATAATTGCTTTACAATCGAGTGGCATGCATTAGAAAATCATTTGGGGTTTCTTATTAGCAGCATAGGGCAAAGTTTTTCTTCTGGAGGGCAGGCAGAGTGCTGCATTGTGGCATCGGAATTCCCAAACTGGAGGGCTTGTGGGCCAGGAGAGTGAGGACGGAAGTCTGAGAACACAAGCTAGGCTTAGGTTTCGGGGCAAGGACATGGCAGGCACACTCTGCAGAGCTGAATTGACATCTCATGCGTCTGAAGTCAGGTCGAGGATCAGACTTTGGCTCAGGTTTGAGTTTCTGTCCATGTTGGTCTCTTCATGAAGGGGGGATATTATGAGCCCATGGGGGTTTTCCCACTATTGGAGTAGTGAGATGCTCCAAACCACAAGGATTCCTTCTGTGGGACAATTAAGATTTGTTGGATGGCTCCAGGACGTCTTATAAGGTATTTTTCCAGAACAGGGTTCTAAGTATGGATGCCTGGGCAGCCAGCCTCACATTCCAATTGTCTCCTAGCAACAAGAAACGTTTGATCTGCTGGCTTGGGGTAGCAACAGAGGGGGCTGAGTTGAAATGGACTTTCCTGAGGATGGTCTTAATGTTGGTTTGAGTCCATGGAGACCTTGGTATGGGGCAGTGGCACCAGGGCCCTGAAGGATTCTCCTAACCAGAGGTTATGACAAAGCTCCAATGAGCAAGTTTTCCATGGGGAGACGAGATTTGTTCTTATTGGTGCCTCAGGAAACCACCATATGCTGGTATTGGAAACGAGGCCTCTGAGGAGAGATGCCTGGAAACCAAAGCAATGGATATGATTAGGGCCTAGGGGCCTGTCCGGTTCAATATTCTTCTCTGGGGCATCTGTTGTCTGAGTGGAGGTAGTTGCTCAGCTGGTTTGAGATCACCCCTGTTTGTCCTGGGCGGCCTACACTATTGGGATGGCCTCGGTGACTTTGGAGGTTTTTCCTCATTTGCAAGGTTGTGGCCAATGGAATGGGAAGAATTCCCTTGAAAGGGAAGCACAGTCCTGAGGTGTGGCTCCAGGGACCCAAGTGTGGAGCGTGTGTGGTCCAGGGCTATTTGGACAAAAGTCTGAAAACACAAACTCCACTTAGGTTGTGGGATGAAGGTATGGCCGGCCCGATCTATAGACCGTGAGGAGAACTCTTCGGGATATGAACAAAGGGCGAATGTGAGGTGCTGGCTCATGCTTTTTTTTTTTTTTTTTTTTTCTGGAATTGTGTCACCGATTGCCATGGAATGTCGGGGTGTCCTCATGGGCCATTGATGAGGCTCCCTTTCTGGGGATTTGACCCGATCCCAAGAGTTTGGGGTCATTCTGTGGGAAGGGAGGAGGCCTTTCTGGTTTTTTTGTTTATTTTTTTATTATTATTATTTTTTTTACCTAAGGTGGACCACCAAAAGAGGGATTCAAGAGCAGAGTCCTGGCGAGGGGCGACTGGACAACCAGACCTCTGGTTAACATTGGGACCTAAGAACATGGCAAGCCCCATATGTGGGCTCTTGGTCCAGACACTGAGAGGCCTTCCTTGAGGATAGGTCTCACACTGAGTTTCACAATGTGTTTTTGTGCCCAGGGAGCCCCTCATTCAGGGCGTGGCCTAATGTACCATGCTGGTTTCTCCTACACTGAACGTTGCACAATATGGCAACCACAAGTTTTCTGGCCATGTGGAAGAAGGAGTTCTAATTTCTGCCACACTTTCACTCCTGGACTGTGATTGGATTTAAGGTCTAGGTTCTGAAGCCTGAAAACTGAGGTTGGGAAGAGATGAAGACCTAAGGCCATGGTGTGTCTGATGTGCTCAGTGTTCGGCCAGCTGTTGAGTGTGGGTTGGGAGGTGCAGGCTCAGGCTGTGGCAGACAGGGAATTAGTGCCCAGGCTAGACTGTATCATTGGGATGCAGTCGAGTTTCGTGCAGGATGGTACTCATTTGTGGTTACTGGGTAGCCCCAGAGGGCAACGTTTTTCTTCTGGAGGGAAGACACAGTGCCACATAGTGGCTCCAGAATTCCCAAACTGGAAGGCTTGTGGGCCAGGAGTGTGAGGAAAAAATTCTGAGAACAAGAGCCAGACTTATATTTCGGGGTGAGGGGACGGCAGGCACCCTCTGCAGAGATGATTCGAGATCCCGTATGCCTGAAGACAGAGCTAGGATCAGACGTTGGCTTACGTCGGAGTTTCTGTCCATGACGGCCCCTTCATGAAGGGGACGGTGTCACGAGGACATGGAGGTTTTCCCACGATGGGAATTGTGAGATGCTCCAAACCACAATGATTCCTTCTGTGGGACAGTCGAGACCTGTTGGATGGCTCCAGGACATCCCATAAGGAAGTTATTCAGAGCAGGGTTCTAAGGATGGATGCCTGGGCAGCCTGCCTCCCATTCCAGGTGTCTCATAGCGCCAAGGCAAGTTCGATCTGCTGGATCTAGTGGAGCAACCGAGGCGGGTGTTTTGAAATGGGTGAGTTGAGGATGGGTCATAATGTGCATTTGTGTCCATGTAGACCTTGGAATGGGGTGCTTGATCCGGGGCCTTGAGGGATGTTCATAACCGGAGGTTTTGATGGGTTCTAAAGAGTACGTTTCCTATGTATAGAAGAGAATTGTTTTGATGAGTGCCTAAGGAATCTCCCATATGCTGGTATTGGAAACCAGGACTCTGAGGAGAGATGACTGGAAACAAAAGCAATCGAGATGATTAGGGCATAGGTGCCTGTCCGGTTCAATCTCTTTCCTGAGGATACGTGTCTAAGGATCTGAGGGGATGTAGTTGCTCAGCTTGTGTCAGATCGCCCCTGTTTGTCCTGGGCAGCCTATAATATTGGGATGGCTTCGGGACTTGGGAGTTTCTCCTAATCTATAGGGTTGTGGCCAATGGAATGGGCAGAAATCCCCTGGAGAGGGCAGGCACAGTTCTGAGTTTGGCTCTAGGGGCCCAGCCTTGAGGCTGTGTGGGCCAGGCCTGTGGGGACAAAAGTCTGAAAACACAAACTCTGCTTAGGATTGGGGACATAGGTATGGCACGCCCAATCTACAGACCGTGATAACACTTAGGGATATGAAAAAGGGTGAGTTTGAGGTGCTTGCTCAGGTTTTGTCTCTGGATTTGTGTCAACAATGTGGGTGGAATGCTGGCGTGGCCTCATGGGTTGTGGATGGCTTTCCTTCTCTGAGGATTTGACCCGATCCCAAGAGTTTGGGTACATTCTGTGGGATGGGGGGAGTCTTTTCTGTTTTTTATTTTATTTTATTTTATATTTTATTTTATGGACCTCAAGTGTCCCAATAAAAGAGGGATTCCAGAGCAGAGTCCTTGGGAGGGACAACTGGATATCCCCACCTCTGTTTAAGTTTGGGGGCCTAGGGGCATGGCAAGTCCAATAGGCGGGCTCTTGATTCAGACACTGAGAGGCCTTCCTTGAGGACAGGGCTCATGCTGAGGTTCACAATGCCTATTTGTGCCCAACAAGGCCCTCAAGCAGGGGAAGTGCCTCATGGGCCACGCTAGATTCTTCCACACTGAACGTTGGAGAATATGCCAACCACAAGGTTTCCAGCCATGGCGAAGGAAGAGTTGTGGTTTCTGCATCACGTTCACCCCTGGACAGTGTTTGGAGTTTAGGTCTAGGTTCTGAAACCCGAAAACTGAGGTTGGAAGAGATGAAGACCTAAGGACCTGATGGGTCCAATGTGCTCAGTGTGCGGCCAGCTGTAGAGCGTAGGTCTGGAGGTGTGGGCTCATGCTGTGTCAGACAAGGCATTAGACAGGGTAGACTGCATATTTGGGGTGCAGTCGAGTGGCGTTCAGTTGATCCTTATTCGGGTTTCTAGGTAGCTCCATAAGGCAACGTTTTTCTTCTGGAGGGCAGGCAGTGTGCTGCATTATGGCCCCAGTATTGCCAATCTGTAGGGCTTTTGGGGCAGGGGTGTGAGGACGGTAGTCTGAGAACACAAGCTAGGCTTAGTTTTGGGGGTGAGTGCACAGAAGGCACACTCTGCAGAGCTGAATCAAGATCTCATGCACCTGAAGTCAGGGCGAATATCAGACGTTTGCTCAGGTCGGAGTTTCTGTCCATGATGGCCCCTTTATAAAGTGGAGCGTCTCAAGAGGCCATGTAGATTTTCCCACAATGGGAGTTGTGAGATGCTCCAGACTGCAAAGATTCCTTCTGTGGGACACTTGAGACCTGTTGGATGGCACTAGGATGTCCCATGTGGAACGACTCAAGAGTAGGGTTCTAAGGATGGATGCCTGGGCAGCCCGCCTCCCATTCTAGTTGTCTCCTAGCAACAAGGCAGGTTTGATCTGCAGGCCCTGGGGGAGAAACCAAGGGGGTTGAGTTGACATGGACTCTCCCGACAATAGATCATAATGTGGGTTTAAGTCCATGGAGACCTTGGAATGGGGCGCTTGATCCGGGGCCCTGAAAGATTCTCCTAAACAGAGGTTTTTATAGAGCTCCAAAGAGTACATTTCCTATGTGGAGATGAGATTTTTCTGATGAGTGCCTCAGTAATCCCCCGTATTCTGGTATTGGAAACCAGGCCTCTGAGGAGAGATGCCTGGAAACAAAAGCAATGGATCTGATTAGAGCCTAAGTGCCTGTCCAGTTCAATCTTATTCTATGGGGATATCTGTCTCTGGGTCTGAGTGGAGGTAGTTTCCTAACTTGTGAAAGATCATCCCTGTTTGTCCTGGGCAGCCAACACTATTGGGATGGCCTCGGGGAGTTTGGAGGATTCTCCTAATCTATAGGGTTGTGGCCAAAGGAAATGGCAGAATTCCCCTGGAGAGGGAAGCCACAGTCCTGAGGTGTGTCTCCAGGGGCCCCAGCTTGGACGGTGTGTGGGCCAGGACTGTGGGGACAGAAGTCTGAAAACACAAACTCAGCTTAGGTTTGGGGATGTATGTATGAAGGCTCGATCTACAGACAGTAAGAATTTTCCGTGCTATGAACAAAGGGCGAGTATGTGGCGCTTGCTCAAGCTTTTGTCTCTGGATTTTGTGTCAACGGTGGCCGTGGAATGTCGGGGTGTCCTCAAGGGCCATGGACAATTCTTTCTCTGGTGATTTGGCCTGATCACAAGGGGTTGGGATCATTCTGTGGATGGGAAGAGTCCTTTCTGTATTTTTTTTTTTACCTCAGGTGTTCCACCAAATAGGGATTCCAGAGTAGAGCCCTGAGTAGGGGTGACTAGACATCTCGAACTCTGGTTGAGATTGGGGGACTAGGGGCTTGTCAAGCCCCATATGTGGGCTGTTGTTCCAGTCACTAAGAGGCTTTACATGAGGATAGGGCTCACGCTGAGGGTCACAATGTGTGTTTGTGCAAATTGTGGCCCTCAGGGATAGGTGGCGCCTCATAGTCCATGCTGCTTTCTCCTACTATGAACAATGGACAACATGCCAACCACTAGGTTACTTGCCAAGGCGAAGAAAAGTTCTGATTCTTGCATCACGTTCACTCCTGAGCAGTGAGTGGAGATAAGGCCTAGGTTCTGCAGGTGAAAACTGAGGTTGGGTAGAGATGATGGCCTAAAGCCATTGTGGGTGTGATATTCTCTGTGTACGGCCAGCTTTCTGGGTGTTGGACTGGAGGTCTGCCCTCAGGCTGTGCAGACAGGGCTTTAGTGCACAGGCTAGACTGTATAATTGGGGTATGGTCGCGTGGCATGCAGGTTGTTACTCATTTGGCGTTTCCGGTTAGCCCTATAGGGCAACATTTTTCTTCTGGAGGGCAGGCAGAGTGCTGCATTGTGTCTCCAGAATTGCCAAACTGGAGGGGTGTGGCCAGGATTGTGAGGAAGGAAGTCTGAAAACACAAGCTAGCACGAGTTTTGGGGCCAAGAGCATGGCAGGCCCACTCTGCAGAGGCTGAATCGAGATCTCCTGCAGGTGAGGTCAGGGCGAGTATCAGATGTTGCCTCAAGCTGGAGTTTGTGTCCATGACGGCCCCTTCCTGAAGGGGGTGGGGGCGTCATGAGGCCAGGGAGGTTTCCCTACGCTGGGAGTTGTGAGCTGCTCCAAACTTCAAAGTTTCCTTCTTCAGGACAGTCGAGTACTATTGGATGGTCCCTTGATGCCCCATACAAAAAGACTCGAGAGCAGGGGCCTAAGCATGGATGCCGAGACACGCCAACTCACCTTCCCATTGCCTGGTCGAGACAAGGCACGCTCAATCTGCGGGCTCTTGGGTGAGCTACCCAGAAGGCTGAGTTTAAATGGACTCTCCTGAGGATGAGTCATAATGTGGGTTGGTGGCCATGGAGACCTTGGAATGTGGCAGTAGCTAAGGGACTCGGCAGGATTCTCCAACCCGAAGGGCTTGACACAACTCCAACAAGGAAGCTTCCCATGTGGAGAGGAGAGGTCTTCTGTCTGGTGCCTCAGGAAAGCCCCGTATGCTGGTCTTCGAACCCAGGCCTCTGAGGAGTGATACCTGGACACCAAAGCAAGAGTTCATAATAGGGCCTAGGGGCCTGTCTGGTTCAATCTTCTGTCTCTGCGGATATCTGTCTGTGTGTCTGCATGGAGGTAGTAGTTGCTCATCTTGTGTCATAATGCCTGTATTTGTCCAGTGCGGCTTGTGGTAGTGGGATGTCCTTGGGGACCTTGAGGTTTCTACTATTTTGTAGAGTTGTGGCCAATGGAATGGGCAGTTTCTTAGGAGAGAGCAGGCACAGTTCTGTGGTGTGGCTCCAGAGACCCCAGCCTTGAGTCTGTGTGGGCCATGGCTGTGCAGACAGACATCCAAAAACCCTAACTCAGCTCAGGTTTGGGGCCGAGGTTACGGCAGGCCTGATCTACAGTCCATGAGGGGAGCTCCTCTGGATATGAAAGAAGGGTGAGAGGGAGGCAGTCGCTCAGGCTTTTGTCTCTGGATGTTTTGTCCACAGTGGCCGTTTAATGTAGGAGTTGCCTCATGGGTCGTAGAAGTCTCCCTCTCTGGTAGTTTGTCCAGCCCCCAAGAGTTTGAGGTCATTCTGTGGGAAGGGAAGTGTCCTGTTTTCTGCTTCATGTGTCCCACCAGTAGAGGGATTCTAGAGCATAGCAGTGGGTACTGACAACTGGAATACTCGCCCTCTGGTTAAGCCTGGGGGCCTTGGATATGACAAGCCCCATATGCAGGATCTTGGTCCAGCCACTGAGAGGCGTTACGTTAATACAGGACTCACGCTGCAGGTCACAATGTATGTCTGTGCCCTAGGCGGCCCTCAAGCACTGGCATGGCCTTTCGGACAATGCAGGTTTTCCCACATTGCTGAAGCCTGAAAACCGAGGTTGGGAAGAGATGACGACCTACAGCCATAGCGGGTCCTATGTGTCCAGGTTGGGGCCAGCTGTCTGGGTGTCGTTTGGGATGTCTTGTCTCAGGCTGTGCCAGACAGGGCATTAGTATACAGGGTAGGCTGTATAATTGCTTTACAATCGAGTGGCATGCATTAGAAAATCATTTGGGGTTTCTTATTAGCAGCATAGGGCAAAGTTTTTCTTCTGGAGGGCAGGCAGAGTGCTGCATTGTGGCATCGGAATTCCCAAACTGGAGGGCTTGTGGGCCAGGAGAGTGAGGACGGAAGTCTGAGAACACAAGCTAGGCTTAGGTTTCGGGGCAAGGACATGGCAGGCACACTCTGCAGAGCTGAATTGACATCTCATGCGTCTGAAGTCAGGTCGAGGATCAGACTTTGGCTCAGGTTTGAGTTTCTGTCCATGTTGGTCTCTTCATGAAGGGGGGATATTATGAGCCCATGGGGGTTTTCCCACTATTGGAGTAGTGAGATGCTCCAAACCACAAGGATTCCTTCTGTGGGACAATTAAGATTTGTTGGATGGCTCCAGGACGTCTTATAAGGTATTTTTCCAGAACAGGGTTCTAAGTATGGATGCCTGGGCAGCCAGCCTCACATTCCAATTGTCTCCTAGCAACAAGAAACGTTTGATCTGCTGGCTTGGGGTAGCAACAGAGGGGGCTGAGTTGAAATGGACTTTCCTGAGGATGGTCTTAATGTTGGTTTGAGTCCATGGAGACCTTGGTATGGGGCAGTGGCACCAGGGCCCTGAAGGATTCTCCTAACCAGAGGTTATGACAAAGCTCCAATGAGCAAGTTTTCCATGGGGAGACGAGATTTGTTCTTATTGGTGCCTCAGGAAACCACCATATGCTGGTATTGGAAACGAGGCCTCTGAGGAGAGATGCCTGGAAACCAAAGCAATGGATCTGATTAGGGCCTAGGGGCCTGTCCGGTTCAATATTCTTCTCTGGGGCATCTGTTGTCTGAGTGGAGGTAGTTGCTCAGCTGGTTTGAGATCACCCCTGTTTGTCCTGGGCGGCCTACACTATTGGGATGGCCTCGGTGACTTTGGAGGTTTTTCCTCATTTGCAAGGTTGTGGCCAATGGAATGGGAAGAATTCCCTTGAAAGGGAAGCACAGTCCTGAGGTGTGGCTCCAGGGACCCAAGTGTGGAGCGTGTGTGGTCCAGGGCTATTTGGACAAAAGTCTGAAAACACAAACTCCACTTAGGTTGTGGGATGAAGGTATGGCCGGCCCGATCTATAGACCGTGAGGAGAACTCTTCGGGATATGAACAAAGGGCGAATGTGAGGTGCTGGCTCATGCTTTTTTTTTTTTTTTTTTTTCTGGAATTGTGTCACCGATTGCCATGGAATGTCGGGGTGTCCTCATGGGCCATTGATGAGGCTCCCTTTCTGGGGATTTGACCCGATCCCAAGAGTTTGGGGTCATTCTGTGGGAAGGGAGGAGGCCTTTCTTGTTTTTTTGTTTATTTTTTTATTATTATTATTTTTTTTACCTAAGGTGGACCACCAAAAGAGGGATTCAAGAGCAGAGTCCTGGCGAGGGGCGACTGGACAACCAGACCTCTGGTTAACATTGGGACCTAAGAACATGGCAAGCCCCATATGTGGGCTCTTGGTCCAGACACTGAGAGGCCTTCCTTGAGGATAGGTCTCACACTGAGTTTCACAATGTGTTTTTGTGCCCAGGGAGCCCCTCATTCAGGGCGTGGCCTAATGTACCATGCTGGTTTCTCCTACACTGAACGTTGCACAATATGGCAACCACAAGTTTTCTGGCCATGGGGAAGAAGGAGTTCTAATTTCTGCCACACTTTCACTCCTGGACTGTGATTGGATTTAAGGTCTAGGTTCTGAAGCCTGAAAACTGAGGTTGGGAAGAGATGAAGACCTAAGGCCATGGTGTGTCTGATGTGCTCAGTGTTCGGCCAGCTGTTGAGTGTGGGTTGGGAGGTGCAGGCTCAGGCTGTGGCAGACAGGGAATTAGTGCCCAGGCTAGACTGTATCATTGGGATGCAGTCGAGTTTCGTGCAGGATGGTACTCATTTGTGGTTACTGGGTAGCCCCAGAGGGCAACGTTTTTCTTCTGGAGGGAAGACACAGTGCCACATAGTGGCTCCAGAATTCCCAAACTGGAAGGCTTGTGGGCCAGGAGTGTGAGGAAAAAATTCTGAGAACAAGAGCCAGACTTATATTTCGGGGTGAGGGGACGGCAGGCACCCTCTGCAGAGATGATTCGAGATCCCGTATGCCTGAAGACAGAGCTAGGATCAGACGTTGGCTTACGTCGGAGTTTCTGTCCATGACGGCCCCTTCATGAAGGGGACGGTGTCACGAGGACATGGAGGTTTTCCCACGATGGGAATTGTGAGATGCTCCAAACCACAATGATTCCTTCTGTGGGACAGTCGAGACCTGTTGGATGGCTCCAGGACATCCCATAAGGAAGTTATTCAGAGCAGGGTTCTAAGGATGGATGCCTGGGCAGCCTGCCTCCCATTCCAGGTGTCTCATAGCGCCAAGGCAAGTTCGATCTGCTGGATCTAGGGGAGCAACCGAGGCGGGTGTTTTGAAATGGGTGAGTTGAGGATGGGTCATAATGTGCATTTGTGTCCATGTAGACCTTGGAATGGGGTGCTTGATCCGGGGCCTTGAGGGATGTTCATAACCGGAGGTTTTGATGGGTTCTAAAGAGTACGTTTCCTATGTATAGAAGAGAATTGTTTTGATGAGTGCCTAAGGAATCTCCCATATGCTGGTATTGGAAACCAGGACTCTGAGGAGAGATGACTGGAAACAAAAGCAATCGAGATGATTAGGGCATAGGTGCCTGTCCGGTTCAATCTCTTTCCTGAGGATACGTGTCTAAGGATCTGAGGGGATGTAGTTGCTCAGCTTGTGTCAGATCGCCCCTGTTTGTCCTGGGCAGCCTATAATATTGGGATGGCTTCGGGACTTGGGAGTTTCTCCTAATCTATAGGGTTGTGGCCAATGGAATGGGCAGAAATCCCCTGGAGAGGGCAGGCACAGTTCTGAGTTTGGCTCTAGGGGCCCAGCCTTGAGGCTGTGTGGGCCAGGCCTATGGGGACAAAAGTCTGAAAACACAAACTCTGCTTAGGATTGGGGACATAGGTATGGCACGCCCAATCTACAGACCGTGATAACACTTAGGGATATGAAAAAGGGTGAGTTTGAGGTGCTTGCTCAGGTTTTGTCTCTGGATTTGTGTCAACAATGTGGGTGGAATGCTGGCGTGGCCTCATGGGTTGTGGATGGCTTTCCTTCTCTGAGGATTTGACCCGATCCCAAGAGTTTGGGTACATTCTGTGGGATGGGGGGAGTCTTTTCTGTTTTTTATTTTATTTTATTTTATATTTTATTTTATGGACCTCAAGTGTCCCAATAAAAGAGGGATTCCAGAGCAGAGTCCTTGGGAGGGACAACTGGATATCCCCACCTCTGTTTAAGTTTGGGGGCCTAGGGGCATGGCAAGTCCAATAGGCGGGCTCTTGATTCAGACACTGAGAGGCCTTCCTTGAGGACAGGGCTCATGCTGAGGTTCACAATGCCTATTTGTGCCCAACAAGGCCCTCAAGCAGGGGAAGTGCCTCATGGGCCACGCTAGATTCTTCCACACTGAACGTTGGAGAATATGCCAACCACAAGGTTTCCAGCCATGGCGAAGGAAGAGTTGTGGTTTCTGCATCACGTTCACCCCTGGACAGTGTTTGGAGTTTAGGTCTAGGTTCTGAAACCCGAAAACTGAGGTTGGAAGAGATGAAGACCTAAGGACCTGATGGGTCCAATGTGCTCAGTGTGCGGCCAGCTGTAGAGCGTAGGTCTGGAGGTGTGGGCTCATGCTGTGTCAGACAAGGCATTAGACAGGGTAGACTGCATATTTGGGGTGCAGTCGAGTGGCGTTCAGTTGATCCTTATTCGGGTTTCTAGGTAGCTCCATAAGGCAACGTTTTTCTTCTGGAGGGCAGGCAGTGTGCTGCATTATGGCCCCAGTATTGCCAATCTGTAGGGCTTTTGGGGCAGGGGTGTGAGGACGGTAGTCTGAGAACACAAGCTAGGCTTAGTTTTGGGGGTGAGTGCACAGAAGGCACACTCTGCAGAGCTGAATCAAGATCTCATGCACCTGAAGTCAGGGCGAATATCAGACGTTTGCTCAGGTCGGAGTTTCTGTCCATGATGGCCCCTTTATAAAGTGGAGCGTCTCAAGAGGCCATGTAGATTTTCCCACAATGGGAGTTGTGAGATGCTCCAGACTGCAAAGATTCCTTCTGTGGGACACTTGAGACCTGTTGGATGGCACTAGGATGTCCCATGTGGAACGACTCAAGAGTAGGGTTCTAAGGATGGATGCCTGGGCAGCCCGCCTCCCATTCTAGTTGTCTCCTAGCAACAAGGCAGGTTTGATCTGCAGGCCCTGGGGGAGAAACCAAGGGGGTTGAGTTGACATGGACTCTCCCGACAATAGATCATAATGTGGGTTTAAGTCCATGGAGACCTTGGAATGGGGCGCTTGATCCGGGGCCCTGAAAGATTCTCCTAAACAGAGGTTTTTATAGAGCTCCAAAGAGTACATTTCCTATGTGGAGATGAGATTTTTCTGATGAGTGCCTCAGTAATCCCCCGTATTCTGGTATTGGAAACCAGGCCTCTGAGGAGAGATGCCTGGAAACAAAAGCAATGGATCTGATTAGAGCCTAAGTGCCTGTCCAGTTCAATCTTATTCTATGGGGATATCTGTCTCTGGGTCTGAGTGGAGGTAGTTTCCTAACTTGTGAAAGATCATCCCTGTTTGTCCTGGGCAGCCAACACTATTGGGATGGCCTCGGGGAGTTTGGAGGATTCTCCTAATCTATAGGGTTGTGGCCAATGGAAATGGCAGAATTCCCCTGGAGAGGGAAGCCACAGTCCTGAGGTGTGTCTCCAGGGGCCCCAGCTTGGACGGTGTGTGGGCCAGGACTGTGGGGACAGAAGTCTGAAAACACAAACTCAGCTTAGGTTTGGGGATGTATGTATGAAGGCTCGATCTACAGACAGTAAGAATTTTCCGTGCTATGAACAAAGGGCGAGTATGTGGCGCTTGCTCAAGCTTTTGTCTCTGGATTTTGTGTCAACGGTGGCCGTGGAATGTCGGGGTGTCCTCAAGGGCCATGGACAATTCTTTCTCTGGTGATTTGGCCTGATCACAAGGGGTTGGGATCATTCTGTGGATGGGAAGAGTCCTTTCTGTATTTTTTTTTTTTACCTCAGGTGTTCCACCAAATAGGGATTCCAGAGTAGAGCCCTGAGTAGGGGTGACTAGACATCTCGAACTCTGGTTGAGATTGGGGGACTAGGGGCTTGTCAAGCCCCATATGTGGGCTGTTGTTCCAGTCACTAAGAGGCTTTACATGAGGATAGGGCTCACGCTGAGGGTCACAATGTGTGTTTGTGCAAATTGTGGCCCTCAGGGATAGGTGGCGCCTCATAGTCCATGCTGCTTTCTCCTACTATGAACAATGGACAACATGCCAACCACTAGGTTACTTGCCAAGGCGAAGAAAAGTTCTGATTCTTGCATCACGTTCACTCCTGAGCAGTGAGTGGAGATAAGGCCTAGGTTCTGCAGGTGAAAACTGAGGTTGGGTAGAGATGATGGCCTAAAGCCATTGTGGGTGTGATATTCTCTGTGTACGGCCAGCTTTCTGGGTGTTGGACTGGAGGTCTGCCCTCAGGCTGTGCAGACAGGGCTTTAGTGCACAGGCTAGACTGTATAATTGGGGTATGGTCGCGTGGCATGCAGGTTGTTACTCATTTGGCGTTTCCGGTTAGCCCTATAGGGCAACATTTTTCTTCTGGAGGGCAGGCAGAGTGCTGCATTGTGTCTCCAGAATTGCCAAACTGGAGGGGTGTGGCCAGGATTGTGAGGAAGGAAGTCTGAAAACACAAGCTAGCACGAGTTTTGGGGCCAAGAGCATGGCAGGCCCACTCTGCAGAGGCTGAATCGAGATCTCCTGCAGGTGAGGTCAGGGCGAGTATCAGATGTTGCCTCAAGCTGGAGTTTGTGTCCATGACGGCCCCTTCCTGAAGGGGGTGGGGGCGTCATGAGGCCAGGGAGGTTTCCCTACGCTGGGAGTTGTGAGCTGCTCCAAACTTCAAAGTTTCCTTCTTCAGGACAGTCGAGTACTATTGGATGGTCCCTTGATGCCCCATACAAAAAGACTCGAGAGCAGGGGCCTAAGCATGGATGCCGAGACACGCCAACTCACCTTCCCATTGCCTGGTCGAGACAAGGCACGCTCAATCTGCGGGCTCTTGGGTGAGCTACCCAGAAGGCTGAGTTTAAATGGACTCTCCTGAGGATGAGTCATAATGTGGGTTGGTGGCCATGGAGACCTTGGAATGTGGCAGTAGCTAAGGGACTCGGCAGGATTCTCCAACCCGAAGGGCTTGACACAACTCCAACAAGGAAGCTTCCCATGTGGAGAGGAGAGGTCTTCTGTCTGGTGCCTCAGGAAAGCCCCGTATGCTGGTCTTCGAACCCAGGCCTCTGAGGAGTGATACCTGGACACCAAAGCAAGAGTTCATAATAGGGCCTAGGGGCCTGTCTGGTTCAATCTTCTGTCTCTGCGGATATCTGTCTGTGTGTCTGCATGGAGGTAGTAGTTGCTCATCTTGTGTCATAATGCCTGTATTTGTCCAGTGCGGCTTGTGGTAGTGGGATGTCCTTGGGGACCTTGAGGTTTCTACTATTTTGTAGAGTTGTGGCCAATGGAATGGGCAGTTTCTTAGGAGAGAGCAGGCACAGTTCTGTGGTGTGGCTCCAGAGACCCCAGCCTTGAGTCTGTGTGGGCCATGGCTGTGCAGACAGACATCCAAAAACCCTAACTCAGCTCAGGTTTGGGGCCGAGGTTACGGCAGGCCTGATCTACAGTCCATGAGGGGAGCTCCTCTGGATATGAAAGAAGGGTGAGAGGGAGGCAGTCGCTCAGGCTTTTGTCTCTGGATGTTTTGTCCACAGTGGCCGTTTAATGTAGGAGTTGCCTCATGGGTCGTAGAAGTCTCCCTCTCTGGTAGTTTGTCCAGCCCCCAAGAGTTTGAGGTCATTCTGTGGGAAGGGAAGTGTCCTGTTTTCTGCTTCATGTGTCCCACCAGTAGAGGGATTCTAGAGCATAGCAGTGGGTACTGACAACTGGAATACTCGCCCTCTGGTTAAGCCTGGGGGCCTTGGATATGACAAGCCCCATATGCAGGATCTTGGTCCAGCCACTGAGAGGCGTTACGTTAATACAGGACTCACGCTGCAGGTCACAATGTATGTCTGTGCCCTAGGCGGCCCTCAAGCACTGGCATGGCCTTTCGGACAATGCAGGTTTTCCCACATTGCTGAAGCCTGAAAACCGAGGTTGGGAAGAGATGACGACCTACAGCCATAGCGGGTCCTATGTGTCCAGGTTGGGGCCAGCTGTCTGGGTGTCGTTTGGGATGTCTTGTCTCAGGCTGTGCCAGACAGGGCATTAGTATACAGGGTAGGCTGTATAATTGCTTTACAATCGAGTGGCATGCATTAGAAAATCATTTGGGGTTTCTTATTAGCAGCATAGGGCAAAGTTTTTCTTCTGGAGGGCAGGCAGAGTGCTGCATTGTGGCATCGGAATTCCCAAACTGGAGGGCTTGTGGGCCAGGAGAGTGAGGACGGAAGTCTGAGAACACAAGCTAGGCTTAGGTTTCGGGGCAAGGACATGGCAGGCACACTCTGCAGAGCTGAATTGACATCTCATGCGTCTGAAGTCAGGTCGAGGATCAGACTTTGGCTCAGGTTTGAGTTTCTGTCCATGTTGGTCTCTTCATGAAGGGGGGATATTATGAGCCCATGGGGGTTTTCCCACTATTGGAGTAGTGAGATGCTCCAAACCACAAGGATTCCTTCTGTGGGACAATTAAGATTTGTTGGATGGCTCCAGGACGTCTTATAAGGTATTTTTCCAGAACAGGGTTCTAAGTATGGATGCCTGGGCAGCCAGCCTCACATTCCAATTGTCTCCTAGCAACAAGAAACGTTTGATCTGCTGGCTTGGGGTAGCAACAGAGGGGGCTGAGTTGAAATGGACTTTCCTGAGGATGGTCTTAATGTTGGTTTGAGTCCATGGAGACCTTGGTATGGGGCAGTGGCACCAGGGCCCTGAAGGATTCTCCTAACCAGAGGTTATGACAAAGCTCCAATGAGCAAGTTTTCCATGGGGAGACGAGATTTGTTCTTATTGGTGCCTCAGGAAACCACCATATGCTGGTATTGGAAACGAGGCCTCTGAGGAGAGATGCCTGGAAACCAAAGCAATGGATCTGATTAGGGCCTAGGGGCCTGTCCGGTTCAATATTCTTCTCTGGGGCATCTGTTGTCTGAGTGGAGGTAGTTGCTCAGCTGGTTTGAGATCACCCCTGTTTGTCCTGGGCGGCCTACACTATTGGGATGGCCTCGGTGACTTTGGAGGTTTTTCCTCATTTGCAAGGTTGTGGCCAATGGAATGGGAAGAATTCCCTTGAAAGGGAAGCACAGTCCTGAGGTGTGGCTCCAGGGACCCAAGTGTGGAGCGTGTGTGGTCCAGGGCTATTTGGACAAAAGTCTGAAAACACAAACTCCACTTAGGTTGTGGGATGAAGGTATGGCCGGCCCGATCTATAGACCGTGAGGAGAACTCTTCGGGATATGAACAAAGGGCGAATGTGAGGTGCTGGCTCATGCTTTTTTTTTTTTTTTTTTTTTCTGGAATTGTGTCACCGATTGCCATGGAATGTCGGGGTGTCCTCATGGGCCATTGATGAGGCTCCCTTTCTGGGGATTTGACCCGATCCCAAGAGTTTGGGGTCATTCTGTGGGAAGGGAGGAGGCCTTTCTTGTTTTTTTGTTTATTTTTTTATTATTATTATTTTTTTTACCTAAGGTGGACCACCAAAAGAGGGATTCAAGAGCAGAGTCCTGGCGAGGGGCGACTGGACAACCAGACCTCTGGTTAACATTGGGACCTAAGAACATGGCAAGCCCCATATGTGGGCTCTTGGTCCAGACACTGAGAGGCCTTCCTTGAGGATAGGTCTCACACTGAGTTTCACAATGTGTTTTTGTGCCCAAGGAGCCCCTCATTCAGGGCGTGGCCTAATGTACCATGCTGGTTTCTCCTACACTGAACGTTGCACAATATGGCAACCACAAGTTTTCTGGCCATGGGGAAGAAGGAGTTCTAATTTCTGCCACACTTTCACTCCTGGACTGTGATTGGATTTAAGGTCTAGGTTCTGAAGCCTGAAAACTGAGGTTGGGAAGAGATGAAGACCTAAGGCCATGGTGTGTCTGATGTGCTCAGTGTTCGGCCAGCTGTTGAGTGTGGGTTGGGAGGTGCAGGCTCAGGCTGTGGCAGACAGGGAATTAGTGCCCAGGCTAGACTGTATCATTGGGATGCAGTCGAGTTTCGTGCAGGATGGTACTCATTTGTGGTTACTGGGTAGCCCCAGAGGGCAACGTTTTTCTTCTGGAGGGAAGACACAGTGCCACATAGTGGCTCCAGAATTCCCAAACTGGAAGGCTTGTGGGCCAGGAGTGTGAGGAAAAAATTCTGAGAACAAGAGCCAGACTTATATTTCGGGGTGAGGGGACGGCAGGCACCCTCTGCAGAGATGATTCGAGATCCCGTATGCCTGAAGACAGAGCTAGGATCAGACGTTGGCTTACGTCGGAGTTTCTGTCCATGACGGCCCCTTCATGAAGGGGACGGTGTCACGAGGACATGGAGGTTTTCCCACGATGGGAATTGTGAGATGCTCCAAACCACAATGATTCCTTCTGTGGGACAGTCGAGACCTGTTGGATGCCTCCAGGACATCCCATAAGGAAGTTATTCAGAGCAGGGTTCTAAGGATGGATGCCTGGGCAGCCTGCCTCCCATTCCAGGTGTCTCATAGCGCCAAGGCAAGTTCGATCTGCTGGATCTAGGGGAGCAACCGAGGCGGGTGTTTTGAAATGGGTGAGTTGAGGATGGGTCATAATGTGCATTTGTGTCCATGTAGACCTTGGAATGGGGTGCTTGATCCGGGGCCTTGAGGGATGTTCATAACCGGAGGTTTTGATGGGTTCTAAAGAGTACGTTTCCTATGTATAGAAGAGAATTGTTTTGATGAGTGCCTAAGGAATCTCCCATATGCTGGTATTGGAAACCAGGACTCTGAGGAGAGATGACTGGAAACAAAAGCAATCGAGATGATTAGGGCATAGGTGCCTGTCCGGTTCAATCTCTTTCCTGAGGATACGTGTCTAAGGATCTGAGGGGATGTAGTTGCTCAGCTTGTGTCAGATCGCCCCTGTTTGTCCTGGGCAGCCTATAATATTGGGATGGCTTCGGGACTTGGGAGTTTCTCCTAATCTATAGGGTTGTGGCCAATGGAATGGGCAGAAATCCCCTGGAGAGGGCAGGCACAGTTCTGAGTTTGGCTCTAGGGGCCCAGCCTTGAGGCTGTGTGGGCCAGGCCTGTGGGGACAAAAGTCTGAAAACACAAACTCTGCTTAGGATTGGGGACATAGGTATGGCACGCCCAATCTACAGACCGTGATAACACTTAGGGATATGAAAAAGGGTGAGTTTGAGGTGCTTGCTCAGGTTTTGTCTCTGGATTTGTGTCAACAATGTGGGTGGAATGCTGGCGTGGCCTCATGGGTTGTGGATGGCTTTCCTTCTCTGAGGATTTGACCCGATCCCAAGAGTTTGGGTACATTCTGTGGGATGGGGGGAGTCTTTTCTGTTTTTTATTTTATTTTATTTTATATTTTATTTTATGGACCTCAAGTGTCCCAATAAAAGAGGGATTCCAGAGCAGAGTCCTTGGGAGGGACAACTGGATATCCCCACCTCTGTTTAAGTTTGGGGGCCTAGGGGCATGGCAAGTCCAATAGGCGGGCTCTTGATTCAGACACTGAGAGGCCTTCCTTGAGGACAGGGCTCATGCTGAGGTTCACAATGCCTATTTGTGCCCAACAAGGCCCTCAAGCAGGGGAAGTGCCTCATGGGCCACGCTAGATTCTTCCACACTGAACGTTGGAGAATATGCCAACCACAAGGTTTCCAGCCATGGCGAAGGAAGAGTTGTGGTTTCTGCATCACGTTCACCCCTGGACAGTGTTTGGAGTTTAGGTCTAGGTTCTGAAACCCGAAAACTGAGGTTGGAAGAGATGAAGACCTAAGGACCTGATGGGTCCAATGTGCTCAGTGTGCGGCCAGCTGTAGAGCGTAGGTCTGGAGGTGTGGGCTCATGCTGTGTCAGACAAGGCATTAGACAGGGTAGACTGCATATTTGGGGTGCAGTCGAGTGGCGTTCAGTTGATCCTTATTCGGGTTTCTAGGTAGCTCCATAAGGCAACGTTTTTCTTCTGGAGGGCAGGCAGTGTGCTGCATTATGGCCCCAGTATTGCCAATCTGTAGGGCTTTTGGGGCAGGGGTGTGAGGACGGTAGTCTGAGAACACAAGCTAGGCTTAGTTTTGGGGGTGAGTGCACAGAAGGCACACTCTGCAGAGCTGAATCAAGATCTCATGCACCTGAAGTCAGGGCGAATATCAGACGTTTGCTCAGGTCGGAGTTTCTGTCCATGATGGCCCCTTTATAAAGTGGAGCGTCTCAAGAGGCCATGTAGATTTTCCCACAATGGGAGTTGTGAGATGCTCCAGACTGCAAAGATTCCTTCTGTGGGACACTTGAGACCTGTTGGATGGCACTAGGATGTCCCATGTGGAACGACTCAAGAGTAGGGTTCTAAGGATGGATGCCTGGGCAGCCCGCCTCCCATTCTAGTTGTCTCCTAGCAACAAGGCAGGTTTGATCTGCAGGCCCTGGGGGAGAAACCAAGGGGGTTGAGTTGACATGGACTCTCCCGACAATAGATCATAATGTGGGTTTAAGTCCATGGAGACCTTGGAATGGGGCGCTTGATCCGGGGCCCTGAAAGATTCTCCTAAACAGAGGTTTTTATAGAGCTCCAAAGAGTACATTTCCTATGTGGAGATGAGATTTTTCTGATGAGTGCCTCAGTAATCCCCCGTATTCTGGTATTGGAAACCAGGCCTCTGAGGAGAGATGCCTGGAAACAAAAGCAATGGATCTGATTAGAGCCTAAGTGCCTGTCCAGTTCAATCTTATTCTATGGGGATATCTGTCTCTGGGTCTGAGTGGAGGTAGTTTCCTAACTTGTGAAAGATCATCCCTGTTTGTCCTGGGCAGCCAACACTATTGGGATGGCCTCGGGGAGTTTGGAGGATTCTCCTAATCTATAGGGTTGTGGCCAATGGAAATGGCAGAATTCCCCTGGAGAGGGAAGCCACAGTCCTGAGGTGTGTCTCCAGGGGCCCCAGCTTGGACGGTGTGTGGGCCAGGACTGTGGGGACAGAAGTCTGAAAACACAAACTCAGCTTAGGTTTGGGGATGTATGTATGAAGGCTCGATCTACAGACAGTAAGAATTTTCCGTGCTATGAACAAAGGGCGAGTATGTGGCGCTTGCTCAAGCTTTTGTCTCTGGATTTTGTGTCAACGGTGGCCGTGGAATGTCGGGGTGTCCTCAAGGGCCATGGACAATTCTTTCTCTGGTGATTTGGCCTGATCACAAGGGGTTGGGATCATTCTGTGGATGGGAAGAGTCCTTTCTGTATTTTTTTTTTTTACCTCAGGTGTTCCACCAAATAGGGATTCCAGAGTAGAGCCCTGAGTAGGGGTGACTAGACATCTCGAACTCTGGTTGAGATTGGGGGACTAGGGGCTTGTCAAGCCCCATATGTGGGCTGTTGTTCCAGTCACTAAGAGGCTTTACATGAGGATAGGGCTCACGCTGAGGGTCACAATGTGTGTTTGTGCAAATTGTGGCCCTCAGGGATAGGTGGCGCCTCATAGTCCATGCTGCTTTCTCCTACTATGAACAATGGACAACATGCCAACCACTAGGTTACTTGCCAAGGCGAAGAAAAGTTCTGATTCTTGCATCACGTTCACTCCTGAGCAGTGAGTGGAGATAAGGCCTAGGTTCTGCAGGTGAAAACTGAGGTTGGGTAGAGATGATGGCCTAAAGCCATTGTGGGTGTGATATTCTCTGTGTACGGCCAGCTTTCTGGGTGTTGGACTGGAGGTCTGCCCTCAGGCTGTGCAGACAGGGCTTTAGTGCACAGGCTAGACTGTATAATTGGGGTATGGTCGCGTGGCATGCAGGTTGTTACTCATTTGGCGTTTCCGGTTAGCCCTATAGGGCAACATTTTTCTTCTGGAGGGCAGGCAGAGTGCTGCATTGTGTCTCCAGAATTGCCAAACTGGAGGGGTGTGGCCAGGATTGTGAGGAAGGAAGTCTGAAAACACAAGCTAGCACGAGTTTTGGGGCCAAGAGCATGGCAGGCCCACTCTGCAGAGGCTGAATCGAGATCTCCTGCAGGTGAGGTCAGGGCGAGTATCAGATGTTGCCTCAAGCTGGAGTTTGTGTCCATGACGGCCCCTTCCTGAAGGGGGTGGGGGCGTCATGAGGCCAGGGAGGTTTCCCTACGCTGGGAGTTGTGAGCTGCTCCAAACTTCAAAGTTTCCTTCTTCAGGACAGTCGAGTACTATTGGATGGTCCCTTGATGCCCCATACAAAAAGACTCGAGAGCAGGGGCCTAAGCATGGATGCCGAGACACGCCAACTCACCTTCCCATTGCCTGGTCGAGACAAGGCACGCTCAATCTGCGGGCTCTTGGGTGAGCTACCCAGAAGGCTGAGTTTAAATGGACTCTCCTGAGGATGAGTCATAATGTGGGTTGGTGGCCATGGAGACCTTGGAATGTGGCAGTAGCTAAGGGACTCGGCAGGATTCTCCAACCCGAAGGGCTTGACACAACTCCAACAAGGAAGCTTCCCATGTGGAGAGGAGAGGTCTTCTGTCTGGTGCCTCAGGAAAGCCCCGTATGCTGGTCTTCGAACCCAGGCCTCTGAGGAGTGATACCTGGACACCAAAGCAAGAGTTCATAATAGGGCCTAGGGGCCTGTCTGGTTCAATCTTCTGTCTCTGCGGATATCTGTCTGTGTGTCTGCATGGAGGTAGTAGTTGCTCATCTTGTGTCATAATGCCTGTATTTGTCCAGTGCGGCTTGTGGTAGTGGGATGTCCTTGGGGACCTTGAGGTTTCTACTATTTTGTAGAGTTGTGGCCAATGGAATGGGCAGTTTCTTAGGAGAGAGCAGGCACAGTTCTGTGGTGTGGCTCCAGAGACCCCAGCCTTGAGTCTGTGTGGGCCATGGCTGTGCAGACAGACATCCAAAAACCCTAACTCAGCTCAGGTTTGGGGCCGAGGTTACGGCAGGCCTGATCTACAGTCCATGAGGGGAGCTCCTCTGGATATGAAAGAAGGGTGAGAGGGAGGCAGTCGCTCAGGCTTTTGTCTCTGGATGTTTTGTCCACAGTGGCCGTTTAATGTAGGAGTTGCCTCATGGGTCGTAGAAGTCTCCCTCTCTGGTAGTTTGTCCAGCCCCCAAGAGTTTGAGGTCATTCTGTGGGAAGGGAAGTGTCCTGTTTTCTGCTTCATGTGTCCCACCAGTAGAGGGATTCTAGAGCATAGCAGTGGGTACTGACAACTGGAATACTCGCCCTCTGGTTAAGCCTGGGGGCCTTGGATATGACAAGCCCCATATGCAGGATCTTGGTCCAGCCACTGAGAGGCGTTACGTTAATACAGGACTCACGCTGCAGGTCACAATGTATGTCTGTGCCCTAGGCGGCCCTCAAGCACTGGCATGGCCTTTCGGACAATGCAGGTTTTCCCACATTGCTGAAGCCTGAAAACCGAGGTTGGGAAGAGATGACGACCTACAGCCATAGCGGGTCCTATGTGTCCAGGTTGGGGCCAGCTGTCTGGGTGTCGTTTGGGATGTCTTGTCTCAGGCTGTGCCAGACAGGGCATTAGTATACAGGGTAGGCTGTATAATTGCTTTACAATCGAGTGGCATGCATTAGAAAATCATTTGGGGTTTCTTATTAGCAGCATAGGGCAAAGTTTTTCTTCTGGAGGGCAGGCAGAGTGCTGCATTGTGGCATCGGAATTCCCAAACTGGAGGGCTTGTGGGCCAGGAGAGTGAGGACGGAAGTCTGAGAACACAAGCTAGGCTTAGGTTTCGGGGCAAGGACATGGCAGGCACACTCTGCAGAGCTGAATTGACATCTCATGCGTCTGAAGTCAGGTCGAGGATCAGACTTTGGCTCAGGTTTGAGTTTCTGTCCATGTTGGTCTCTTCATGAAGGGGGGATATTATGAGCCCATGGGGGTTTTCCCACTATTGGAGTAGTGAGATGCTCCAAACCACAAGGATTCCTTCTGTGGGACAATTAAGATTTGTTGGATGGCTCCAGGACGTCTTATAAGGTATTTTTCCAGAACAGGGTTCTAAGTATGGATGCCTGGGCAGCCAGCCTCACATTCCAATTGTCTCCTAGCAACAAGAAACGTTTGATCTGCTGGCTTGGGGTAGCAACAGAGGGGGCTGAGTTGAAATGGACTTTCCTGAGGATGGTCTTAATGTTGGTTTGAGTCCATGGAGACCTTGGTATGGGGCAGTGGCACCAGGGCCCTGAAGGATTCTCCTAACCAGAGGTTATGACAAAGCTCCAATGAGCAAGTTTTCCATGGGGAGACGAGATTTGTTCTTATTGGTGCCTCAGGAAACCACCATATGCTGGTATTGGAAACGAGGCCTCTGAGGAGAGATGCCTGGAAACCAAAGCAATGGATCTGATTAGGGCCTAGGGGCCTGTCCGGTTCAATATTCTTCTCTGGGGCATCTGTTGTCTGAGTGGAGGTAGTTGCTCAGCTGGTTTGAGATCACCCCTGTTTGTCCTGGGCGGCCTACACTATTGGGATGGCCTCGGTGACTTTGGAGGTTTTTCCTCATTTGCAAGGTTGTGGCCAATGGAATGGGAAGAATTCCCTTGAAAGGGAAGCACAGTCCTGAGGTGTGGCTCCAGGGACCCAAGTGTGGAGCGTGTGTGGTCCAGGGCTATTTGGACAAAAGTCTGAAAACACAAACTCCACTTAGGTTGTGGGATGAAGGTATGGCCGGCCCGATCTATAGACCGTGAGGAGAACTCTTCGGGATATGAACAAAGGGCGAATGTGAGGTGCTGGCTCATGCTTTTTTTTTTTTTTTTTTTTTCTGGAATTGTGTCACCGATTGCCATGGAATGTCGGGGTGTCCTCATGGGCCATTGATGAGGCTCCCTTTCTGGGGATTTGACCCGATCCCAAGAGTTTGGGGTCATTCTGTGGGAAGGGAGGAGGCCTTTCTTGTTTTTTTGTTTATTTTTTTATTATTATTATTTTTTTTACCTAAGGTGGACCACCAAAAGAGGGATTCAAGAGCAGAGTCCTGGCGAGGGGCGACTGGACAACCAGACCTCTGGTTAACATTGGGACCTAAGAACATGGCAAGCCCCATATGTGGGCTCTTGGTCCAGACACTGAGAGGCCTTCCTTGAGGATAGGTCTCACACTGAGTTTCACAATGTGTTTTTGTGCCCAAGGAGCCCCTCATTCAGGGCGTGGCCTAATATACCATGCTGGTTTCTCCTACACTGAACGTTGCACAATATGGCAACCACAAGTTTTCTGGCCATGGGGAAGAAGGAGTTCTAATTTCTGCCACACGTTCACTCCTGGACTGTGATTGGATTTAAGGTCTAGGTTCTGAAGCCTGAAAACTGAGGTTGGGAAGAGATGAAGACCTAAGGCCATGGTGTGTCTGATGTGCTCAGTGTTCGGCCAGCTGTTGAGTGTGGGTTGGGAGGTGCAGGCTCAGGCTGTGGCAGACAGGGAATTAGTGCCCAGGCTAGACTGTATCATTGGGATGCAGTCGAGTTTCGTGCAGGATGGTACTCATTTGTGGTTACTGGGTAGCCCCAGAGGGCAACGTTTTTCTTCTGGAGGGAAGACACAGTGCCACATAGTGGCTCCAGAATTCCCAAACTGGAAGGCTTGTGGGCCAGGAGTGTGAGGAAAAAATTCTGAGAACAAGAGCCAGACTTATATTTCGGGGTGAGGGGACGGCAGGCACCCTCTGCAGAGATGATTCGAGATCCCGTATGCCTGAAGACAGAGCTAGGATCAGACGTTGGCTTACGTCGGAGTTTCTGTCCATGACGGCCCCTTCATGAAGGGGACGGTGTCACGAGGACATGGAGGTTTTCCCACGATGGGAATTGTGAGATGCTCCAAACCACAATGATTCCTTCTGTGGGACAGTCGAGACCTGTTGGATGGCTCCAGGACATCCCATAAGGAAGTTATTCAGAGCAGGGTTCTAAGGATGGATGCCTGGGCAGCCTGCCTCCCATTCCAGGTGTCTCATAGCGCCAAGGCAAGTTCGATCTGCTGGATCTAGGGGAGCAACCGAGGCGGGTGTTTTGAAATGGGTGAGTTGAGGATGGGTCATAATGTGCATTTGTGTCCATGTAGACCTTGGAATGGGGTGCTTGATCCGGGGCCTTGAGGGATGTTCATAACCGGAGGTTTTGATGGGTTCTAAAGAGTACGTTTCCTATGTATAGAAGAGAATTGTTTTGATGAGTGCCTAAGGAATCTCCCATATGCTGGTATTGGAAACCAGGACTCTGAGGAGAGATGACTGGAAACAAAAGCAATCGAGATGATTAGGGCATAGGTGCCTGTCCGGTTCAATCTCTTTCCTGAGGATACGTGTCTAAGGATCTGAGGGGATGTAGTTGCTCAGCTTGTGTCAGATCGCCCCTGTTTGTCCTGGGCAGCCTATAATATTGGGATGGCTTCGGGACTTGGGAGTTTCTCCTAATCTATAGGGTTGTGGCCAATGGAATGGGCAGAAATCCCCTGGAGAGGGCAGGCACAGTTCTGAGTTTGGCTCTAGGGGCCCAGCCTTGAGGCTGTGTGGGCCAGGCCTGTGGGGACAAAAGTCTGAAAACACAAACTCTGCTTAGGATTGGGGACATAGGTATGGCACGCCCAATCTACAGACCGTGATAACACTTAGGGATATGAAAAAGGGTGAGTTTGAGGTGCTTGCTCAGGTTTTGTCTCTGGATTTGTGTCAACAATGTGGGTGGAATGCTGGCGTGGCCTCATGGGTTGTGGATGGCTTTCCTTCTCTGAGGATTTGACCCGATCCCAAGAGTTTGGGTACATTCTGTGGGATGGGGGGAGTCTTTTCTGTTTTTTATTTTATTTTATTTTATATTTTATTTTATGGACCTCAAGTGTCCCAATAAAAGAGGGATTCCAGAGCAGAGTCCTTGGGAGGGACAACTGGATATCCCCACCTCTGTTTAAGTTTGGGGGCCTAGGGGCATGGCAAGTCCAATAGGCGGGCTCTTGATTCAGACACTGAGAGGCCTTCCTTGAGGACAGGGCTCATGCTGAGGTTCACAATGCCTATTTGTGCCCAACAAGGCCCTCAAGCAGGGGAAGTGCCTCATGGGCCACGCTAGATTCTTCCACACTGAACGTTGGAGAATATGCCAACCACAAGGTTTCCAGCCATGGCGAAGGAAGAGTTGTGGTTTCTGCATCACGTTCACCCCTGGACAGTGTTTGGAGTTTAGGTCTAGGTTCTGAAACCCGAAAACTGAGGTTGGAAGAGATGAAGACCTAAAGACCTGATGGGTCCAATGTGCTCAGTGTGCGGCCAGCTGTAGAGCGTAGGTCTGGAGGTGTGGGCTCATGCTGTGTCAGACAAGGCATTAGACAGGGTAGACTGCATATTTGGGGTGCAGTCGAGTGGCGTTCAGTTGATCCTTATTCGGGTTTCTAGGTAGCTCCATAAGGCAACGTTTTTCTTCTGGAGGGCAGGCAGTGTGCTGCATTATGGCCCCAGTATTGCCAATCTGTAGGGCTTTTGGGGCAGGGGTGTGAGGACGGTAGTCTGAGAACACAAGCTAGGCTTAGTTTTGGGGGTGAGTGCACAGAAGGCACACTCTGCAGAGCTGAATCAAGATCTCATGCACCTGAAGTCAGGGCGAATATCAGACGTTTGCTCAGGTTGGAGTTTCTGTCCATGATGGCCCCTTTATAAAGTGGAGCGTCTCAAGAGGCCATGTAGATTTTCCCACAATGGGAGTTGTGAGATGCTCCAGACTGCAAAGATTCCTTCTGTGGGACACTTGAGACCTGTTGGATGGCACTAGGATGTCCCATGTGGAACGACTCCAGAGTAGGGTTCTAAGGATGGATGCCTGGGCAGCCCGCCTCCCATTCTAGTTGTCTCCTAGTAACAAGGCAGGTTTGATCTGCAGGCCCTGGGGGAGAAACCAAGGGGGATGAGTTGACATGGACTCTCCCGACAATAGATCATAATGTGGGTTTAAGTCCATGGAGACCTTGGAATGGGGCGCTTGATCCGGGGCCCTGAAAGATTCTCCTAAACAGAGGTTTTTATAGAGCTCCAAAGAGTACATTTCCTATGTGGAGATGAGATTTTTCTGATGAGTGCCTCAGTAATCCCCCGTATTCTGGTATTGGAAACCAGGCCTCTGAGGAGAGATGCCTGGAAACAAAAGCAATGGATCTGATTAGAGCCTAAGTGCCTGTCCAGTTCAATCTTATTCTATGGGGATATCTGTCTCTGGGTCTGAGTGGAGGTAGTTTCCTAACTTGTGAAAGATCATCCCTGTTTGTCCTGGGCAGCCAACACTATTGGGATGGCCTCGGGGAGTTTGGAGGATTCTCCTAATCTATAGGGTTGTGGCCAAAGGAAATGGCAGAATTCCCCTGGAGAGGGAAGCCACAGTCCTGAGGTGTGTCTCCAGGGGCCCCAACTTGGACGGTGTGTGGGCCAGGACTGTGGGGACAGAAGTCTGAAAACACAAACTCAGCTTAGGTTTGGGGATGTATGTATGAAGGCTCGATCTACAGACAGTAAGAATTTTCCGTGCTATGAACAAAGGGCGAGTATGTGGCGCTTGCTCAAGCTTTTGTCTCTGGATATTGTGTCAACGGTGGCCGTGGAATGTCGGGGTGTCCTCAAGGGCCATGGACAATTCTTTCTCTGGTGATTTGGCCTGATCACAAGGGGTTGGGATCATTCTGTGGATGGGAAGAGTCCTTTCTGTATTTTTTTTTTTTTTTACCTCAGGTGTTCCACCAAATAGGGATTCCAGAGTAGAGCCCTGAGTAGGGGTGACTAGACATCTCGAACTCTGGTTGAGATTGGGGGACTAGGGGCTTGGCAAGCCCCATATGTGGGCTGTTGTTCCAGTCACTAAGAGGCTTTACATGAGGATAGGGCTCACGCTGAGGGTCACAATGTGTGTTTGTGCAAATTGTGGCCCTCAGGGATAGGTGGGGCCTCATAGTCCATGCTGCTTTCTCCTACTATGAACAATGGACAACATGCCAACCACTAGGTTACTTGCCAAGGCGAAGGAGAAGTTCTGATTCTTGCATCACGTTCACTCCTGAGCAGTGAGTGGAGATAAGGCCTAGGTTCTGCAGGTGAAAACTGAGGTTGGGTAGAGATGATGGCCTAAAGCCATTGTGGGTGTGATATGCTCTGTGTACGGCCAGCTTTCTGTGTGTTGGACTGGAGGTCTGCCCTCAGGCTGTGTCAGACAGGGCTTTAGTGCACAGGCTAGACTGTATAATTGGGGTATGGTCGCGTGGCATGCAGGTTGTTACTCATTTGGCGTTTCCGGTTAGCCCTATAGGGCAACATTTTTCTTCTGGAGGGCAGGCAGAGTGCTGCATTGTGTCTCCGGAATTGCCAAACTGGAGGGGTGTGGCCAGGATTGTGAGGAAGGAAGTCTGAAAACACAAGCTAGCACGAGTTTTGGGGCCAAGAGCATGGCAGGCCCACTCTGCAGAGGCTGAATCGAGATCTCCTGCAGGTGAGGTCAGGGCGAGTATCAGATGTTGCCTCAAGCTGGAGTTTGTGTCCAGGACGGCCCCTTCCTGAAGAGGGTGGGGGCGTCATGAGGCCAGGGAGGTTTCCCTAGGCTGGGAGTTGTGAGCTGCTCCTAACTTCAAAGTTTCCTTCTTCAGGACAGTCGAGTACTATTGGATGGTCCCTTGATGCCCCATACAGAAAGACTCGAGAGCAGGGGCCTAAGCATGGATGCCGAGACACGCCAACTCACCTTCCCATTGCCTGGTCGAGACAAGGCACGCTCAATCTGCGGGCTCTTGGGTGAGCTACCCAGAAGGCTGAGTTTAAATGGACTCTCCTGAGGATGAGTCATAATGTGGGTTGGTGGCCATGGAGACCTTGGAATGTGGCAGTAGCTAAGGGACTCGGCAGGATTCTCCAACCCGAAGGGCTTGACACAACTCCAACAAGGAAGCTTCCCATGTGGAGAGGAGAGGTCTTCTGTCTGGTGCCTCAGGAAAGCCCCGTATGCTGGTCTTCGAACCCAGGCCTCTGAGGAGTGATACCTGGACACCAAAGCAAGAGTTCATAATAGGGCCTAGGGGCCTGTCTGGTTCAATCTTCTGTCTCTGCGGATATCTGTCTGTGTGTCTGCATGGAGGTAGTAGTTGCTCAGCTTGTGTCATAATGCCCCTATTTGTCCAGTGCGGCTTGCGGTAGTGGGATGTCCTTGGGGACCTTGAGGTTTCTACTATTTTGTAGAGTTGTGGCCAATGGAATGGGCAGTTTCTTAGGAGAGAGCAGGCACAGTTCTGTGGTGTGTCTCCAGAGACCCCAGCCTGGAGGCTGTGTGGGCCATGGCTGTGCAGACAGACATCCAAAAACCCTAACTCAGCTCAGGTTTGGGGCCGAGGTTACGGCAGGCCTGATCTACAGTCCATGAGGGGAGCTCCTCTGGATATGAAAGAAGGGTGAGAGGGACGCAGTCGCTCAGGCTTTTGTCTCTGGATGTTTTGTCCACAATGGCCGTTTAATGTAGGAGTTGCCTCATGGGTCGTAGAAGACTCCCTCTCTGGTAGTTTGTCCAGCCCCCAAGAGTTTGGGGTCATTCTGTGGGAAGGGAAGTGTCCTGTTTTCTGCTTCATGTCTCCCCCCAGTAGAGGGATTCTAGAGCATAGCAGTGGGTACTGACAACTGAAATACTTGCCCTCTGGTTAAGCCTGGGGGCCTATGGATATGACAAGCCCCATATGCAGGATCTTGGTCCAGCCACTGAAAGGCGTTACTTTAATACGGGACTCACGCTGCAGGTCACAATGCATGTCTGTGCCCTAGGCGGCCCTCAAGCACTGGCGTGGCCTTTCGGACAATGCAGGTTTTCCCACATTGAACGTTGGACAACATGCCAACCACAAGGTTTCTGGCCATGGGGAAGGAGGAATTCTAATTTCTGCATCACGTTCACCCCTGGGCAGTGATTGGAGAAAAGGTCTAGGTTCTGGAGCCTGAAAACCGAGGTTGGGAAGAGATGACGACCTAGAGCCATAGCGGGTCCTATGTGTCCAGTTTGGGGCCAGCTGTCTGGGTGTCGTTTGGGATGTCTTCTCTCAGGCTGTGCCAGACAGGGCATTAGAATACAGGGTGGGCTGTATAATTGCTTTACAATCGAGTGGCATGCATTAGAAAATCATTTGGGGTTTCTTATTAGCAGCATAGGGCAAAGTTTTTCTTCTGGAGGGCAGGCAGAGTGCTGCATTGTGGCATCGGAATTCCCAAACTGGAGGGCTTGTGGGCCAGGAGAGTGAGGACGGAAGTCTGAGAACACAAGCTAGGCTTAGGTTTCGGGGCAAGGACATGGCAGGCACACTCTGCAGAGCTGAATTGAGAGCTCATGCGTCTGAAGTCAGGTCGAGGTTCAGACTTTGGCTCAGGTTTGAGTTTCTGTCCATGTGGGCCCCTTCAGGAAGGGGGGGCATTATGAGGCCATGGGGGTTTTCCCACTATTGGAGTTGTGAGATGCTCCAAACTGCAAGGATTCCTTCTGTGGGACAATTAAGATTTGTTGGATGGCTCCAGGACGTCTTATAAGGTATTTTTCCAGAACAGGGTTCTAAGTATGGATGCCTGGGCAGCCAGCCTCACATTCCAATTGTCTCCTAGCAACAAGCAACGTTTGATCTGCTGTCTTGGGGTAGCAACAGAGGGTGCTGAGTTGAAATGGACTTTCCTGAGGATGGTCTTAATGTTGGTTTGAGTCCATGGAGACCTTGGTATGGGGCAGTGGCACCAGGGCCCTGAAGGATTCTCCTAACCAGAGGTTATGACAAAGCTCCAATGAGCAAGTTTTCCATGGGGAGACGAGATTTGTTCTTAATGGTGCCTCAGGAAACCACAATATGCTGGTATTGGAAACGAGGCCTCTGAGGAGAGATGCCTGGAAACCAAAGCAATGGATCTGATTAGGGCCTAGGGGCCTGTCCGGTTCAATATTCTTTTCTGGGGACATCTGTTGTCTGAGTGGAGGTAGTTGCTCAGCTGGTTTGAGATCACCCCTGTTTGTCCTGGGCGGCCTACACTATTGGGATGGCCTCAGTGACTTTGGAGGTTTTTCCTCATTTGCAAGGTTGTGGCCAATGGAATGGGAAGAATTCCCTTGAAAGGGAAGCACAGTCCTGAGGTGTGGCTCCAGGGACCCAAGTGTGGAGCGTGTGTGGTCCAGGGCTATTTGGACAAAAGTCTGAAAACACAAACTCCACTTAGGTTGGGGGATGTAGGTATGGCCGGCCCGATCTATAGACCGTGAGGAGAACTCTTCGGGATATGAACAAAGGGCGAATGTGAGGTGCTTGCTCATGCTTTTTTTTTTTTCTGGAAATGTGTCACCGATTGCCATGGAATGTCGGGGTGACCTCATGGGCCATCGATGAGACTCCTTTTCTGGGGATTTGACATGATCCCAAGAGTTTGGGGTCATTCTGTGGTAAGGGAGGAGGACTTTCTGGTTTTTTTGTGTATTTATTTATTTATTTATTTTTTTACCTCATGTGGCCCACCAAAATAGGGATTCCAGAGCAGAGTCGTGGGTTGGGGCAACTGGACAACCAGACCTCTGGTTAACATTGGGACTTAAGAACATGGCAATCCCCATATGTGGGCTCTTGGTCCAGACACTGAGAGGCCTTCCTTGAGGATAGGTCTCACACTGAGTTTCACAATGTGTTTTTGAGCCAAGGAGCCCCTCATGTCAGGACGTGACCTAATGTACCATGCTGGTTTCTCCTACACTGAACGTTGCACAATATGGCAACCACAAGTTTTCTGGCCATGGGGAAGAAGGAGTTCTAATTTCTGCAAAACTTTCACTCCTGGACTGTGATTGGATTTAAGGTCTAGGTTCTGAAGCCTGAAAACTGAGGTTGGGAAGAGATGAAGACCTAAGGCCATGGTGTGTCTGATGTGCTCAGTGTTCGGCCAGCTGTTGAGTGTGGGTTGGGAGGTGCAGGCTCAGGCTGTGGCAGACAGGGAAGTAGTGCCCAGGCTAGACTGTATCATTGGGATGCAGTCGAGTTTCGTGCAGGATGGTACTCATTTGTGGTTACTGGGTAGCCCCAGAGGGCAACGTTTTTCTTCTGGAGGGAAGACACAGTGCCACATAGTGGCTCCAGAATTCCCAAACTGGAAGGCTTGTGGGCCAGGAGTGTGAGGAAAAAATTCTGAGAACAAGAGCCAGACTTATATTTCGGGGTGAGGGGACGGCAGGCACCCTCTGCAGAGATGATTCGAGATCCCGTATGCCTGAAGACAGAGCTAGGATCAGACGTTGGCTTACGTCGGAGTTTCTGTCCATGACGGCCCCTTCATGAAGGGGACGGTGTCACGAGGACATGGAGGTTTTCCCACGATGGGAATTGTGAGATGCTCCAAACCACAATGATTCCTTCTGTGGGACAGTCGAGACCTGTTGGATGGCTCCAGGACATCCCATAAGGAAGTTATTCAGAGCAGGGTTCTAAGGATGGATGCCTGGGCAGCCTGCCTCCCATTCCAGGTGTCTCATAGCGCCAAGGCAAGTTCGATCTGCTGGATCTAGGGGAGCAACCGAGGCGGGTGTTTTGAAATGGGTGAGTTGAGGATGGGTCATAATGTGCATTTGTGTCCATGTAGACCTTGGAATGGGGTGCTTGATCCGGGGCCTTGAGGGATGTTCATAACCGGAGGTTTTGATGGGTTCTAAAGAGTACGTTTCCTATGTATAGAAGAGAATTGTTTTGATGAGTGCCTAAGGAATCTCCCATATGCTGGTATTGGAAACCAGGACTCTGAGGAGAGATGACTGGAAACAAAAGCAATCGAGATGATTAGGGCATAGGTGCCTGTCCGGTTCAATCTCTTTCCTGAGGATACGTGTCTAAGGATCTGAGGGGATGTAGTTGCTCAGCTTGTGTCAGATCGCCCCTGTTTGTCCTGGGCAGCCTATAATATTGGGATGGCTTCGGGACTTGGGAGTTTCTCCTAATCTATAGGGTTGTGGCCAATGGAATGGGCAGAAATCCCCTGGAGAGGGCAGGCACAGTTCTGAGTTTGGCTCTAGGGGCCCAGCCTTGAGGCTGTGTGGGCCAGGCCTGTGGGGACAAAAGTCTGAAAACACAAACTCTGCTTAGGATTGGGGACATAGGTATGGCACGCCCAATCTACAGACCGTGATAACACTTAGGGATATGAAAAAGGGTGAGTTTGAGGTGCTTGCTCAGGTTTTGTCTCTGGATTTGTGTCAACAATGTGGGTGGAATGCTGGCGTGGCCTCATGGGTTGTGGATGGCTTTCCTTCTCTGAGGATTTGACCCGATCCCAAGAGTTTGGGTACATTCTGTGGGATGGGGGGAGTCTTTTCTGTTTTTTATTTTATTTTATTTTATATTTTATTTTATGGACCTCAAGTGTCCCAATAAAAGAGGGATTCCAGAGCAGAGTCCTTGGGAGGGACAACTGGATATCCCCACCTCTGTTTAAGTTTGGGGGCCTAGGGGCATGGCAAGTCCAATAGGCGGGCTCTTGATTCAGACACTGAGAGGCCTTCCTTGAGGACAGGGCTCATGCTGAGGTTCACAATGCCTATTTGTGCCCAACAAGGCCCTCAAGCAGGGGAAGTGCCTCATGGGCCACGCTAGATTCTTCCACACTGAACGTTGGAGAATATGCCAACCACAAGGTTTCCAGCCATGGCGAAGGAAGAGTTGTGGTTTCTGCATCACGTTCACCCCTGGACAGTGTTTGGAGTTTAGGTCTAGGTTCTGAAACCCGAAAACTGAGGTTGGAAGAGATGAAGACCTAAAGACCTGATGGGTCCAATGTGCTCAGTGTGCGGCCAGCTGTAGAGCGTAGGTCTGGAGGTGTGGGCTCATGCTGTGTCAGACAAGGCATTAGACAGGGTAGACTGCATATTTGGGGTGCAGTCGAGTGGCGTTCAGTTGATCCTTATTCGGGTTTCTAGGTAGCTCCATAAGGCAACGTTTTTCTTCTGGAGGGCAGGCAGTGTGCTGCATTATGGCCCCAGTATTGCCAATCTGTAGGGCTTTTGGGGCAGGGGTGTGAGGACGGTAGTCTGAGAACACAAGCTAGGCTTAGTTTTGGGGGTGAGTGCACAGAAGGCACACTCTGCAGAGCTGAATCAAGATCTCATGCACCTGAAGTCAGGGCGAATATCAGACGTTTGCTCAGGTTGGAGTTTCTGTCCATGATGGCCCCTTTATAAAGTGGAGCGTCTCAAGAGGCCATGTAGATTTTCCCACAATGGGAGTTGTGAGATGCTCCAGACTGCAAAGATTCCTTCTGTGGGACACTTGAGACCTGTTGGATGGCACTAGGATGTCCCATGTGGAACGACTCCAGAGTAGGGTTCTAAGGATGGATGCCTGGGCAGCCCGCCTCCCATTCTAGTTGTCTCCTAGTAACAAGGCAGGTTTGATCTGCAGGCCCTGGGGGAGAAACCAAGGGGGATGAGTTGACATGGACTCTCCCGACAATAGATCATAATGTGGGTTTAAGTCCATGGAGACCTTGGAATGGGGCGCTTGATCCGGGGCCCTGAAAGATTCTCCTAAACAGAGGTTTTTATAGAGCTCCAAAGAGTACATTTCCTATGTGGAGATGAGATTTTTCTGATGAGTGCCTCAGTAATCCCCCGTATTCTGGTATTGGAAACCAGGCCTCTGAGGAGAGATGCCTGGAAACAAAAGCAATGGATCTGATTAGAGCCTAAGTGCCTGTCCAGTTCAATCTTATTCTATGGGGATATCTGTCTCTGGGTCTGAGTGGAGGTAGTTTCCTAACTTGTGAAAGATCATCCCTGTTTGTCCTGGGCAGCCAACACTATTGGGATGGCCTCGGGGAGTTTGGAGGATTCTCCTAATCTATAGGGTTGTGGCCAAAGGAAATGGCAGAATTCCCCTGGAGAGGGAAGCCACAGTCCTGAGGTGTGTCTCCAGGGGCCCCAACTTGGACGGTGTGTGGGCCAGGACTGTGGGGACAGAAGTCTGAAAACACAAACTCAGCTTAGGTTTGGGGATGTATGTATGAAGGCTCGATCTACAGACAGTAAGAATTTTCCGTGCTATGAACAAAGGGCGAGTATGTGGCGCTTGCTCAAGCTTTTGTCTCTGGATATTGTGTCAACGGTGGCCGTGGAATGTCGGGGTGTCCTCAAGGGCCATGGACAATTCTTTCTCTGGTGATTTGGCCTGATCACAAGGGGTTGGGATCATTCTGTGGATGGGAAGAGTCCTTTCTGTATTTTTTTTTTTTTTTACCTCAGGTGTTCCACCAAATAGGGATTCCAGAGTAGAGCCCTGAGTAGGGGTGACTAGACATCTCGAACTCTGGTTGAGATTGGGGGACTAGGGGCTTGGCAAGCCCCATATGTGGGCTGTTGTTCCAGTCACTAAGAGGCTTTACATGAGGATAGGGCTCACGCTGAGGGTCACAATATGTGTTTGTGCAAATTGTGGCCCTCAGGGATAGGTGGGGCCTCATAGTCCATGCTGCTTTCTCCTACTATGAACAATGGACAACATGCCAACCACTAGGTTACTTGCCAAGGCGAAGGAGAAGTTCTGATTCTTGCATCACGTTCACTCCTGAGCAGTGAGTGGAGATAAGGCCTAGGTTCTGCAGGTGAAAACTGAGGTTGGGTAGAGATGATGGCCTAAAGCCATTGTGGGTGTGATATGCTCTGTGTACGGCCAGCTTTCTGTGTGTTGGACTGGAGGTCTGCCCTCAGGCTGTGTCAGACAGGGCTTTAGTGCACAGGCTAGACTGTATAATTGGGGTATGGTCGCGTGGCATGCAGGTTGTTACTCATTTGGCGTTTCCGGTTAGCCCTATAGGGCAACATTTTTCTTCTGGAGGGCAGGCAGAGTGCTGCATTGTGTCTCCGGAATTGCCAAACTGGAGGGGTGTGGCCAGGATTGTGAGGAAGGAAGTCTGAAAACACAAGCTAGCACGAGTTTTGGGGCCAAGAGCATGGCAGGCCCACTCTGCAGAGGCTGAATCGAGATCTCCTGCAGGTGAGGTCAGGGCGAGTATCAGATGTTGCCTCAAGCTGGAGTTTGTGTCCAGGACGGCCCCTTCCTGAAGAGGGTGGGGGCGTCATGAGGCCAGGGAGGTTTCCCTAGGCTGGGAGTTGTGAGCTGCTCCAAACTTCAAAGTTTCCTTCTTCAGGACAGTCGAGTACTATTGGATGGTCCCTTGATGCCCCATACAGAAAGACTCGAGAGCAGGGGCCTAAGCATGGATGCCGAGACACGCCAACTCACCTTCCCATTGCCTGGTCGAGACAAGGCACGCTCAATCTGCGGGCTCTTGGGTGAGCTACCCAGAAGGCTGAGTTTAAATGGACTCTCCTGAGGATGAGTCATAATGTGGGTTGGTGGCCATGGAGACCTTGGAATGTGGCAGTAGCTAAGGGACTCGGCAGGATTCTCCAAACCGAAGGGCTTGACACAACTCCAACAAGGAAGCTTCCCATGTGGAGAGGAGAGGTCTTCTGTCTGGTGCCTCAGGAAAGCCCCGTATGCTGGTCTTCGACCCAGGCCTCTGAGGAGTGATACCTGGACACCAAAGCAAGAGTTCATAATAGGGCCTAGGGGCCTGTCTGGTTCAATCTTCTGTCTCTGCGGATATCTGTCTGTGTGTCTGCATGGAGGTAGTAGTTGCTCAGCTTGTGTCATAATGCCCCTATTTGTCCAGTGCGGCTTGCGGTAGTGGGATGTCCTTGGGGACCTTGAGGTTTCTACTATTTTGTAGAGTTGTGGCCAATGGAATGGGCAGTTTCTTAGGAGAGAGCAGGCACAGTTCTGTGGTGTGTCTCCAGAGACCCCAGCCTGGAGGCTGTGTGGGCCATGGCTGTGCAGACAGACATCCAAAAACCCTAACTCAGCTCAGGTTTGGGGCCGAGGTTACGGCAGGCCTGATCTACAGTCCATGAGGGGAGCTCCTCTGGATATGAAAGAAGGGTGAGAGGGACGCAGTCGCTCAGGCTTTTGTCTCTGGATGTTTTGTCCACAATGGCCGTTTAATGTAGGAGTTGCCTCATGGGTCGTAGAAGACTCCCTCTCTGGTAGTTTGTCCAGCCCCCAAGAGTTTGGGGTCATTCTGTGGGAAGGGAAGTGTCCTGTTTTCTGCTTCATGTCTCCCCCCAGTAGAGGGATTCTAGAGCATAGCAGTGGGTACTGACAACTGAAATACTTGCCCTCTGGTTAAGCCTGGGGGCCTATGGATATGACAAGCCCCATATGCAGGATCTTGGTCCAGCCACTGAAAGGCGTTACTTTAATACGGGACTCACGCTGCAGGTCACAATGCATGTCTGTGCCCTAGGCGGCCCTCAAGCACTGGCGTGGCCTTTCGGACAATGCAGGTTTTCCCACATTGAACGTTGGACAACATGCCAACCACAAGGTTTCTGGCCATGGGGAAGGAGGAATTCTAATTTCTGCATCACGTTCACCCCTGGGCAGTGATTGGAGAAAAGGTCTAGGTTCTGGAGCCTGAAAACCGAGGTTGGGAAGAGATGACGACCTAGAGCCATAGCGGGTCCTATGTGTCCAGTTTGGGGCCAGCTGTCTGGGTGTCGTTTGGGATGTCTTCTCTCAGGCTGTGCCAGACAGGGCATTAGAATACAGGGTGGGCTGTATAATTGCTTTACAATCGAGTGGCATGCATTAGAAAATCATTTGGGGTTTCTTATTAGCAGCATAGGGCAAAGTTTTTCTTCTGGAGGGCAGGCAGAGTGCTGCATTGTGGCATCGGAATTCCCAAACTGGAGGGCTTGTGGGCCAGGAGAGTGAGGACGGAAGTCTGAGAACACAAGCTAGGCTTAGGTTTCGGGGCAAGGACATGGCAGGCACACTCTGCAGAGCTGAATTGAGAGCTCATGCGTCTGAAGTCAGGTCGAGGTTCAGACTTTGGCTCAGGTTTGAGTTTCTGTCCATGTGGGCCCCTTCAGGAAGGGGGGGCATTATGAGGCCATGGGGGTTTTCCCACTATTGGAGTTGTGAGATGCTCCAAACTGCAAGGATTCCTTCTGTGGGACAATTAAGATTTGTTGGATGGCTCCAGGACGTCTTATAAGGTATTTTTCCAGAACAGGGTTCTAAGTATGGATGCCTGGGCAGCCAGCCTCACATTCCAATTGTCTCCTAGCAACAAGCAACGTTTGATCTGCTGTCTTGGGGTAGCAACAGAGGGTGCTGAGTTGAAATGGACTTTCCTGAGGATGGTCTTAATGTTGGTTTGAGTCCATGGAGACCTTGGTATGGGGCAGTGGCACCAGGGCCCTGAAGGATTCTCCTAACCAGAGGTTATGACAAAGCTCCAATGAGCAAGTTTTCCATGGGGAGACGAGATTTGTTCTTAATGGTGCCTCAGGAAACCACAATATGCTGGTATTGGAAACGAGGCCTCTGAGGAGAGATGCCTGGAAACCAAAGCAATGGATCTGATTAGGGCCTAGGGGCCTGTCCGGTTCAATATTCTTTTCTGGGGACATCTGTTGTCTGAGTGGAGGTAGTTGCTCAGCTGGTTTGAGATCACCCCTGTTTGTCCTGGGCGGCCTACACTATTGGGATGGCCTCAGTGACTTTGGAGGTTTTTCCTCATTTGCAAGGTTGTGGCCAATGGAATGGGAAGAATTCCCTTGAAAGGGAAGCACAGTCCTGAGGTGTGGCTCCAGGGACCCAAGTGTGGAGCGTGTGTGGCCCAGGGCTATTTGGACAAAAGTCTGAAAACACAAACTCCACTTAGGTTGGGGGATGTAGGTATGGCCGGCCCGATCTATAGACCGTGAGGAGAACTCTTCGGGATATGAACAAAGGGCGAATGTGAGGTGCTTGCTCATGCTTTTTTTATTTTTCTGGAAATGTGTCACCGATTGCCATGGAATGTCGGGGTGACCTCATGGGCCATCGATGAGACTCCTTTTCTGGGGATTTGACATGATCCCAAGAGTTTGGGGTCATTCTGTGGTAAGGGAGGAGGACTTTCTGGTTTTTTTGTGTATTTATTTATTTATTTATTTTTTTACCTCATGTGGCCCACCAAAATAGGGATTCCAGAGCAGAGTCGTGGGTTGGGGCAACTGGACAACCAGACCTCTGGTTAACATTGGGACTTAAGAACATGGCAATCCCCATATGTGGGCTCTTGGTCCAGACACTGAGAGGCCTTCCTTGAGGATAGGTCTCACACTGAGTTTCACAATGTGTTTTTGAGCCAAGGAGCCCCTCATGTCAGGACGTGACCTAATGTACCATGCTGGTTTCTCCTACACTGAACGTTGCACAATATGGCAACCACAAGTTTTCTGGCCATGGGGAAGAAGGAGTTCTAATTTCTGCAAAACTTTCACTCCTGGACTGTGATTGGATTTAAGGTCTAGGTTCTGAAGCCTGAAAACTGAGGTTGGGAAGAGATGAAGACCTAAGGCCATGGTGTGTCTGATGTGCTCAGTGTTCGGCCAGCTGTTGAGTGTGGGTTGGGAGGTGCAGGCTCAGGCTGTGGCAGACAGGGAAGTAGTGCCCAGGCTAGACTGTATCATTGGGATGCAGTCGAGTTTCGTGCAGGATGGTACTCATTTGTGGTTACTGGGTAGCCCCAGAGGGCAACGTTTTTCTTCTGGAGGGAAGACACAGTGCCACATAGTGGCTCCAGAATTCCCAAACTGGAAGGCTTGTGGGCCAGGAGTGTGAGGAAAAAATTCTGAGAACAAGAGCCAGACTTATATTTCGGGGTGAGGGGACGGCAGGCACCCTCTGCAGAGATGATTCGAGATCCCGTATGCCTGAAGACAGAGCTAGGATCAGACGTTGGCTTACGTCGGAGTTTCTGTCCATGACGGCCCCTTCATGAAGGGGACGGTGTCACGAGGACATGGAGGTTTTCCCACGATGGGAATTGTGAGATGCTCCAAACCACAATGATTCCTTCTGTGGGACAGTCGAGACCTGTTGGATGGCTCCAGGACATCCCATAAGGAAGTTATTCAGAGCAGGGTTCTAAGGATGGATGCCTGGGCAGCCTGCCTCCCATTCCAGGTGTCTCATAGCGCCAAGGCAAGTTCGATCTGCTGGATCTAGGGGAGCAACCGAGGCGGGTGTTTTGAAATGGGTGAGTTGAGGATGGGTCATAATGTGCATTTGTGTCCATGTAGACCTTGGAATGGGGTGCTTGATCCGGGGCCTTGAGGGATGTTCATAACCGGAGGTTTTGATGGGTTCTAAAGAGTACGTTTCCTATGTATAGAAGAGAATTGTTTTGATGAGTGCCTAAGGAATCTCCCATATGCTGGTATTGGAAACCAGGACTCTGAGGAGAGATGACTGGAAACAAAAGCAATCGAGATGATTAGGGCATAGGTGCCTGTCCGGTTCAATCTCTTTCCTGAGGATACGTGTCTAAGGATCTGAGGGGATGTAGTTGCTCAGCTTGTGTCAGATCGCCCCTGTTTGTCCTGGGCAGCCTATAATATTGGGATGGCTTCGGGACTTGGGAGTTTCTCCTAATCTATAGGGTTGTGGCCAATGGAATGGGCAGAAATCCCCTGGAGAGGGCAGGCACAGTTCTGAGTTTGGCTCTAGGGGCCCAGCCTTGAGGCTGTGTGGGCCAGGCCTGTGGGGACAAAAGTCTGAAAACACAAACTCTGCTTAGGATTGGGGACATAGGTATGGCACGCCCAATCTACAGACCGTGATAACACTTAGGGATATGAAAAAGGGTGAGTTTGAGGTGCTTGCTCAGGTTTTGTCTCTGGATTTGTGTCAACAATGTGGGTGGAATGCTGGCGTGGCCTCATGGGTTGTGGATGGCTTTCCTTCTCTGAGGATTTGACCCGATCCCAAGAGTTTGGGTACATTCTGTGGGATGGGGGGAGTCTTTTCTGTTTTTTATTTTATTTTATTTTATATTTTATTTTATGGACCTCAAGTGTCCCAATAAAAGAGGGATTCCAGAGCAGAGTCCTTGGGAGGGACAACTGGATATCCCCACCTCTGTTTAAGTTTGGGGGCCTAGGGGCATGGCAAGTCCAATAGGCGGGCTCTTGATTCAGACACTGAGAGGCCTTCCTTGAGGACAGGGCTCATGCTGAGGTTCACAATGCCTATTTGTGCCCAACAAGGCCCTCAAGCAGGGGAAGTGCCTCATGGGCCACGCTAGATTCTTCCACACTGAACGTTGGAGAATATGCCAACCACAAGGTTTCCAGCCATGGCGAAGGAAGAGTTGTGGTTTCTGCATCACGTTCACCCCTGGACAGTGTTTGGAGTTTAGGTCTAGGTTCTGAAACCCGAAAACTGAGGTTGGAAGAGATGAAGACCTAAAGACCTGATGGGTCCAATGTGCTCAGTGTGCGGCCAGCTGTAGAGCGTAGGTCTGGAGGTGTGGGCTCATGCTGTGTCAGACAAGGCATTAGACAGGGTAGACTGCATATTTGGGGTGCAGTCGAGTGGCGTTCAGTTGATCCTTATTCGGGTTTCTAGGTAGCTCCATAAGGCAACGTTTTTCTTCTGGAGGGCAGGCAGTGTGCTGCATTATGGCCCCAGTATTGCCAATCTGTAGGGCTTTTGGGGCAGGGGTGTGAGGACGGTAGTCTGAGAACACAAGCTAGGCTTAGTTTTGGGGGTGAGTGCACAGAAGGCACACTCTGCAGAGCTGAATCAAGATCTCATGCACCTGAAGTCAGGGCGAATATCAGACGTTTGCTCAGGTTGGAGTTTCTGTCCATGATGGCCCCTTTATAAAGTGGAGCGTCTCAAGAGGCCATGTAGATTTTCCCACAATGGGAGTTGTGAGATGCTCCAGACTGCAAAGATTCCTTCTGTGGGACACTTGAGACCTGTTGGATGGCACTAGGATGTCCCATGTGGAACGACTCCAGAGTAGGGTTCTAAGGATGGATGCCTGGGCAGCCCGCCTCCCATTCTAGTTGTCTCCTAGTAACAAGGCAGGTTTGATCTGCAGGCCCTGGGGGAGAAACCAAGGGGGATGAGTTGACATGGACTCTCCCGACAATAGATCATAATGTGGGTTTAAGTCCATGGAGACCTTGGAATGGGGCGCTTGATCCGGGGCCCTGAAAGATTCTCCTAAACAGAGGTTTTTATAGAGCTCCAAAGAGTACATTTCCTATGTGGAGATGAGATTTTTCTGATGAGTGCCTCAGTAATCCCCCGTATTCTGGTATTGGAAACCAGGCCTCTGAGGAGAGATGCCTGGAAACAAAAGCAATGGATCTGATTAGAGCCTAAGTGCCTGTCCAGTTCAATCTTATTCTATGGGGATATCTGTCTCTGGGTCTGAGTGGAGGTAGTTTCCTAACTTGTGAAAGATCATCCCTGTTTGTCCTGGGCAGCCAACACTATTGGGATGGCCTCGGGGAGTTTGGAGGATTCTCCTAATCTATAGGGTTGTGGCCAAAGGAAATGGCAGAATTCCCCTGGAGAGGGAAGCCACAGTCCTGAGGTGTGTCTCCAGGGGCCCCAACTTGGACGGTGTGTGGGCCAGGACTGTGGGGACAGAAGTCTGAAAACACAAACTCAGCTTAGGTTTGGGGATGTATGTATGAAGGCTCGATCTACAGACAGTAAGAATTTTCCGTGCTATGAACAAAGGGCGAGTATGTGGCGCTTGCTCAAGCTTTTGTCTCTGGATATTGTGTCAACGGTGGCCGTGGAATGTCGGGGTGTCCTCAAGGGCCATGGACAATTCTTTCTCTGGTGATTTGGCCTGATCACAAGGGGTTGGGATCATTCTGTGGATGGGAAGAGTCCTTTCTGTATTTTTTTTTTTTTACCTCAGGTGTTCCACCAAATAGGGATTCCAGAGTAGAGCCCTGAGTAGGGGTGACTAGACATCTCGAACTCTGGTTGAGATTGGGGGACTAGGGGCTTGGCAAGCCCCATATGTGGGCTGTTGTTCCAGTCACTAAGAGGCTTTACATGAGGATAGGGCTCACGCTGAGGGTCACAATGTGTGTTTGTGCAAATTGTGGCCCTCAGGGATAGGTGGGGCCTCATAGTCCATGCTGCTTTCTCCTACTATGAACAATGGACAACATGCCAACCACTAGGTTACTTGCCAAGGCGAAGGAGAAGTTCTGATTCTTGCATCACGTTCACTCCTGAGCAGTGAGTGGAGATAAGGCCTAGGTTCTGCAGGTGAAAACTGAGGTTGGGTAGAGATGATGGCCTAAAGCCATTGTGGGTGTGATATGCTCTGTGTACGGCCAGCTTTCTGTGTGTTGGACTGGAGGTCTGCCCTCAGGCTGTGTCAGACAGGGCTTTAGTGCACAGGCTAGACTGTATAATTGGGGTATGGTCGCGTGGCATGCAGGTTGTTACTCATTTGGCGTTTCCGGTTAGCCCTATAGGGCAACATTTTTCTTCTGGAGGGCAGGCAGAGTGCTGCATTGTGTCTCCGGAATTGCCAAACTGGAGGGGTGTGGCCAGGATTGTGAGGAAGGAAGTCTGAAAACACAAGCTAGCACGAGTTTTGGGGCCAAGAGCATGGCAGGCCCACTCTGCAGAGGCTGAATCGAGATCTCCTGCAGGTGAGGTCAGGGCGAGTATCAGATGTTGCCTCAAGCTGGAGTTTGTGTCCAGGACGGCCCCTTCCTGAAGAGGGTGGGGGCGTCATGAGGCCAGGGAGGTTTCCCTAGGCTGGGAGTTGTGAGCTGCTCCAAACTTCAAAGTTTCCTTCTTCAGGACAGTCGAGTACTATTGGATGGTCCCTTGATGCCCCATACAGAAAGACTCGAGAGCAGGGGCCTAAGCATGGATGCCGAGACACGCCAACTCACCTTCCCATTGCCTGGTCGAGACAAGGCACGCTCAATCTGCGGGCTCTTGGGTGAGCTACCCAGAAGGCTGAGTTTAAATGGACTCTCCTGAGGATGAGTCATAATGTGGGTTGGTGGCCATGGAGACCTTGGAATGTGGCAGTAGCTAAGGGACTCGGCAGGATTCTCCAAACCGAAGGGCTTGACACAACTCCAACAAGGAAGCTTCCCATGTGGAGAGGAGAGGTCTTCTGTCTGGTGCCTCAGGAAAGCCCCGTATGCTGGTCTTCGAACCCAGGCCTCTGAGGAGTGATACCTGGACACCAAAGCAAGAGTTCATAATAGGGCCTAGGGGCCTGTCTGGTTCAATCTTCTGTCTCTGCGGATATCTGTCTGTGTGTCTGCATGGAGGTAGTAGTTGCTCAGCTTGTGTCATAATGCCCCTATTTGTCCAGTGCGGCTTGCGGTAGTGGGATGTCCTTGGGGACCTTGAGGTTTCTACTATTTTGTAGAGTTGTGGCCAATGGAATGGGCAGTTTCTTAGGAGAGAGCAGGCACAGTTCTGTGGTGTGTCTCCAGAGACCCCAGCCTGGAGGCTGTGTGGGCCATGGCTGTGCAGACAGACATCCAAAAACCCTAACTCAGCTCAGGTTTGGGGCCAAGGTTACGGCAGGCCTGATCTACAGTCCATGAGGGGAGCTCCTCTGGATATGAAAGAAGGGTGAGAGGGACGCAGTCGCTCAGGCTTTTGTCTCTGGATGTTTTGTCCACAATGGCCGTTTAATGTAGGAGTTGCCTCATGGGTCGTAGAAGACTCCCTCTCTGGTAGTTTGTCCAGCCCCCAAGAGTTTGGGGTCATTCTGTGGGAAGGGAAGTGTCCTGTTTTCTGCTTCATGTCTCCCCCCAGTAGAGGGATTCTAGAGCATAGCAGTGGGTACTGACAACTGAAATACTTGCCCTCTGGTTAAGCCTGGGGGCCTATGGATATGACAAGCCCCATATGCAGGATCTTGGTCCAGCCACTGAAAGGCGTTACTTTAATACGGGACTCACGCTGCAGGTCACAATGCATGTCTGTGCCCTAGGCGGCCCTCAAGCACTGGCGTGGCCTTTCGGACAATGCAGGTTTTCCCACATTGAACGTTGGACAACATGCCAACCACAAGGTTTCTGGCCATGGGGAAGGAGGAATTCTAATTTCTGCATCACGTTCACCCCTGGGCAGTGATTGGAGAAAAGGTCTAGGTTCTGGAGCCTGAAAACCGAGGTTGGGAAGAGATGACGACCTAGAGCCATAGCGGGTCCTATGTGTCCAGTTTGGGGCCAGCTGTCTGGGTGTCGTTTGGGATGTCTTCTCTCAGGCTGTGCCAGACAGGGCATTAGAATACAGGGTGGGCTGTATAATTGCTTTACAATCGAGTGGCATGCATTAGAAAATCATTTGGGGTTTCTTATTAGCAGCATAGGGCAAAGTTTTTCTTCTGGAGGGCAGGCAGAGTGCTGCATTGTGGCATCGGAATTCCCAAACTGGAGGGCTTGTGGGCCAGGAGAGTGAGGACGGAAGTCTGAGAACACAAGCTAGGGTTAGGTTTCGGGGCAAGGACATGGCAGGCACACTCTGCAGAGCTGAATTGAGAGCTCATGCGTCTGAAGTCAGGTCGAGGTTCAGACTTTGGCTCAGGTTTGAGTTTCTGTCCATGTGGGCCCCTTCAGGAAGGGGGGGCATTATGAGGCCATGGGGGTTTTCCAACTATTGGAGTTGTGAGATGCTCCAAACTGCAAGGATTCCTTCTGTGGGACAATTAAGATTTGTTGGATGGCTCCAGGACGTCTTATAAGGTATTTTTCCAGAACAGGGTTCTAAGTATGGATGCCTGGGCAGCCAGCCTCACATTCCAATTGTCTCCTAGCAACAAGCAACGTTTGATCTGCTGTCTTGGGGTAGCAACAGAGGGTGCTGAGTTGAAATGGACTTTCCTGAGGATGGTCTTAATGTTGGTTTGAGTCCATGGAGACCTTGGTATGGGACAGTGGCACCAGGGCCCTGAAGGATTCTCCTAACCAGAGGTTATGACAAAGCTCCAATGAGCAAGTTTTCCATGGGGAGACGAGATTTGTTCTTAATGGTGCCTCAGGAAACCACAATATGCTGGTATTGGAAACGAGGCCTCTGAGGAGAGATGCCTGGAAACCAAAGCAATGGATCTGATTAGGGCCTAGGGGCCTGTCCGGTTCAATATTCTTTTCTGGGGACATCTGTTGTCTGAGTGGAGGTAGTTGCTCAGCTGGTTTGAGATCACCCCTGTTTGTCCTGGGCGGCCTACACTATTGGGATGGCCTCAGTGACTTTGGAGGTTTTTCCTCATTTGCAAGGTTGTGGCCAATGGAATGGGAAGAATTCCCTTGAAAGGGAAGCACAGTCCTGAGGTGTGGCTCCAGGGACCCAAGTGTGGAGCGTGTGTGGCCCAGGGCTATTTGGACAAAAGTCTGAAAACACAAACTCCACTTAGGTTGGGGGATGTAGGTATGGCCGGCCCGATCTATAGACCGTGAGGAGAACTCTTCGGGATATGAACAAAGGGCGAATGTGAGGTGCTTGCTCATGCTTTTTTTTTTTTTCTGGAAATGTGTCACCGATTGCCATGGAATGTCGGGGTGACCTCATGGGCCATCGATGAGACTCCTTTTCTGGGGATTTGACATGATCCCAAGAGTTTGGGGTCATTCTGTGGTAAGGGAGGAGGCCTTTCTGGTTTTTTTGTGTATTTATTTATTTATTTATTTATTTTTTTACCTCATGTGGCCCACCAAAATAGGGATTCCAGAGCAGAGTCGTGGGTTGGGGCAACTGGACAACCAGACCTCTGGTTAACATTGGGACTTAAGAACATGGCAATCCCCATATGTGGGCTCTTGGTCCAGACACTGAGAGGCCTTCCTTGAGGATAGGTCTCACACTGAGTTTCACAATGTGTTTTTGAGCCAAGGAGCCCCTCATGTCAGGACGTGACCTAATGTACCATGCTGGTTTCTCCTACACTGAACATTGCACAATATGGCAACCACAAGTTTTCTGGCCATGGGGAAGAAGGAGTTCTAATTTCTGCAAAACTTTCACTCCTGGACTGTGATTGGATTTAAGGTCTAGGTTCTGAAGCCTGAAAACTGAGGTTGGGAAGAGATGAAGACCTAAGGCCATGGTGTGTCTGATGTGCTCAGTGTTCGGCCAGCTGTTGAGTGTGGGTTGGGAGGTGCAGGCTCAGGCTGTGGCAGACAGGGAATTAATGCCCAGGCTAGACTGTATCATTGGGGTGCAGTCGAGTTTCGTGCAGGATGGTACTCATTTGTGGTTACTGGGTAGCCCCAGAGGGCAACGTTTTTCTTCTGGAGGGAAGACACAGTGCCACATAGTGGCTCCAGAATTCCCAAACTGGAAGGCTTGTGGGCCAGGAGTGTGAGGAAAAAATTCTGAGAACAAGAGCCAGACTTAGATTTCGGGGTGAGGGGACGGCAGGCACCCTCTGCAGAGATGATTCGAGATCCCGTATGCCTGAAGACAGAGCTAGGATCAGACGTTGGCTTACGTCGGAGTTTCTGTCCATGACGGCCCCTTCATGAAGGGGACGGTGTCACGAGGACATGGAGGTTTTCCCACGATGGGAATTGTGAGATGCTCCAAACCACAATGATTCCTTCTGTGGGACAGTCGAGACCTGTTGGATGGCTCCAGGACATCCCATAAGGAAGTTATTCAGAGCAGGGTTCTAAGGATGGATGCCTGGGCAGCCTGCCTCCCATTCCAGGTGTCTCATAGCGCCAAGGCAAGTTCGATCTGCTGGATCTAGGGGAGCAACCGAGGCGGGTGTTTTGAAATGGGTGAGTTGAGGATGGGTCATAATGTGCATTTGTGTCCATGTAGACCTTGGAATGGGGTGCTTGATCCGGGGCCTTGAGGGATGTTCATAACCGGAGGTTTTGATGGGTTCTAAAGAGTACGTTTCCTATGTATAGAAGAGAATTGTTTTGATGAGTGCCTAAGGAATCTCCCATATGCTGGTATTGGAAACCAGGACTCTGAGGAGAGATGACTGGAAACAAAAGCAATCGAGATGATTAGGGCATAGGTGCCTGTCCGGTTCAATCTCTTTCCTGAGGATACGTGTCTAAGGATCTGAGGGGATGTAGTTGCTCAGCTTGTGTCAGATCGCCCCTGTTTGTCCTGGGCAGCCTATAATATTGGGATGGCTTCGGGACTTGGGAGTTTCTCCTAATCTATAGGGTTGTGGCCAATGGAATGGGCAGAAATCCCCTGGAGAGGGCAGGCACAGTTCTGAGTTTGGCTCTAGGGGCCCAGCCTTGAGGCTGTGTGGGCCAGGCCTGTGGGGACAAAAGTCTGAAAACACAAACTCTGCTTAGGATTGGGGACATAGGTATGGCACGCCCAATCTACAGACCGTGATAACACTTAGGGATATGAAAAAGGGTGAGTTTGAGGTGCTTGCTCAGGTTTTGTCTCTGGATTTGTGTCAACAATGTGGGTGGAATGCTGGCGTGGCCTCATGGGTTGTGGATGGCTTTCCTTCTCTGAGGATTTGACCCGATCCCAAGAGTTTGGGTACATTCTGTGGGATGGGGGGAGTCTTTTCTGTTTTTTATTTTATTTTATTTTATATTTTATTTTATGGACCTCAAGTGTCCCAATAAAAGAGGGATTCCAGAGCAGAGTCCTTGGGAGGGACAACTGGATATCCCCACCTCTGTTTAAGTTTGGGGGCCTAGGGGCATGGCAAGTCCAATAGGCGGGCTCTTGATTCAGACACTGAGAGGCCTTCCTTGAGGACAGGGCTCATGCTGAGGTTCACAATGCCTATTTGTGCCCAACAAGGCCCTCAAGCAGGGGAAGTGCCTCATGGGCCACGCTAGATTCTTCCACACTGAACGTTGGAGAATATGCCAACCACAAGGTTTCCAGCCATGGCGAAGGAAGAGTTGTGGTTTCTGCATCACGTTCACCCCTGGACAGTGTTTGGAGTTTAGGTCTAGGTTCTGAAACCCGAAAACTGAGGTTGGAAGAGATGAAGACCTAAAGACCTGATGGGTCCAATGTGCTCAGTGTGCGGCCAGCTGTAGAGCGTAGGTCTGGAGGTGTGGGCTCATGCTGTGTCAGACAAGGCATTAGACAGGGTAGACTGCATATTTGGGGTGCAGTCGAGTGGCGTTCAGTTGATCCTTATTCGGGTTTCTAGGTAGCTCCATAAGGCAACGTTTTTCTTCTGGAGGGCAGGCAGTGTGCTGCATTATGGCCCCAGTATTGCCAATCTGTAGGGCTTTTGGGGCAGGGGTGTGAGGACGGTAGTCTGAGAACACAAGCTAGGCTTAGTTTTGGGGGTGAGTGCACAGAAGGCACACTCTGCAGAGCTGAATCAAGATCTCATGCACCTGAAGTCAGGGCGAATATCAGACGTTTGCTCAGGTTGGAGTTTCTGTCCATGATGGCCCCTTTATAAAGTGGAGCGTCTCAAGAGGCCATGTAGATTTTCCCACAATGGGAGTTGTGAGATGCTCCAGACTGCAAAGATTCCTTCTGTGGGACACTTGAGACCTGTTGGATGGCACTAGGATGTCCCATGTGGAACGACTCCAGAGTAGGGTTCTAAGGATGGATGCCTGGGCAGCCCGCCTCCCATTCTAGTTGTCTCCTAGTAACAAGGCAGGTTTGATCTGCAGGCCCTGGGGGAGAAACCAAGGGGGATGAGTTGACATGGACTCTCCCGACAATAGATCATAATGTGGGTTTAAGTCCATGGAGACCTTGGAATGGGGCGCTTGATCCGGGGCCCTGAAAGATTCTCCTAAACAGAGGTTTTTATAGAGCTCCAAAGAGTACATTTCCTATGTGGAGATGAGATTTTTCTGATGAGTGCCTCAGTAATCCCCCGTATTCTGGTATTGGAAACCAGGCCTCTGAGGAGAGATGCCTGGAAACAAAAGCAATGGATCTGATTAGAGCCTAAGTGCCTGTCCAGTTCAATCTTATTCTATGGGGATATCTGTCTCTGGGTCTGAGTGGAGGTAGTTTCCTAACTTGTGAAAGATCATCCCTGTTTGTCCTGGGCAGCCAACACTATTGGGATGGCCTCGGGGAGTTTGGAGGATTCTCCTAATCTATAGGGTTGTGGCCAAAGGAAATGGCAGAATTCCCCTGGAGAGGGAAGCCACAGTCCTGAGGTGTGTCTCCAGGGGCCCCAGCTTGGACGGTGTGTGGGCCAGGACTGTGGGGACAGAAGTCTGAAAACACAAACTCAGCTTAGGTTTGGGGATGTATGTATGAAGGCTCGATCTACAGACAGTAAGAATTTTCCGTGCTATGAACAAAGGGCGAGTATGTGGCGCTTGCTCAAGCTTTTGTCTCTGGATATTGTGTCAACGGTGGCCGTGGAATGTCGGGGTGTCCTCAAGGGCCATGGACAATTCTTTCTCTGGTGATTTGGCCTGATCTCAAGGGGTTGGGATCATTCTGTGGATGGGAAGAGTCCTTTCTGTATTTTTTTTTTTTTTACCTCAGGTGTTCCACCAAATAGGGATTCCAGAGTAGAGCCCTGAGTAGGGGTGACTAGACATCTCGAACTCTGGTTGAGATTGGGGGACTAGGGGCTTGGCAAGCCCCATATGTGGGCTGTTGTTCCAGTCACTAAGAGGCTTTACATGAGGATAGGGCTCACGCTGAGGGTCACAATGTGTGTTTGTGCAAATTGTGGCCCTCAGGGATAGGTGGGGCCTCATAGTCCATGCTGCTTTCTCCTACTATGAACAATGGACAACATGCCAACCACTAGGTTACTTGCCAAGGCGAAGGAGAAGTTCTGATTCTTGCATCACGTTCACTCCTGAGCAGTGAGTGGAGATAAGGCCTAGGTTCTGCAGGTGAAAACTGAGGTTGGGTAGAGATGATGGCCTAAAGCCATTGTGGGTGTGATATGCTCTGTGTACGGCCAGCTTTCTGTGTGTTGGACTGGAGGTCTGCCCTCAGGCTGTGCAGACAGGGCTTTAGTGCACAGGCTAGACTGTATAATTGGGGTATGGTCGCGTGGCATGCAGGTTGTTACTCATTTGGCGTTTCCGGTTAGCCCTATAGGGCAACATTTTTCTTCTGGAGGGCAGGCAGAGTGCTGCATTGTGTCTCCGGAATTGCCAAACTGGAGGGGTGTGGCCAGGATTGTGAGGAAGGAAGTCTGAAAACACAAGCTAGCACGAGTTTTGGGGCCAAGAGCATGGCAGGCCCACTCTGCAGAGGCTGAATCGAGATCTCCTGCAGGTGAGGTCAGGGCGAGTATCAGATGTTGCCTCAAGCTGGAGTTTGTGTCCAGGACGGCCCCTTCCTGAAGAGGGTGGGGGCGTCATGAGGCCAGGGAGGTTTCCCTAGGCTGGGAGTTGTGAGCTGCTCCAAACTTCAAAGTTTCCTTCTTCAGGACAGTCGAGTACTATTGGATGGTCCCTTGATGCCCCATACAGAAAGACTCGAGAGCAGGGGCCTAAGCATGGATGCCGAGACACGCCAACTCACCTTCCCATTGCCTGGTCGAGACAAGGCACGCTCAATCTGCGGGCTCTTGGGTGAGCTACCCAGAAGGCTGAGTTTAAATGGACTCTCCTGAGGATGAGTCATAATGTGGGTTGGTGGCCATGGAGACCTTGGAATGTGGCAGTAGCTAAGGGACTCGGCAGGATTCTCCAAACCGAAGGGCTTGACACAACTCCAACAAGGAAGCTTCCCATGTGGAGAGGAGAGGTCTTCTGTCTGGTGCCTCAGGAAAGCCCCGTATGCTGGTCTTCGAACCCAGGCCTCTGAGGAGTGATACCTGGACACCAAAGCAAGAGTTCATAATAGGGCCTAGGGGCCTGTCTGGTTCAATCTTCTGTCTCTGCGGATATCTGTCTGTGTGTCTGCATGGAGGTAGTAGTTGCTCAGCTTGTGTCATAATGCCCCTATTTGTCCAGTGCGGCTTGCGGTAGTGGGATGTCCTTGGGGACCTTGAGGTTTCTACTATTTTGTAGAGTTGTGGCCAATGGAATGGGCAGTTTCTTAGGAGAGAGCAGGCACAGTTCTGTGGTGTGTCTCCAGAGACCCCAGCCTGGAGGCTGTGTGGGCCATGGCTGTGCAGACAGACATCCAAAAACCCTAACTCAGCTCAGGTTTGGGGCCGAGGTTACGGCAGGCCTGATCTACAGTCCATGAGGGGAGCTCCTCTGGATATGAAAGAAGGGTGAGAGGGACGCAGTCGCTCAGGCTTTTGTCTCTGGATGTTTTGTCCACAATGGCCGTTTAATGTAGGAGTTGCCTCATGGGTCGTAGAAGACTCCCTCTCTGGTAGTTTGTCCAGCCCCCAAGAGTTTGGGGTCATTCTGTGGGAAGGGAAGTGTCCTGTTTTCTGCTTCATGTCTCCCCCCAGTAGAGGGATTCTAGAGCATAGCAGTGGGTACTGACAACTGAAATACTTGCCCTCTGGTTAAGCCTGGGGGCCTATGGATATGACAAGCCCCATATGCAGGATCTTGGTCCAGCCACTGAAAGGCGTTACTTTAATACGGGACTCACGCTGCAGGTCACAATGCATGTCTGTGCCCTAGGCGGCCCTCAAGCACTGGCGTGGCCTTTCGGACAATGCAGGTTTTCCCACATTGAACGTTGGACAACATGCCAACCACAAGGTTTCTGGCCATGGGGAAGGAGGAATTCTAATTTCTGCATCACGTTCACCCCTGGGCAGTGATTGGAGAAAAGGTCTAGGTTCTGGAGCCTGAAAACCGAGGTTGGGAAGAGATGACGACCTAGAGCCATAGCGGGTCCTATGTGTCCAGTTTGGGGCCAGCTGTCTGGGTGTCGTTTGGGATGTCTTCTCTCAGGCTGTGCCAGACAGGGCATTAGAATACAGGGTGGGCTGTATAATTGCTTTACAATCGAGTGGCATGCATTAGAAAATCATTTGGGGTTTCTTATTAGCAGCATAGGGCAAAGTTTTTCTTCTGGAGGGCAGGCAGAGTGCTGCATTGTGGCATCGGAATTCCCAAACTGGAGGGCTTGTGGGCCAGGAGAGTGAGGACGGAAGTCTGAGAACACAAGCTAGGGTTAGGTTTCGGGGCAAGGACATGGCAGGCACACTCTGCAGAGCTGAATTGAGAGCTCATGCGTCTGAAGTCAGGTCGAGGTTCAGACTTTGGCTCAGGTTTGAGTTTCTGTCCATGTGGGCCCCTTCAGGAAGGGGGGGCATTATGAGGCCATGGGGGTTTTCCCACTATTGGAGTTGTGAGATGCTCCAAACTGCAAGGATTCCTTCTGTGGGACAATTAAGATTTGTTGGATGGCTCCAGGACGTCTTATAAGGTATTTTTCCAGAACAGGGTTCTAAGTATGGATGCCTGGGCAGCCAGCCTCACATTCCAATTGTCTCCTAGCAACAAGCAACGTTTGATCTGCTGTCTTGGGGTAGCAACAGAGGGTGCTGAGTTGAAATGGACTTTCCTGAGGATGGTCTTAATGTTGGTTTGAGTCCATGGAGACCTTGGTATGGGGCAGTGGCACCAGGGCCCTGAAGGATTCTCCTAACCAGAGGTTATGACAAAGCTCCAATGAGCAAGTTTTCCATGGGGAGACGAGATTTGTTCTTAATGGTGCCTCAGGAAACCACAATATGCTGGTATTGGAAACGAGGCCTCTGAGGAGAGATGCCTGGAAACCAAAGCAATGGATCTGATTAGGGCCTAGGGGCCTGTCCGGTTCAATATTCTTTTCTGGGGACATCTGTTGTCTGAGTGGAGGTAGTTGCTCAGCTGGTTTGAGATCACCCCTGTTTGTCCTGGGCGGCCTACACTATTGGGATGGCCTCAGTGACTTTGGAGGTTTTTCCTCATTTGCAAGGTTGTGGCCAATGGAATGGGAAGAATTCCCTTGAAAGGGAAGCACAGTCCTGAGGTGTGGCTCCAGGGACCCAAGTGTGGAGCGTGTGTGGCCCAGGGCTATTTGGACAAAAGTCTGAAAACACAAACTCCACTTAGGTTGGGGGATGTAGGTATGGCCGGCCCGATCTATAGACCGTGAGGAGAACTCTTCGGGATATGAACAAAGGGCGAATGTGAGGTGCTTGCTCATGCTTTTTTTTTTTTTCTGGAAATGTGTCACCGATTGCCATGGAATGTCGGGGTGACCTCATGGGCCATCGATGAGACTCCTTTTCTGGGGATTTGACATGATCCCAAGAGTTTGGGGTCATTCTGTGGTAAGGGAGGAGGCCTTTCTGGTTTTTTTGTGTATTTATTTATTTATTTATTTTTTTACCTCATGTGGCCCACCAAAATAGGGATTCCAGAGCAGAGTCGTGGGTTGGGGCAACTGGACAACCAGACCTCTGGTTAACATTGGGACTTAAGAACATGGCAATCCCCATATGTGGGCTCTTGGTCCAGACACTGAGAGGCCTTCCTTGAGGATAGGTCTCACACTGAGTTTCACAATGTGTTTTTGAGCCAAGGAGCCCCTCATGTCAGGACGTGACCTAATGTACCATGCTGGTTTCTCCTACACTGAACGTTGCACAATATGGCAACCACAAGTTTTCTGGCCATGGGGAAGAAGGAGTTCTAATTTCTGCAAAACTTTCACTCCTGGACTGTGATTGGATTTAAGGTCTAGGTTCTGAAGCCTGAAAACTGAGGTTGGGAAGAGATGAAGACCTAAGGCCATGGTGTGTCTGATGTGCTCAGTGTTCGGCCAGCTGTTGAGTGTGGGTTGGGAGGTGCAGGCTCAGGCTGTGGCAGACAGGGAATTAATGCCCAGGCTAGACTGTATCATTGGGGTGCAGTCGAGTTTCGTGCAGGATGGTACTCATTTGTGGTTACTGGGTAGCCCCAAAGGGCAACGTTTTTCTTCTGGAGGGAAGACACAGTGCCACATAGTGGCTCCAGAATTCCCAAACTGGAAGGCTTGTGGGCCAGGAGTGTGAGGAAAAAATTCTGAGAACAAGAGCCAGACTTATATTTCGGGGTGAGGGGACGGCAGGCACCCTCTGCAGAGATGATTCGAGATCCCGTATGCCTGAAGACAGAGCTAGGATCAGACGTTGGCTTACGTCGGAGTTTCTGTCCATGACGGCCCCTTCATGAAGGGGACGGTGTCACGAGGACATGGAGGTTTTCCCACGATGGGAATTGTGAGATGCTCCAAACCACAATGATTCCTTCTGTGGGACAGTCGAGACCTGTTGGATGGCTCCAGGACATCCCATAAGGAAGTTATTCAGAGCAGGGTTCTAAGGATGGATGCCTGGGCAGCCTGCCTCCCATTCCAGGTGTCTCATAGCGCCAAGGCAAGTTCGATCTGCTGGATCTAGGGGAGCAACCGAGGCGGGTGTTTTGAAATGGGTGAGTTGAGGATGGGTCATAATGTGCATTTGTGTCCATGTAGACCTTGGAATGGGGTGCTTGATCCGGGGCCTTGAGGGATGTTCATAACCGGAGGTTTTGATGGGTTCTAAAGAGTACGTTTCCTATGTATAGAAGAGAATTGTTTTGATGAGTGCCTAAGGAATCTCCCATATGCTGGTATTGGAAACCAGGACTCTGAGGAGAGATGACTGGAAACAAAAGCAATCGAGATGATTAGGGCATAGGTGCCTGTCCGGTTCAATCTCTTTCCTGAGGATACGTGTCTAAGGATCTGAGGGGATGTAGTTGCTCAGCTTGTGTCAGATCGCCCCTGTTTGTCCTGGGCAGCCTATAATATTGGGATGGCTTCGGGACTTGGGAGTTTCTCCTAATCTATAGGGTTGTGGCCAATGGAATGGGCAGAAATCCCCTGGAGAGGGCAGGCACAGTTCTGAGTTTGGCTCTAGGAGCCCAGCCTTGAGGCTGTGTGGGCCAGGCCTGTGGGGACAAAAGTCTGAAAACACAAACTCTGCTTAGGATTGGGGACATAGGTATGGCACGCCCAATCTACAGACCGTGATAACACTTAGGGATATGAAAAAGGGTGAGTTTGAGGTGCTTGCTCAGGTTTTGTCTCTGGATTTGTGTCAACAATGTGGGTGGAATGCTGGCGTGGCCTCATGGGTTGTGGATGGCTTTCCTTCTCTGAGGATTTGACCCGATCCCAAGAGTTTGGGTACATTCTGTGGGATGGGGGGAGTCTTTTCTGTTTTTTATTTTATTTTATTTTATATTTTATTTTATGGACCTCAAGTGTCCCAATAAAAGAGGGATTCCAGAGCAGAGTCCTTGGGAGGGACAACTGGATATCCCCACCTCTGTTTAAGTTTGGGGGCCTAGGGGCATGGCAAGTCCAATAGGCGGGCTCTTGATTCAGACACTGAGAGGCCTTCCTTGAGGACAGGGCTCATGCTGAGGTTCACAATGCCTATTTGTGCCCAACAAGGCCCTCAAGCAGGGGAAGTGCCTCATGGGCCACGCTAGATTCTTCCACACTGAACGTTGGAGAATATGCCAACCACAAGGTTTCCAGCCATGGCGAAGGAAGAGTTGTGGTTTCTGCATCACGTTCACCCCTGGACAGTGTTTGGAGTTTAGGTCTAGGTTCTGAAACCCGAAAACTGAGGTTGGAAGAGATGAAGACCTAAAGACCTGATGGGTCCAATGTGCTCAGTGTGCGGCCAGCTGTAGAGCGTAGGTCTGGAGGTGTGGGCTCATGCTGTGTCAGACAAGGCATTAGACAGGGTAGACTGCATATTTGGGGTGCAGTCGAGTGGCGTTCAGTTGATCCTTATTCGGGTTTCTAGGTAGCTCCATAAGGCAACGTTTTTCTTCTGGAGGGCAGGCAGTGTGCTGCATTATGGCCCCAGTATTGCCAATCTGTAGGGCTTTTGGGGCAGGGGTGTGAGGACGGTAGTCTGAGAACACAAGCTAGGCTTAGTTTTGGGGGTGAGTGCACAGAAGGCACACTCTGCAGAGCTGAATCAAGATCTCATGCACCTGAAGTCAGGGCGAATATCAGACGTTTGCTCAGGTTGGAGTTTCTGTCCATGATGGCCCCTTTATAAAGTGGAGCGTCTCAAGAGGCCATGTAGATTTTCCCACAATGGGAGTTGTGAGATGCTCCAGACTGCAAAGATTCCTTCTGTGGAACACTTGAGACCTGTTGGATGGCACTAGGATGTCCCATGTGGAACGACTCCAGAGTAGGGTTCTAAGGATGGATGCCTGGGCAGCCCGCCTCCCATTCTAGTTGTCTCCTAGTAACAAGGCAGGTTTGATCTGCAGGCCCTGGGGGAGAAACCAAGGGGGATGAGTTGACATGGACTCTCCCGACAATAGATCATAATGTGGGTTTAAGTCCATGGAGACCTTGGAATGGGGCGCTTGATCCGGGGCCCTGAAAGATTCTCCTAAACAGAGGTTTTTATAGAGCTCCAAAGAGTACATTTCCTATGTGGAGATGAGATTTTTCTGATGAGTGCCTCAGTAATCCCCCGTATTCTGGTATTGGAAACCAGGCCTCTGAGGAGAGATGCCTGGAAACAAAAGCAATGGATCTGATTAGAGCCTAAGTGCCTGTCCAGTTCAATCTTATTCTATGGGGATATCTGTCTCTGGGTCTGAGTGGAGGTAGTTTCCTAACTTGTGAAAGATCATCCCTGTTTGTCCTGGGCAGCCAACACTATTGGGATGGCCTCGGGGAGTTTGGAGGATTCTCCTAATCTATAGGGTTGTGGCCAAAGGAAATGGCAGAATTCCCCTGGAGAGGGAAGCCACAGTCCTGAGGTGTGTCTCCAGGGGCCCCAACTTGGACGGTGTGTGGGCCAGGACTGTGGGGACAGAAGTCTGAAAACACAAACTCAGCTTAGGTTTGGGGATGTATGTATGAAGGCTCGATCTACAGACAGTAAGAATTTTGCGTGCTATGAACAAAGGGCGAGTATGTGGCGCTTGCTCAAGCTTTTGTCTCTGGATATTGTGTCAACGGTGGCCGTGGAATGTCGGGGTGTCCTCAAGGGCCATGGACAATTCTTTCTCTGGTGATTTGGCCTGATCACAAGGGGTTGGGATCATTCTGTGGATGGGAAGAGTCCTTTCTGTATTTTTTTTTTTTTTTACCTCAGGTGTTCCACCAAATAGGGATTCCAGAGTAGAGCCCTGAGTAGGGGTGACTAGACATCTCGAACTCTGGTTGAGATTGGGGGACTAGGGGCTTGGCAAGCCCCATATGTGGGCTGTTGTTCCAGTCACTAAGAGGCTTTACATGAGGATAGGGCTCACGCTGAGGGTCACAATGTGTGTTTGTGCAAATTGTGGCCCTCAGGGATAGGTGGGGCCTCATAGTCCATGCTGCTTTCTCCTACTATGAACAATGGACAACATGCCAACCACTAGGTTACTTGCCAAGGCGAAGGAGAAGTTCTGATTCTTGCATCACGTTCACTCCTGAGCAGTGAGTGGAGATAAGGCCTAGGTTCTGCAGGTGAAAACTGAGGTTGGGTAGAGATGATGGCCTAAAGCCATTGTGGGTGTGATATGCTCTGTGTACGGCCAGCTTTCTGTGTGTTGGACTGGAGGTCTGCCCTCAGGCTGTGTCAGACAGGGCTTTAGTGCACAGGCTAGACTGTATAATTGGGGTATGGTCGCGTGGCATGCAGGTTGTTACTCATTTGGCGTTTCCGGTTAGCCCTATAGGGCAACATTTTTCTTCTGGAGGGCAGGCAGAGTGCTGCATTGTGTCTCCGGAATTGCCAAACTGGAGGGGTGTGGCCAGGATTGTGAGGAAGGAAGTCTGAAAACACAAGCTAGCACGAGTTTTGGGGCCAAGAGCATGGCAGGCCCACTCTGCAGAGGCTGAATCGAGATCTCCTGCAGGTGAGGTCAGGGCGAGTATCAGATGTTGCCTCAAGCTGGAGTTTGTGTCCAGGACGGCCCCTTCCTGAAGAGGGTGGGGGCGTCATGAGGCCAGGGAGGTTTCCCTAGGCTGGGAGTTGTGAGCTGCTCCAAACTTCAAAGTTTCCTTCTTCAGGACAGTCGAGTACTATTGGATGGTCCCTTGATGCCCCATACAGAAAGACTCGAGAGCAGGGGCCTAAGCATGGATGCCGAGACACGCCAACTCACCTTCCCATTGCCTGGTCGAGAGAAGGCACGCTCAATCTGCGGGCTCTTGGGTGAGCTACCCAGAAGGCTGAGTTTAAATGGACTCTCCTGAGGATGAGTCATAATGTGGGTTGGTGGCCATGGAGACCTTGGAATGTGGCAGTAGCTAAGGGACTCGGCAGGATTCTCCAACCCGAAGGGCTTGACACAACTCCAACAAGGAAGCTTCCCATGTGGAGAGGAGAGGTCTTCTGTCTGGTGCCTCAGGAAAGCCCCGTATGCTGGTCTTCGAACCCAGGCCTCTGAGGAGTGATACCTGGACACCAAAGCAAGAGTTCATAATAGGGCCTAGGGGCCTGTCTGGTTCAATCTTCTGTCTCTGCGGATATCTGTCTGTGTGTCTGCATGGAGGTAGTAGTTGCTCACCTTGTGTCATAATGCCCCTATTTGTCCAGTGCGGCTTGCGGTAGTGGGATGTCCTTGGGGACCTTGAGGTTTCTACTATTTTGTAGAGTTGTGGCCAATGGAATGGGCAGTTTCTTAGGAGAGAGCAGGCACAGTTCTGTGGTGTGTCTCCAGAGACCCCAGCCTGGAGGCTGTGTGGGCCATGGCTGTGCAGACAGACATCCAAAAACCCTAACTCAGCTCAGGTTTGGGGCCGAGGTTACGGCAGGCCTGATCTACAGTCCATGAGGGGAGCTCCTCTGGATATGAAAGAAGGGTGAGAGGGAGGCAGTCGCTCAGGCTTTTGTCTCTGGATGTTTTGTCCACAATGGCCGTTTAATGTAGGAGTTGCCTCATGGGTCGTAGAAGACTCCCTCTCTGGTAGTTTGTCCAGCCCCCAAGAGTTTGGGGTCATTCTGTGGGAAGGGAAGTGTCCTGTTTTCTGCTTCATGTCTCCCCCCAGTAGAGGGATTCTAGAGCATAGCAGTGGGTACTGACAACTGGAATACTTGCCCTCTGGTTAAGCCTGGGGGCCTATGGATATGACAAGCCCCATATGCAGGATCTTGGTCCAGCCACTGAAAGGCGTTACTTTAATACGGGACTCACGCTGCAGGTCACAATGCATGTCTGTGCCCTAGGCGGCCCTCAAGCACTGGCGTGGCCTTTCGGACAATGCAGGTTTTCCCACATTGAACGTTGGACAACATGCCAACCACAAGGTTTCTGGCCATGGGGAAGGAGGAATTCTAATTTCTGCATCACGTTCACCCCTGGGCAGTGATTGGAGAAAAGGTCTAGGTTCTGGAGCCTGAAAACCGAGGTTGGGAAGAGATGACGACCTAGAGCCATAGCGGGTCCTATGTGTCCAGTTTGGGGCCAGCTGTCTGGGTGTCGTTTGGGATGTCTTCTCTCAGGCTGTGCCAGACAGGGCATTAGAATACAGGGTGGGCTGTATAATTGCTTTACAATCGAGTGGCATGCATTAGAAAATCATTTGGGGTTTCTTATTAGCAGCATAGGGCAAAGTTTTTCTTCTGGAGGGCAGGCAGAGTGCTGCATTGTGGCATCGGAATTCCCAAACTGGAGGGCTTGTGGGCCAGGAGAGTGAGGACGGAAGTCTGAGAACACAAGCTAGGCTTAGGTTTCGGGGCAAGGACATGGCAGGCACACTCTGCAGAGCTGAATTGAGAGCTCATGCGTCTGAAGTCAGGTCGAGGTTCAGACTTTGGCTCAGGTTTGAGTTTCTGTCCATGTGGGCCCCTTCAGGAAGGGGGGGCATTATGAGGCCATGGGGGTTTTCCCACTATTGGAGTTGTGAGATGCTCCAAACTGCAAGGATTCCTTCTGTGGGACAATTAAGATTTGTTGGATGGCTCCAGGACGTCTTATAAGGTATTTTTCCAGAACAGGGTTCTAAGTATGGATGCCTGGGCAGCCAGCCTCACATTCCAATTGTCTCCTAGCAACAAGCAACGTTTGATCTGCTGTCTTGGGGTAGCAACAGAGGGTGCTGAGTTGAAATGGACTTTCCTGAGGATGGTCTTAATGTTGGTTTGAGTCCATGGAGACCTTGGTATGGGGCAGTGGCACCAGGGCCCTGAAGGATTCTCCTAACCAGAGGTTATGACAAAGCTCCAATGAGCAAGTTTTCCATGGGGAGACGAGATTTGTTCTTAATGGTGCCTCAGGAAACCACAATATGCTGGTATTGGAAACGAGGCCTCTGAGGAGAGATGCCTGGAAACCAAAGCAATGGATCTGATTAGGGCCTAGGGGCCTGTCCGGTTCAATATTCTTTTCTGGGGACATCTGTTGTCTGAGTGGAGGTAGTTGCTCAGCTGGTTTGAGATCACCCCTGTTTGTCCTGGGCGGCCTACACTATTGGGATGGCCTCAGTGACTTTGGAGGTTTTTCCTCATTTGCAAGGTTGTGGCCAATGGAATGGGAAGAATTCCCTTGAAAGGGAAGCACAGTCCTGAGGTGTGGCTCCAGGGACCCAAGTGTGGAGCGTGTGTGGTCCAGGGCTATTTGGACAAAAGTCTGAAAACACAAACTCCACTTAGGTTGGGGGATGTAGGTATGGCCGGCCCGATCTATAGACCGTGAGGAGAACTCTTCGGGATATGAACAAAGGGCGAATGTGAAGTGCTTGCTCATGCTTTTTTTTTTTTTCTGGAAATGTGTCACCGATTGCCATGGAATGTCGGGGTGACCTCATGGGCCATCGATGAGACTCCTTTTCTGGGGATTTGACATGATCCCAAGAGTTTGGGGTCATTCTGTGGTAAGGGAGGAGGCCTTTCTGGTTTTTTTGTTTATTTATTTATTTATTTATTTTTTTACCTCATGTGGCCCACCAAAATAGGGATTCCAGAGCAGAATCGTGGGTTGGGGCAACTGGACAACCAGACCTCTGGTTAACATTGGGACTTAAGAACATGGCAATCCCCATATGTGGGCTCTTGGTCCAGACACTGAGAGGCCTTCCTTGAGGATAGGTCTCACACTGAGTTTCACAATGTGTTTTTGAGCCCAAGGAGCCCCTCATGTCAGGACGTGACCTAATGTACCATGCTGGTTTCTCCTACACTGAACGTTGCACAATATGGCAACCACAAGTTTTCTGGCCATGGGGAAGAAGGAGTTCTAATTTCTGCAAAACTTTCACTCCTGGACTGTGATTGGATTTAAGGTCTAGGTTCTGAAGCCTGAAAACTGAGGTTGGGAAGAGATGAAGACCTAAGGCCATGGTGTGTCTGATGTGCTCAGTGTTCGGCCAGCTGTTGAGTGTGGGTTGGGAGGTGCAGGCTCAGGCTGTGGCAGACAGGGAATTAATGCCCAGGCTAGACTGTATCATTGGGGTGCAGTCGAGTTTCGTGCAGGATGGTACTCATTTGTGGTTACTGGGTAGCCCCAAAGGGCAACGTTTTTCTTCTGGAGGGAAGACACAGTGCCACATAGTGGCTCCAGAATTCCCAAACTGGAAGGCTTGTGGGCCAGGAGTGTGAGGAAAAAATTCTGAGAACAAGAGCCAGACTTAGATTTCGGGGTGAGGGGACGGCAGGCACCCTCTGCAGAGATGATTCGAGATCCCGTATGCCTGAAGACAGAGCTAGGATCAGACGTTGGCTTACGTCGGAGTTTCTGTCCATGACGGCCCCTTCATGAAGGGGACGGTGTCACGAGGACATGGAGGTTTTCCCACGATGGGAATTGTGAGATGCTCCAAACCACAATGATTCCTTCTGTGGGACAGTCGAGACCTGTTGGATGGCTCCAGGACATCCCATAAGGAAGTTATTCAGAGCAGGGTTCTAAGGATGGATGCCTGGGCAGCCTGCCTCCCATTCCAGGTGTCTCATAGCGCCAAGGCAAGTTCAAGTTCGATCTGCTGGATCTAGGGGAGCAACCGAGGCGGGTGTGTTGAAATGGGTGAGTTGAGGATGGGTCATAATGTGCATTTGTGTCCATGTAGACCTTGGAATGGGGTGCTTGATCCGGGGCCTTGAGGGATGTTCATAACCGGAGGTTTTGATGGGCTCTAAAGAGTAAGTTTCCTATGTATAGAAGAGAATTGTTTTGATGAGTGCCTAAGGAATCTCCCATATGCTGGTATTGGAAACCAGGACTCTGAGGAGAGATGACTGGAAACAAAAGCAATCGAGATGATTAGGGCATAGGTGCCTGTCCGGTTCAATCTCTTTCCTGAGGATACGTGTCTAAGGATCTGAGGGGATGTAGTTGCTCAGCTTGTGTCAGATCGCCCCTGTTTGTCCTGGGCAGCCTATAATATTGGGATGGCTTCGGGAATTTGGAGTTTCTCCTACTCTATAGGGTTGTGGCCAATGGAATGGGCAGAAATCCCCTGGAGAGGGCAGGCACAGTTCTGAGTTTGGCTCTAGGGGCCCAGCCTTGAGGCTGTGTGGGCCAGGCCTGTGGGGACAAAAGTCTGAAAACACAAACTCTGCTTAGGATTGGGGACATAGGTATGGCACGCCCAATCTACAGACCGTGATAACACTTAGGGATATGAAAAAGGGTGAGTTTGAGGTGCTTGCTCAGGTTTTGTCTCTGGATTTGTGTCAACAATGTGGGTGGAATGCTGGCGTGGCCTCATGGGTTGTGGATGGCTTTCCTTCTCTGAGGATTTGACCCGATCCCAAGAGTTTGGGTACATTCTGTGGGATGGGGGGAGTCTTTTCTGTTTTTTATTTTATTTTATTTTATATTTTATTTTATGGACCTCAAGTGTCCCAATAAAAGAGGGATTCCAGAGCAGAGTCCTTGGGAGGGACAACTGGATATCCCCACCTCTGTTTAAGTTTGGGGGCCTAGGGGCATGGCAAGTCCAATAGGCGGGCTCTTGATTCAGACACTGAGAGGCCTTCCTTGAGGACAGGGCTCATGCTGAGGTTCACAATGCCTATTTGTGCCCAACAAGGCCCTCAAGCAGGGGAAGTGCCTCATGGGCCACGCTAGATTCTTCCACACTGAACGTTGGAGAATATGCCAACCACAAGGTTTCCAGCCATGGCGAAGGAAGAGTTGTGGTTTCTGCATCACGTTCACCCCTGGACAGTGTTTGGAGTTTAGGTCTAGGTTCTGAAACCCGAAAACTGAGGTTGGAAGAGATGAAGACCTAAAGACCTGATGGGTCCAATGTGCTCAGTGTGCGGCCAGCTGTAGAGCGTAGGTCTGGAGGTGTGGGCTCATGCTGTGTCAGACAAGGCATTAGACAGGGTAGACTGCATATTTGGGGTGCAGTCGAGTGGCGTTCAGTTGATCCTTATTCGGGTTTCTAGGTAGCTCCATAAGGCAACGTTTTTCTTCTGGAGGGCAGGCAGTGTGCTGCATTATGGCCCCAGTATTGCCAATCTGTAGGGCTTTTGGGGCAGGGGTGTGAGGACGGTAGTCTGAGAACACAAGCTAGGCTTAGTTTTGGGGGTGAGTGCACAGAAGGCACACTCTGCAGAGCTGAATCAAGATCTCATGCACCTGAAGTCAGGGCGAATATCAGACGTTTGCTCAGGTTGGAGTTTCTGTCCATGATGGCCCCTTTATAAAGTGGAGCGTCTCAAGAGGCCATGTAGATTTTCCCACAATGGGAGTTGTGAGATGCTCCAGACTGCAAAGATTCCTTCTGTGGGACACTTGAGACCTGTTGGATGGCACTAGGATGTCCCATGTGGAACGACTCCAGAGTAGGGTTCTAAGGATGGATGCCTGGGCAGCCCGCCTCCCATTCTAGTTGTCTCCTAGTAACAAGGCAGGTTTGATCTGCAGACCCTGGGGGAGAAACCAAGGGGGATGAGTTGACATGGACTCTCCCGACAATAGATCATAATGTGGGTTTAAGTCCATGGAGACCTTGGAATGGGGCGCTTGATCCGGGGCCCTGAAAGATTCTCCTAAACAGAGGTTTTTATAGAGCTCCAAAGAGTACATTTCCTATGTGGAGATGAGATTTTTCTGATGAGTGCCTCAGTAATCCCCCGTATTCTGGTATTGGAAACCAGGCCTCTGAGGAGAGATGCCTGGAAACAAAAGCAATGGATCTGATTAGAGCCTAAGTGCCTGTCCAGTTCAATCTTATTCTATGGGGATATCTGTCTCTGGGTCTGAGTGGAGGTAGTTTCCTAACTTGTGAAAGATCATCCCTGTTTGTCCTGGGCAGCCAACACTATTGGGATGGCCTCGGGGAGTTTGGAGGATTCTCCTAATCTATAGGGTTGTGGCCAAAGGAAATGGCAGAATTCCCCTGGAGAGGGAAGCCACAGTCCTGAGGTGTGTCTCCAGGGGCCCCAGCTTGGACGGTGTGTGGGCCAGGACTGTGGGGACAGAAGTCTGAAAACACAAACTCAGCTTAGGTTTGGGGATGTATGTATGAAGGCTCGATCTACAGACAGTAAGAATTTTGCGTGCTATGAACAAAGGGCGAGTATATGGCGCTTGCTCAAGCTTTTGTCTCTGGATATTGTGTCAACGGTGGCCGTGGAATGTCGGGGTGTCCTCAAGGGCCATGGACAATTCTTTCTCTGGTGATTTGGCCTGATCTCAAGGGGTTGGGATCATTCTGTGGATGGGAAGAGTCCTTTCTGTATTTTTTTTTTTTTTTTACCTCAGGTGTTCCACCAAATAGGGATTCCAGAGTAGAGCCCTGAGTAGGGGTGACTAGACATCTCGAACTCTGGTTGAGATTGGGGGACTAGGGGCTTGGCAAGCCCCATATGTGGGCTGTTGTTCCAGTCACTAAGAGGCTTTACATGAGGATAGGGCTCACGCTGAGGGTCACAATGTGTGTTTGTGCAAATTGTGGCCCTCAGGGATAGGTGGGGCCTCATAGTCCATGCTGCTTTCTCCTACTATGAACAATGGACAACATGCCAACCACTAGGTTACTTGCCAAGGCGAAGGAGAAGTTCTGATTCTTGCATCACGTTCACTCCTGAGCAGTGAGTGGAGATAAGGCCTAGGTTCTGCAGGTGAAAACTGAGGTTGGGTAGAGATGATGGCCTAAAGCCATTGTGGGTGTGATATGCTCTGTGTACGGCCAGCTTTCTGTGTGTTGGACTGGAGGTCTGCCCTCAGGCTGTGTCAGACAGGGCTTTAGTGCACAGGCTAGACTGTATAATTGGGGTATGGTCGCGTGGCATGCAGGTTGTTACTCATTTGGCGTTTCCGGTTAGCCCTATAGGGCAACATTTTTCTTCTGGAGGGCAGGCAGAGTGCTGCATTGTGTCTCCGGAATTGCCAAACTGGAGGGGTGTGGCCAGGATTGTGAGGAAGGAAGTCTGAAAACACAAGCTAGCACGAGTTTTGGGGCCAAGAGCATGGCAGGCCCACTCTGCAGAGGCTGAATCGAGATCTCCTGCAGGTGAGGTCAGGGCGAGTATCAGATGTTGCCTCAAGCTGGAGTTTGTGTCCAGGACGGCCCCTTCCTGAAGAGGGTGGGGGCGTCATGAGGCCAGGGAGGTTTCCCTAGGCTGGGAGTTGTGAGCTGCTCCAAACTTCAAAGTTTCCTTCTTCAGGACAGTCGAGTACTATTGGATGGTCCCTTGATGCCCCATACAGAAAGACTCGAGAGCAGGGGCCTAAGCATGGATGCCGAGACACGCCAACTCACCTTCCCATTGCCTGGTCGAGACAAGGCACGCTCAATCTGCGGGCTCTTGGGTGAGCTACCCAGAAGGCTGAGTTTAAATGGACTCTCCTGAGGATGAGTCATAATGTGGGTTGGTGGCCATGGAGACCTTGGAATGTGGTAGTAGCTAAGGGACTCGGCAGGATTCTCCAAACCGAAGGGCTTGACACAACTCCAACAAGGAAGCTTCCCATGTGGAGAGGAGAGGTCTTCTGTCTGGTGCCTCAGGAAAGCCCCGTATGCTGGTCTTCGAACCCAGGCCTCTGAGGAGTGATACCTGGACACCAAAGCAAGAGTTCATAATAGGGCCTAGGGGCCTGTCTGGTTCAATCTTCTGTCTCTGCGGATATCTGTCTGTGTGTCTGCATGGAGGTAGTAGTTGCTCAGCTTGTGTCATAATGCCCCTATTTGTCCAGTGCGGCTTGCGGTAGTGGGATGTCCTTGGGGACCTTGAGGTTTCTACTATTTTGTAGAGTTGTGGCCAATGGAATGGGCAGTTTCTTAGGAGAGAGCAGGCACAGTTCTGTGGTGTGTCTCCAGAGACCCCAGCCTGGAGGCTGTGTGGGCCATGGCTGTGCAGACAGACATCCAAAAACCCTAACTCAGCTCAGGTTTGGGGCCGAGGTTACGGCAGGCCTGATCTACAGTCCATGAGGGGAGCTCCTCTGGATATGAAAGAAGGGTGAGAGGGAGGCAGTCGCTCAGGCTTTTGTCTCTGGATGTTTTGTCCACAATGGCCGTTTAATGTAGGAGTTGCCTCATGGGTCGTAGAAGACTCCCTCTCTGGTAGTTTGTCCAGCCCCCAAGAGTTTGGGGTCATTCTGTGGGAAGGGAAGTGTCCTGTTTTCTGCTTCATGTCTCCCCCCAGTAGAGGGATTCTAGAGCATAGCAGTGGGTACTGACAACTGGAATACTTGCCCTCTGGTTAAGCCTGGGGGCCTATGGATATGACAAGCCCCATATGCAGGATCTTGGTCCAGCCACTGAAAGGCGTTACTTTAATACGGGACTCACGCTGCAGGTCACAATGCATGTCTGTGCCCTAGGCGGCCCTCAAGCACTGGCGTGGCCTTTCGGACAATGCAGGTTTTCCCACATTGAACGTTGGACAACATGCCAACCACAAGGTTTCTGGCCATGGGGAAGGAGGAATTCTAATTTCTGCATCACGTTCACCCCTGGGCAGTGATTGGAGAAAAGGTCTAGGTTCTGGAGCCTGAAAACCGAGGTTGGGAAGAGATGACGACCTAGAGCCATAGCGGGTCCTATGTGTCCAGTTTGGGGCCAGCTGTCTGGGTGTCGTTTGGGATGTCTTCTCTCAGGCTGTGCCAGACAGGGCATTAGAATACAGGGTGGGCTGTATAATTGCTTTACAATCGAGTGGCATGCATTAGAAAATCATTTGGGGTTTCTTATTAGCAGCATAGGGCAAAGTTTTTCTTCTGGAGTGCAGGCAGAGTGCTGCATTGTGGCATCGGAATTCCCAAACTGGAGGGCTTGTGGGCCAGGAGAGTGAGGACGGAAGTCTGAGAACACAAGCTAGGCTTAGGTTTCGGGGCAAGGACATGGCAGGCACACTCTGCAGAGCTGAATTGAGAGCTCATGCGTCTGAAGTCAGGTCGAGGTTCAGACTTTGGCTCAGGTTTGAGTTTCTGTCCATGTGGGCCCCTTCAGGAAGGGGGGGCATTATGAGGCCATGGGGGTTTTCCCACTATTGGAGTTGTGAGATGCTCCAAACTGCAAGGATTCCTTCTGTGGGACAATTAAGATTTGTTGGATGGCTCCAGGACGTCTTATAAGGTATTTTTCCAGAACAGGGTTCTAAGTATGGATGCCTGGGCAGCCAGCCTCACATTCCAATTGTCTCCTAGCAACAAGCAACGTTTGATCTGCTGTCTTGGGGTAGCAACAGAGGGGGCTGAGTTGAAATGGACTTTCCTGAGGATGGTCTTAATGTTGGTTTGAGTCCATGGAGACCTTGGTATGGGGCAGTGGCACCAGGGCCCTGAAGGATTCTCCTAACCAGAGGTTATGACAAAGCTCCAATGAGCAAGTTTTCCATGGGGAGACGAGATTTGTTCTTAATGGTGCCTCAGGAAACCACAATATGCTGGTATTGGAAACGAGGCCTCTGAGGAGAGATGCCTGGAAACCAAAGCAATGGATCTGATTAGGGCCTAGGGGCCTGTCCGGTTCAATATTCTTTTCTGGGGACATCTGTTGTCTGAGTGGAGGTAGTTGCTCAGCTGGTTTGAGATCACCCCTGTTTGTCCTGGGCGGCCTACACTATTGGGATGGCCTCAGTGACTTTGGAGGTTTTTCCTCATTTGCAAGGTTGTGGCCAATGGAATGGGAAGAATTCCCTTGAAAGGGAAGCACAGTCCTGAGGTGTGGCTCCAGGGACCCAAGTGTGGAGCGTGTGTGGTCCAGGGCTATTTGGACAAAAGTCTGAAAACACAAACTCCACTTAGGTTGGGGGATGTAGGTATGGCCGGCCCGATCTATAGACCGTGAGGAGAACTCTTCGGGATATGAACAAAGGGCGAATGTGAAGTGCTTGCTCATGCTTTTTTTTTTTTTTCTGGAAATGTGTCACCGATTGCCATGGAATGTCGGGGTGACCTCATGGGCCATCGATGAGACTCCTTTTCTGGGGATTTGACATCATCCCAAGAGTTTGGGGTCATTCTGTGGTAAGGGAGGAGGCCTTTCTGGTTTTTTTGTTTATTTATTTATTTATTTATTTTTTTACCTCATGTGGCCCACCAAAATAGGGATTCCAGAGCAGAATCGTGGGTTGGGGCAACTGGACAACCAGACCTCTGGTTAACATTGGGACTTAAGAACATGGCAATCCCCATATGTGGGCTCTTGGTCCAGACACTGAGAGGCCTTCCTTGAGGATAGGTCTCACACTGAGTTTCACAATGTGTTTTTGAGCCCAAGGAGCCCCTCATGTCAGGACGTGACCTAATGTACCATGCTGGTTTCTCCTACACTGAACGTTGCACAATATGGCAACCACAAGTTTTCTGGCCATGGGGAAGAAGGAGTTCTAATTTCTGCAAAACTTTCACTCCTGGACTGTGATTGGATTTAAGGTCTAGGTTCTGAAGCCTGAAAACTGAGGTTGGGAAGAGATGAAGACCTAAGGCCATGGTGTGTCTGATGTGCTCAGTGTTCGGCCAGCTGTTGAGTGTGGGTTGGGAGGTGCAGGCTCAGGCTGTGGCAGACAGGGAATTAATGCCCAGGCTAGACTGTATCATTGGGGTGCAGTCGAGTTTCGTGCAGGATGGTACTCATTTGTGGTTACTGGGTAGCCCCAAAGGGCAACGTTTTTCTTCTGGAGGGAAGACACAGTGCCACATAGTGGCTCCAGAATTCCCAAACTGGAAGGCTTGTGGGCCAGGAGTGTGAGGAAAAAATTCTGAGAACAAGAGCCAGACTTATATTTCGGGGTGAGGGGACGGCAGGCACCCTCTGCAGAGATGATTCGAGATCCCGTATGCCTGAAGACAGAGCTAGGATCAGACGTTGGCTTACGTCGGAGTTTCTGTCCATGACGGCCCCTTCATGAAGGGGACGGTGTCACGAGGACATGGAGGTTTTCCCACGATGGGAATTGTGAGATGCTCCAAACCACAATGATTCCTTCTGTGGGACAGTCGAGACCTGTTGGATGGCTCCAGGACATCCCATAAGGAAGTTATTCAGAGCAGGGTTCTAAGGATGGATGCCTGGGCAGCCTGCCTCCCATTCCAGGTGTCTCATAGCGCCAAGGCAAGTTCAAGTTCGATCTGCTGGATCTAGGGGAGCAACCGAGGCGGGTGTGTTGAAATGGGTGAGTTGAGGATGGGTCATAATGTGCATTTGTGTCCATGTAGACCTTGGAATGGGGTGCTTGATCCGGGGCCTTGAGGGATGTTCATAACCGGAGGTTTTGATGGGCTCTAAAGAGTAAGTTTCCTATGTATAGAAGAGAATTGTTTTGATGAGTGCCTAAGGAATCTCCCATATGCTGGTATTGGAAACCAGGACTCTGAGGAGAGATGACTGGAAACAAAAGCAATCGAGATGATTAGGGCATAGGTGCCTGTCCGGTTCAATCTCTTTCCTGAGGATACGTGTCTAAGGATCTGAGGGGATGTAGTTGCTCAGCTTGTGTCAGATCGCCCCTGTTTGTCCTGGGCAGCCTATAATATTGGGATGGCTTCGGGAATTTGGAGTTTCTCCTACTCTATAGGGTTGTGGCCAATGGAATGGGCAGAAATCCCCTGGAGAGGGCAGGCACAGTTCTGAGTTTGGCTCTAGGGGCCCAGCCTTGAGGCTGTGTGGGCCAGGCCTGTGGGGACAAAAGTCTGAAAACACAAACTCTGCTTAGGATGGGGACATAGGTATGGCACGCCCAATCTACAGACTGTGATAACACTTAGGGATATGAAAAAGGGTGAGTTTGAGGTGCTTGCTCAGGATTTGTCTCTGGATTTGTGTCAACAATGTGGGTGGAATGCTGGCGTGGCCTCATGGGTTGTGGATGGCTTTCCTTCTCTGAGGATTTGACCCGATCCCAAGAGTTTGGGTACATTCTGTGGGATGGGGGGAGTCTTTTCTGTTTTTTATTTTATTTTATTTTATATTTTATTTTATGTACCTCAAGTGTCCCAATAAAAGAGGGATTCCAGAGCAGAGTCCTTGGGAGGGACAACTGGATATCCCCACCTCTGTTTAAGTTTGGGGGCCTAGGGGCATGGCAAGTCCAATAGGCGGGCTCTTGATTCAGACACTGAGAGGCCTTCCTTGAGGACAGGGCTCATGCTGAGGTTCACAATGCCTATTTGTGCCCAACAAGGCCCTCAAGCAGGGGAAGTGCCTCATGGGCCACGCTAGATTCTTCCACACTGAACGTTGGAGAATATGCCAACCACAAGGTTTCCAGCCATGGCGAAGGAAGAGTTGTGGTTTCTGCATCAAGTTCACCCCTGGACAGTGTTTGGAGTTTAGGTCTAGGTTCTGAAACCCGAAAACTGAGGTTGGGAAGGGATGAAGACCTAAGGACCTGATGGGTCCAATGAGCTCAGTGTGCGGCCAGCTGTTGAGCGTAGGTCTGGAGGTGTGGGCTCATGCTGTGTCAGACAAGGCATTAGACAGGGTAGACTGCATATTTGGGGTGCAGTCGAGTGGCGTTCAGTTGATCCTTATTCGGGTTTCTAGGTAGCTCCATAAGGCAACGTTTTTCTTCTGGAGGGCAGGCAGTGTGCTGCATTATGGCCCCAGTATTGCCAATCTGTAGGGCTTTTGGGGCAGGGGTGTGAGGACGGTAGTCTGAGAACACAAGCTAGGCTTAGTTTTGGGGGTGAGTGCACAGAAGGCACACTCTGCAGAGCTGAATCAAGATCTCATGCACCTGAAGTCAGGGCGTATATCAGACGTTTGCTCAGGTTGGAGATTCTGTCCATGATGGCCCCTTTATAAAGTGGAGCGTCTCAAGAGGCCATGTAGATTTTCCCACAATGGGAGTTGTGAGATGCTCCAGACTGCAAAGATTCCTTCTGTGGGACACTTGAGACCTGTTGGATGGCACTAGGATGTCCCATGTGGAACGACTCCAGAGTAGGGTTCTAAGGATGGATGCCTGGGCAGCCCGCCTCCCATTCTAGTTGTCTCCTAGCAACAAGGCAGGTTTGATCTGCAGGCCCTGGGGGAGAAACCAAGGGGGTTGAGTTGACATGGACTCTCCCGACAATAGATCATAATGTGGGTTTAAGTCCATGGAGACCTTGGAATGGGGCGCTTGATCCGGGGCCCTGAAAGATTCTCCTAAACAGAGGTTTTTATAGAGCTCCAAAGAGTACATTTCCTATGTGGAGATGAGATTTTTCTGATGAGTGCCTCAGTAATCCCCCGTATTCTGGTATTGGAAACCAGGCCTCTGAGGAGAGATGCCTGGAAACAAAAGCAATGGATCTGATTAGAGCCTAAGTGCCTGTCCAGTTCAATCTTATTCTATGGGGATATCTGTCTCTGGGTCTGAGTGGAGGTAGTTTCCTAACTTGTGAAAGATCTTCCCTGTTTGTCCTGGGCAGCCAACACTATTGGGATGGCCTCGGGGTGTTTGGAGGATTCTCCTAATCTATAGGGTTGTGGCCAATGAAAATGGCAGAATTCCCCTGGAGAGGGAAGCCACAGTCCTGAGGTGTGTCTCCAGGGGCCCCAGCTTGGACGGTGTGTGGGCCAGGACTGTGGGGACAGAAGTCTGAAAACACAAACTCAGCTTAGGTTTGGGGATGTATGTATGAAGGCTCGATCTACAGACAGTAAGAATTTTCCGTGCTATGAACAAAGGGCGAGTATGTGGCGCTTGCTCAAGCTTTTGTCTCTGGATTTTGTGTCAACGGTGGCCGTGGAATGTCGGGGTGTCCTCAAGGGCCATGGGCAATTCTTTCTCTGGTGATTTGGCCTGATCACAAGGGGTTGGGATCATTCTGTGGATGGGAAGAGTCCTTTCTGTATTTTTTTTTTTTACCTCAGGTGTTCCACCAAATAGGGATTCCAGAGTAGAGCCCTGAGTAGGGGTGACTAGACATCTCGAACTCTGGTTGAGATTGGGGGACTAGGCTTGCCAAGCCCCATATGTGGGCTGTTGTTCCAGTCACTAAGAGGCTTTACATGAGGATAGGGCTCACGCTGAGGGTCACAATGTGTGTTTGTGCAAATTGTGGCCCTCAGGGATAGGTGGGGCCTCATAGTCCATGCTGCTTTCTCCTACTATGAACAATGGACAACATGCCAACCACTAGGTTACTTGCCAAGGCGAAGGAGAAGTTCTGATTCTTGCATCACGTTCACTCCTGAGCAGTGAGTGGAGATAACGCCTAGGTTCTGCAATGAAAACTGAGGTTGGGTAGAGATGATGGCCTAAAGCCATTGTGGGTGTGATATGCTCTGTGTACGGCCAGCTTTCTGTGTGTTGGACTGGAGGTCTGCCCTCAGGCTGTGTCAGACAGGGCTTTAGTGCACAGGCTAGACTGTATAATTGGGGTATGGTCGCGTGGCATGCAGGTTGTTACTCATTTGGCGTTTCCGGTTAGCCCTATAGGGCAACATTTTTCTTCTGGAGGGCAGGCAGAGTGCTGCATTGTGTCTCCAGAATTGCCAAACTGGAGGGGTGTGGCCAGGATTGTGAGGAAGGAAGTCTGAAAACACAAGCTAGCATGAGTTTTGGGGCCAAGAGCATGGCAGGCCCACTCTGCAGAGGCTGAATCGAGATCTCCTGCAGGTGAGGTCAGGGCGAGTATCAGATGTTGCCTCAAGCTGGAGTTTGTGTCCAGGACGGCCCCTTCCTGAAGGGGGTGGGGGCGTCATGAGGCCAGGGAGGTTTCCCTACGCTGGGAGTTGTGAGCTGCTCTGAACTTCAAAGTTTCCTTCTTCAGGACAGTCGAGTACTATTGGATGGTCCCTTGATGCCCCATACAGAAAGACTCGAGAGCAGGGGCCTAAGCATGGATGCCGAGACACGCCAACTCACCTTCCCATTGCCTGGTCGAGAGAAGGCACGCTCAATCTGTGGGCTCTTGGGTGAGCTACCCAGAAGGCTGAGTTTAAATGGACTCTCCTGAGGATGAGTCATAATGTGGGTTGGTGGCCATGGAGACCTTGGAATGTGGCAGTAGCTAAGGGACTCTGCAGGATTCTCCAACCCGAAGGGCTTGACACAACTCCAACAAGGAAGCTTCCCATGTGGAGAGGAGAGGTCTTCTGTCTGGTGCCTCAGGAAAGCCCCGTATGCTGGTCTTCGAACCCAGGCCTCTGAGGAGTGATACCTTGACACCAAAGCAAGAGTTCATAATAGGGCCTAGGGGCCTGTCTGGTTCAATCTTCTGTCTCTGCGGATATCTGTCTGTGTGTCTGCATGGAGGTAGTAGTTGCTCAGCTTGTGTCATAATGCCCCTATTTGTCCAGTGCGGCTTGCGGTAGTGGGATGTCCTTGGGGACCTTGAGGTTTCTACTATTTTGTAGAGTTGTGGCCAATGGAATGGGCAGTTTCTTAGGAGAGAGCAGGCACAGTTCTGTGGTGTGGCTCCAGAGACCCCAGCCTGGAGGCTGTGTGGGCCATGGCTGTGCAGACAGACATCCAAAAACCCTAACTCAGCTCAGGTTTGGGGCCGAGGTTACGGCAGGCCTGATCTACAGCCCATGAGGGGAGCTCCTCTGGATATGAAAGAAGGGTGAGAGGGAGGCAGTCGCTCAGGCTTTTGTCTCTGGATGTTTTGTCCACAATGTCCGTTTAATGTAGGAGTTGCCTCATGGGTCGTAGAAGTCTCCCTCTCTGGTAGTTTGTCCAGCCGCCAAGTGTTTGGGGTCATTCTGTGGGAAGGGAAGTGTCCGGTTTTCTGCCTCATGTGTCCCCTCAGTAGAGGGATTCTAGAGCATAGCAGTGGGTACTGACAACTGGAATACTCGCCCTCTGGTTAAGGCTGGGGGCCTATGGATATGACAAGCCCCATATGCAGGATCTTGGTCCAGCCACTGAGAGGCGTTACTTTAATAGGGGACTCACGCTGCAGGTCACAATGCATGTCTGTGCCCTAGGCGGCCCTCAAGCACTGGCGTGGCCTTTCGGACAATGTAGGTTTTCCCACATAGAACGTTGGACAACATGTCAACCACAAGGTTTCTGGCCATGGGGAAGGAGGAATTCTAATTTCTGCATCACGTTCACCCCTGGGCAGTGATTGGAGATAAGGTCTAGGTTCTGAAACCTGAAAACCGAGGTTGGGAAGAGATGACGACCTACAGCCATAGCGGGTCCTATGTGTCCAGGTTGGGGCCAGCTGTCTGGGTGTCGTTTGGGATGTCTTGTCTCAGGCTGTGCCAGACAGGGCATTAGAATACAGGGTGGGCTGTATAATTGCTTTACAATCGAGTGGCATGCATTAGAAAATCATTTGGGGTTTCTTATTAGCAGCATAGGGCAAAGTTTTTCTTCTGGAGGGCAGGCAGAGTGCTGCATTGTGGCTTCGGAATTCCCAAACTGGAGGGCTTGTGGGCCAGGAGAGTGAGGACGGAAGTCTGAGAACACAAGCTAGGCTTAGGTTTCGGGGCAAGGACATGGCAGGCACACTCTGCAGAGCTGAATTGAGATTTCATGCGTCTGAAGTCAGGTCCAGCTTCAGACTTTGGCTCAGGTTTGAGTTTCTGTCCATGTGGGCCCCTTCAGGAAGGGGGGGCATTATGAGGCCATGGGGGTTTTCCCACTATTGGAGTTGTGAGATGCTCCAAACCACAAGGATTCCTTCTGTGGGACAATTAAGATTTGTTGGATGGCTCCAGGACGTCTTATAAGGTATTTTTCCAGAACAGGGTTCTAAGTATGGATGCCAGGGTAGCCAGCCTCACATTCCAATTGTCTCCTAGCAACAAGCAAGGTTTGATCTGCTGTCTTGGGGTAGTAACAGAGGGGGCTGAGTTGAAATGGACTTTCCTGAGAATGGTCTTAACGTTGGTTTGAGTCCATGGAGACCTTGGTATGGGGCAGTGGCACCAGGGCCCTGAAGGATTCTCCTAACCAGAGGTTATGACAAAGCTCCAATGAGCAAGTTTTCCATGGGGAGACGAGATTTGTTTTTAATGGTGCCTCAGGAAACCACAATATGCTGGTATTGGAAACGAGGCCTCTGAGGAGAGATGCCTGGAAACCAAAGCAATGGATCTGATTAGGGCCTAGGGGCCTGTCCGGTTCAATATTCTTCTCTGGGGACATCTGTTGTCTGAGTGGAGGTAGTTGCTCAGCTGGTTTGAGATCACCCCTGTTTGTCCTGGGCGGCCTACACTATTGGGATGGCCTCAGTGACTTTGGAGGTTTTTCCTCATTTGCAAGGTTGTGGCCAATGGAATGGGAAGAATTCCCTTGAAAGGGAAGCACAGTCCTGAGGTGTGGCTCCAGGGACCCAAGGGTGGAGCGTGTGTGGTCCAGGGCTATTTGGACAAAAGTCTGAAAACACAAACTCCACTTAGGTTGGGGGATGTAGGTATGGCCGGCGCGATCTATAGACCGTGAGGAGAACTCTTCGGGATATGAACAAAGGGCGATGTGAGATGCTTGCTCACGCTTTTTTTTTTTTTTTTCTGGAAATGTGTCACCGATTGCCATGGAATGTCGGGGTGTCCTCATGGGCCATCGATGAGGCTCCCTTTCTGGGGATTTGACCTGATCCCAAGAGTTTGAGGTCATTCTGTGGGAAGGGAGGAGGCCTTTCTGTTTTTTTGTTTATTTTTTTTGTTTTTGTTTTTGTTTTTGTTTTTGTTTTTTTACCTCAGGTGGACCACCAAAAGAGGGATTCCAGAGCAGAGTCGTGGGTTGGGGCAACTGGACAACCAGACCTCTGGTTAACATTGGGACCTAAGAACATGGCAAGCCCCATATGTGGGCTCTTGGTCCAGACACTGAGAGGCTTTCCTTGAGGATAGGTCTCACACTGAGTTTCACAATGTGTTTTTGTGCCCAAGGAGCCCCTCAAGTCAGGGCGTGGCCTAATGTACCATGCTGGTTTCTCCTACACTGAACGTTGCACAATATGGCAACCACAAGTTTTCTGGCCATGGGGAAGAAGGAGTTCTAATTTCTGCCACACTTTCACTCCTGGACTGTGATTGGATTTAAGGTCTAGGTTCTGAAGCCTGAAAACTGAGGTTGGGAAGAGATGAAGACCTAAGGCCATGGTGTGTCTGATGTGCTCAGTGTTCGGCCAGCTGTTGAGTGTGGGTTGGGAGGTGCAGGCTCAGGCTGTGGCAGACAGGGAATTAGTGCCCAGGCTAGACTGTATCATTGGGGTGCAGTCGAGTTTCGTGCAGGATGGTACTCATTTGTGGTTACTGGGTAGCCCCAGAGGGCAACGTTTTTCTTCTGGAGGGAAGACACAGTGCCACATAGTGGCTCCAGAATTCCCAAACTGGAAGGCTTGTGGGCCAGGAGTGTGAGGAAAAAATTCTGAGAACACAAGCCAGACTTAGATTTCGGGGTGAGGGGACGGCAGGCACCCTCTGCAGAGATGATTTGATATCCTGTATACCTGAAGATAGAGCTAGGATCAGACGTTGGCTTAGGTCGAAGTTTCTGTCCATGACGGCCCCTTCATGAAGGGGACGGTGTCACGAGGACATGGAGGTTTTCCCACGATGGGAATTGTGAGATGCTCCAAACCGCAATGATTCCTTCTGTGGGACAGTCGAGACCTGTTGGATGGCTCCAGGACATCCCATAAGGAAGTTATCCAGAGCAGGGTTCTAAGGATGGATGCCTGGGCAGCCTGCCTCCCATTCCGGGTGTCTCATAGAGCCAAGGCAAGTTCGATCTGCTGGATCTACGGGAGCATCCGAGGCGGGTGTGTTGAAATGGGTGAGTTGAGGATGGGTCATAATGTGCATTTGTGTCCATGTAGACCTTGGAATGGGGTGCTTGAACCGGGGCCTTGAGGGATGTTCATAACAGGAGGTTTTGATGGAGTTCTAAAGAGTATGTTTCCTATGTAGAGAGGAGAATTGTTTTGATGAGTGCCTAAGGAATCTCCCATATGCTGGTATTGGAATCCAGGCCTCTGAGGAGAGATGACTGGAATCAAAAGCAATGGATCTGATTAGGGCCTAAGTGCCTGTCCAGTTCAATCTTATTCTATGGGGATATCTGTCTCTGGGTCTGAGTGGAGGTAGTTTCCTAAGTTGTGAAAGATTATCCCAGTGTGTCCTGGGCAGCCAACACTATTCGGATGGCCTCGGGGAGTTCGGAGGATTCTCCTAATCTATTGGGTTGTGGCCAATGGAAATGGCAGAATTCCCCTGGAGAGGGAAGCCACAGTCCTGAGGTGTGTCTCCAGGGGCCCCAGCTTGGATGGTGTGTGGGCCAGGCCTGTGGGGACAGAAGTCTGAAAACACAAACTCAGCTTAGGTTTGGGGATGTATGTATGAAGGCTCGATCTACAGAACGTGAGAATTTTCCGGGCTATGAACAAAGGGCGAGTATGTGGCGATTGCTCAGGCTTTTGTCTCTGGATTTTGTGTCAACGGTGGCCGTGGAATGTCGGGATGTCCTCAAGGGCCATGGACAATTCTTTCTCTGGTGATATGGCCTGATCCCAAGGGGTTGGGATCATTCTGTGGATGGGAAGAGTCCTTTCTGTATTTTTTTTTTTTTACCTCAGGTGTCCCACCAAAATGGGATTCCAGAGTAGAGCCCTGAGTAGGGGTGACTAGTCATCTCGAACTCTGGTTGAGATTGGGGGACTAGAGGCTTGGCAAGCCCCATATGTGGGCTGTTGTTCCAGTCACTAAGAGGCTTTACATGAGGATAGGGCTCACGCTGAGGGTCACAATGTGTGTTTGTGCATATTGTGGCCCTCAGGGTTAGGTGGGGCCTCATAGTCCATGCTGCTTTCTCCTACAATAAACATTGGACAACATGCCAACCACTAGGTTACTTGCCAAGGCGAAGGAGAAGTTCTGATTCTTGCATCACATTCATTCCAGAGCAGTGAGTGGAGATAAGGTCTAGGTTCTGAAGGTGAATACTGAGGTTGGGTAGAGATGATGGCCTAAAGCCATTGCGGGTGTGATATGCTCTGTGTACGGCCAGCTTTCTGGGTGTTGGACTGGAGGTCTGCCCTCAGGCTGTGTCAGACAGGGCTTTAGTGCACAGGCTAGACTGTATAATTGGGGTATGGTCGAGTGGCATGCAGGTTGTTACTCATTTGGCGTTTCCGGTTAGCCCTATAGGGCAACATTTTTCTTCTGGAGAGCAGGCAGAGTGCTGCATTGCGTCTCCGGAATTGCCAAACTGGAGGGGTGTGGCCAGGATTGTGAGGAAGGAAGTCTGAAAACACAAGCTAGCACGAGTTTTGGGGCCAAGAGCATGGCAGGCCCACTCTGCAGAGGCTGAATCGAGATCTCCTGCAGGTGAGGTCAGGGCGAGTATCAGATGTTGCCTCAAGCTGGAGTTTGTGTCCATGACGGCCCCTTCCTGAAGGGGGTGGGGACGTCATGAGGCCAGGGATGTTTCCCTACGCTGGGAGTTGTGAGCTGCTCCAAACATCAAAGTTTCCTTCTTCAGGACAGTCGAGTACTATTGGATGGTTCCAGGATGCCCCATACAGAAAGACTCGAGAGCAGGGGCCTAAGCATGGATGCCGAGAAACGCCAACTCACCTTCCCATTGCTTGGTCGAGAGAAGGCACGCTCAATCTGTGGGCTCTTGGGTGAGCTACCCAGAAGGCTGAGTTTAAATGGACTCTCCTGAGGATGAGTCATAATGTGGGTTGGTGGCCATGGAGACCTTGGAATGTGGCAGTAGCTAAGGGACTCTGCAGGATTCTCCAACCCGAAGGGCTTGACACAACTCCAACAAGGAAGCTTCCCATGTGGAGATGAGAGGTCTTCTGTCTGGTGCCTCAGGAAAGCCCCGTATGCTGGTCTTCGAACCCAGGTCTCTGAGGAGTGATACCTTGACACCAAAGCAAGAGTTCATAATAGGGCCTAGGGGCCTGTCTGGTTCAATCTTCTGTCTCTGCGGATATCTGTCTGTGTGTCTGCATGGAGGTAGTAGTTGCTCAGCTTGTGTCATAATGCCCCTATTTGTCCAGTGCGGCTTGCGGTAGTGGGATGTCCTTGGGGACCTTGAGGTTTCTACTATTTTGTAGAGTTGTGGCCAATGGAATGGGCAGTTTCTTAGGAGAGAGCAGGCACAGTTCTGTGGTGTGGCTCCAGAGACCCCAGCCTGGAGGCTGTGTGGGCCATGGCTGTGCAGACAGACATCCAAAAACCCTAACTCAGCTCAGGTTTGGGGCCGAGGTTACGGCAGGCCTGATCTACAGCCCATGAGGGGAGCTCCTCTGGATATGAAAGAAGGGTGAGAGGGAGGCAGTCGCTCAGGCTTTTGTCTCTGGATGTTTTGTCCACAATGTCCGTTTAATGTAGGAGTTGCCTCATGGGTCGTAGAAGTCTCCCTCTCTGGTAGTTTGTCCAGCCGCCAAGTGTTTGGGGTCCTTCTGTGGGAAGGGAAGTGTCCGGTTTTCTGCCTCATGTCTCCCCCCAGTAGAGGGATTCTAGAGCATAGCAGTGGGTACTGACAACTGGAATACTCGCCCTCTGGTTAAGGCTGGGGGCCTATGGATATGACAAGCCCCATATGCAGGATCTTGGTCCAGCCACTGAGAGGCGTTACTTTAATACGGGACTCACGCTGCAGGTCACAATGCATGTCTGTGCCCTAGGCGGCCCTCAAGCACTGGCGTGGCCTTTCGGACAATGTAGGTTTTCCCACATAGAACGTTGGACAACATGTCAACCACAAGGTTTCTGGCCATGGGGAAGGAGGAATTCTAATTTCTGCATCACGTTCACCCCTGGGCAGTGATTGGAGATAAGGTATAGGTTCTGAAACCTGAAAACCGAGGTTGGGAAGAGATGACGACCTACAGCCATAGCGGGTCCTATGTGTCCAGGTTGGGGCCAGCTGTCTGGGTGTCGTTTGGGATGTCTTGTCTCAGGCTGTGCCAGACAGGGCATTAGAATACAGGGTGGGCTGTATAATTGCTTTACAATCGAGTGGCATGCATTAGAAAATCATTTGGGGTTTCTTATTAGCAGCATAGGGCAAAGTTTTTCTTCTGGAGGGCAGGCAGAGTGCTGCATTGTGGCTTCGGAATTCCCAAACTGGAGGGCTTGTGGGCCAGGAGAGTGAGGACGGAAGTCTGAGAACACAAGCTAGGCTTAGGTTTCGGGGCAAGGACATGGCAGGCACACTCTGCAGAGCTGAATTGAGAGCTCATGCGTCTGAAGTCAGGTCCAGCTTCAGACTTTGGCTCAGGTTTGAGTTTCTGTCCATGTGGGCCCCTTCAGGAAGGGGGGGCATTATGAGGCCATGGGGGTTTTCCCACTATTGGAGTTGTGAGATGCTCCAAACCACAAGGATTCCTTCTGTGGGACAATTAAGATTTGTTGGATGGCTCCAGGACGTCTTATAAGGTATTTTTCCAGAACAGGGTTCTAAGTATGGATGCCAGGGTAGCCAGCCTCACATTCCAATTGTCTCCTAGCAACAAGCAAGGTTTGATCTGCTGTCTTGGGGTAGTAACAGAGGGGGCTGAGTTGAAATGGACTTTCCTGAGAATGGTCTTAACGTTGGTTTGAGTCCATGGAGACCTTGGTATGGGGCAGTGGCACCAGGGCCCTGAAGGATTCTCCTAACCAGAGGTTATGACAAAGCTCCAATGAGCAAGTTTTCCATGGGGAGACGAGATTTGTTTTTAATGGTGCCTCAGGAAACCACCATATGCTGGTATTGGAAACGAGGCCTCTGAGGAGAGATGCCTGGAAACCAAAGCAATGGATCTGATTAGGGCCTAGGGGCCTGTCCGGTTCAATATTCTTCTCTGGGGACATCTGTTGTCTGAGTGGAGGTAGTTGCTCAGCTGGTTTGAGATCACCCCTGTTTGTCCTGGGCGGCCTACACTATTGGGATGGCCTCAGTGACTTTGGAGGTTTTTCCTCATTTGCAAGGTTGTGGCCAATGGAATGGGAAGAATTCCCTTGAAAGGGAAGCACAGTCCTGAGCTGTGGCTCCAAGGACCCAAGTGTGGAGCGTGTGTGGTCCAGGGCTATTTGGACAAAAGTCTGAAAACACAAACTCCACTTAGGTTGGGGGATGTAGGTATGGCCGGCGCGATCTATAGACCGTGAGGAGAACTCTTCGGGATATGAACAAAGGGCGATGTGAGATGCTTGCTCACGCTTTTTTTTTTTTTTCTGGAAATGTGTCACCGATTGCCATGGAATGTCGGGGTGTCCTCATGGGCCATCGATGAGGCTCCCTTTCTGGGGATTTGACCTGATCCCAAGAGTTTGAGGTCATTCTGTGGGAAGGGAGGAGGCCTTTCTGTTTTTTTGTTTATTTTTTTTGTTTTTGTTTTTGTTTTTGTTTTTGTTTTTTTACCTCAGGTGGACCACCAAAAGAGGGATTCCAGAGCAGAGTCGTGGGTTGGGGCAACTGGACAACCAGACCTCTGGTTAACATTGGGACCTAAGAACATGGCAAGCCCCATATGTGGGCTCTTGGTCCAGACACTGAGAGGCTTTCCTTGAGGATAGGTCTCACACTGAGTTTCACAATGTGTTTTTGTGCCCAAGGAGCCCCTCAAGTCAGGGCGTGGCCTAATGTACCATGCTGGTTTCTCCTACACTGAACGTTGCACAATATGGCAACCACAAGTTTTCTGGCCATGGGGAAGAAGGAGTTCTAATTTCTGCCACACTTTCACTCCTGGACTGTGATTGGATTTAAGGTCTAGGTTCTGAAGCCTGAAAACTGAGCTTGGGAAGAGATGAAGACCTAAGGCCATGGTGTGTCTGATGTGCTCAGTGTTCGGCCAGCTGTTGAGTGTGGGTTGGGAGGTGCAGGCTCAGGCTGTGGCAGACAGGGAATTAGTGCCCAGGCTAGACTGTATCATTGGGGTGCAGTCGAGTTTCGTGCAGGATGGTACTCATTTGTGGTTACTGGGTAGCCCCAGAGGGCAACGTTTTTCTTCTGGAGGGAAGACACAGTGCCACATAGTGGCTCCAGAATTCCCAAACTGGAAGGCTTGTGGGCCAGGAGTGTGAGGAAAAAATTCTGAGAACACAAGCCAGACTTAGATTTCGGGGTGAGGGGACGGCAGGCACCCTCTGCTGAGATGATTTGATATCCTGTATACCTGAAGACAGAGCTAGGATCAGACGTTGGCTTAGGTCGAAGTTTCTGTCCATGACGGCCCCTTCATGAAGGGGACGGTGTCACGAGGACATGGAGGTTTTCCCACGATGGGAATTGTGAGATGCTCCAAACCGCAATGATTCCTTCTGTGGGACAGTCGAGACCTGTTGGATGGCTCCAGGACATCCCATAAGGAAGTTATCCAGAGCAGGGTTCTAAGGATGGATGCCTGGGCAGCCTGCCTCCCATTCCGGGTGTCTCATAGAGCCAAGGCAAGTTCGATCTGCTGGATCTACGGGAGTATCCGAGGCGGGTGTGTTGAAATGGGTGAGTTGAGGATGGGTCATAATGTGCATTTGTGTCCATGTAGACCTTGGAATGGGGTGCTTGAACCGGGGCCTTGAGGGATGTTCATAACAGGAGGTTTTGATGGAGTTCTAAAGAGTATGTTTCCTATGTAGAGAGGAGAATTGTTTTGATGAGTGCCTAAGGAATCTCCCATATGCTGGTATTGGAAACCAGGCCTCTGAGGAGAGATGACTGGAATCAAAAGCAATGGATCTGATTAGGGCCTAAGTGCCTGTCCAGTTCAATATTATTCTATGGGGATATCTGTCTCTGGGTCTGAGTGGAGGTAGTTTCCTAAGTTGTGAAAGATCATCCCAGTGTGTCCTGGGCAGCAAACACTATTCGGATGGCCTCGGGGAGTTTGGAGGATTCTCCTAATCTATAGGGTTGTGGACAATGGAAATGGCAGAATTCCCCTGGAGAGGGAAGCCACAGTCCTGAGGTGTGTCTCCAGGGGCCCCAGCTTGGATGGTGTGTGGGCCAGGCCTGTGGGGACAGAAGTCTGAAAACACAAACTCAGCTTACGTTTGGGGATGTATGTATGAAGGCTCGATCTACAGAACGTGAGAATTTTCCAGGCTATGAACAATGGGCGAGTATGTGGCGATTGCTCAGGCTTTTGTCTCTGGATTTTGTGTCAACGGTGGCCGTGGAATGTCAGGATGTCCTCAAGGGCCATGGACAATTCTTTCTCTGGTGATATGGCCTGATCCCAAGTGGTTGGGATCATTCTCTGGATTGGAAGAGTCCTTTCTGTGTATATATATATATACATATATATATATATGTTTTTTTTTTTTTTTTTTTTTTTTTACCTCAGGTGTCCCACCAAAATGGGATTCCAGAGTAGAGCCCTGAGTAGGGGTGACTACTCATCTCGAACTCTGGTTGAGATTGGGGGACTAGGGGTTTGGCAAGCCCCATATGTGGGCTGTTGTTCCAGTCACTAAGAGGCTTTACATGAGGATAGGGCTCACGCTGAGGGTCACAATGTGTGTTTGTGCAAATTGTGGCCCTCAGGGATAGGTGGTGCCTCATAGTCCATGCTGCTTTCTCCTACAATGAACATTGGACAACATGCCAACCACTAGGTTACTTGCCAAGCCGAAGGAGAAGTTCTGATTCTTGCATCACATTCATTCCTGAGCAGTGAGTGGAGATAAGGTCTAGGTTCTGAAGGTGAAAACTGAGGTTGGTTAGAGATGATGGCCTAAAGCCATTGTGGGTGTGATATGCTCTGTTTACGGCCAGCTTTCTGGGTGTTGGATGGAGGTCTGCCCTCAGGCTGTGTCAGACAGGGCTTTAGTGTACAGGCTAGACTGTATAATTGGGGTATGGTCGAGTGGCATGCAGGTTGTTACTCATTTGGCGTTTCCGGTTAGCCCTATAGGGCAACATTTTTCTTCTGGAGGGCAGGCAGAGTGCTGCATTGTGTCTCCAGAATTGCCAAACTGGAGGGGTGTGGCCAGGTTTGTGAGGAAGGAAGTCTGAAAACACAAGCTAGCACTAGTTTTGGGGCCAAGAGCATGGCAGGCCCACTCTGCAGAGGCTGAATCGAGATCTCCTGCAGGTGAGGTCAGGGCGAGTAACAGATGTTGCCTCAAGCTGGAGTTTGTGTCCAGGACGGCCCCTTCCTGTAGAGGGTGGGGGCGTCATGAGGCCAGGGAGGTTTCCCTAGGCTGGGAGTTGTGAGCTGCTCCAAACTTCAAAGTTTCCTTCTTCAGGACAGTCGAGTACTATTGGATGGTCCCTTGATGCCCCATACAGAAAGACTCGAGAGCAGGGGCCTAAGCATGGATGCCGAGACACGCCAACTCACCTTCCCATTGCCTGGTCGAGACAAGGCACGCTCAATCTGTGGGCTCTTGGGTGAGCTACCCAGAGGCTGAGTTTAAATGGACTCTCCTGAGGATGAGTCATAATGTGGGTTGGTGGCCATGGAGACCTTGGAATGTGGCAGTAGCTAAGGGACTCGGCAGGATTCTCCAACCCGAAGGGCTTGACACAACTCCAACAAGGAAGCTTCCCATGTGGAGATGAGAGGTCTTCTGTCTGGTGCCTCAGGAAAGCCCCGTATGCTGGTCTTCGAACCCAGGCCTCTGAGGAGTGATACCTGGACACCAAAGCAAGAGTTCATAATAGGGCCTAGAGGCCTGTCTGGTTCAATCTTCTGTCTCTGCGGATATCTGTCTGTGTGTCTGCATGGAGGTAGTAGTTGCTCAGCTTGTGTCATAATGCGCCTATTTGTCCAGTGCGGCTTGCGGTAGTGGGATGTCCTTGGGGACCTTGAGGTTTCTACTATTTTGTAGAGTTGTGGCCAATGGAATGGGCAGTTTCTTAAAAGAGAGCAGGCACAGTTCTGTGGTGTGGCTCCAGAGACCCCATCCTGGAGGCCGTGTGGGCCATGGCTGTGCAGACAGACATCCAAAAACCCTAACTCAGCTCAGGTTTGGGGCTGAGGTTACGGCAGGCCTGATCTACAGTCCATGAGGGGAGCTCCTCGGGATATGAAAGAAGGGTGAGAGGGAGGCAGTCGCTCAGGCTTTTGTCTCTGGATGTTTTGTCCACAATGGCCGTTTAATGTAGGAGTTGCCTCATGGGTCGTAGAAGTCTCCCTCTCTGGTAGTTTGTCCAGCCCCCAAGAGTTTGGGGTCATTCTGTGGGAAGGGAAGTGTCCTGTTTTCTGCTTCATGTGTTCCCCCAGGAGAGGGATTCTAGAGCATAGCAGTGGGTACTGACAACTGGAATACTCGCCCTCTGGTTAAGTTTGGGGGCCTATGGATATGACAAGCCCCATATGCAGGATCTTGGTCCAGCCACTGAGAGGCGTTACTTTAATACGGGACTCACGCTGCAGGTCACAATGCATGTCTGTGCCCTAGGCGGCCCTCAAGCACTGGCGTGTCCTTTCGGACAATGCAGGTTTTCCCACATTGAACGTTGGACAACATGCCAACCACAAGGTTTCCGGCCATGGGGAAGGAGGAATTCTAATTTCTGCATCACGTTCACCCTTGGGCAGTGATTGGAGATAAGGTCTAGGTTCTGAAACCTGAAAACCGAGGTTGGGAAGAGATGACGACCTACAGCCATAGCGGGTCCTATGTGTCCAGGTTGGGGCCAGCTGTCTGGGTGTCGTTTGGGATGTCTTGTCTCAGGCTGTGCCAGACAGGGCATTAGTATACAGGGTGGGCTGTATAATTGCTTTACAATCGAGTGGCATGCATTAGAAAATCATTTGGGGTTTCTTATTAGCAGCATAGGGCAAAGTATTTCTTCTGGAGGGCAGGCAGAGTGCTGCATTGTGGCTTCGGAATTCCCAAACTGGAGGGATTGTGGGCCAGGAGAGTGAGGACAGAAGTCTGAGAACACAAGCTAGGCTTAGGTTTCAGGGCAAGGACATGGCAGGCACACTCTGCAGAGCGGAATTGAGATCTCATGCGTCTGAAGTCAGGTCGAGGTTCAGACTTTGGCTCAGGTTTGAGTTTCTGCCCATGTGGGCCCCTCAGGAAGGGGGGGCATTATGATGCCATGGTGGTTTTCCCACTATTGGAGTTGTGAGATGCTCCAAACCGCAAGGATTCCTTCTGTGGGACAATTAAGATTTGTTGGATGGCTCCAGGACGTCTTATAAGGTATTTTTCCAGAAAAGCGTTCTAAGTATGGATGCCTGGGCAGCCAGCCTCACATTCTAATTGTCTCCTAGCAACAATAAACGTTTGATCTGCTGTCTTGGGGTAGCAACTGAGGGGGCTGAGTTTAAAAGGACCTTCCTGAGGATGGTCTTAATGGTGGTTTGAGTCCATGGAGACCTTGGTATGGGGCAGTGGCACCAGGGCCCTGAAGGATTCTCCTAACCAGAGGTTATGACAAAGCTCCAATGAGCAAGTTTTCCATGGGGAGACGAGATTTGTTTTTAATGGTGCCTCAGGAAACCACCGTATGCTGGTATTGGAAACGAGGCCTCTGAGGAGAGATGCCTGGAAACCAAAGCAATGGATCTGATTAGGGCCTAGGGGTCTGACCGGTTCAATATTCTTCTCTGGGGACATCTGTTGTCTGAGTGGAGGTAGTTGCTCAGCTGGTTTGAGATCACCCCTGTTTGTCCTGGGCGGCCTACACTAATGGGATGGCCTCGGTGACTTTGGAGGTTTTTTCTCATTTGCAAGGTTGTGGCCAATGGAATGGGAAGAATTCCCTTGAAAGGGAAGCACAGTCCTGAGGTGTGGCTCCAGGGACCGAAGTGTGGAGCGTGTGTGGTCCAGGGCTATTTGGACAAAAGTCTGAAAACAGAAACTCCACTTAGGTTGGGGGATGTAGGTATGGCCGGCCCGATCTATAGACCGTGAGGAGAACTCTTCGGGATATGAACAAAGGGCGATGTGAGATGCTTGCTCATGCTTTTTTTTTTTTTTTCTGGAAATGTGTCACCGATTGCCATGGAATGTCGGGGTGTCCTCATGGGCCATCGATGAGGCTCCCTTTCTGGGGATTTGACCTGATCCCAAGAGTTTGGGTTCATTCTGTGGGAAGGGAGGAGGCCTTTCTGGTGTTTTTGTTTATTTATTTATTTATTTATTTATTTATTTATTTTTTTTACCTCAGGTGGACCACCAAAAGAGGGATTCCAGAGCAGAGTCGTGGGTTGGGGCAACTGGACAACCAGACCTCTGGTTAACATTGGGACCTAAGAACATGGCAAGCCCCATATGTGGGCTCTTGGTCCAGACACTGAGAGGCCTTCCTTGAGGATAGGTCTCACACTGAGTTTCACAATGTGTTTTTGTGCCCAAGGAGCCCCTCAAGTCAGGGGGTGGCCTAATGTACCATGCTGGTTTCTCCTACACTGAACGTTGCACAATATGGCAACCACAAGTTTTCTGGCCATGGGGAAGAAGGAGTTCTAATTTCTGCCACACTTTCACTCCTGGACTATGATTGGATTTAAGGTCTAGGTTCTGAAGCCTGAAAACTGAGGTTGGGAAGAGATGAAGCCCTAAGGCCATGGTGTGTCTGATGTGCTCAGTGTTCGGCCTGCTGTTGAGTGTGGGTTGGGAGGTGCTGGCTCAGGCTGTGGCAGACAGGGAATTAGTGCCCAGGCTAGACTGTATCATTGGGGTGCAGTCGAGTTTCGTGCAGGATGGTACTCTTTTGTGGTTACTGGGTAGCCCCAGAGGGCAACGTTTTTCTTCTGGAGGGAAGACACAGTGTCACATACTGGCTCCAGAATTCCCAAACTGGAAGGCTTGTGGGCCAGGGGTGTGAGGAAAAAATTCTGAGAACACAAGCCAGACTTAGATTTCGGGGTGAGGGGACGGCAGGCACCCTCTGCAGAGATGATTCGAGATCCCGTATACCTGAAGACAGAGCTAGGATCAGACGTTGGCTTAGGTCGGAGTTTCTGTCCATGATGGCCCCTTCATGAATGGGAGGGTGTCACGAGGACATGGAGTTTTTCCCACGATTTGAATTGTGAGATGCTCCAAACCGCAATGATTCCTTCTGTGGGACAGGTGAGACCGGTGGATGGCTCCAGGACATCCCATAAGGAAGTTATCCAGAGCAGGGTTCTAAGGATGGATGCCTGGGCAGCCTGCCTCCCATTCCAGGTGTCTCATAGAGCCAAGGCAAGTTCGATCTGCCTGATCTAGTGGAGCAACCGAATCGGGTGTGTTGAAATGGGTGAGTTGAGGATGGGTCATAATGTGCATTTGTGTCCATGGAGACCTTGGAATGGGGTCTTGATCCGGGTCCTTGAGGGATGTTCATAACCGGAGGTTTTGATGGAGCTCTAAAGAGTATGTTTCCTATGTAGAGAAGAGAATTGTGAATTGATGAGTGCCTAAGGTATCTCCCATATGCTGGTATTGGAAACCAGGTCTCTGAGGAGAGATGACTGGAAACAAAAGCTATGGATATGATTAGAGCCTAGGTGCCTGTCCGGTTCAATCTCTTTGCTGGGGATACGTGTCTAAGTATCTGAGGTGAGGTAGTTGCTCAGATTGTGTCAGATCGCCCCTGTTTTCCTGGGTGACCTATAATATTGGAATGGCCTCGGGACTTTGGAGTTTCTCCTAATCTATAGGGTTGTGGTCAATGGAATGGGCAGAAATCCCCTGGAGAGGGCAGGCAAAGTTCTGAGTTTGGCTCTAGGGGCCCAACTTTGAGGGTGTGTGGGCCAGGCCTGTGGAGCAAAAATCTGAAAACACAAACTCCGCTTAGGATTGCGGACATAGTTATGGCATGCCCAATCTACAGACCGTGATAACACTTCAGGATATGAAAAAGTGTGAGTTTGAGGTGATTGCTCAGATTTTGTCTCTGTATTTGTGTCAACAATGTGGGTGGAATGCTGGCGTTGCCTCATGGGTTGTGGACGGCTTTCCTTCTCTGAGGATTTGACCCAATCCCAAGAGTTTGTGTATGTTCTGTGGGATGGGAGGAGTCCTTTCTGTTTTTTATTTTATTTTATTTTATTTTTTGTACCTCATGTGTCCCAATAAAGGAGGAATTCAAGAGCAGAGTCCTCGGGAGGGACAACTGGGCAACCCCACCCATGTTTTAGTTTGGGGGCCTAGGGGCATGGCATGTCCAATATGTGGGCTCTTGATTCAGACACTGAGAGGCCTTCCTTGAGGACAGGGCTCATGCTGAGGGTCACAATGCCTATTTGTGCCAACAAGGCCCTCAAGCATGGGAAGGGCCTCATGGGCCACGCTGGATTCTCCGACACTGAACGTTGGAGAATATGCCAACCACAAGGTTTCTGGCCATGGCGAAGGAAGAGTTGTGACTTCTGCATCACGTTAACCCCTGGACAGTGATTGGAGTTTAGGTCTAGGTTCTGAAACCTGAAAACCGAGGTTGGGAAGAGATGAAGACCTAAGGACCGGTTGGGTCCAATGAGCTCAGTGTGCGGCCAGCTGTTGAGCGTAGGTCTGGAGGTGTGGGCTCATGCTGTGTCAGACAAGGCATTAGACAGGGTAGACTGAATATTTGGGGTGCAGTCGAGTGGCGTTCAATTGATCCTCATACGGGTCTCTAGGTAGTTCCATAAGGCAACGTTTTTTCTCTGGGAGGGCAGGCAGAGTGCTGCATTGTGGCCCCAGTATTGCCAAACTGTAGGGCTTTTGGGGCAGGGGTGTGAGGACTGTAGTCTGAGAACACAAGCTAGGCTTAGTTTTGGGGGTGAGGGCACAGAAGGCACACTCTGCAGAGCTGAATCATGATCTCATGCACCTGAAGTCAGGGCGAATATCAGACGTTTGCTCAGGTTGGAGTTTCTGTCCATGATGGCCCCTTTATAAAGTGGAGCGTCTCAAGAGGCCATGTAGATTTTCCCACAATGGGAGTTCTGAGATGCTCCAGACTGCAAAGATTCCTTCTGTGGGACACTTGAGACCTGTTGGATGGATCTAGGATGTCCCATATGGAATGACTCCAGAGTAGGGTTCTAAGGATTGATGCCTAGGCAGCCCACCTCCCATTCTAGTTGTCTCCTAGCGACAAGGCAGGTTTGATCTGCGGGCCCTGGGGGAGAAACCAAGGGGGTTGAGTTGACATGGACGCTCCCGAGGATAGATCATAATGTGGTTTTAAGTCCATGGAGACCCTGGAATGGGGCGCTTGATCCGGGGCCCTGAAAGATTCTCCTAAACAGAGGTTTTTATAGAGCTCCAAAGAGTACATTTCCTATGTGGAGACGAGATTTTTCTGATGAGTGCCTCAGTAATCCCCCTATGCTGGTATTGGAAACCAGGCCTCTGAGGAGAGATGCCTGGAAACAAAAGCAATGGATCTGATTAGGGCCTATGTGCCTGTCCAGTTCAATATTATTCTATGGGGATATCTGTCTCTGGCTCTGAGTGGAGGTAGTTTCCTAACTTGTGAAAGATCATCCCTGTTTGTCCTGGGCAGCCAACACTATTCGGATGGCCTCGGGGAGTTTGGAGGTTTCTCCTAATCTATAAGGTTGTGGCCAATGGAAATGGCAGAATTCCCCTGGAGAGGGAAGCCACAGTCCTGAGGGGTGGCTCCAGGGGCCCCAGCTTGGATGGTGTGTGGGCGAGGCCTGTGGGGACAGAAGTCTGATAATACAAACTCAGCTTAGGTTTGGGGATGTATGTATGAAGGCTCGATCTACAGAACGTGAGAATTTTCCGGGCTATGAACAAAGGGCGAGTATGTGGCGCTTGCTCAGGCTTTTGTCTCTGGATTTTGTGTCAACGGTGGCCGTGGAATGTCGGGGTGTCCTCAAGGGCCATGGACAATTCTTTCTCTGGTGATTTGGCCTGATCCCAAGGGGTTGGGATCATTCTGTGGATGGGAAAAGTCCTTTCCGTATTTTTTTTTTTTACCTCAGGTGTCCCACCAAAGAGAAATTCCAGAGCAGAGCCCTGAGTCGGGTGACTAGACATCTCGAACTCTGGTTGAGATTGGGTGACTAGGGGCTTGGCAAGCCCCATATGTGGGCTGTTGTTCCAGTCACTAAGAGGCTTCACATTAGGATAGGGCTCACTCTGAGTGTCACAATATGTGTTTGTGCAAATTGTGGCCCTCAGGGTAGGTGGGACCTCATAGTCCATGCTGCTTTCTCCTACAATGAACGTTGGACAACATGCCAACCACAAGGTTTCTTGCCATGGCGAAGGAGAAGTTCTGATTCTTGCATCACGTTCACTCCTGAGCAGTGAGTGTAGATAAGGTCTAGGTTCTGAAGGTGAAAATTGAGGTTGGGTAGAGATGATGGCCTAAAGCCATTGTGGGTATGATATGCTCAGTGTACGGCCAGCTGTCCTGGTGTTGGACTGGAGGTCTGCCCTCAGGCTGTGTCAGACAGGGCTTTAGTGCACAGGCTAGACTGTATAATTGGGGTATGGTCGAGTGGCATGCAGGTTGTTACTCATTTGGCGTTTCCGGTTAGCCCTATAGGGCAACATTTTTCTTCTGGAGACCAGGCAGAGTGCTGCATTGTGTCTCCAGAATTTCCAAACTGGAGGGGTGTGGCCAGGATTCTGAGGACGGAAGTCTGAGAACACAAGATAGGCTTAGGTTTCAAGGCGAGGGCCCAGCAGGCACACTCTCAAGTGCTGAATCGAGATCTCATGCTTCTGAATTCAGGGCGAGGATCAGACTTTGGCTTAGGATGGAGTTTCTGTCCATGATGGCCCATTTATGAAGGTGTGGGGCATCATGAGGAAATGGAGGTTTTCTCACAGTGTTATTGTGTGATGCTTCAAACCACAAGGATTCATTCTGCGAGACAGTCAAGACAGGTTGGTTGGATTCAAGACATCCCATAAAGAAGTTCTCCAGAGCAGGGTTCTAAGGATGGATGCCTGGGCAGCCCGCCTCCCATTCTAACTGTCTCCTAGTGACAAGGAAGGTTTGATCTGCTGCCTCTAGGTGAGCAGCCGAGGGGGCTGATTTGAAATGGACTCTCCTGAGAATGGATCATAATGTAAGTTTGTGTCCTTGGAGACCTTGGGATTGGGCCATGGTGCCAGCGCCCTGAAGGATCCTCCTAACCTGAGGTATTGACACAGCTCCAAAGAGCAAGTTTCCCATGTGGAGATGAGATCTGTTCTGATTGTTTCCTTAGGAAGCCCCCATATTCTGATATTGGAAACCAGGCCTCTGAGGAGAGATACCTAGAAACCAAAGCAATGCATCAGAAGTTGGCTCAGGTTGGAGTTTCTGTCCATGATGGCCCCTTTATAAAGGGGAGCCTCTCATGAGGCCATGTAGGTTTTCCCACGATAGGAGTTGTGAGATGCTCCAATCTGCAAGGATTCCTTCTGTGGGACAGTCAAGACCTGTTGGAAGGCTCCAGGACATCCCATATGGAACGGCGCCAGAGCAGGATTCCATGGATGGATGCCTAGAGAGTCTGCTTTGCATTCCAGTTGTCTCCTAGCGACAAGGCAGGTTTGATATTCTGCCTCTGGGGGAGTAATCGACGGGGCTGAGTTGAAATGTACTCTCCTGCCGAATGGTCATAATGCGGGTATGTGTCCATGGAGACCTTGGAATAGGGCGGTTGCTCCGGCTACCTGAAGGTTTCTCCTAACTGGAGGCTTTTACAGTGCTCCAAAGGATAAGTTTCCCATGTGAAGACAAGATTTGTTCTGATTGGTATCTCTGGAATCCCCCATATGCTGGTATTGGAAAACAGGCCTCTGAGGAGAGATGCTTAGAAAAAAAAAGCAATGGAACAAATTACATTCTAGGGGCCAGTCCAGTTTAATCTTCTTCTCTTGGGTTATCTGTCTACGGGTGAGTTGACGTCGTTGCTCAGCTTGTGAGAGATCGCCCCTCTTTGTCCTGGGTGGCCTACACTATTGGAATGGCCTCTGGGACTTTGGAGGTTTCTCCTTATCTGTAGGGTTGTGGCCAATGGAATGGGAAGAATTTCCTTGGAGAGGGCAGGCACAGTCCTGAGGTGTGGCTCCAGGGGCCTCAGTCTGGAGGGTTTGTGGGACAGGGATGTCAGGATAGAAGTCTGAAAATACAAACTCGGCTTAGGTTTGGGGACGTAGGTATGGCAGGCCCAATCTACAGACTATGAGGAGAATTTTTTGGGCTATGACCTAAGGGTGAGTGTGAACGCTTGCTGAAGCTTATGTCTCTGGATTTTGTGTCAATAGTGGCCATGGAATGTCGGGCTGGCCTCATGGGCCATGGACGAGTCTTTCTCTCTGGACCCCAATCACTTGGGATGGCCCAATCCCAAGTGATTGGGGTCATTCTGTGAGTGGGAGGAGTCCTTACTGTGTTTATTTACCTCAAATGTCCCACCAAAGAGGGTTTCCAGAGCAGAGCCCTGAGTAGGGGTGACTAGATGTCTCTACCTCTGGTTAAGATTGGGTGACTTGGGGCATGGCAGGCCCCATATGCGGGCTCATGGTCCAGCCACTGAGAGGCTTTACTTGAGGACAGGGCTCAAACTGAGGGTCCCAATGTGTGTTTGAGCCCACCGCAGCTCTTAAGCATAGGCAGGGCCTCAGGGACCCTACACTACCCTCAGGGGCCCTACTACTACCCCTGTAGGCCCTACAGGGGTCCTCCACTGAACGTTGGACAAGATGCCAACCACAAGATTCTGGCGAGAGGGAAGGAGGAGTTCTGATTTCTGCATCACGTTCACCCATGGGAAGTGAGTAGAGATAAGGTCTAGGATTCTGTAGCCTGAAAACCGAAGTTGGAAAGAGATGGCGACCTAAGGCCATGGCGGTTCAGATGTTCTCAGTGTACTGCAAGCTGTCTGGGTGTCGGTTGGGAATTCAGGCCTCAGGTTCTGTCGGACAGGGCATTAGTGCACAGGCTAGACTATATAATTGGTGTACAGTTGAGTGACGTGCAGGTTTATCCTCATTGGAGGTTTCTGGGTAGACCCATAGGGCAATATTTTTTTTCTAGAGGGCAGGCAGATTGCAGCACTGTGTCATCGGAAATCCCAAAATAGAGGGCCTGTGGTCCAGGAGAGTGAGGACGGAAGTCGGAGAACACTAGCTACGCTTAGGTTTTGGGGTGAGGGCACAGCAGGTACACTCTGAAGAGCTGAATCAAGATCTCGTGCATCTGAAGTCAAGGCGAAGATCAGCTGTTGGCTCAGGTTGGAGTTTCTTTCCATGATCTGCCTTCATGAAGATTGGGGGCATCATGTGACCTTGGAAGCTTTCCATGATATGAGTTGTTAGGTGGTCCATGCACAAGGACTCCTGTGGGACAGTCGAGACCTGTTGGATGGCTCAAGGATGTCCCATAAGGAACGACGCAAGAGCAGGGTTCTAAGGATGGATGCCTGAAGAGCCCAACTCGCATTTCAATTGTCTCCTAGCGACAAGGCAGGTTCAATCTGCTGGCTCTGGAGTAGCAACCGAGGGGGTTTAGTTGAAATGGACTCTCCTGAGGATGGGTCATAATTTGGGATTGTGTCCATGGAGATATTCAAATGGGGCAGTGGCTCCAGTGACCTGAAGTTTTCTCCTAACTGGAGGTTATGACACAGCTCCATAGAGCAAGATTCCCATGTGGAGACGAGATTTTTTCTGATAGGTAGCTCTGGAAACCCCCTTATGCTGGTATTGGAATCCAGGCCTCTGAGGAGAGATGCCTGAAAACAAAAGCAATGGATCCAATTAGGGCCTAGGTGCCTGTCTTGTTCAATATTCTTTTCTATGGATATCTGTCTAAGGTTCTGATTGGAGGTAGTGGCTCAGCTTGTGCCAGAGGGTCCCTGTATGTCCAGGACATCCTACACTATTGGGATGGCCTCAGAGATTTTGGATGATTCTCTTAATCTGTCAGGTTGTGCCACATGAATGAGCAGAATTCCCTTGGAGAGGGCAGGCACAGTCCTGAGGTGTGGCTCCATGGGGCCCAGCCTTTAGAATGTGTGGGTGAGGACAATGGAGACAGAAGTCTGAAAACACAAACTCGGCTTAGGTTTGGGGACATAGGTATGGCAGGCCCGATCTACAGACCTTGAGAATTTTGGGGGCTCTGAACAAAGGGCAAGTGTGTGGCGCTTTTTCAGGTTTTTGTCTCCGGATTTTGTGTCAATGGTGGCCAAGGAATGTAGGCTGGCCTCATCGACCATGGACGAGTATTTCTCTCTGTGGATTTGGCCAGATTCCAAGTGTTTGGGGTCATTCTTTGGATAAGGTTGACTAGACTTCTCAAGCTCTGGCTAGGATTGGGGGAGTAGGGGCATGGCAAGTCCCATATGCAGGCTCTTGGTCCAGCCCCGGAGAGGCTTTACTTGAGGCCAGGGTTCATGCTTAGGGTCCTAATGTGTGTTTGTGCCCATCGCAGCCCTCAAGCATGTCTGAGGCCTCATGGGCCATGCTGGGTTCTCATATACTGAACGTTGGACAACATGCCAACCACAAGGTTTCTGGTCATGGGGAAGGTGAAGTTTGATTTCTGCATCACGTACATCACTTAGTTGTGAGTGGAGATAATGTCTAGGTTCTGAAGCCTGAAGAACAAGGTTGGGAAGAGATGATGACCTAAGGCCATGGCATGTTCGTTGTGTTCAGTGTGAGGCCAGGTGTCTGGGTGTCGGTCACGTGGTCTGGGGTCAGGCTGTGTCAGACAGGGCATTAGTGCCCAGGCTAGACTGTATAATTGGGGTACAGTCTAGAGAATTGCAGGTTGATCCTCATTTGATGTTTCTGGGTAGACCCCTAGGGCAAAGTCTCTCTTCTGGAGGGCAGGCAGAGTGCTGCATTTTGTCTCCAGAATTCCCAAAGTGGAAGGCTTGTGGGCCAGGAGTGTGAGGACGGAAGTCTGAGAACGTGAGCTGGCTTAGGTTTTGGGCGAGGGCAAGGCAGGCACACTCTGCAGAGCTGAATTGAGATCTCATGCATCTGAAGTCAGGGCGAGGATCAGACGGGAGTTTCTGTCCATGATGTCCTCTACCTGAAGGTGGAGGCATCACGAGGCCATGGAGGTTTTCCCACGGTGCGAGTGTGTGATGCTGCAAACCACAAGAATTCCTTCTGCAGGACAGTTGAGACCTGTTGAATGGATCAAGGACACCCCATTAGGAATTTCTCCAGAGCAGAGTTCTAACAACGGATACCTGGACAACGAACTCGCATTCCAATTGTCTCCTAGTGACAAAGCAGGTTTGATCTGCTGGCACTGGGTGAGCAACCGCCAGGTTTGAGTTGAAATGGACTCTCCTGAGGATGGGTCATAATGTGGGATTGTGTCCATTGAGACATTGGAATGGGGCGGTGGCTCCAGTGACGTGAAATTTTCTCCTAACTGGAGGTTTTGACACAGTTCCATATAGCATGATTCCCATGTGGCATGCGATTTGTTCTGATTGGTAGCTCCAGAAACCCCCATGTGCTGGTATTGGAATCCAGGCCTCTGAGGAGAGATACGTGAAAACAAAAGCAATGGATCCGTTTAGGGCCTAGGTGCCTGTCCTGTTCAATCTTCTTTTCTATGGATATCTATCTACAGGTCTGATTGGAGGTAGTGGCTCAGCTTGTGGCAGATGGTCCCTGTTTGTCCCGGACATCCTACAATATTGGGGTGGCCTCGGGGACTTCGGATGTTGCTCCTAATCTGTCAGGTTGTGCCAAAGGAATGAGCAGAATTCCCATGGAGAGGGAAGGCACAGTCCTGAGGTGTGGCTCCATGGGGCCAAGCCTTGAGGGTGTGTGGGCCAGGACAATGGAGACAGAATTCTGAAAACACAAACTTGGCTTAGGTTTGGGGACATAGGTATGGCAGGCCCGATCTACAGACCGTGAGAATTTTTCAGGCTTTGAACAAAGGGCGCTTTGTTCAGGCTTTTGTCTCCGGATTTTGTGTCAATGGTGGCCGTGGAATGTCAGGATGGCCTCATCAGCCATGGACGAGTATTTCTCTCTGTGAATTTGGCCCAATTCCAAGTGTTTGCGGTCATTCTTTGGACGGTAGGAGTCCATTCTCTATTTTTTTTTTTAACCTCATGTGTCCCACCAAGGAGGGATTCTAGAGAAGAGATCTGAGTAGGGGTGACTAGACTTCTCAAGCACTGGTTAAGGCCTGGGGAGTAGGGGCATGGTAATCTCCATATGTGGGCTCTTGGTCCATCCCCGGAGAGGCTTTACTTGAGGCCAGGGATCATGCTTAGGATCCTAATGTGTGTTTGTGCCCATCGCAGCCCTCAAGCATGTCTGGGGCCTCATGGGCCATGCTGGTTTCTCCTACACTGCACGTTGGACAACATGCCAACCACAGGGTTTCTGGTCACGGGGAAGGAGGAGTTCTGATTTCTGCATCACGTACACGGCATGGCAGTGAGTAGAGATAAGGTCTAGATTCTGAAGCCTGAAAACCGAGGTTGGTAAGAGATGACAACCTAAGGCCATGGTGGGTCCAATGCACTTAGTGTTCGGCCAGATGTCTGTGTCCATCATGAGGTCTGGGCTCAGGCTGTGTCAGGCAGGGCATTAGTCCCCAGGCTAGACTGTATAATTGGGGTACAGTCGAGTGATGTGAAGGTTGGTCCTCATTTGGGGTTTCTGGTTGGCCCCATAGGGCAAAGATTTTCTTCTGCAGGGCAGGCAGAGTGCTGCATTCTGGCTCCAGAATTGCCAACTTCAGGGCTTGTGGGCCAGGTGTTTTAGGACAGAAGTCTGAGAACACAAGTTCAGCTTTGAATTCGCAGTGGTGACATGGCAGGCACACTCTACAGACCTGAAATGAGATCTCGTGCATCTGAAGTCAGGGCGAGGATCAGATGTTGGCTTAGGTTGGAGTTTCTGTACATGATGTCCCCTTCATGAAGGTGGGGGGGGGCATCAGGAAACCATGGAAGATTTCCAACTTTGTGAGTGTGTGATGCTCCAAACCACAAGGATTCCGTCAGCGGGACAGTCACGACTTTTTGGATGGATCAATGACGTCCCATAAAATGCTCCAAAGCACAGTTCTAATGATGGATGCCTGGGCAGTCCAACTTGCATTCCAATTGTGTCCTAGTGAAAAGGAGGATTTGATCTGCTGTCACTGGGGGAACAACCGAGGGGGCTGAATTGAAATGGAATCTCATGAGGATCAGTCGATGTGGATTTGTGTCCATGGATCCCTTGGAATGGGGCAGTGGCTCTGTTGCCCTGAAGAATTCTCCTAACCTGAGGTTTTGATGCAGCTCCAAAGAGCAAGTTTCCCATGTAGAGACGAGATTTGTTCTGAAACCCCCACAACCTGGTATTGGAAACCAAGCATCTGGGGAACAATGCCTGGAATCCAAAGCAATGGATCTGATTACGGTCTAGGGGCCTGTCCTTTTCAATATTCTCCTCTGAGTGTCTCTGTCTAAGATTCAGAATGGAGGTCACTGCTCAGCTTGTGTCAGATCACCCATGTTTGTTGGGGGAGGCCAACACTATTGGACTGGTCTTGGGAATTGGAGGTTTCTCCTAATCTGTAAGGGTGTGGCAAATGAAACGGGCAGAGTTGCCTTGGAGAGCACTGGCACAGTCCTTAGGTGTGACACCACCTTTCTGGGTGTCATCCAGGAGGTCCAGGCTCAGGCTGTGTCAGACAGGGCATTAGTGCCAAGCTTAGACTGTATAATTGGAGTAAAGTTGAGTGGCATGCAGGTTGATCCTCATTTGGCGTTTCTGGGTAGCCCCAGGGGCAACGTTTTTCTTCTGGAGGGAAGGAAGAGTGCTGCATTGTGGCGACGGAATTCTCACACTGGAGGGCTTGTGGGCCAGAATTGTGAGGAAGGAAGTGTGAGAACACAAGCTAGGCTTAGGTTTTGGGTCAAGATCATGGCAGGCACACTCTGTAGAGCTAAATCTAAATCTCATGCATCTGAAGTCAGGGCGAGGATCAGACGTAGGCTCAGGTTGAAGTTTCTGTTCAGGATGGCCCCTTCATGATGGTGGGGGGCATCATGGGGCTATGGAGACTTTCCCACGATTGGCATTGTATGTTGCTCCAATCGGCAAGGATTCCTTCTACGGGACAGTCGAGACCGGTCAGATTGCTCCAGGACGTCCCATGCGGAACCACGGCAGTGCAGGGTTCTAAGGATGGATTCCTGGAGTCCCCGCCTCACATTACTATTGTCTCCTAGTGACAAGGCAGGTTCGATCTGCTTCTTTTGGGGAGCAACCAAAGGGGATGTGTTGAAATGGACTCGCCTGCTGATGGGTCATAATGTGGGTTTGTGTCCATGGAGACCTTGGAATGGGGTGTTGGCTGCTGGGACCTGAAGGTTTCCCTTAACTGGAGGTTGTGACACAGCTCCAAAATGCATGTTTCCCATGTGGAAATGAGATTTGTTCAGACTGGTACCTCCAGAAAAACACATATGCTGGTATTGGAAAACAGGCCTCTGAGGAGAGATGCCAGGAATCAAAAGCAATGGATCTGCATAGGTCCTAGGTGCCTGTCCGGTTCAATCTTCTTCTCTGGGGTTATCTGTCTATGGGTCTGAGTTGAGGTAGTTGCTCATCTTGGGACAGATCACCCTGTTTGCCCTGAGTGGCCAACACTATTGGGATGGCCTCAGGGACGTTGGAGTGTTCTCCTAATCTTTAGGGTTGTGGCCAATGGAATGGGCAGAATTTGCTTGGAGAAGGCAGGCACAGTCCTGAGGCATGGCTCCAGGGGCCCCAGCCTGGAGGGTGTGTGGGCCAGGACAGTGGGGACAGACATCTGAAAACCCAAATTCAGCTTAGGTTTGGGGACGTAGGTATGACAGGCCTGCTCTATAGTCCGTGAGGAGAATTTTTCAGGCTATGAACAAAGGGCAAGTGTGAGGCATATCTCCAGGCTTTTGTCTCTAGATTTTGTGTCAATGGTGGCCATGGAATGACGGGATGGCCTCTTTGGCCATGGATGATTCTTTCTCTTTTAAGATTTGGTCAGATCCCAAGTTTTGGGGCTCATTCAGGGGATGGAGGAGACCCTTCGATATTTTTTTCCTCAGGGGTTCCAGTGCAGAGACCTGAATAGGGGTGACTAGACCTCTCAAACTCTCATTAATATTGGGGGACTAGGGATGGCAATGCGGGTTCTTGGTCCAGCCCCTGAGAGGCTTTACTTGAGGACAGGGCTCACACTGAGGGTCCCAATGTGTTTGTGCCCATTGCGGTTCTCAAGCATGGGCGGGGACTCATGGGCTACACTGGATTCTCCTACACTGAACGTTGGAAAACATGCCAACCACAAGGTTTCTTGCCTTGAGGAAGAAGGAGTTTCATTTCTGCATCACGTTCACCCCTGGGTAGTGAGTATATATAAGGTCTAGGTTCTGAAGCCTGAAAACCAAGGTTGAAAAGAGATGATGACCTAAAGCCATGGCGGGTCTGATGTGCTCAGTGTACAGCCAGCTGTCTGGGTGTCGGTTGGGAATTCAGACCTCAGGCTGTGCAAGACAGGGCATTAACGCCGAAGCGAAACTGTATAATTGGGGTAGAGTCAAGTGGCATGCAGGTTGATCCTCATTTGGTGTTTCTGGTTAGCCCCATAGGACAACGTTTCTCTTCTGGAGGGCAGTCAGAGTGCTGCATTGTGTCTCTCCAGAATTCCCTAACTGGAGGGCTGGTGGGCTCGGAGTGTGAGGACGAAGTCTGAGAACAATAGCTAGGTTTTGCTTCGGGGCGGGGTTTCGGCAGGCACACTCTGCAGAGTTGAATCAAGATTTCGTGCATCTGAAGTCAGGGCGAGGATTAGACGTTGGCTCAGGTTGGAGTTTCTGTCCAAGATGGCTCTTTCATGAAGGGGACAGTGCACCACGAGGCCACAGAGCTTTTCCCATAATGGGAGTTGTGAGGTGCTCCAAAGCGCAAGGATTCCTTCTGCAGGACAGCTGTGACCTGTTGGATGGCTCCAGGACGTCCCATATGGAATTACTTCAGAGTAGTTTTCTACAGATGGATGCCTAGCCAGCCCGCCTCACATTCCAATTGTCTCCTAGTGACAAGATAGGTTCGATCTGCTGGCTCTAGGGGAGCACCCAAGGGCACTGAGTTGAAATAGACTCTCCTGCAGATGGGTCCTAATGTGGGATTGTGTCCATGGAGACCTTGGAATGAGGTGGTGGCACCGGGGCCCTGAAGGATTTTCCTAGCCGGAGGTTTTGACACAGCTTGAAAGAGCACGTTTCCCATGTGGAGAAGACATTTGTTCTGACTGATGAATCAGGAAACCCCCATATGGTGGTATTGAAAACCAGGCCTCTGAGGTTCTGACATAGCTCCACGAGCAAGTTTCCAATGTGCAGACAATACTTGCTCTGAAGGGGCCACTGGAAACCCCATAGGCTGGTATTGGAAACCAGGCCTCTGAGAAGAGATGCCTGGAAACCAAAACAATGGATCTGATTAGGGCCTAGGGGCCTGTCCTGTTCAATGTTCTTCTCTGGGGACATCTGTCTCCGAGTTGGTGTGGAGCTAGTTGCTCAGCTAGTGTCAGATCACCCCTGTTTGTTCCAAGTGGCCTACAAAATTGGTATGGTCCCAGGGACATTGGAGATTTCTCCTGATTTATATGGTTGTGTCCAATGGAATATGAAGAATTCCCTTTGAGAGGGAAGGAACAATCCTGAAGTGTGGTTCCAGGGGGACTAGCCTGGAGGGTGTGTGTTTTCAGACAACTGTCCAAACAGCCCAGTCCTACACAACCTACAGGCTCAGGCCCCTGGAGCCAAACCTGAGGACTGTACTTGCCCTCTCCAAGGGAATTGTGTGTGCCCATTCCAATGGCCACAACCCTTCTAATAGGATAAACCTCCAAAGTCCCTGATCCATCTCAATAGTGGTGACTTCCCAGGAAAAACAGGGGCAATCTGAGCCCAACTGAGCACCTACCAGCACTCAGACCCATAGACAGATGTCCCCAGAGGTAAAAAGGAAAGAACAGGCCCCTAGGCACTAATCAGATCCATTGCTTTGGTTTCCAGGCATCTCTCCTCAGAGTCCTGGATTTCAAAAGCAGCATATAGCTGTTTCTTGACACACACAACAGAAAACATCTCATCTACAATGGGAAACTTGCACGTTGGAGCTGTGTCAAAGCCTCTGTTAGGAAAACCCTTTAGGGCCCCAGTGCCTCCGCTTCATTCCAAGGTCTCCAGAGACACAAAAGCACATTAGGACCCATCCCCAGGGGTGTCCATTTCAACTAGCGTCCTCGGTTGCTTCCCACAGATCCAGGAGATCTAACCTGTCTTGTTGCTAGGAGACAATTGGAATGCGAGGTGGGCTACCCAGCCATCCATCCTTAGAACCCTGCTCAGAATCATTGGCCTGGAGCCAAACGACAGGTCTCAATTGTCCTGCAGAAGACTCTCTGCAGTTTGGAGCTTCTCACAACTCCCATCGTGGGAAAACCCCCATGGCCTCGTGATGCCCCCCCATTCATGAAGGGGCCATCAGGGACAGAAACTCCAACCTGATCGATCGTCTGATCCTCGCCCTGACTTCAGATGCACGAGATCTAGATTCAGGTCTGTAGATTGTGCCTGCCATGGCCTCACCCAGAAACCTAAGCCTTGCTTCTGTTCTCAGACTTTTGTAGTCAGACTACTGGCCCACAAGCCCTCCAGTTTGGCAATCCAGAACTACAATGCAGCACTCTGCCGGCCCTCCAGAAGAAAAACATTGTCCTCTGGTGCTACCCAGTAATCCCAAATGAGGATCAACCTGCACCGACCTCGGCTGTACCACAAATACATAGGCTGACCAGGGCACTAATGCCCTTTCTGACACAGCCTGAGCCTGGACCCCCTGGCCCCTCCCAGACAGCTGGACGCACACTTGAGCACATGGAGCCGCCATGGCCTTAGGTCGTCATCTCTTCCCAACATCAGTTTTCAGGTTTCAGAATCTAGACCTTATATCCAATCACTGCCCAGGGTTAAAGGTGATGCAGAAATCAGAACTCCTTCCCCATGGCAAGAAACCTTGTGGTTGGCATGTTGTCCAACGTTCAGTGTAGTTGAAACCAGTGTGGCCCATGAGGCCCCGCCCATGCTCGCGGGCCACATTGGTCACAAACACACATTGTGACGCTCATGCTGAGCCCAGTCCTCAAGTAAGGCCACTCAGTGGCTGGATGAAGAGATAGCATATTGGGCTTGCCATGCCCCTAGGCCCCAATTTTTAACTATAGTTCGGGTTGTCCCTTCAGTCTTCCCCACGGCTTTCCTTTGGAATTCCTCTTTTGGTGGGACACCTGAGGTAACAAAACTGAAATGAGTTCACCCATCCCACAGATTGACGAAAAGCAATTGGGAATCGGGCCAAATCCTCAGAGAGGAAGATTCGTCCATGGCCATGAGGCCTCCCCGACATTCCACGGCCATCGCTGATACAAAATCCAGAGACAAAAGCCTGAGTAAGTGCCTCAGACTCGCACTTTCTTCATATCCTGAAGAGTTCTTCTCATGGTTTGTAGATCGGGCCTGCTATACCTACGTCCCCAATCCTAAGCTGAGTTTCTGTTTTCAGACTTCTGTCCTCAAAGTCTTGGGCCACTCACCCTCCAGGCTGGGCCCCTGGAGCCACACATTAGGACTGTGCCTACCAATCCATGGAAATTCTGCCTATTCCATGGTCCAAAATCGTACAAATTAGGAGAAACCTCCAAAGTCCCTGAGGCCATCCCAATAGTGTAGGTCGCCCGGAACAAACAAGGGCTGTCTGACACCAGCTGATAATCGACCTCCACTCATACCATAGATGGATGTCTCCAGAGAAGAAGATTGAACCAGACAGGACCCTAGGCCATAATAGGATCCATTGCTTTGGGTTACAGGCATGTGTCCTCAAAAGCCTGATTCCAATACGAGCATAGGGTTTTTCCTGAGGCACCCATCAGAACTCATCTCGTCTCCACAAGGAAACCTGTGCATGGGAGCCATGTCCAAAGCTTAGGAGAGTACTTCAGGGTCCCGGTGCCACCGCCCCATTCCAAGGCCCTCATGGACACAAAAACACATTAGGACCCATCCTCAGGAAAGTCCATTTCAACTCAGCCACCCCGGTCGCTCCAGCAGAGCCATCAGATCTAAACTGTCTTGTTGCTAGGAGACAATTGGAATGCGAGGCGGGCTTCCCAGGTATCCATCCGCGAACGGTGCTCTGGAGTCATTCCATATGGGATGTCCTGGAGCTGTCCAACAGGTCTCAATTGTCCCGCAGAAGGAATCCATGAAGGGGGCATCCCACAACTCCCAACGTGGGAAAACCTCAATGGCCTCGAGATTCCGCTCCCTTCATGAAGCGGCCGTCATGCTCAGAAACTCCAACCTGAGCCAACGTCTGATCCTCGCCCTGACTTCAGATGCATGAGATACTGGTTCAGATCTGCAGGGGGTACCTGCTGTGCCCTCGCCCTGAAACCCAAGTCTAGCTTGTCTTCTCAGACTTCTGTCCTCACACTACTGGCCCCGAAGCCCTCAAGTTTGGCAATTCCGGACCCACAATGCAGCACTCTGCCTACCCTCTAGAAAAAAAATTATTGCCTCATGAGCAGCCCAGGCACCTTAAATGAGGGTAAACCTACACAGCACTCGACTTTACCCAAATTATATAGTCTAACCTGGGCACTAATGCACTGTCGAACACAACCTGAGCCCGGACCTCCTGACCAACACCCAGAAAGCTGACCGCACACTGAGCACATAAAACCCGCCATGGCCTTAGGTCATCATCTCTTCCCTACCTCAGTTTTCAGGCTTCAGAACCGAGACCTTATCTCCAATCACTTCCCAGGGGTGAGTGTGATGCAGAAATCAGAACTCCTCCTTACCCATGGCAAGAACCCTGTGGTTGGCACGTTGTCCAACGTTCAGTGTAGGAGAAACCAGCATTCACCCTGAGGCCCCGCCCATTCTTGAGTGCGACGAGGGCATACACACGCATTGTGACCCTCAGCATTAGTCCTGTCCTCTAGTAAGTACTCTCAGTTGCTGGACCATTAGATGTCATAATGGGCTTGACATGTCCCTAGGCCCCAATTTTTAACCAAATTTCTGATGGTCCAGTCGCCCCTCCCCAGGGCTCTACTCTGGAATCCCTCATTTGTTGGGACACCTGAGGATAAAAAAGAAAAAAACAAGAAAAAAAAAAACGGACTTCTTCCAACCCACAGAATGACCCCAAACTCTTTGGACGGGGCCAAACCACCAGAGAGTAAGACTCGTCCATTTCCCATGAAGTCACCCAGAAATTCCACGACCATGAGTGACACGATATCCAGAGACAAAAACTTGAGCAGGAGCCTCACACTCGCCCTTCTTTCAAATCCCGAAGAGTTCTCCTCATGGTCTGTAGATCAGTCCTGCCATACCTATGACCCGAAACATAAGCCGAGTTTGTGTTCACAGACAACTGTACAAACAGCCCTGTCCTACACAACCTACAGGCTCAGGCCCCTGGAGCCAAACCTGTGGACTGTACTTGCCCTCTCCAAGGGAATTGTGTGTGCCCATTCCAATGGCCACTACCCTTCTAATAGGATAAACCTCCAATGTCCCTGATCCATCTCAATAGTGGTGGCTTCCCAGGAAAAACAGGGGCAATCTGAGCCCAACTGAGCACCTACCTTCACTCAGACCCATAGACAGATGTCCCCAGAGGTAAAAAGGAAAGAACAGACCCCTAGGCACTAATGAGATCCATTGCTTTGGTTTCCAGGCATCTCTCCTCAGAGGCCTGGATTTCAAAAGCAGCATATAGCTGTTTCTTGACTCACCCATCAGAAAACATCTCATCTACACATGGGAAACTTGCACGTTGGAGCTGTGTCAAAGCCTCTGTTTAGGAGAACCCTTTAGGGCCCCAGTGCCACCGTTTCATTCCAAGGTCTCCATAGACACAAAAGCACGTTAGGACCCATCCCCAGGGGTGTCCATTTCAACTCAGCGTCCTCGGTTGCTCCCCACAGATCCAGGAGATCTAACCTGTCTTGTTGCTAGGAGACAATTGGAATGAGAGGTGGGCTACCCAGCCATCCATCCTTAGAACCCTGCTCAGAATCATTGGCCTGGAGCCAAACAACAGGTCTCAATTGTCCTGCAGAAGACTCTCTGCAGTTTGGAGCTTCTCACAACTCCCATCGTGGGAAAACCCCCATGGCCTCGTGATGCCCCCGCCCATTCATGAAGGCCCCATCAGGGACAGAAACTCCACCCTGAGCGATCGTCTGATATTCGCCCTGACTTCAGATGCACGAGATCTCGATTCAGCTCTGTAGATTGTGCGTGCCATGGCCTCACCCAGAAACCTAAGCCTAGCTTGTGTTCTCAGACTTTTGTCGTCAGACTACTGGCCCACAAGCCCTCCAGTTTGGCAATCCAGAACTACAATGCAGCACTCTGCCGGCCCTCCAGAAGAAAAACATTGTCCTCTGGTGCTACCCATTAATCCCAAATGAGGATCAACCTGCACTGACCTTGGCTGTACCCCAAATACATAGGCTGACCAGGGCACTAATGCCCTTTCTGACACAGCCTGAGCCTGGACCCCCTGGCCCCTCCCAGACAGCTGGCCGCACACTGAGCACATCGAGCCGCCATGGCCTTAGGTCTTCATCTCTTCCCAACCTCGGGTTTAAGGTTTCAGAACCTAGGCCATATCTCCAATCACTGCCCAGGGTTGAAGGTGATGCAGAAATCAGAACTCCTTCCCCATGGCAAGAAACCTTGTGGTTGACATGTTGTCCAACGTTCAGTGTAGTTGAAACCAGTGTGGCCCATGAGGCCCCGCCCATGCTCATGGGCCACATTGGTCACAAACACACATTGTGACGCTCAGGCTGAGCCCAGTCCTCAAGTAAGGCCACTCAGTGATTGGATGAAGAGATAGCATATTGGGCTTGCCATGCCCCTAGGCCCCAATTTTTAACCATAGTTTGGGTTGTCCCTTCAGTCTTCCCCACGGCTTTGCTTTGGAATTCCTCTTTTGGTGTGTCACCTGAGGTAACAAAACTGAAATGAGTCCTCCTATCCCACAGATTGACGAAAAGCAATTGGGAATCGGGCCAAATCCTCAGTGAGAAAGATTCGTCCATGGCCCAGGAGGCGTCCCCAACATTCCACGGCCATCGCTGATACAAAATCCAGAGACAAAAGCCTGAGCAGCGCCTCAGACTCGCACTTTCTTCATATCCTGAAGAGTTCTTCTCATGGTTTGTCGATCGGGCCTGCCATACCTACGTCACCAAACCTAAGCTGAATTTGTGTTTTCAGACTTCTGTCCTCAAAGTCTTGGGCCACACACCTTCCAGCCTGGGCCTCTGGAGCCACACATTAGGACTGTGCCTACCAATCCATGGGAATTCTTCCCATTCCATTGTCCAAAATCGTACAAATTAGGAGAAACCTCCAAAGTCCCTGAGGCCATCCCAATAGTGTAGGTCGCACAAAGCAAACAAGGTCTGTCTGACACCAGCTGATAATCGACCTCCACTCATACCATAGATGGATGTCTCCAGAGAAGAAGATTGAACCAGACAGGACCCTAGGCCATAATAGGATCCATTGCTTTGGTTTACAGGCATGTGTCCTCAAAAGCCTGATTCCAATACGAGCCAGGGGTTTTCCTGAGGCACCCATCAGAACTCATCTCGTCTCCACAAGGAAACCTGTGCATGGGAGCCATGTCCAAAGCTTAGGAGAGTACTTCAGGGTCCCGGTGCCACCGTCCCATTCCAAGGCCCTCATGGACACAAAAACACATTAGGAGCCATCCTCAGGAAAGTCCATTTCAACTCAGCCACCCCGGTTGCTCCGGCAGAGCCATCAGATCTTAACTGTCTTGTTGCTAGGAGACAATTGGAATGCAGGCGGGCTTCCCAGGCATCCATCCGCGAATGGTGCTCTGGAGTCATTCCATATGGGATGTCCTGGAGCTGTCCAACAGGTCTCAATTGTCCCGCAGAAGGAATCCATGAAGGGGGCATCCCACAACTCCCAACGTGGGAAAACCTCAATGGCCTCGAGATAACGCTTGCTTCATGAAGCGGCCGTCATGCTCAGAAACTCCAACCTGAGCCAACGTCTGATCCTCGCCCTGACTTCAGATGCATGAGATACTGGTTCAGATCTGCAAGGGGTACCTGCCATGCCCTCGCCCTGAAACACAAGTCTAGCTTGTCTTCTCAGACTTCCGTCCTCACACTCCTGGCCCCGAAGCCCTCAAGTTTGACAATTCCGGACCCACAATGCAGCACTCTGCCTGCCCTCTAGAAAAAAAATTATTGCCTCATGAGCTGCCCAGGCACCTTAAATGAGGGTAAACCTACACAGCACTCGACTTTACCCAAAGTATATATTCTAACCTGGGCACTAATGCACTGTCGAACACAACCTGAGCCCGGACCTCCTGACCAACACCCAGAAAGCTGACCACACACTGAGCACATAAAACCCACCATGGCCTTAGGTCATCATCTCTTCCCTACCTCAGTTTTCAGGCTTCAGACCCGAGACCTTATCTCCAATCACTGCCCAGGGGTGAGTGTGATGCAGAAATCAGAACTCCTCCTTACCCATGGCAAGAACCCTTGTGGTTGGCACGTTGTCCAACGTTCAGTGTAGGAGAAACCAGCATTCACCCTGAGGCCCCGCCCATTCTTGAGTGCGACGAGGGAATACACACGCATTGTGACCCTCAGCATGAGTCCTGTCCTCTAGTAAGTCCTCCCAGTGGCTGGACCATTAGATGTCATAATGGGCTTGACATGTCCCTAGGCCCCAATTTTTAACCAGATTTCTGATTGTCCAGTCGCCCCTCCCCAGGACTCTACTAGGGAATCCCTCATTTGGTGGGACACCTGAGGTTAAAAAAGAAAACAACAACAACAACAAAAAAAAACGGACTTCTTCCAGCCCACAGAATGACCCCAAAATCTTTGGACGGGGCCAAACCACCAGAGAGTAAGACTTGTCCATTTCCCATGAAGTCACCCAGAAATCCACGACCATGAGTGACACGATATCCAGAGACAAAAACTTGAGCAGGAGCCTCACACTAGCCCTTCTTTCAAATCCCGAAGCGTTCTCCTCATGGTCTGTAGATCAGTCCTGCCATACCTATGACCCGAAACATAAGCCGAGTTTGTGTTTTCTGACAACTGTCCAAACAGCCCTGGCCTACACAACGTATAGGCTCAGGCCCCTGGAGCCAAACCTGAGGACTGTACTTGCCCTCTCCAAGGGAATTGTGTGTGCCCCTTCCAATGGCCACAACCCTTATAATAGGATAAACCTCCAAAGTCCCTGATCCATCTCAATAGTGGTGGCTTCCCAGGAAAAACAGGGGCAATCTGAGCCCAACTGAGCACCTACCTGCACTCAGACCCATAGACAGATGTCCCCAGAGGTAAAAAGGAAAGAACAGGCCCTAGGCACTAATCAGATCCATTGCTTTGGTTTCCAGGCATCTCTCCTCAGAGGCCTGGATTTCAAAAGCAGCATATAGCTGTTTCTTGACTCACCCATCAGAAAACATCTCATCTACACATGGGAAACTTGCACGTTGGAGCTGTGTCAAAGCCTCAGTTTAGGAGAACCCGTTAGGGCCCCAGTGCCACCGCTTCATTCCAAGGTCTCCATAGACACAAAAGCACATTAGGACCCATCCCCAGGGGTGTCCATTTCAACTCAGCGTCCTCGGTTGCTCCCCACAGATCCAGGAGATCTAACCTGTTTTGTTGCTAGGAGACAATTGGAATGCGAGGTGGGCTACCCAGCTTTCCATCCTTAGAACCCTGCTCAGAATCATTGGCCTGGAGCCAAACAACAGGTCTCAATTGTCCTGCAGAAGACTCTCTGCAGTTTGGAGCTTCTCAGAACTCCCATCGTGGGAAAATCCCCATGGCCTCGTGATGCCCCCGCCCATTCATGAAGGGGCCATCAGGGACAGAAACTCCAACCTGAGCGATCGTCTGATCCTCGCCCTGACTTCAGATGCACGAGATCTTGATTCAGGTCTGTAGATTGTGCCTTCCATGGCCTCACCCAGAAACCTAAGCCTAGCTTGTGTTCTCAGACTTTTGTAGTCAGACTACTGGCCCACAAGCACTCCAGTTTGGCAATCCAGAACTACAATGCAGCACTCTGCCGGCCCTCCAGAAGAAAAACATTGTCCTCTGGTGCTACCCATTAATCCCAAATGAGGATCAACCTGCACTGACCTTGGCTGTACCCCAAATACATAGGCTGACCAGGGCACTAATGCCCTTTCTGACACAGCCTGAGCCTGGACCCCCTGGCACCTCCCAGACAGCTGGCCGCACACTGAGCACATCGAGCCTCCATGGCCTTAGGTCGTCATTTCTTCCCAACATCTGTTTTCAGGTTTCAGAACCTAGACCTTATCTCCAGTAACTGCCCAGGGTTGAAGGTGTTGCAGAAATCAGAACTCCTTCCCCATGGCAAGAAACCTTGTGGTTGGCATGTTGTCCAACATTCAGTGTAGTTGAAACCAGTGTGGCCCATGAGGCCCCGCCCATGCTCACGGGCCACATTGGTCCCAAACACACATTGTAACGCTCAGGCTGAGCCCAGTCCTCAAGTAAGGCCACTCAGTGGCTGGATGAAGAGATAGCATATTGGGCTTGTCATGCCCCTAGGCCCCAATTTTTAACCATAGTTCGGGTTGTCCCTTCAGTCTTCCCCACGGCTTGGCTTTGGAATTCCTCTTTTGGTGTGTCACCTGAGGTAACAAAACTGAAATGAGTCCTCCCATCCCACAGATTGACAAAAAGCAATTGCGAATCGGGCAAAATCCTCAGAGAGCATGATTCGTCCATGGCCCATGAGGCCTCCCCGTCATTCCACGACCTTCACTGATACAAAATCCCGAGACAAAAGCCTGAGTAAGCACCTCAGAGTCGCACTTTCTTTATATCCTGAAGAGTTCTTCGCATGGTTTGTCGATCGGGCCTGCCATACCTACGTCCCCAAACCTAAGCTGAGTTTGTGTTTTCAGACTACTGTCCTCAAAGTCTGGGGCCACACACCCTCCAGCCTGAACCCCTGGAGCCACACATTAGGACTGTGCCTACCAATCCATGGGAATTCTGCCCATTCCATGGTCCAAAATCGTACAAATTAGGAGAAATCTCAAAAGTCCCGGAGGCCATCCCAATAGTGTAGGTCGCCTGGAACAAACAAGGGCTGTCTGACACCAGCTGATAATCGACCTCCACTCACACCATAGATGGATGTCCCCAGAGAAGAAGATTGAACCAGACAGGACCCTAGGCCATAATAGGATCCATTGCTTTGGGTTACAGGCATGTGTCCTCAAAAGCCTGATTCCAATACGAGCATAGGGGTTTTCCTGAGGCACCCATCAGAACTCATCTCGTCTCCACAAGGAAACCTGTGCATGGGAGCCATGTCCAAAGCTTAGGAGAGTACTTCAGGGTCCCGGTGCCACCGCCCCATTCCAAGGCCCTCATGGACACAAAAACACATTAGGACCCATCCTCTGGAAAGTCCATTTCAACTCAGCCACCCCGGTTGCTCCCGAAGAGCCATCAGATCTAAACTGTTTTGTTGCTAGGAGACAATTGGAATGCGAGGCGGGCTTCCCAGGCATCCATCCGCGAACGGTGCTCTGGAGTCATTCCATATGGGATGTCCTGGAGCTGTCCAACAGGTCTCAATTGTCCCGCAGAAGGAATCCTTGAAGGGGGCATTCCACAACTCCCAACGTGGGAAAACCTCAATGGCCTCGAGATTCCGCTCCCTTCATGAAGCGGCCGTCATGCTCAGAAACTCCAACCTGAGCCAACGTCTGATCCTCGCCCTGACTTCAGATGCATGAGATATTGGTTCAGATCTGCAGGGGGTACCTGCCGTGCCCTCGCCCTGAAACCCAAGTCTAGCTTGTCTTCTCAGACTTCCGTCCTCACACTCCTGGCCCCGAAGCCCTCAAGTTTGGCAATTCCGGACCCACAATGCAGCACTCTGCCTGCCCTCTAGAAAAAAAATTATTGCCTCATGAGCTGCCCAGGCACCTTAAATGAGGGTAAACCTACACAGAACTCGACTTTACCCAAATTATATAGTCTAACCTGGGCACTAATGCACTGTCGAACACAACCTGAGCCAGGACCTCCTGACCAACACCCAGAAGCTGACCGCACACTGAGCACATAAAACGCGCCATGGCCTTAGGTCATCATCTCTTCCCTACCTCAGTTTTCAGGCTTCAGAACCGAGACCTTATCTCCAATCACTGCCCAGGGGTGAGTGTGATGCAGAAATCAGAACTCCTCCTTACCCATGGCAAGAACCCTGTGGTTGGCACGTTGTCCAACGTTCAGTGTAGGAGAAACCAGCATTCAACCTGAGGCCCCGCCCATTCTTGAGTGCGACGAGGGCATACACACGCATTGTGACCCTCAGCACGAGTTCTGTCCTCTAGTAAGTCCTCTCAGTGGCTGGACCATTAGATGTCATAATGGGCTTGACATGTCCCTAGGCCCCAATTTTTAACCAGATTTCTGATTGTCCAGTCGCCCCTCCCCAGGGCTCTACTCTGGAATCCCTCATTTGGTGGGACACCTGAGGTTAAAAAAGAAAACAACAACAACAACAACAACAAAAAAACGAACTTCTTCCAGCCCACAGAATGACCCCAAACTCTTTGGACGGGGCCAAACCACCAGAGAATAAGACACGTCCATTTCCCATGAAGTCACCCAGAAATTCCACGACCATGAGTGACACGATATCCAGAGACAAAAACTTGAGCAGGAGCCTCACACTCGCCCTTCTTTCAAATCCCAAAGAGTTCTCCTCATGGCCTGTAAATCAGTCCTGCCATACCTATGACCCGAAAATAAGATGAGTTTGTGTTTTCAGACAACTGTCCAAACAGCCCTGGCCTACACAACCTACAGGCTCAGGCCCCTGGAGCCAAACCTGAGGACTGTACTTGCCCTCTCCAAAGGAATTGTGTGTGCCCATTCCAATGGCCACAACCCTTCTAATAGGATAATCCTCCAATGTCCCTGATCCATCTCAATAGTGGTGGCTTCCCAGGAAAAACAGGGGCAATCTGAGCCCAACTGAGCACCTACCTGCACTCAGACCCATAGACAGATGTCCCCAGAGGTAAAAAGGAAAGAACAGGCCCCTAGGCACTAATCAGATCCATTGCTTTGGTTTCCAGGCATCTCTCCTCAGAGGCCTGGATTTCAAAAGCAGCATATAGCTGTTTCTTGACTCACCCATCAGAAAACATCTCATCTACACATGGGAAACTTGCACGTTGGAGCTGTGTCAAAGCCTCTGTTTAGGAGAACCCTCTGAGGCCCCAGTGCCACCGCTTCATTCCAAGGTCTCCATAGACACAAAAGCACGTTAGGACCCATGCCCAGGGGTGTCCATTTCAACTCAGCGTCCTCGGTTGCTCCCCACAGATCCAGGAGATCTAACCTGTCTTGTTGCGAGGAGACAATTCGAATGCGAGGTGGGCTACCCAGCCATCCATCCTTAGAACCCTGCTCAGAATCATTGGCCTGGAGCCAAACAACAGGTCTCAATTGTCCTGCAGAAGACTCTCTGCAGTTTGGAGCTTCTCACAACTCCCATCGTGAGAAAACACCCATGGCCTCGTGATGCCCACCCCCATTCATGAAGGAGCCATCAGGGACAGAAACTCCACCCTGAGCGATCGTCTGATATTCGCCCTGACTTCAGATGCACGAGATCTCGATTCAGGTCTGTAGATTGTGCGTGCCATGGCCTCACCCAGAAACCTAAGCCTAGCTTGTGTTCTCAGACTTTTGTCGTCAGACTACTGGCCCACAAGCCCTCCAGTTTGGCAATCCAGAACTACAATGCAGCACTCTGCCGGATCTGCAGAAGAAAACATTGTCCTCTGGGGCTAACCAGTAACCCCAAATGAGGATCAACCTGCACCGACCTTGGCTTTACCCCAAATACATAGGCTGACCAGGGCACTAATGCCCTTTCTGACACAGCCTGAGCCTGGACCCCCTGGCTCCTCCCAGAGAGCTGGCCGCACACTGATCACATCGAGCCGCCATGGCCTTAGGTCATCATCTCTTCCCAACCTCGGTTTTCAGTTTTCAGAACCTAGACCTTATCTCCAATCACTGCCCTGGGTTGAAGGTGATGCAGAAATCAGAACTCCTTCCCCATGGCAAGAAACCTTGTGGTTGGCATGTTGTCCAACGTTCAGTGTAGTTGAATCCAGTGTGGCCCATGAGGCCCCGCCCATGCTCGCGGGCCACATTGGTCACAAACACACATTGTGACCCTCAGGCTGAGCCCAGTCCTCAAGTAAGGCCACTCAGTGGCTGGATGAAGAGATAGCATATTGGGCTTGCCATGACCCTAGGCCCCAATTTTTAACCATAGTTCGGGTTGTCCCTTCAGTCTTCCCCACAGCTTGGCTTTGGAATTTTACTTTTGGTGGGACACCTGAGGTAACAAAACTGAAATGAGTCCTCCCATCCCACAGATTGACGAAAAGCAATTGGGAATCGGGCCAAATCCTCAGTTATGAAGATTCGTCCATGGCCCATGAGGCCTCCCCGACATTCCACGGCCATTGCTGATACAAAATCCAGAGACAAAGCCTGAGCAAGCGCCTCAGACTCGCACTTGCTTCATATCCTAAAGAGTTCTTCTCATGGTTTGTAGATCGGGCCTGCCATACCTACGTCCCCAAACCTAAGCTGAGTTTGTGTTTTCAGACTTCTGTCCTCAAAGTCTGGGGCCACACACCCTCCAGCCTGAACCCCTGGAGCCACACATTAGGACTGTGCCTACCAATCCATGGGAATTCTGCCCATTCCATGGTCCAAAATCGTACAAATTAGGAGAAACCTCCAAAGTCCCTGAGGCCATCCCAATAGTGTAGGTCGCCCGCAACAAACAAGGTCTGTCTGACACCAGCTGATAATCGACCTCCACTCATACCATAAATGGATGTCCCAGAGAAGAAGATTGTACCAGACAGGACCCTAGGCCATAATAGGATCCATTGCTTTGGGTTACAGGCATGTGTCCTCAAAAGCCTGATTCCAATACGAGCATAGGGTTTTTCCTGAGGCACCCATCAGAACTCATCTCGTCTCCACAAGGAAACCTGTGCATGGGAGCCATGTCCAAAGCTTAGGAGAGTACTTCAGGGTCCCTGTGCCACCGCCCCATTCCAAGGCCCTCATGGACACAAAAACACATTAGGACCCATCCTCAGGAAAGTCCATTTCAACTCAGCCACCCCGGTTGCTCCCGAAGAGCCATCAGATCTAAACTGTCTTGTTGCTAGGAGACAATTGGAATGCGAGGCGGTCTTCCCAGGCATCCATCCGCGAACGGTGCTCTGGAGTCATTCCATATGGGATGTCCTGGAGCTGTCCAACAGGTCTCAATTGTCCCGCAGAAGGAATCCTTGAAGGGGTCATCCCACAACTCCCAACGTGGGAAAACCTCAATGGCCTCGAGATTCCGCTCCCTTCATGAAGCGGCCGTCATGCTCAGAAACTCCAACCTGAGCCAACGTCTGATCCTCGCCCTGACTTCAGATGCATGAGATATTGGTTCAGATCTGCAGGGGGTACCTGCCGTGCCCTCGCCCTGAAACCCAAGTCTAGCTTGTCTTCTCAGACTTCCGTCCTCACACTCCTGGCCCCGAAGCCCTCAAGTTTGGCAATTCCGGACCCACAATGCAGCACTCTGCCTGCCCTCTAGAAAAAAAATTATTGCCTCATGAGCTGCCCAGGCACCTTAAATGAGGGTAAACCTACACATTACTCGACTTTACCCAAATTATATAGTCTAACCTGGGCACTAATGCACTGTCAAACAAAACCTGAGACCAGACCTCCTGACCAACACCCGAAAGCTGACCAAACACTGAGCACATAAAACCCGCCATGGCCTAAGGTCATCATCTCTTCCCTACCTCAGTTTTCAGGCTTCAGACCCGAGACCTTATCTCCAATCACTGCCCAGGGGTGAGTGTGATGCAGAAATCATAACTCCTCCTTACCCATGGCAAGAACCCTTGTGGTTGGCACGTTGCTCAACCTTCAGTGTAGGAGAAACCAGCATTCACCCTAAGGCCCCGCCCATCCTTGAGTGCGACGAGGGCATACACACGCATTGTGACCCTCAGCATGAGTCCTGTCCTCTAGTAAGTACTCTCAGTTGCTGGACCATTAGATGTCATAATGGGCTTGACATGTTTCTAGGCCCCAATTTTTAACCAGATTTCTGATTGTCCAGTCGACCCTCCACAGGGCTCTACTAGGGAATCCCTCATTTGGTGGGACACCTTAGGTTAAAAAAGAAAACATAAAAAAAAACAAAACGGATTTCTTCCAGCCCACAGAATGACCCAAAACTCTTTGGACGGGTCCAAACCACCAGAGAGTAAGACTAGTCCATTTCCCATGAAGTCACCCAGAAATTCCACGACCATGAGTGACACGATATCCAGAGACAAAAACTTGAGCAGGAGCCTCACACTCGCCCTTCTTTCAAATCCCGAAGAGTTCACCTCATAGTCTGTAGATCAGTCCTGCCATACCTATTACCCGAAACATAAGCCGAGTTTGTGTTTTCTGACAACTGTCCAAATAGCCCTGGCCTACACAACCTACAGGCTCAGGCCCCTGAAGCCAAACCTGAGGACTGTACTTGCCCTCTCCAAGGGAATTGTGTGTGCCCATTCCAATGGCCACAACACTTCTAATAGGATAAACCTCCAAAGTCCCTGATCCATCTCAATAGTGGTGGCTTCCCAGGAAAAACAGGGGCAATCTGAGCCCAACTGAGCACCTACCTGCACTCAGACCCATAGACAGATGTCCCCAGAGGTATGAAGGAAAGAACAGGCCCCTAGGCACTAATCAGATCCATTGCTTTGGTTTCCAGGCATCTCTCCTCAGAGGCCTGGATTTCAAAAGCAGCATATAGCTGTTTCTTGACTCACCCATCAGAAAACATCTCATCTACACATGGGAAACTTGCACGTTGGAGCTGTGTCAAAGCCTCTGTTTAGGAGAACCATTTAGGGCCCCAGTGCCACCGTTTCATTCCAAGGTCTCCATAGACACAAAAGCACGTTAGGACCCATCCCCAGGGGTGTCCATTTCAACTCAGCGTCCTCGGTTGCTCCCCACAGATCCAGGAGATCTAACCTGTCTTGTTGCGAGGAGACAATTGGAATGCGAGGTGGGCTACCCAGCCATCCATCCTTAGAACCCTGCTCAGAATCATTGGCCTGAGCCAAACAACAGGTCTCAATTGTCCTGCAGAAGACTCTCTGCAGTTTGGAGCTTCTCACAACTCCCATCGTGGGAAATCACCCATGGCCTCGTGATGCCCGCCCCATTCATGAAGGGGCCATCAGGGTCAGAAACTCCAACCTGAGCGATCATCTGATCCTCGCCCTGACTTCAGATGCACGAGATCTCGATTCAGGTCTGTAGATTGTGCCTGCCATGGCCTCACCCAGAAACCTAAGACTTTTGTCGTCAGACTACTGGCCCACAAGCCCTCCAGTTTGGCAATTCAGAACTACAATGCAGCACTCTGCCGACCCTCCAGAAGAAAAACATTGTCCTCTGGGGCTACCCAGTAACCCCAAATGAGGATCAACCTCAACGTCCTTGGCTGTACCCCAAATACATAGGCTGACCAGGGCACTAATGCCCTTTCTGACACAGCCTGAGCCTGGACCCCCTGGCCCCTCCCAGACAGCTGGCCGCACACTGAGCACATCGAGCCGCCATGGCCTTAGGTCGTCATCTCTTCCCAACCTCAGGTTTAAGGTTTCAGAACCTAGGCCATATCTCCAATCACTGCCCAGGGTTGAAGGTGATGCAGAAATCAGAACTCCTTCCCCATGGCAAGAAACTTTGTGGTTGGCATGTTGTCCAACGTTCAGTGTAGTTGAAACCAGTGTGGCCCATGAGGCCCCGCCCATGCTCATGGGACACATTGGTCACAAACACTCATTGTGACCCTCAGGCTGAGCCCAGTCCTCAAGTAAGGCCACTCAGTGACTGGATGAAGAGATAGCATATTGGGCTTGCCATGCCCCTAACACCCAATTTTTAACCATAGTTCGGGTTGTCCCTTCAGTCTTCCCCACGGCTTGGCTTTGTTATTCCTCTTTTGTTGGGACACCTGAGGTAACAAACCTGAAAGGAGACCTCCCATCCCACAGATTGACGAAAAGCAATTGGGAATCGGGCCAAATCCTCAGAGAGGAAGATTCGTCCATGGCCCATGAGGCCTCCCCGACATACCACGGCCATCGCTGAAACAAAATCCAGAGACAAAAACCTGAGCAAGCGCCTCAGACTCGCACTTTCTCCATATCCTGAAGAGTTCTTCTCATGGTTTGTAGATCGGGCCTGCCATACCTACGTCCCCAAACCTAAGCTGAGTTTGTGTTTTCAGAATTCTGTCCTCAAAGTCTTGGGCCCCACACCATCCAGGCTGGGCCCCTGGAGGCACACATTAGGACTGTGCCTACCAATCCATGGGAATTCTGCCCTTTCCATGGTCCAAAATCGTACAAATTAGGAGAAACCTCCAAAGTCCCTGAGGCCATCCCAATAGTGTAGGTCGCCCGGAACAAACAAGGGCTGTCTAACGCTAGCTGATAATCGACCTCCACTCATACCATAGATGGATGTCCCCAGAGAAGAAGATTGAACCAGACAGGAACCTAGGCCATAATAGGATCCATTGCTTTGGGTTACAGGCATGTGTCCTCAAAAGCCTGATTCCAATACGAGCATAGGGGTTTCCTTAAGCACCCATCAGAACTCATCTCACCTCCAGAAGGAAACCTGTGCATGGGAGCCATGTCCAAAGCTTAGGAGAGTACTTCAGGGTCCCGGTGCCACCGCCCCATTCCAAGGCCCTCATGGACACAAAAACACATTAGGACCCATCCTCACGAAAGTCCATTTAAACTCAGCCGCCCCGGTTGCTCCCGTAGAGCCATCAGATCTAAACTGTCTTGTTGCTAGGAGACAATTGTAATGCGAGGCAGGCTTCCCAGGCATCCATCCGCGAACGGTGCTCTGGAGTCATTCCATATGGGATGTCCTGGAGCTGTCCAACAGGTCTCAATTGTCTCGCAGAAGGAATCCTTGAAGGGGGCATCCCACAACTCCCAACGTGGGAAAACCTCAATGGCCTCGAGATCCCGCTCCCTTCATGAAGCAGACTTCATGCTCAGAAACTCCAACCTGAGCCAACGTCTGATCCTCGCCCTGACTTCAGATGCATGAGATATTGGTTCAGATCTGCAGGGGGTACCTGCCGTGCCCTTGCCCTGAAACCCAAGTCTAGCTTGTCTTCTAAGACGTTCGTCCTCACACTCCTGGCCCCGAAGCCCTCAAGTTTGGCAATTCCGGACCCACAATGCAGCACTCTGCCTGCCCTCTAGAAAAAAAATTATTGCCTCATGAGCTGCCCAGGCACCTTAAATGAGGGTAAACCTACACAGCACTCGACTTTACCCAAATTATATAGTCTAACCTGGGCACTAATGCACTGTCGAACACAACCTGAGCCCGGACCTCCTGACCAACACCCAGAAAGTTGACCGCACACTGAGCACATAAAACCCGCCATGGCCTTAGGTCATCATCTCTTCCCTATCTCAGTTTTCAGGCTTCAGAACCGAGACCTTATCTCCAATCACTGCCCAGGGGTGAGTGTGATGCAGAAATCAGAACTCAGCCTTACCCATGGCAAGAACCCTTGTGGTTGGCACGTTGTCCAACCTTCACTGTAGGAGAAACAAGCATTCACCCTGAGGCCCCGCCCATTCTTGAGTGCGACTAGGGCATACACACGTATTGTGACCCTCAGCATGAGTCCTGTCCTCTAGTAAGTCCTCTCAGTGGCTGGACCATTAGATGTCATAATGGGCTTGACATGTCCCTAGGCCCCAATTTTTAACCAGATTTCTGATTGTCCAGTCGCCCCTCCCCAGGGCTCTACTCTGGAATCCCTCATTCGGTGGGACACCTGAGGTTAAAAAAGAAAAAAACAACAGCAACAACAACAATAACAACAACAACAAAAAAAAACGAACTTCTTCCAGCCCACAGAATGACTCCAAACTATTTGGACGGGGCCAAACCACCAGAGAGTAAGACACGTCCATGTCCCATGAAGTCACCCAGAAATTCCACGACCATGAGTGACACGATATCCAGAGAAAAAAACTTGAGCAGGAGCCTCACACTCGCCCTTCTTTCAAATCCCGAAGAGTTCTCCTCATGGCCTGTAAATCAGTCCTGCCATACTTATGACCCGAAACATAAGCCGAGTTTGTGTTTTCAGACAACTGTCCAAACAGCCCTGGCCTACACGACCTACAGGCTCAGGCCCCTGGAGCCAAACCTGAGGACTGTACTTGCCTTCTCCAAGGGAATTGTGTGTGCCCATTCCAATGGCCACAACCATTCTAATAGGATAAACCTCCAATGTCCCTGATCCATCTCAATAGTGGTGGCTTCCCAGGAAAAACAGGGGCAATCTGAGCCCAACTGGGCACCTACCTGCACTCAGACCCATAGACAGATGTCCCCAGAGGTAAAAAGGAAAGAACAGGCCCCTAGGCACTAATCAGATCCATTGCTTTGGTTTCCAGGCATCTCTCCTCAGAGGCCTGGATTTCAAAAGCAGCATATAGCTGTTTCTTGACTCACCCATCAGAAAACATCTCATCTACACATGGGAAACTTGCACGTTGGAGCTGTGTCAAAGCCTCTGTTTAGGAGAACCGTTTAGGGCCCCAGTGCCACCGCTTCATTTCAAGGTCTCCATAGACACAAAAGCACGTTAGGACCCATGCCCAGGGGTGTCCATTTCAACTCAGCGTCCTCGGTTGCTCCCCACAGATCCAGGAGATCTAACCTGTCTTGTTGCGAGGAGACAATTGGAATGCGAGGTGAGCTACCCAGCCATCCATCCTTAGAACCCTGCTCGGAATCATTGGCCTGGAGCCAAACAACTGGTCTCAATTGTTCTGCGGAAGACTCTCTGCAGTTTGGAGCTTCTCACAACTCCCATCGTGGGAAAACACCCATGGCCTCGTGATGCCCCCCCCATTCATGAAGGAGCCATCAGGGACAGAAACTCCAACCTGAGCGATCATCTGATCCTCGCCCTGACTTCAGATGCACGAGATCTCGATTCAGGTCTGTAGATTGTGCCTGCCATGGCCTCACCCAGAAACCTAAGCCTAGCTTGTGTTCTCAGACTTTTGTCGTCAGACTACTGGCCCACAAGCCCTCCAGTTTGGCAATCCAGAACTACAATGCAGCACTCTGCTGGCCCTCCAGAAGAAAAATATTGTCCTTTGGGGATACCCAGTAACCCCAAATGAGGATCAACCTGCACCGACCTTGGCTGTACCCCAAATACATAGGCTGACCAGGGCACTAATGCCCTTTCTGACACAGCCTGAGCCTGGACCCCCTGGCCCCTCCCAGACAGCTGGCCGCACACTGAGCACATCGAGCCGCCATGGCCTTAGGTCTTCATCTCTTCCCAACCTCGGGTTTAAGGTTTCAGAACCTAGGCCATATCTCCAATCACTGCCCAGGGTTGAAGGTGATGCAGAAATCAGAACTCCTTCCCCATGGCAAGAAACCTTGTGGTTGGCATGTTGTCCAACGTTCAGTGTAGTTGAAACCAGTGTGGCCCATGAGGCCCCGCCCATGCTCATGGGCCACATTGGTCACAAACACACATTGTGACGCTCAGGCTGAGCCCAGTCCTCAAGTAAGGCCACTCAGTGGCTGGATGAAGAGATAGCATATTGGGCTTGCCATGCCCCTAGGCCCCAATTTTTAACCATAGTTCGGGTTGTCCCTTCAGTCTTCCCCACGGCTTGGCTTTGTTATTCCTCTTTTGGTGGGACACCTGAGGTAACAAACCTGAAAGGAGACCTCCCATCCCACAGATTGACGAAAAGCAATTGGGAATCGGGCCAAATCCTCAGAGAGGAAGGTTCGTCCATGGCCCATGAGGCCTCCCCGACATTCCACGGCCATCGCTGATACAAAATCCAGAGACAAAAACCTGAGCAAGCGCCTCAGACTCGCACTTTCTCCATATCCTGAAGAGTTCTTCTCATGGTTTGTAGATCGGGCCTGCCATACCTACATCCCCAAACCTAAGCTGAGTTTGTGTTTTCAGAATTCTGTCCTCAAAGTCTTGGGCCCCACACCATCCAGGCTGGGCCCCTGGAGGCACACATTAGGACTGTGCCTACCAATCCATGGGAATTCTGCCCTTTCCATGGTCCAAAATCGTACAAATTAGGAGAAACCTCCAAAGTCCCTGAGGCCATCCCAATAGTGTAGGTCGCCCGGAACAAACAAGGGCTGTCTGACACCAGCTGATAATCGACCTCCACTCATACCATAGATGGATGTCCCCAGAGAAGAAGATTGAACCAGACAGGAACCTAGGCCATAATAGGATCCATTGCTTTGGGTTACAGGCATGTGTCCTCAAAAGCCTGATTCCAATACGAGCATAGGGGTTTCCTTAGGCACCCATCAGAACTCATCTCACCTCCAGAAGGAAACCTGTGCATGGGAGCCATGTCCAAAGCTTAGGAGAGTACTTCAGGGTCCCGGTGCCACCGCCCCATTCCAAGGCCCTCATGGACACAAAAACACATTAGGACCCATCCTCACGAAAGTCCATTTAAACTCAGCCGCCCCGGTTGCTCCCGTAGAGCCATCAGATCTAAACTGTCTTGTTGCTAGGAGACAATTGGAATGCGATTCGGGCTTCCCAGGCATCCATCCCCGAACGGTGCTCTGGAGTCATTCCATATGGTATGTCCTGGAGCTGTCCAACAGGTCTCAATTGTCTCGCAGAAGGAATCCTTGAAGTGGGCATCCCACAACTCCCAACGTGGGAAAACCTCAATGGCCTCGAGATTCCGCTCCCTTCATGAAGCGGCCATCATGCTCAGAAACTCCAAACTGAGCCAACGTCTGATCCTCGCCCTGACATCAGATGCATGAGATATTGGTTCAGATCTGCAGGGGGTACCTGCCGTGCCCTCGCCCTGAAACACAAGTCTAGCTTGTCTTCTCAGACTTCCGTCCTCACACTCCTGGCCCCGAAGCCCTCAAGTTTGGCAATTCCGGACCCACAATGCAGCACTCTGCCTGCCCTCTAGAAAAAAAATTATTGCCTCATGAGCTGCCCAGGCACCTTAAATGAGGGTAAACCTACACAGCACTCGACTTTACCCAAATTATATAGTCTAACCTGGGCACTAATGCACTGTCAAACACAACCTGAGACCAGACCTCCTGACCAACACCCGAAAGCTGACCAAACACTGAGCACATAAAACCCGCCATGGCCTAAGGTCATCATCTCTTCCCTACCTCAGTTTTCAGGCTTCAGACCCGAGACCTTATCTCCAATCACTGCCCAGGGGTGAGTGTGATGCAGAAATCATAACTCCTCCTTACCCATGGCAAGAACCCTTGTGGTTGGCACGTTGTCCAACCTTCAGTGTAGGAGAAACCAGCATTCACCCTGAGGCCCCGCCCATCCTTGAGTGCGACGAGGGCATACACACGCATTGTGACCCTCAGCATGAGTCCTGTCCTCTAGTAAGTCCTCTCAGTTGCTGGACCATTAGATGTCATAATGGGCTTGACATGTTTCTAGGCCCCAATTTTTAACCAGATTTCTGATTGTCCAATCGCCCCTCCCCAGGGCTCTACTAGGGAATCCCTCATTTGGTGGGACACCTTAGGTTAAAAAAGAAAACAACAACAACAAAAAAAAAACGGACTTCTTCCAGCCCACAGAATGACCCAAAACTCTTTGGACGGGTCCAAACCACCAGAGAGTAAGACTAGTCCATTTCCCATGAAGTCACCCAGAAATTCCACGACCATGAGTGACACGATATCCAGAGACAAAAACTTGAGCAGGAGCCTCATACTAGCCCTTCTTTCAAATCCCGAAGAGTTCTCCTCATGGTCTGTAGATCAGTCCTGCCATACCTATTACCCGAAACATAAGCCGAGTTTGTGTTTTCTGACAACTGTACAAATAGCCCTGGCCTACACAACCTACAGGCTCAGGCCCCTGGAGCCAAACCTGAGGACTGTACTTGCCCTCTCCAAGGGAATTGTGTGTGCCCATTCCAATGGCCACAACACTTCTAATAGGATAAACCTCCAAAGTCCCTGATCCATCTCAATAGTGGTGGCTTCCCAGGAAAAACAGGGGCAATCTGAGCCCAACTGAGCACCTACCAGCACTCAGACCCATAGACAGATGTCCCCAGAGGTATGAAGGAAAGAACAGGCCCCTAGGCACTAATCAGATCCATTGTTTGGTTTCCAGGCATCTCTCCTCAGAGGTCTGGATTTCAAAAGCAGCATATAGCTGTTTCTTGACTCACCCATCAGAAAACATCTCATCTACACATGGGAAACTTGCACGTTGGAGCTGTGTCCAAGCCTCTGTTTAGGAGAACCATTTAGGGCCCCAGTGCCACCGCTTCATTCCAAGGTCTCCATAGACACAAAAGCACGTTAGGACCCATCCCCAGGGGTGTCCATTTCAACTCAGCGTCCTCGGTTGCTCCCCACAGATCCAGGAGATCTAACCTGTCTTGTTGCGAGGAGACAATTGGAATGCGAGGTGGGCTATCCAGCATTCCATCCTTAGAACCCTGCTCAGAATCATTGGCCTAGAGCCAAACAACAGGTCTCAATTGTCCTGCAGAAGACTCTCTGCAGTTTTGAGCTTCTCACAACTCCCATCTTGGGAAAACACCCATGGCCTCGTGATGCCCCCCCCATTCATGAAGGGGCCATCAGGGTCAGAAACTCCAACCTGAGCGATCATCTGATCCTCGCCCTGACTTCAGATGCACGAGATCTCGATTCAGGTCTGTAGATTGTGCCTGCCATGGCCTCACCCAGAAACCTAAGCCTAGCTTGTGTTCTCAGACTTTTGTCGTCAGACTACTGGCCCACAAGCCCTCCAGTTTGGCAATTCAGAACTACAATGCAGCACTCTGCCGGCCCTCCAGAAGAAAAATATTGTCCTCTGGGGCTACCCATTAACCCCAAATGAGGATCAACCTGCTCCGACCTTGGCTGTACCCCAAATACATAGGCTGACCAGGGCACTAATGCCCTTTTTGACACAGCCTGAGCCTGGACCCCCTGGCCCCTCCCAGACAGCTGGCCGCACACTGAGCACATGGAGCCGCCATGGCCTTAGGTCGTCATCTCTTCCCAACCTCGGGTTTAAGGTTTCAGAACCTAGGCCATATCTCCAATCACTGCCCAGGGTTGAAGGTGATGCAGAAATCAGAACTCCTTCCCCATGGCAAGAAACCTTGTGGTTGGCATGTTGTCCAACGTTCAGTGTAGTTGAAACCAGTGTGGCCCATGAGGCCCCGCCCATGCTCATGGGCCACATTGGTCACAAACACACATTGTGACGCTCAGGCTGAGCCCAGTCCTCAAGTAAGGCCACTCAGTGACTGGATGAAGAGATAGCATATTGGGCTTGCCATGCCCGTAGGCCCCAATTTTTAACCATAGTTCGGGTTGTCCCTTCAGTCTTCCTCAAGGCTTGGCTTTGTTATTCCTCTTTTGGTGGGACACCTGAGGTAACAAAACTGAAAGGAGACCTCCCATCCCACAGATTGACGAAAAGCAATTGGGAATCAGGCCAAATCCTCAGAGAGTAAGATTCGTCCATGGCCCATGAGGCCTCCCCGACATTCCACGGCCATCGCTGATACAAAATCCAGAGACAAAAACCTGAGCAAGCGCCTCAGACTCGCACTTTCTCCATATCCTAAAGAGTTCTTCTCATGGTTTGTCGATCGGGCCTGCCATACCTACGTCCCCAAACCTAAGCTGAGTTTGTGTTTTCAGAATTCTGTCCTCAAAGTCTTGGGCCCCACACCATCCAGGCTGGGCCCCTGGAGGCACACATTAGGACTGTGCCTACCAATCCATGGGAATTCTGCCCTTTCCATGGTCCAAAATCGTACAAATTAGGAGAAACCTCCAAAGTCCCTGAGGCCATCCCAATAGTGTAGGTCGCCCGGAACAAACAAGGGCTGTCTAACGCTAGCTGATAATCGACCTCCACTCATACCATAGATGGATGTCCCCAGAGAAGAAGATTGAACCAGACAGGAACCTAGGCCATAATAGGATCCATTGCTTTGGGTTACAGGCATGTGTCCTCAAAAGCCTGATTCCAATACGAGCATAGGTGTTTCCTTAGGCACCCATCAGAACTCATCTCACCTCCAGAAGGAAACCTGTGCATGGAAGCCATGTCCAAAGCTTAGGAGAGTACTTCAGGGTCCCGGTGCCACCGCCCCATTCCAAGGCCCTCATGGACACAAAAACACATTCGGACCCATCCTCACGAAAGTCCATTTAAACTCAGCCGCCCCGGTTGCTCCCGTAGAGCCATCAGATCTAAACTGTCTTGTTGCTAGGAGACAATTGGAATGCGAGGCGGGCTTCCCAGGCATCCATCCCCGAACGGTGCTCTGGAGTCATTCCATATGGGATGTCCTGGAGCTGTCCAACAGGTCTCAATTGTCTCGCAGAAGGAATCCTTGAAGGGGGCATCCCACAACTCCCAACGTGGGAAAACCTCAATGGCCTCGAGATCCCGCTTCCTTCATGAAGCAGCCGTCATGCTCAGAAACTCCAACCTGAGCCAACGTCTGATCCTCGCCCTGACATCAGATGCATGAGATATTGGTTCAGATCTGCAGGGGGTACCTGCCGTGCCCTTGCCCTGAAACCCAAGTCTAGCTTGTCTTCTAAGACGTCCGTCCTCACACTCCTGGCCCCGAAGCCCTCAAGTTTGGCAATTCCGGACCCACAATGCAGCACTCTGCCTGCCCTCTAGAAAAAAAATTATTGCCTCATGAGCTGCCCAGGCACCTTAAATGAGGGTAAACCTACACAGCACTCGACTTTACCCAAATTATATAGTCTAACCTGGGCACTAATGCACTGTCGAACACAACCTGAGCCCGGACCTCCTGACCAACACCCAGAAAGCTGACCGCACACTGAGCACATAAAACCCGCCATGGCCTTAGGTCATCATCTCTTCCCTATCTCAGTTTTCAGGCTTCAGAACCGAGACCTTATCTCCAATCACTGCCCAGCGATGAGTGTGATGCAGAAATCAGAACTCAGCCTTACCCATGGCAAGAACCCTTGTGGTTGGCACGTTGTCCAACCTTCAGTGTAGGAGAAACCAGCATTCACCCTGAGGCCCCGCCCATTCTTGAGTGCGACGAAGGCATACACACGCATTGTGACCTTCAGCATGAGTCCTGTCCTCTAGTAAGTACTCTCAGTGGCTGGACCATTAGATGTCATAATGGGCTTGACATGTCCCTAGGCCCCAATTTTTAACCAGATTTCTGATTGTCCAGTCGCCCCTCCCCAGGGCTCTACTCTGGAATCCCTCATTCGGTGGGACACCTGAGGTTAAAAATGAAAAAAACAACAGCAACAACAACAACAACAACAACAACAAAAAACGGACTTCTTCAGGCCACAGAATAACCCCAAACTATTTGGACGGGGCCAAACCACCAGAGAGTAAGACTCGTCCATTTCCCAGGAAGTCACCCAGAAATTTCACGACCATGAGTGACACGATATCCAGAGACAAACACTTGAGCAGGAGCCTCACACTCGCCCTTCTTTCAAATCCCGAAGAGTTGTCCTCATGGTCTGTAGATCAGTCCTGCCATACCTATGACCCGAAACATAAGCCGAGTTTGTGTTTTCAGACAACTGTCCAAACAGCCCTCGCCTACACAACCTACAGGCTCAGGCCCCTGGAGCCAAACCTGAGGACTGTACTTGCCCTCTCCAAGGGAATTGTGTTTGCCCATTCCAATGGCCACAACCCTTCTAATAGGATAAACCTCCAAAGTCCCTGCTCCATCTCAATAGTGGTGGCTTCCCAGGAAAAACAGGGGCAATCTGAGCCCAACTGAGCACCTACCTGCACTCAGACCCATAGACAGATGTCCCCAGAGGTAAAAAGTAAAGAACAGGCCCCTAGGCACTAATAAGATCCATTGCTTTAGTTTCAAGGCATCTCTCCTCAGAGGCATGGATTTCAAAATCAGCATATAGCTGTTTCTTGACTCACCCATCAGAAAACATCTCATCTACACATGGGAAACTTGCACGTTGGAGCTGTGTCAAAGCCTCTGTTTAGGAGAACCCTCTGAGGCCCCAGTGCCACCGCTTCATACCAAGGTCTCCATAGACACAAAGCACATTAGGACCCATCCCCAGGGGTGTCCATTTCAATTCAGCGTCCTCGGTTGCTCCCCACAGATCCAGGAGATCTGTTGCGAGGAGACAATTGGAATGCGAGGTGGGCTACCCATCCATCCATCCTTAGAACCCTGCTCAGAATCATTGGCCTGGAGCCAAACAACTGGTCTCAATTGTTCTGCGGAAGACTCTCTGCAGTTTGGAGCTTCTCACAACTCCCATCGTGGGAAAACACCCATGGCCTCGTGATGCCCCCCCCATTCATGAAGGGGCCATCAGGGTCAGAAACTCCAACCTGAGCGATCATCTGATCCTCGCCCTGACTTCAGATGCACGAGATCTCGATTCAGGTCTGTAGATTGTGCCTGCCATGGCCTCACCCAGAAACCTAAGCCTAGCTTGTGTTCTCAGACTTTTGTCGTCAGACTACTGGCCCACAAGCCCTCCAGTTGGCAATCCAGAACTACAATGCAGCACTCTGCTGGCCCTCCAGAAGAAAAATATTGTCCTTTGGGGATACCCAGTAACCCCAAATGAGGATCAACCTGCACCGACCTTGGCTGTACCCCAAATACATAGGCTGACCAGGGCACTAATGCCCTTTCTGACACAGCCTGAGCCTGGACCCCCTGGACCCTCCCAGACAGCTGGCCGCACACTGCGCACATCGAGCCGCCATGGCCTTAGGTCGTCATCTCTTCCCAACCTCAGTTTACAGGTTTCAGAACCTAGACCTTATCTCCAATCACTGCCCAGGGTTGAAGGTGATGCAGAAATCAGAACTCCTTCCCCATTGCAAGAAACCTTGTGGTTGGCATGTTGTCCAACGTTCAGTGTAGTTGAAACCAGTGTGGCCCATGAGGCCCCGCCCATGCTCACGGGCCACATTGGTCACAAACACACATTGTGACGCTCAGGCTGAGCCCAGTCCTCAAGTAAGGCCACTAAGTGGCTGGATGAAGAGATAGCATATTGGGCTTGCCATGCCCCTAGGCCCCAATTTTTAACCATAGTTCGGAGTGTCCCTTCCATCTTCCCCACGGCATGGCTTTGGAATTCCTCTTTTGGTGGGACACCTGAGGTAACAAAACTGAAATGAGTCCTCCCATCCCACAGATTGACGAAAAGCAATTGCGAATCGGGCCAAATCCCCAGAGAGGAAGATTCGTCCATGGCCCATGAGGCCTCCCCGACATTCCACGGCCATCGCTGATACAAAATCCAGAGACAAAAGCCTGAGCAAGCGCCTCATACTCGCACTTTCTTCATATCCTGAAGAGTTCTTCTCATGGTTTGTCGATCGGGCCTGCCATACCTACGTCCCCAAACCTAAGCTGAGTTTGTGTTTTCAGAATTCTGTCCTCAAAGTCTTGGGCCACACACCCTCCAGCCGGGGCCCCTGGAGCCACACATTCGGACTGTGCCTACCAATCCATGGGAATTCTGCCCATTCCATGGTCCAAAATCGTACTAATTAGGAGAAACCTCCAAAATCCCTGAGGCCAACCCAATAGTGTAGGTCGCCCAGAAAAAACAAGGGCTGTCTGACACCAGCTGATAATCGACCTCCACTCATACCATAGATGGATGTCTCCAGAGAAGAAGATTGAACCAGACAGGACCCTAGGCCATAATAGGATCCATTGCTTTGGGTTACAGGCATGTGTCCTCAAAAGCCTGATTCCAATACGAGCATATGTGTTTTCCTGAGGCACCCATCAGTACTCATCTCATCTCCACAAGGAAACCTGTGCATGGGAGCCATGTCCAAAGCTTAGGAGAGTACTTCAGGATCCCGGTGCCACCGCCCCATTCCAAGGCCCTCATGGACACAAAAACACATTAGGAACCATCCTCACGAAAGTCCATTTCAACTCAGACACCCCGGCACTCCGGCAGAGCCATCAGATCTAAACTGTCTTGTTGCTAGGAGACAATTGGAATGCGAGGCGGGCTTCCCAGGCATCCATCCGCGAACGGTGCTCTGGAGTCATTCCATATGGGATGTCCTGGAGCTGTCCAACAGGTCTCAATTGTCCCGCAGAAGGAATCCTTTTAGGGGGCATCCCACAACTCCCAACGTGGGAAAACCTCAATGGCCTCGAGATTCCGCTCCCTTCATGAAACGGCCGTCATACACAGAAACTCCAACCAGAGCCAACGTCTGATCCTCGCCCTACTTCAGATGCATGAGATATTGGTTCAGATCTGCAGGGGGTACCTGCCGTGCCCTCGCCCTGAAACCCAAGTCTAGCTTGTCTTCTCAGACTTCCGTCCTCACACTCCTGGCCCCGAAGCCCTCAAGTTTGGCAATTCCGGACCCACAATGCAGCACTCTGCCTGCCCTCTAGAAAAAAAATTATTGCCTCATGAGCTGCCCAGGCACCTTAAATGAGGGTAAACCTACACAGCACTCGACTTTACCCAAATTATATAGTCTAACCTGGGCACTAATGCACTGTCGAACACAACCTGAGCCCGGACCTCCTGACCAACACCCAGAAAGCTGACCGCACACTGAGCACATAAAACCCGCCATGGCCTTAGGTCATCATCTCTTCCCTACCTCAGTTTTCAGGCTTCAGAACCGAGACCTTATCTCCAGTCACTGCCCAGGTGTGAGTGTGATGCAGAAATCAGAAATCCTCCTTACCCATGGCAGGAACCCTTGTGGTTGGCACGTTGTCCAACATTCAGTGTAGGAGAAACCAGCATTCACTCTGAGGCCCCGCCCATTCTTGAGTGCGATGAGGGCATACATACTCTGGAATCCCTCATTTGGTGGGAAACCTGAAGTTAAAAAAGAAAACAACAACAACAGCAACAAAAAAAAGGACTTCTTCCAGCCCACAGAATGACACCAAACTCTTTGGACGGGGCCAAAACACCTGAGAGTAAGACTCGTCCATTTCCCATGAAGTCACCCAGAAATTCCACGACCATGAGTGACACGATATCCAGAGACAAAAACTTGAACAGGAGCCTCACACTCGCCCTTCTTTCAAATCCCGAAGAGTTCTCATCTTCTGTAGATCAGTCCTGCCATACCTATGACCTGAAACATAAGCCGAGTGTGTGTTTTCAGACAACTGTCCAAACAGCCCTGGCCTACACAACCTACAGGCTCAGGCCCCTGGAGCCAAACCTGAGGACATTACTGGCCCTCTCCAAGGGAATTGTGTGTGCCCATTCCAATGGCCACAACCCTTCTAATAGAATAAACCTCCAAAGTCCCTGATCCATCTCAATAATGGTGGCTTCCCGGGAAAAACATGGGCAATCTGAGCCCAACTGAGCACCTACCTCCACTCAGACCCATAGCAGATGTCCCCATAGGTAAAAAGGAAAGAACAGGCCCCTAGGCACTAATCCGATCCATTGCTTTGGTTTCCAGGCATCTCTCCTCAGAGGCCTGGATTTCCCAAATCAGAATCTAGCTGTTTCTTGACTCACCCATCAGAAAACATCTCATCTACACATGGGAAACTTGCACGTTGGAGCTGTGTCAAAGCCTCTATTTAGGAGAACCCTTCAGGGCCCCAAGGCCACCGCTTAATTCCAAGGTCTCCATAGACAAAAAAGCACGTTAGGACCCATCCCCAGGGGTGTCCATTTCAACTCAGCGTCCTCGGTTGCTCCCCACAGATCCAGGAGATCTAACCTGTCTTGTTGCTAGGAGACAATTGGAATGCGAGGAGGGCTACCCAGCCATCCATCCTTAGAACCCTGCTCAGAATCATTGGCCTGGAGCCAAACAACAGGTCTCAATTGTCCTGCAGAAGACTCTCTTCAGTTTGGAGCTTCTCACAACTCCCATCGTGGGAAAACACCCGTGGCCTCGTGATGCCCCCCCCCATTGATGAAGGGCCCAATAGGGACAGAAACTCCAACCTGAGCGATCGTCTGATCCTCGCCCTGACTTCGGATGCACGAGATCTCGATTCAGGTCTGTAGATTGTGCCTGCCATGGCCTGACACAGAAACCTAAACCTTGCTTGTGTTCTCAGACTTTTGTCGTCAGACTACTGGCCCACAAGCTTTCCAGTTTGGCAATCCAGAACAACAATGCAGCACTCTGTCGGCCCTCCAGAAAAAAAACATTGTCCTCTGGGGCTACCCAGTAACCCCAAATGAGGATCAACCTGCACCGACCTTGGCTGTACCCCAAATACATAGGCTGACCAGGGCACTAATGCCCTTTTTGACACAGCCTGAGCCTGGACCCCCTGGCCCCTCCCAGACAGCTGCCCGCAAACTGAGCACATCGAGCCGCCATGGCCTTAGGTCGTCATCTCTTCCCAACCTCAGTTTACAGGTTTCAGAACCTAGAACTTATCTCCAATCACTGCCCAGGGTTGAAGGTGATGCAGAAATAAGAACACCTTCCCCATGGCAAGAAACCTTGTGGTTGGCATGTTGTCCAACGTTCAGTGTAGTTGAAACCAGTGTGGACCATGAGGCCCCGCCCATGCTCGCGGGCCACATTGTTCACAAACACACATTGTGACCCTCAGGCTGAGCCCAGTCCTCAAGTAAGGCCACTCAGTGGCTGGATGAAGAGATATCATATTGGGCTTGCCATGCCCCTAGGCCCCAATTTTTAACCATAGTTCAGGTTGTCCCTTCAGTCTTCCCCACGGCTTTGCTTTGGAATTCTTCTTTTGGTAGGACACCTGAGGTAACAAAACTGAAATGAGTCCTTCCATCCCACAGATTGACGAAAAGCAATTGGGAATCAGGCCAAATCCTCAGGGGGAAGATTCGTCCATGGCCCATGAGGCCTCCCCGACATTCCATGGCCATCGCTGATACAAAATCCAGAGACAAAAGTCTGAGCAAGCGCCTCAGACTAGCACTTTCTTCGTATCCTGAAGAGTTCTTCTCATGGTTTGTAGATCGGGCCTGCCATACCTACGTCCCAAAAACTAAGCTGAGTTTGTGTTTTCAGACTTGTTTCCTCAAAGTCTTGGGCCACACAACCTCCAGGCTGGGCCCCTGGAGCCACACATTAGGACTGTGCCTACCAATCCATGGGAATTCTGCCTATTCCATGGTCCAAAATCGTACAAATTTGGAGAAACCTCCAAAGTCCCTGAGGCCATACCAATAGTGTAGGTCTCCCAGAACAAACAAGGGCTGTCTGACACCAGCTGATAATCGACCTCCACTCATACCATAGATGGATGTCTCCAGAGAAGAAGATTGAACCAGACAGGACCCTAGGCCATAATAGGATCCATTGCTTTGGGTTAAAGGCATGTGTCCTCAAAAGCCTGATTCCAATACCACATAGGCGTTTTCCTGAGGCACCCATCAGAACTCATTCGTCTCCACAAGGAAACCTGTGCATGGGAGCCATGTCCAAAGCTTAGGAGAGTACTTCAGGGTCCCGGTGCCACCGCCCCATTCCAAGGCCCTCATGGACACAAAAACACATTAGGACCCATCCTCAGGAAAGTCCATTTCAACTCAGCCACGCCGGTTGCTCCCGCAAAGCCATCAGATCTAAACTGTCTTGTTGCTAGGAGACAATTGGAATGCGAGGCGGGCTTCCCAGGTATCCATCCGTGAACGGTGCTCTGGAGTCATTCCATATGGGATGTCCTGGAGCTGTCCAAGAGGTCTTAATTGTCCTGCAGTAGGAATCCTTGAAGGGGGCATCCCACAACTCCCAACGTGGAAAAACCTCAATGAAATCGAGATTCCGCTCCCTTCAAGAAGCGGCCGTCATGCTCAGAATCTCCAACCTGAGCCAAAGTCTGATCCTTGCCCTGACTTCAGATGCATGAGATATTTTTCAGATCTGCAGGGGGTACATGCCGTGCCCTACCCCTGAAACCCAAGTCTAGCTTGTCTTCTCAGACTTCCGTCCTCACACTCCTGGTTCCGAAGCCCTCAAGTTTGGCAATTCCGGACCCAAAATGCAGCACTCTGCCTGCCGTCTAGAAAAAAAAATTATTGCGTCATGAGCTGCCCAGGCACCTTAAATGAGGGTAAACCTACACAGCACTCAACTTTACCCAAATTATAGTCTAACCTGGGCACTAATGCACTGTCGAACACAACCTGAGCCCGGACCTCCTGACCAACACCCAGAAAGCTGACCGCACACTGAGCACATAAAACCCGCCATGGCCTTAGGTCATCATCTCTTCCCTACCTCAGTTTTCAGGCTTCAGAACCGAGACCTTATCTCCAATCACAGTCCAGGGGTGAGTGTGATGTAGAAATCAGAACTCCTCTTTACCCATGGCAAGAACCCTTGTGGTTGGCACGTTGTCCAACTTTCAGTGTAGGAGAAACCAGCATTCACCCTGAGGCCCCGCCCATTCTTGAGTGCGACGAGAGCATACACAAACATTGTGACTTTCAGCATGAGTCCTGTCCTCTAGTAAGTCCTCTCAGTGGCTGGACCATTAGATGTCATAATGGGCTTGATATGTCCCAAGTCCCAATGTTTAACCAGATTTCTGATTGTCCAGTCGCCCCTCCCCAGGGCTCTACTCTGGAATCCCTCATTTGGTGTGACACCTGAGGTTAAAAAAGAAAAAAAACAACAGCAACAAAAAAAAAAAACGGACTTCTTCCAGCCCAAAAATGACCCCAAACTCTTTGACGGGGCCAAACAACCAGAAAGTAAGACTCGACCATTTCCCATGAAGTCACACAGAAATTCCACGACCATGACTGACACGATATCCAGAGACAAACACTTGAGCAGGAGCCTCACACTCGCCCTTCTTTCAAATCCCGAAGAGTTGTCCTCATGGTCTGTAGATCAGTCCTGCCATACCTATGACCCGAAACATAAGCCGAGTTTGCGTTTTCAGAGAACTGACCAAACAGCCCTGTCCTACACAACCTACTGGCTCAGGCCCCTGGAGCCTAACCTGAGGACTGTACTTGCCCTCTCCAAGGGAATTGTGTGTGCCCATTCCAATGGCAACAAACCTTCTAATAGGATAAACCTCCAAAGTCCTTGATCCATCTCAATAGTGGTGGCGTCCCAGGAAACAGGGGCAATCTGAGCCCAACTGAGCACCTACCTGCACTCAGACCCATAGACAGATGTCCCCAGAGGTAAAAAGAAAAGAACAGGCCCCTAGGCACTAATCAGATCCATTGCTTTGGTTTCCAGGCATCTCTCCTCAGAGACCTGGATTTCAAAAGCAGCATATAGCTGTTTCGTGACTCACCCATCAGAAAACATCTCATCTACACATGGGAAACTTGCACGTTGGAGCTGTGTCAAAGCCTCTGTTTAGGAGAAACCTTTAGGGCCCCAGTGCCACCGCTTCATTCCAAGGTCTCCATAGACACAAAAGCACGTTAGGACCCATCCCTGGGGTGTGCATTTCAACTCAGCATCCTCGGTTGCTCCCCACAGATCCAGGAGATCTAACCTGTCTTGTTGCTAGGAGACAATTGGAATGCGAGGTGGGCTACCCAGCCATCCCTCCTTAGAACCCTGCTCAGAATCATTGGCTTGGAGCCAAACAACAGGTCTCAATTGTCCTGCAGAAGACTCTCTGCAGTTTGGAGCTTCTCACAACTCCCATCGTTGGAAAGCCCCCATGGCCTCGTGATGACCCCCCATTCATGAAGAGGCCATCAGCTACAGAAACTCCAACCTGAGCGATCATCTGATCCTCGCCCTGACTTCAGATGCACGAGATCTCGATTCAGGTCTGTAGATTGTGCCTTCCATGGCCTCACCAAGAAACCTAAGCCTAGCTTGTGTTCTCAGACTTTTGTCGTCAGACTACTGGCCCACAAGCCCTACAGTTTGGCAATCCAGAACTACAATGCAGCACTCTGCCGGCCCTCGAGAAGAAAAACATTGTCTTCTGGGGCTACCCAGTCATCCCAAATGAGGATCAACCTGCACCGACATTGGCTGTACCCCAAATACATAGGCTGACCAGGGCATTAATGCCTTTTCTGACACAGCCTGATCCTGGAACCCCTGGCCCCTCCCAGACAGTTGTCCCCACACTGAGCACATCGAGCCGCCATGGCCTTAGGTCGTCATCTCTTCCCAGCCTCAGTTTTCAGGATTCAGAACCTAGACCTTATCTCCAATCACTGCCCAGGGTTGAAGGTGATGCAGAAATCAGAACTCCTTCCCCATGGCAAGAAACCTTGTGGTTGGCTAGTTGTCCAACGTTTAGTGTAGTTGAAACCAGTGTGGCCCATGAGGCCCCGCCCATGCTCGCAGGCCACATTGTTCACAAACACACATTGTGACCCTCAGGCTGAGCCCAGTCCTCAAGTAAGGCCACTCAGTGGCTGGATGAAGAGATAGCATATTGGGCTTGCCATGCCCGTAGGCCCCAATTTTTAACCAGAGTTCGGGTTGTCCCTTCAGTCTTCCCCACGGCTTTGCTTTGGAATTCCTCTTTTGGTGGTACACCTGAGGTAACAAACCTGAAAGGAGACCTCCCATACCACAGATTGACGAAAAGCAATTGGGAATCGGGCCAAATCCTCAGAGAGGAAGATTCGTCAATGGCCCATGAGGCCTCCCCGACTTTCCACGGTCATCGCTGATACAAAATCCAGAGACAAAAGCCTGAGCAAACGCCTCAGACTCGCACTTTCTTCATATCCTGAAGAGTTCTTCTCATGGTTTGTAGATAGGGCCTGCCATACCTACGTCCCCAAACCTAAGGTGAGTTTGTGTTTTCAGACTTCTGTCCTCAAAGTCTTGGGTCACACACCCTCCAGGCTGGGCGCCTGGAGCCACACATTAGGACTGTGCCTACCAATCCATGGGAATTCTGCCCATTCCATGGTCCAAAATCGTACAAATTAGGAGAAACCTCCAAAGTCCCTGAGGCCATCCCAATAGTGTAGGTCGCCCGGAAGAAACAAGGGCTGTCTGACACCAGCTGAATCGACCTCCACTCATACCATAGATGGATGTTCCCAGAGAAGAAGATTGAACCAGACAGGACCCTAGGCCATAATAGGATCCATTGCTTTGGGTTAAAGGCATGTCTCCTCAAAAGCCTGATTCCAATTCGAGCATAGGGGTTTTCCTGAGGCACCCATCAGAACTCATCTCGTCTCCACTAGGAAACCTGTGCATGGGAGCTATGTCAAAAGCTTAGGAGAGTACTTCATGGTCCCGGTGCCGTCGCCCCATTCCAAGGCCCTCATGGACATAAAAACCAATTAGGACCGATCCTCAGGAAAGTCCATTTCAACTCAGCCACCCCGGTTGCTCCCGCAGAGCCATCAGATCTAAACTGTCTTGTTGCTAGGAGACAATTGGAATGCGAGGCGGGCTTCCCAGGCATCCATCCTCGAAGGGTGCTCTGGAGTCATTCTGTATGGGATGTCCTGGAGCTGTCCAACAGGTCTCAATTGTTCCGCAGAAGGAATCCTTGAAGGGGGCATCCCACAACTCCCAACGTGGGAAAACCTCAATGGCCTCGAGATTCTGCTCCCTTCATGAAGCGGCCGTCATGCACAGAAACTTCAACTTGAGCCAACGTCTGATCCTCGCCTGACTTCAGATGCATGAGATATTGGTTCAGATCTGAAGGGGGTACCTGCCATGCCCTCGCCCTGAAACCAAGTCTAGCTTGTCTTCTCAGACTTCCGTCCTCACACCCCTGGCCCCGAAGCCCTCAAGTTTGGCAATTCTGGACCCACAGTGCAGCACTCTGCCTGCCCTGTAGAAAAAAATTATTTCTTCATGAGCTGCCCAGGCACCTTAAATGAGAATAAACCTACACAGCACTCGACTTTACCCAAATTATATAGTCTAACGTGGGCACTAAACCATTGTCGGACACAACCTGAGCCCGAACCTCAGACCAACCCCCAGAAAGCTGACAGCACACTGAGCACATAAGACCCGCCATGGCCTTAGGTCTTCATCTCTTCCCTACTTCAGTTTTCAGGCTTCAGAACCGAGACCTTATGGCCTATCACTGCCCAGGTTTGAGTGTGATGCAGAAATCAGAACTCCGCCTTACCCATGGCAAGAAACCTTGTGGTTGGCACATTGTCCAATGGTCAGAGTAGAAGAAACCAGCATTCACTCTGAGGCCCCGCCCATTCTTGAGTGCGACGGGGTCATAAACACGCATTGTGACCCTCAGCATGAGTCTTCTCCTCTAGTAAGTCCTCTCAGTGGCTGGACTATTAGATGTCATACTGGGCTTGACATGTCCCTAGGCCCCAATTTTTAACCAGATTTCTGATTGTCCAGTCGCCCCTCCCCAGGGCTCTACTCTGGAATCCCTCATTTGTTGGGACACCTGAGGTTAAAAAAGAAAACAACAACAACAACAAAACGGACGTTTTCCATCCCACAGAATGACCCCAAACTCTTTGGACGGGGCCAAACCACCAGAGAGTAAGACTCATCCATTTCCCATGAAGTCACCCAGAAATTTCACCACCGTGAGTGACACGATATCCAGAGACAAAAACTTGAGCAAGAGCCTCACACTTGCTCTTTTTCAAATCCCGATGAGTTCTCCTCATGGTCTGTAGATCAGTCCTGCCATAACTATGACCGGAAACATAAGCCGAGGTTGTGTTTTCAGACAACTGTCCAAACAGCCCTGGCCTACACAACCTACAGGATCAGGCCCCTGGAGCCAAGCCTGAGGACTGTACTTGCCCTCTGTAAGGGAAATGTGTTTGCCATTTCCAATGGCCACTACCCTTCTAATAGGATAAACACCCAATACCTGATCCATCTTACTAGGGCTGGCTTCCCAGGAAAAACAGGGGCAATCTGAGCCCATCTGTGCACCTACCTGCACTCAGACCCATAGACAGATGTCCCCAGAGGTAAAAAGGAAAGAACAGACCCCTAGGCACTAATCAGATCCATTGCTTTGGTTTCCAGGCATCTCTCCTCAGAGGCCTGGATTTCAAAAGCAGCATATAGCTGTTTCTTGACTCACCCATCAGAAAACATCTCATCTACACATGGGAAACTAGCACGTTGGAGCTCTGTCAAAGCCTCTGTTTTGGAGAACCCGTCAGGGCCCCAGTGCCACCGCTTCATTCCAAGGTCTCGATACACACCAAAGCACGCTAGGACCCAACCCCAGGAGAGTCCATTTCAACTCAGCCTCCTCCGTTGCTCCCCCAGATCCAGAGGATCTAACCTGTCTTGTTGATAGGAGACAATTGGAATGCGAGGTGGGCTACCCAGCGATCCATCCTTAGAACCCTGCTCAGAATCATTGGCCTGGAGCCAATCAACAGGTCTCAATTATCCTGTAGAAGACACTTTGCAGTTTGGAGCTTCTCACAAATCCCATCGTGGGACAACCCCCATGGCCTTGTGATGCTCCCCCTTCATGAAGGGGCCATAAGGGACAGAAACTCCAACCTGAGCGATCGTCTGATCCTCGCCCTGACTTCAGATGCACGAGATCTCGATTCCGGTCTGTAGATTCTGCGTGCCATGTCCTCAACCAGAAACCTAAGCCGAGCTTGTGTTCTCAGACTTCTGTCCTCAGACTCTTGGCCCACAAGCCCTCCAGTTTGGCAATCCAGAACTACAATGCAGCACTCTGCCTGCCCTCTAGAAGAAAAACATTGTCCTCTGGGGCTACCCAGTAACCCCAAGTGAGGATCAACCTGCACCTACCTTGGCTGTACCCCGAACATATAGGCTGACCACGGCACTAATGCCCTTTCTGACACAGCCTGAGCCTGGACTTCCTGGCCCCAACCAGACAGCTTGCTGCACACTGAGCACATCGAGCCGCCATGGCCTTAGGTTGTCATCTCTTCCCAACCTCGGTTTTCAGGCTTTAGATTCTAGACCTTATCTCCAATCACTGCCCAGGGTTGATCCTGATGCAGAAATCAGAACTCCTTCCCCATGGCAAGAAACCTTGTGGTTGGCATGTTGTCCAACATTCAGTGTAGTTGAATCCAGTGTTGCCCATGAGGCCCCTCCATGCTCGCAGGCTACATTGCTCACAAACACACATTGTGACCCTCAGCCTGACCAAAGTCCTCAAGTAAGGCCTCTCAGTGGCTGGATGAAGAGATAGTATATTGGGCTTGCCATGCCCCTAGGACCCAATTTTTAACCATAGTTCAGGTGGTCCCTTCAGTCTTCCCCACGGCTTTGCTTTGGAATCCCTCTTTTCGTGGGACACCTGAGGTAACAAAACTGAGGATGCTTCCCATCCCACAGATTGACGAAAAATAATTGGGAATCCGGCGAAATCATCATAGAGGTAGATTCGTCCATGGCCCATGAGGCATCCCCGACATTCCACGGAGATCGCTGATACAAATTGCAGAGACAAATGCCTGAGCAAGCGCCTCAGACTCACTCTATATTCAAATCTTCATGAGTTCTTCTCATGGTTTGTAGATTGGGCCTGCCATACCGATGTCCCCAAAGCTGAGTTTGAGTATCGGAATCACAATCAGAACGCTGCCTTCCACATGGCTGTAATGCTTGTTCTTCGCATGGAGTCACACCTTCACGGGGGGAACCCTTCATGGCCCCTGATGCCACGCCCAAACATGAGTGCTGCTTGGGCACAAATGCACACTGTGACCCTAGCATGAACCCCATGACAAAGAAAGGCAATCAGGTTCGGGACGAAGATCCTGCATATAGTCCTTGCCATGCCCATAGTCACCCAGGACTAACTAGATGGTGTGTATTCCAGTTGAGGGAACCCACTGCTGTGCTCTAGAGTCCCTCTCCTGGGAGGTCCTTTGTGGCAGAAAACAGTACTCTTCACTTCCCACAGAATGAACACAAACACTTGGGAGCTTGGACAATCCCCCGAGAGGAAGGCCCTTCCTCGGACCCTGAGGCAACCCCTACACTGACCGGACACTGTGAACGCAACACCCAGAGACAAAAGCCTGAGCGACTGCCTCCCACTTGCCCTCCTTTGATATCCAGAGGATGTCCCCTCACGGACTGGAGATCAGGCCTGCCATTACCTTGGCCCCTACCTGAGCCAAGTTTGCTCTTTCAGACATCAGTCCCCACAGCCCTGGCAAACAGAGCCTCTAGGCTGGGTCCTCTGGAGCCATACCACAGGACCGTGCCTGCTCTCTCCTGGGAAACTGTTTCCATTCCTTTGCCACACACCTCCAGAATATGAGAAAACTCAAGGCCCCCGAGGACATCCCACTACTGGGAGCCTCCCTGGACACACAGGGCATTCGGACACAAGCTGAGCAGCTACCTCCACGAAGGCATGCACACAGATGTCAACAGAGATAGAAGGTTGAGCCGGACAGGCCCTTAGGCCCTAATCTCAACTCTTGCTTTGGTTCCAGGTGTTACACCTCAGAGGCTTTGTTTCGAAGAACAGGATATGGGGCTTTCCTGAGGCACTGAACAGAACTCCTCTCGTCTCCACATGGGAAGATTCCTTGTTGGAGCTGTGTCAAACACCTCAGTTTGGAAAACCCTGCAGAGTCCCTGAGCCACGTCCACATTCCAAGGTCTCCCAGGCCACAAAGCCACAGTAGAACTCATCTTCAGGAGAGTCCATTTCAACTCTCCCCTCTAGGTAGCTCACCCAGGAGCCTGCAGATTGAGCCTGCCTTGTCCTGACTAAAGAGTGGGAATATGAGGTGGCGTTCACAGGCATCCATGCTTAGACACCTGCCCTAGAGTCTTTCCGTATGGGGCCTTTTGGAACCATCCAATAGGACTCGACTGTCGTGAAGAAGGAAATCTTGAGGTTTGGAGTAGTTCACAAATCCCATGGTAGGCAAACCTCCCTGGCTTCATGAAGCCCCCACAACCTTCAGGAAGAGGCCATGCTGGACAAGAACTCTAGCCTGAAGCACGTCTCATAGTTGACATGACCTCAGTTCAGGAGATCTCGATTCAGCCTCTGCAGAGTGGGCCTGCCGTGCCCTCGGTCCCAAACCTCACGCTAGCTTGTGTTTTCAGACTTCCTTCCTCACACTCCTGGCAAACAAGCCCTCCGGACTAGGAACTCCAGAACCAAAACCCAGCCCAGTGTCTGCCCAACGGAAGAAAAACGTTTCCCTGTGGGGCTCTCCAGAAAACCCAGATGAGGATCAACCTGCTCGGGCCTCGACGGTACCCGAACTGGATAGGCTGCTCTGGGCACTCATGCTCTGCCTGACACAGCCTGAAGCCAGACGTCCAGACAGACAAGGAGACAGCTGGCCGCACACCCAGCACTTCGGACACGCCATGGTCTTATGCCGTCACCTCTTCCTAACCTTGGTTTTCAGATATCTGAACCTAGACATCATATCAATTCTCCACACAGCTGGGTATCGCAAGCACAAAACAGAAGTCCTGCTTCCCCATGGCTGTCAAGCTTGCTCTTGGCATGGAGTCACACCTTCAGGGTGGGAGAAACCTTCATGGCCCCTGATGCCACGCCCAAACTTGAGTGCTGCTTGGGCACAAATTCACACTGTGACCCTCAGCATGAGCCCCATGTCAAAGAAAGGCCTGTCAGGGCCTGGACCAAGAGCCCACATATGGGGCTTGCCAAGCCCCTATGCACCCAATCCTCACCACGGTTTGAATTTTCCAGTCGCCCCGCCCGTACCTGGAGCTCTACTCTGGAATCCCTTTCTTGGAGAGACCCATGAGCCAGACAACACGACTCCACCCTTCCCACAAAATGACCCCAAACTCTTGGGAGCTGGGACAAATCCCCAGAGAGGGATACTCGTCCACAGTACCTGAGGCCACCGCTCCAATCCACGGCTATCCCGGACACAACATCCAGAGACAAAAGCCTGAAGGAACGCCTCCCACTCGCCCTTCTTTCAGAGGCCCAGGAGCTCCCTCTCGGGCTGTACATCCGGCCTGCCATACCCTAGGCGCCACTCATAAGCTGAGTTTGTGTATTCAGACTTCTGTGCCCACAGCCTGGACCCACACACCTCCAGGCTAGGGCCTCTAGGGCCACAGCGAAAGATTGTGCCTGCCCTCTCCAAGGAAAGTGTGCCCAATCCATTGACCACAACACTACAGGTTAGGGCAAAGCTCCAAGGCCCCTGAGGCCATCAATAGGGTAGGCCCCCCTGGACTAAGAGGGGCTCTTTGACACCAGCGGAGCAACTATCTCCACTTAGACTCTCAGACAGTGTCCCCAGAGACAGAAGGTTGAAATGGACAGGCCCCCAGGCCCTAATCTGAACCTTAGCTTTGGTTTCCATGTTTCCGTTCTCAGAGGACTGTTTTCGTAGACCAGCACATGGGGCTTTTCTGAGGCACCAAACCAAACCTCTCTCATCTCCACATGGGCAGCTTTCTTACTGGGATGTATCAAACACTTCAGGTAGGAGAGTTCCGCAGGGCCACTGAACAACCAGCACATTCCAAGGTCTCCATGGACCCAAACGCACATTATGATGCATCCTCAGGAGAGGCCATTTCAACTCAGCCCCCTGGGTCGCGTGTTCCAGAGGCAGCAGATCAAACATATCTTGTCGCTAGTAGCCAATGGGAATGCGAGGCATGCTGTACAGGGATCCATCCTTCGAACCCTGCGCTCCAGTCCTTCCATATGGTATGTCCTGGAGCCATGCAACAGGACTCGAATGTCCCGCAGAAGGAAACCTTGTGGTTTGGGGCAACCTCCAAACTCAGCGTGGGAAAACTTCCTTGGCCTCATGAGGCCCCCACTTCATGAAGGTGCCATCATGGACACATACTCCAGCCTCAGCCAACGTCTGATCCTCAGCCTGACTTCAGATGCAGGAGATTTTGATTCAGCCTCTGCAGAGTGGGCCTGCTCTGCCCTTGGTTCCAATCCTCACACTAGCTTGTGTTTTCAGACTTCCGTCCTCACACTCCTGGCCCACAAACCCTCCCTACTGGGATTTCTGGGGCCACAATGAAGCACTGTGCCTGCCTCCCAAGAGAAAAACATTGTCTATGGCGCTGCCCAGAAACCCCAAATGAGGATCAAACTGCTTGGCCCTCGGCAACACCCCAATTGCATAGGCTACCTTAAACAGTGATGCTCTGTCGCAAATAGCCTGAGCCCAGACCTTCCAACAGACACCGACACAGCTGGCTGCACACCCAGCACATTGGACCCGCCACTGCCTTAGGCCACCATCCATTCCCAACCTGGGTTTTCAGTCATCGGAACCTAGACCTTATCTCCAATCCCTGCACAGGGGGGAACCTGATGCACAAGTCAGAACCCCTCCTTCCCCTGGCAAGAAACCTTGCTGCTGGCAGTGAGTCAAACCTTCAGTGTAGGAGAAAACGGCATGGCCCATGAGGCCACGCCCAAGCGTGAGGGCCGCCTTGGGCACAAACACACATTGTGACCCTCAGCGTGAGTACCTTATTCAAGTAACGCCTCTCAGTGACTGGACCAAGAGCCCGCATATGTGGCTTGCCATGCCCATAGGCACCCAGGACTAACTAGATGGTGTGTATTCCAGTTGAGGGAACCCACTGCTGTGCTCTAGAGTCCCTCTCCTGGGGGGTCCCCTGTGGCAGAAAACAGTACTCTTCATTCCCACAGAATGAACACAAACACTTGGGAGCTTGGACAATCCCCTGAGAGGAAGGCTCTTCCTCGGCCTCTGAGACAACCCCTACCCTGACCGGACACTGTAAACGCAACACCCAGAGACAAAATCCTGAGTGACTGCCTCCCACTTGCCCTACTTTGATTTCCAGAGGATCTCCCCTCACGGACTAGAGATCAGGCCTGCCATTACATTGGCCCCTAGCTGAGCCAAGTTTGCTTTTTCAGACATCTGTCCCCACAGCCCTGGCAAACAGAGCCTCTAGGCTGGGTCCTCTGGAGCCATACCACAGGACCGTGCCTGCTCTCTCCTGGGAAACTGTGTCCATTCCTTTGGCCACACACCTCCAGAATATGAGAAACCTCAAGGCCTCCGAGGACATCCCACTACTGGGAGCCTCACTGGACTCACAGGGGCATTCGGACACAAGCTGAGCAGCTACATCCATGAATGCATGCACACAGATGACAACAGAGATAGAAGGTTGAGCCGGACAGGCCTTTAGGCCGTAGTCTCAACTCTTGCTTTGGTTTCCAGGTGTCACTCCTCAGAGGCTTTGGTTCGAAGAACAGGGTATGGGGCTTTCCTGAGGCACGGAACAGAACCCCTCTCGTCTCCACATGGGAAGTTTCCTTGTTGGAGCCGTGTCAAACACCTCATGTTGGAGAATCCTGCAGAGTCCCTGAGCCACCTCCACATTCCAAGGTCTCCCAGGCCCCGAAGCCACAGTAGGACTCATCTTCAGGAGAGTCCATTTCAACTCTCCCCTCTGGGTAGCTCACCCAGGAGCCCGCAGATTGAGCCTGCCTTGTCTTGACTAAAGAGTGGGAATATGAGGTGGCGTTACCAGGCATCCATGCTTAGACACCTGCTCTCGAGTCTTTCCATATGGGGCCTCTTGGAACCATCCAATAGGACTCGACTGTCGTGCAGAAGGTAACCTTCAGTTTTGGAGCAGTTCACAAATCCCATCGTAGGCAAAACTTTCTGGCCTCATGAAGCCCCCACACCCTTCAGGAAGAGGCCATGCTGGACAAGAACTCTAGCCTGAGGCACGTCTCATAGTTGACATGACCTCAGTGCAGGAGATCCCGATTCAGCCTCTGCAGAGTGGGCATGCCGTGACCTCGGTCCCAAACCTCACGCTAGCTTGTGTTTTCAGACTTCCTTCCTCACACTCCTGGCAAACTAGCCCTCCGGACTAGGAACTCCAGAACCAAAACCCAGCCCAGTGTCTGCCCAACGGAAGAAAAACGTTTCCCTGTGGGGCTCTCCAGAAAACCCAGATGAGGATCAACCTGCTCGGGCCTCGACGGTACCCGAACTGGATAGGCTGCTCTGGGCACTCATGCTCTGCCTGACACAGCCTGAAGCCAGACGTCCAGACAGACAAGGAGACAGCTGGCCGCACACCCAGCACTTCGGACACGCCATGGTCTTATGCCGTCACCTCATCCTAACCTTGGTTTTCAGATATCTGAACCTAGACATTATATCAATTCTCCACACAGCTGGGTATAGCAAGCACAAAACAGAACTCCTCCTTCCCCATGGCTGTCAAGCTTGCTCTTGGCATGGAGTCACACCTTCAGGGTGGGAGAAACCTTCATGGCCCCTGATGCCACGCCCAAACTTGAGTGCTGCTTGGGCACAAATTCACACTGTGATCCTCAGCATGAGCCCCATGTCAAAGAAAGGCCTGTCAGGGCCTGGACCAAGAGCCCACATATGGGGCTTGCCAAGCCCCTATGCACCCAATCCTCACCACGGTTTGAATTTTCCAGTCGCCCCGCCCGTACCTGGAGCTCTGCTCTGGAATCCCTTTCTTGGAGAGACCCATGAGCCAGACAACACGACTCCACCCTTCCCACAAAATGACCCCAAACTCTTGGGAGCTGGGACAAATCCCCAGAGAGGGATACTCGTCCACAGTACCTGAGGCCACCGCTCCAATCCACGGCTATCCCGGACACAACATCCAGAGACAAAAGCCTGAAGGAACGCCTCCCACTCGCCCTTGTTTCAGAGGCCCAGGAGCTCCCTCTCGGGCTGTACATCCGGCCTGCCATACCCTAGGCGCCACTCCTAAGCTGAGTTTGTGTATTCAGACTTCTGTGCCCACAGCCTGGACCCACACACCTCCAGGCTAGGGCCTCTAGGGCCACAGCGAAAGATTGTGCCTGCCCTCTCCAAGGAAAGTGTGCCCAATCCATTGACCACCACACTACAGGTTAGGGAAAAGCTCCAAGGCCCCTGAGGCCATCAATAGGGTAGGCCCCCCTGGACTAAGAGGGGCTCTCTGACACCAGCGGAGCAACTATCTCCACTTAGACTCTCAGACAGTGTCCCCAGAGACAGAAGGTTGAAATGGACAGGCCCCCAGGCCCTAATCTGAACCTTAGCTTTGGTTTCCATGTTTCCATTCTCAGAGGACTGTTTTCGTAGACCAGCACATGGGGCTTTTCTGAGGCACCAAACCAAACCTCTCTCATCTCCACATGGGCAGCTTTCTTACTGGGATGTATCAAACACTTCAGGTAGGAGAGTTCCGCAGGGCCACTGAACAACCAGCACATTCCAAGGTCTCCATGGACCCAAACGCACATTATGATGCATCCTCAGGAGAGGCCATTTCAACTCAGCCCCCTGGGTCGCGTGTTCCAGAGGCAGCAGATCAAACATATCTTGTCGCTACTAGCCAATGGGAATGCGAGGCATGCTGTACAGGGATCCATCCTTCGAACCATGCTCTCCAGTCCTTCCATATGGTATGTCCTGGAGCCATGCAACAGGACTCGAATGTCCCGCAGAAGGAAACCTTGTGGTTTGGGGCAACCTCCAAACTCAGCGTGGGAAAACTTCCTTGGCCTCATGAGGCCCCCACTTCATGAAGGTGCCATCATGGACACATACTCCAGCCTCAGCCAACGTCTGATCCTCAGCCTGACTTCAGATGCAGGAGATTTTGATTCAGCCTCTGCAGAGTGGGCCTGCTCTGCCCTTGGTTCCAATCCTCACACTAGCTTGTGTTTTCAGACTTCCGTCCTCACACTCCTGGCCCACAAACCCTCCCTACTGGGATTTCTGGGGCCACAATGAAGCACTGTGCCTGCCTCCCAAGAGAAAAACATTGTCTATGGCGCTGCCCAGAAACCCCAAATGAGGATCAAACTGCTTGGCCCTCGGCAACACCCCAATTGCATAGGCTACCTTAAACAGTGATGCTCTGTCGCAAATAGCCTGAGCCCAGACCTTCCAACAGACACCGACACAGCTGGCTGCACACCCAGCACATTGGACCCGCCACTGCCTTAGGCCACCATCCATTCCCAACCTGGGTTTTCAGTCATCGGAACCTAGACCTTATCTCCAATCCCTGCACAGGGGGGAACCTGATGCACAAGTCAGAACCCCTCCTTCCCCTGGCAAGAAACCTTGCTGCTGGCAGTGAGTCAAACCTTCAGTGTAGGAGAAAACGGCATGGCCCATGAGGCCACGCCCAAGCGTGAGGGCCGCCTTGGGCACAAACACACATTGTGACCCTCAGCGTGAGTACCTTATTCAAGTAACGCCTCTCAGTGACTGGACCAAGAGCCCGCATATGTGGCTTGCCATGCCCATAGGCACCCAGGACTAACTAGATGGTGTGTATTCCAGTTGAGGGAACCCACTGCTGTGCTCTAGAGTCCCTCTCCTGGGGGGTCCCCTGTGGCAGAAAACAGTACTCTTCATTCCCACAGAATGAACACAAACACTTGGGAGCTTGGACAATCCCCCGAGAGGAAGGCTCTTCCTCGGCCTCTGAGACAACCCCTACCCTGACCGGACACTGTAAACGCAACACCCAGAGACAAAATCCTGAGTGACTGCCTCCCACTTGCCCTACTTTGATTTCCAGAGGATCTCCCCTCACGGACTAGAGATCAGGCCTGCCATTACCTTGGCCCCTACCTGAGCCAAGTTTGCTCTTTCAGACATCAGTCCCCACAGCCCTGGCAAACAGAGCCTCTAGGCTGGGTCCTCTGGAGCCATACCACAGGACCGTGCCTGCTCTCTCCTGGGAAACTGTGTCCATTCCTTTGGCCACACACCTCCAGAATATGAGAAACCTCAAGGCCTCCGAGGACATCCCACTACTGGGAGCCTCACTGGACTCACAGGGGCATTCGGACACAAGCTGAGCAGCTACATCCATGAATGCATGCACACAGATGACAACAGAGATAGAAGGTTGAGCCGGACAGGCTTTTAGGCCGTAGTCTCAACTCTTGCTTTGGTTTCCAGGTGTCACTCCTCAGAGGCTTTGGTTCGAAGAACAGGGTATGGGGCTTTCCTGAGGCACGGAACAGAACCCCTCTCGTCTCCACATGGGAAGATTCCTTGTTGGAGCCGTGTCAAACACCTCATGTTGGAGAATCCTGCAGAGTCCCTGAGCCACCTCCACATTCCAAGGTCTCCCAGGCCCCGAAGCCACAGTAGGACTCATCTTCAGGAGAGTCCATTTCAACTCTCCCCTCTGGGTAGCTCACCCAGGAGCCCGCAGATTGAGCCTGCCTTGTCCTGACTAAAGAGTGGGAATATGAGGTGGCGTTCCCAGGCATCCATGCTTAGACACCTGCTCTCGAGTCTTTCCATATGGGGCCTCTTGGAACCATCCAATAGGACTCGACTGTCGTGCAGAAGGTAACCTTCAGTTTTGGAGCAGTTCACAAATCCCATCGTAGGCAAAACTTTCTGGCCTCATGAAGCCCCCACACCCTTCAGGAAGAGGCATGCTGGACAAGAACTCTAGCCTGAGGCACGTCTCATAGTTGACATGACCTCAGTGCAGGAGATCCCGATTCAGCCTCTGCAGAGTGGGCATGCCGTGACCTCGGTCCCAAACCTCACGCTAGCTTGTGTTTTCAGACTTCCTTCCTCACACTCCTGGCAAACAAGCCCTCCGGACTAGGAACTCCAGAACCAAAACCCAGCCCAGTGTCTGCCCAACGGAAGAAAAACGTTTCCCTGTGGGGCTCTCCAGAAAACCCAGATGAGGATCAACCTGCTCGGGCCTCGACGGTACCCGAACTGGATAGGCTGCTCTGGGCACTCATGCTCTGCCTGACACAGCCTGAAGCCAGACGTCCAGACAGACAAGGAGACAGCTGGCCGCACACCCAGCACTTCGGACACGCCATGGTCTTATGCCGTCACCTCATCCTAACCTTGGTTTTCAGATATCTGAACCTAGACATTATATCAATTCTCCACACAGCTGGGTATAGCAAGCACAAAACAGAACTCCTCTTTCCCATGGCTGTCAAGCTTGCTCTTGGCATGGAGTCACACCTTCAGGGTGGGAGAAACCTTCATGGCCCCTGATGCCACGCCCAAACTTGAGTGCTGCTTGGGCACAAATTCACACTGTGATCCTCAGCATGAGCCCCATGTCAAAGAAAGGCCTGTCAGGGCCTGGACCAAGAGCCCACATATGGGGCTTGCCAAGCCCCTATGCACCCAATCCTCACCACGGTTTGAATTTTCCAGTCGCCCCGCCCGTACCTGGAGCTCTGCTCTGGAATCCCTTTCTTGGAGAGACCCATGAGCCAGACAACACGACTCCACCCTTCCCACAAAATGACCCCAAACTCTTGGGAGCTGGGACAAATCCCCAGAGAGGGATACTCGTCCACAGTACCTGAGGCCACCGCTCCAATCCACGGCTATCCCGGACACAACATCCAGAGACAAAAGCCTGAAGGAACGCCTCCCACTCGCCCTTGTTTCAGAGGCCCAGGAGCTCCCTCTCGGGCTGTACATCCGGCCTGCCATACCCTAGGCGCCACTCCTAAGCTGAGTTTGTGTATTCAGACTTCTGTGCCCACAGCCTGGACCCACACACCTCCAGGCTAGGGCCTCTAGGGCCACAGCGAAAGATTGTGCCTGCCCTCTCCAAGGAAAGTGTGCCCAATCCATTGACCACCACACTACAGGTTAGGGAAAAGCTCCAAGGCCCCTGAGGCCATCAATAGGGTAGGCCCCCCTGGACTAAGAGGGGCTCTCTGACACCAGCGGAGCAACTATCTCCACTTAGACTCTCAGACAGTGTCCCCAGAGACAGAAGGTTGAAATGGACAGGCCCCCAGGCCCTAATCTGAACCTTAGCTTTGGTTTCCATGTTTCCATTCTCAGAGGACTGTTTTCGTAGACCAGCACATGGGGCTTTTCTGAGGCACCAAACCAAACCTCTCTCATCTCCACATGGGCAGCTTTCTTACTGGGATGTATCAAACACTTCAGGTAGGAGAGTTCCGCAGGGCCACTGAACAACCAGCACATTCCAAGGTCTCCATGGACCCAAACGCACATTATGATGCATCCTCAGGAGAGGCCATTTCAACTCAGCCCCCTGGGTCGCGTGTTCCAGAGGCAGAAGATCAAACATATCTTGTCGCTAGTAGCCAATGGGAATGCGAGGCATGCTGTACAGGGATCCATCCTTCGAACCATGCTCTCCAGTCCTTCCATATGGTATGTCCTGGAGCCATGCAACAGGACTCGAATGTCCCGCAGAAGGAAACCTTGTGGTTTGGGGCAACCTCCAAACTCAGCGTGGGAAAACTTCCTTGGCCTCATGAGGCCCCCACTTCATGAAGGTGCCATCATGGACACATACTCCAGCCTCAGCCAACGTCTGATCCTCAGCCTGACTTCAGATGCAGGAGATTTTGATTCAGCCTCTGCAGAGTGGGCCTGCTCTGCCCTTGGTTCCAATCCTCACACTAGCTTGTGTTTTCAGACTTCCGTCCTCACACTCCTGGCCCACAAACCCTCCCTACTGGGAATTCTGGGGCCACAATGAAGCACTGTGCCTGCCTCCCAGGAGAAAAACATTGTCTATGGCGCTGCCCAGAAACCCCAAATGAGGATCAAACTGCTTGGCCCTCGGCAACACCCCAATTGCATAGGCTACCTTAAACAGTGATGCTCTGTCGCAAATAGCCTGAGCCCAGACCTTCCAACAGACACCGACACAGCTGGCAGCACACCCAGCACATTGGACCCGCCACTGCCTTAGGCCACCATCCATTCCCAACCTGGGTTTTCAGTCATCGGAACCTAGACCTTATCTCCAATCCCTGCACAGGGGGGAACCTGATGCACAAGTCAGAACCCCTCCTTCCCCCTGGCAAGAAACCTTGCTGCTGGCAGTGAGTCAAACCTTCAGTGTATGAGAAAACGGCATGGCCCATGAGGCCACGCCCAAGCGTGAGGGCCGCCTTGTGCACAAACACACGTTGTGACCCTCAGCGTGAGTACCTTATTCAAGTAACGCCTCTCAGTGACTGGACCAAGAGCCCGCATATGTGGCTTGCCATGCCCATAGGCACCCAGGACTAACTAGATGGTGTGTATTCCAGTTGAGGGAACCCACTGCTGTGCTCTAGAGTCCCTCTCCTGGGGTGTCCCCTGTGGCAGAAAACAGTACTCTTCATTCCCACAGAATGAACACAAACACTTGGGAGCTTGGACAATCCCCTGAGAGGAAGGCTCTTCCTCGGCCTCTGAGACAACCCCTACCCTGACCGGACACTGTAAACACAACACCCAGAGACAAAATCCTGAGTGACTGCCTCCCACTTGCCCTACTTTGATTTCCAGAGGATCTCCCCTCACAGACTAGAGATCAGGCCTGCCATTACATTGGCCCCTAGCTGAGCCAAGTTTGCTTTTTCAGACATCTGTCCCCCCAGCCCTGGCAAACAGAGCCTCTAGGCTGGGTCCTCTGGAGACATACCACAGGACCGTGCCTGCTCTCTCCTGGGAAACTGTGTCCATTCCTTTGGCCACACACCTCCAGAATATGAGAAACCTCAAGGCCTCCGAGGACATCCCACTACTGGGAGCCTCACTGGACTCACAGGGGCATTCGGACACAAGCTGAGCAGCTACATCCATGAATGCATGCACACAGATGACAACAGAGATAGAAGGTTGAGCCGGACAGGCCTTTAGGCCGTAGTCTCAACTCTTACTTTGGTTTCCAGGTGTCACTCCTCAGAGGCTTTGGTTCGAAGAACAGGGTATGGGGCTTTCCTGAGGCACGGAACAGAACTCTTCTCGTCTCCACATGGGAAGTTTCCTTGTTGGAGCCGTGTCAAACACCTCATGTTGGAGAATCCTGCAGAGTCCCTGAGCCACCTCCACATTCCAAGGTCTCCCAGGCCACCAAGCCACAGTAGGACTCATCTTCAGGAGAGTCCATTTCAACTCTCCCCTCTGGGTAGCTCACCCAGGAGCCTGCAGATTAAGCCTGCCTTGTCCTGACTAAAGAGTGGGAATATGAGGTGGCGTTCCCAGGCATCCATGCTTAGACACCTGCTCTCGAGTCTTTCCATATGGGGCCTCTTGGAACCATCCAATAGGACTCGACTGTCGTGCAGAAGGTAACCTTCAGTTTTGGAGCAGTTCACAAATTCCATCGTAGGCAAAACTTTCTGGCCTCATGAAGCCCCCACAACCTTCAGGAAGAGGCCATTCTGGACAAGAACTCTAGCCTGAGGCACGTCTCATAGTTTACATGACCTCAGTGCAGGAGATCCCGATTCAGCCTCTGCAGAGTGGGCATGCCGTGACCTCGGTCCCAAACCTCACGCTAGCTTGTGTTTTCAGACTTCCTTCCTCACACTCCTGGCAAACAAGCCCTCCGGACTAGGAACTCCGGAACCAAAACCCAGCCCAGTGTCGGCCCAACGGAAGAAAAACGTTTCCCTGTGGGGCTCTCCAGAAAACCCAGATGAGGATCAACCTGCTCGGGCCTCGACGGTACCCGAACTGGATAGGCTGCTCTGGGCACTCATGCTCTGCCTGACACAGCCTGAAGCCAGACGTCCAGACAGACAAGGTGACAGCTGGCCGCACACCCAGCACTTCGGACACGCCATGGTCTTATGCCGTCACCTCATCCTAACCTTGGTTTTCAGATATCTGAACCTAGACATTATATCAATTCTCCACACAGCTGGGTATAGCAAGCACAAAACAGAACTCCTCCTTCCCCATGGCTGTCAAGCTTGCTCTTGGCATGGAGTCACACCTTCAGGGTGGGAGAAACCTTCATGGCCCCTGATGCCACGCCCAAACTTGAGTGCTGCTTGGGCACAAATTCACACTGTGACCCTCAGCATGAGCCCCATGTCAAAGAAAGGCCTGTCAGGGCCTGGACCAAGAGCCCACATATGGGGCTTGCCAAGCCCCTATGCACCCAATCCTCACCACGGTTTGAATTTTCCAGTCGCCCCGCCCGTACCTGGAGCTCTGCTCTGGAATCCCTTTCTTGGAGAGACCCATGAGCCAGACAACACGACTCCACCCTTCCCACAAAATGACCCCAAACTCTTGGGAGCTGGGACAAATCCCCAGAGAGGGATACTCGTCCACAGTACCTGAGGCCACCGCTCCAATCCACGGCTATCCCGGACACAACATCCAGAGACAAAAGCCTGAAGGAACGCCTCCCACTCGCCCTTGTTTCAGAGGCCCAGGAGCTCCCTCTCGGGCTGTACATCGGGCCTGCCATACCCTAGGCGCCACTCATAAGCTGAGTTTGTGTATTCAGACTTCTGTGCCCACAGCCTGGACCCACACACCTCCAGGCTAGGGCCTCTAGTGCCACAGCGAAAGATTGTGCCTGCCCTCTCCAAGGAAAGTGTGCCCAATCCATTGACCACCACACTACAGGTTAGGGAAAAGCTCCAAGGCCCCTGAGGCCATCAATAGGGTAGGCCCCCCTGGACTAAGAGGGGCTCTCTGACACCAGCGGAGCAACTATCTCCACTTAGACTCTCAGACAGTGTCCCCAGAGACAGAAGGTTGAAATGGACAGGCCCCCAGGCCCTAATCTGAACCTTAGCTTTGGTTTCCATGTTTCCGTTCTCAGAGGACTGTTTTCGTAGACCAGCACATGGGGCTTTTCTGAGGCACCAAACCAAACCTCTCTCATCTCCACATGGGCAGCTTTCTTACTGGGATGTATCAAACACTTCAGGTAGGAGAGTTCCGCAGGGCCACTGAACAACCAGCACATTCCAAGGTCTCCATGGACCCAAACGCACATTATGACGCATCCTCAGGAGAGGCCATTTCAACTCAGCCCCCTGGGTCGCGTGTTCCAGAGGCAGCAGATCAAACATATCTTGTCGCTAATAGCAATGGGAATGCGAGGCATGCTGTACAGGGATCCATCCTTCGAACCCTGCTCTCCAGTCCTTCCATATGGTATGTCCTGGAGCCTTGCAACAGGACTCGAATGTCCCGCAGAAGGAAACCTTGTGGTTTGGGGCAACCTCCAAACTCAGCGTGGGAAAACTTCCTTGGCCTCATGAGGCCCCCACTTCATGAAGGTGCCATCATGGACACATACTCCAGCCTCAGCCAACGTCTGATCCTCAGCCTGACTTCAGATGCAGGAGATTTTGATTCAGCCTCTGCAGAGTGGGCCTGCTCTGCCCTTGGTTCCAATCCTCACACTAGCTTGTGTTTTCAGACTTCCGTCCTCACACTCCTGGCCCACAAACCCTCCCTACTGGGAATTCTGGGGCCACAATGAAGCACTGTGCCTGCCTCCCAAGAGAAAAACATTGTCTATGCCGCTGCCCAGAAACCCCAAATGAGGATCAAACTGCTTGGCCCTCGGCAACACCCCAATTGCATAGGCTACCTTAAACAGTGATGCTCTGTCGCAAATAGCCTGAGCCCAGACCTTCCAACAGACACCGACACAGCTGGCTGCACACCCAGCACATTGGACCCGCCACTGCCTTAGGCCACCATCCATTCCCAACCTGGGTTTTCAGTCATCGGAACCTAGACCTTATCTCCAATTCCTGCACAGGGGGGAACCTGATGCACAAGTCAGAACCCCTCCTTCCCCTGGCAAGAAACCTTGCTGCTGGCAGTGAGTCAAACCTTCAGTGTAGGAGAAAACGGCATGGCCCATGAGGCCACGCCCAAGCGTGAGGGCCGCCTTGGGCACAAACACACATTGTGACCCTCAGCGTGAGTACCTTATTCAAGTAACGCCTCTCAGTGACTGGACCAAGAGCCCGCATATGTGGCTTGCCATGCCCATAGGCACCCAGGACTAACTAGATGGTGTGTATTCCAGTTGAGGGAACCCACTGCTGTGCTCTAGAGTCCCTCTCCTGGGGGGTCCCCTGTGGCAGAAAACAGTACTCTTCATTCCCACAGAATGAACACAAACACTTGGGAGCTTGGACAATCCCCTGAGAGGAAGGCTCTTCCTCGGCCTCTGAGACAACCCCTACCCTGACCGGACACTGTAAACGCAACACCCAGAGACAAAATCCTGAGTGACTGCCTCCCACTTACCCTACTTTGATTTCCAGAGGATCTCCCCTCACGGACTAGAGATCAGGCCTGCCATTACATTGGCCCCTAGCTGAGCCAAGTTTGCTTTTTCAGACATCTGTCCCCACAGCCCTGGCAAAGAGAGCCTCTAGGCTCGGTCCTCTGGAGCCATACCACAGGACCGTGCCTGCTCTCTCCTGGGAAACTGTGTCCATTCCTTTGGCCACACACCTCCAGAATATGAGAAACCTCAAGGCCTCCGAGGACATCCCACTACTGGGAGCCTCACTGGACTCACAGGGGCATTCGGACACAAGCTGAGCAGCTACATCCATGAATGCATGCACACAGATGACAACAGAGATAGAAGGTTGAGCCGGACAGGCCTTTAGGCCGTAGTCTCAACTCTTGCTTTGGTTTCCAGGTGTCACTCCTCAGAGGCTTTGGTTCGAAGAACAGGGTATGGGGCTTTCCTGAGGCACGGAACAGAACCCCTCTCGTCTCCACATGGGAAGATTCCTTGTTGGAGCCGTGCCAAACACCTCATGTTGGAGAATCCTGCAGAGTCCCTGAGCCACCTCCACATTCCAAGGTCTCCCAGGCCACCAAGCCACAGTAGGACTCATCTTCAGGAGAGTCCATTTCAACTCTCCCCTCTGGGTAGCTCACCCAGGAGCCCGCAGATTGAGCCTGCCTTGTCCTGACTAAAGAGTGGGAATATGAGGTGGCGTTCCCAGGCATCCATGCTTAGACACCTGCTCTCGAGTCTTTCCATATGGGGCCTCTTGGAACCATCCAATAGGACTCGACTGTCGTGCAGAAGGTAACCTTCAGTTTTGGAGCAGTTCACAAATCCCATCGTAGGCAAAACTTTCTGGCCTCATGAAGCCCCCACACCCTTCAGGAAGAGGCCATGCTGGACAAGAACTCTAGCCTGAGGCACGTCTCATAGTTGACATGACCTCAGTGCAGGAGATCCCGATTCAGCCTCTGCAGAGTGGGCATGCCGTGACCTCGGTCCCAAACCTCACGCTAGCTTGTGTTTTCAGACTTCCTTCCTCACACTCCTGGCAAACAAGCCCTCCGGTCTAGGAACTCCGGAACCAAAACCCAGCCCGGTGTCTGCCCAACGGAAGAAAAACGTTTCCCTGTGGGGCTCTCCAGAAAACCCAGATGAGGATCAACCTGCTCGGGCCTCGACGGTACCCGAACTGGATAGGCTGCTCTGGGCACTCATGCTCTGCCTGACACAGCCTGAAGCCAGACGTCCAGACAGACAAGGAGACAGCTGGCCGCACACCCAGCACTTTGGACACGCCATGGTCTTATGCCGTCACCTCATCCTAACCTTGGTTTTCACATATCTGAACCTAGACATTATATCAATTCTCCACACAGCTGGGTATAGCAAGCACAAAACAGAACTCCTCCTTCCCCATGGCTGTCAAGCTTGCTCTTGGCATGGAGTCACACCTTCAGGGTGGGAGAAACCTTCATGGCCCCTGATGCCACGCCCAAACTTGAGTGCTGCTTGGGCACAAATTCACACTGTGACCCTCAGCATGAGCCCCATGTCAAAGAAAGGCCTGTCAGGGCCTGGACCAAGAGCCCACATATGGGGCTTGCCAAGCCCCTATGCACCCAATCCTCACCACGGTTTGAATTTTCCAGTCGCCCCGCCCGTACCTGGAGCTCTGCTCTGGAATCCCTTTCTTGGAGAGACCCATGAGCCAGACAACACGACTCCACCCTTCCCACAAAATGACCCCAAACTCTTGGGAGCTGGGACAAATCCCCAGAGAGGGATACTCGTCCACAGTACCTGAGGCCACCGCTCCAATCCACGGCTATCCCGGACACAACATCCAGAGACAAAAGCCGGAAGGAACGCCTCCCAATCGCCCTTGTTTCAGAGGCCCAGGAGCTCCCTCTCGGGCTGTACATCCGGCCTGCCATACCCTAGGCGCCACTCCTAAGCTGAGTTTGTGTATTCAGACTTCTGTGCCCACAGCCTGGACCCACACACCTCCAGGCTAGGGCCTCTAGGGCCACAGCGAAAGATTGTGCCTGCCCTCTCCAAGGAAAGTGTGCCCAATCCATTGACCACAACACTACAGGTTAGGGAAAAGCTCCAAGGCCCCTGAGGCCATCAATAGTGTAGGCCCCCCTGGACTAAGAGGGGCTCTCTGACACCAGCGGAGCAACTATCTCCACTTAGACTCTCAGACAGTGTCCCCAGAGACAGAAGGTTGAAATGGACAGGCCCCCAGGCCCTAATCTGAACCTTAGCTTTGGTTTCCATGTTTCCGTTCTGAGAGGACTGTTTTCGTAGACCAGCACATGGGGCTTTTCTGAGGCACCAAACCAAACCTCTCTCATCTCCACATGGGCAGCTTTCTTACTGGGATGTATCAAACACTTCAGGTAGGAGAGTTCCGCAGGGCCACTGAACAACCAGCACATTCCAAGGTCTCCATGGACCCAAACGCACATTATGACGCATCCTCAGGAGAGGCCATTTCAACTCAGCCCCCTGGGTCGCGTGTTCCAGAGGCAGCAGATCAAACATATCTTGTCGCTAATAGCCAATGGGAATGCGAGGCATGCTGTACAGGGATCCATCCTTCGAACCCTGCTCTCCAGTCCTTCCATATGGTATGTCCTGGAGCCTTGCAACAGGACTCGAATGTCCCGCAGAAGGAAACCTTGTGGTTTGGGGCAACCTCCAAACTCAGCGTGGGAAAACTTCCTTGGCCTCATGAGGCCCCCACTTCATGAAGGTGCCATCATGGACACATACTCCAGCCTCAGCCAACGTCTGATCCTCAGCCTGACTTCAGATGCAGGAGATTTTGATTCAGCCTCTGCAGAGTGGGCCTGCTCTGCCCTTGGTTCCAATCCTCACACTAGCTTGTGTTTTCAGACTTCCGTCCTCACACTCCTGGCCCACAAACCCTCCCTACTGGGAATTCTGGGGCCACAATGAAGCACTGTGCCTGCCTCCCAAGAGAAAAACATTGTCTATGGCGCTGCCCAGAAACCCCAAATGAGGATCAAACTGCTTGGCCCTCGGCAACACCCCAATTGCATAGGCTACCTTAAACAGTGATGCTCTGTCGCAAATAGCCTGAGCCCAGACCTTCCAACAGACACCGACACAGCTGGCTGCACACCCAGCACATTGGACCCGCCACTGCCTTAGGCCACCATCCATTCCCAACCTGGGTTTTCAGTCATCGGAACCTAGACCTTATCTCCAATCCCTGCACAGGGGGGAACCTGATGCACAAGTCAGAACCCCTCCTTCCCCCTGGCAAGAAACCTTGCTGCTGGCAGTGAGTCAAACCTTCAGTGTAGGAGAAAACGGCATGGCCCATGAGGCCACGCCCAAGCGTGAGGGCCGCCTTGTGCACAAACACACGTTGTGACCCTCAGCGTGAGTACCTTATTCAAGTACCGCCTCTCAGTGACTGGACCAAGAGCCCGCATATGTGGCTTGCCATGCCCATAGGCACCCAGGACTAACTAGATGGTGTGTATTCCAGTTGAGGGAACCCACTGCTGTGCTCTAGAGTCCCTCTCCTGGGGGGTCCCCTGTGGCAGAAAAGTGTACTCTTCATTCCCACAGAATGAACACAAACACTTGGGTGCTTGGACAATCCCCTGAGAGGAAGGCTCTTCCTCGGCCTCTGAGACAACCCCTACCCTGACCGGACACTGTAAACGCAACACCCAGAGACAAAATCCTGAGTGACTGCCTCCCACTTGCCCTACTTTGATTTCCAGAGGATCTCCCCTCACGGACTAGAGATCAGGCCTGCCATTACATTGGCCCCTAGCTGAGCCAAGTTTGCTTTTTCAGACATCTGTCCCCACAGCCCTGGCAAACAGAGCCTCTAGGCTGGGTCCTCTGGAGACATACCACAGGACCGTGCCTGCTCTCTCCTGGGAAACTGTGTCCATTCCTTTGGTCACACACCTCCAGAATATGAGAAACCTCAAGGCCTCCGAGGACATCCCACTACTGGGAGCCTCACTGGACTCACAGGGGCATTCGGACACAAGCTGAGCAGCTACATCCATGAATGCATGCACACAGATGACAACAGAGATAGAAGGTTGAGCCGGACAGGCCTTTAGGCCGTAGTCTCAACTCTTACTTTGGTTTCCAGGTGTCAATCCTCAGATGCTTTGGTTCGAAGAACAGGGTATGGGTCTTTCCTGAGGCACGGAACAGAACTCCTCTCATCTCCACATGGGAAGTTTCCTTGTTTGAGCCGTGTCAAACACCTCATGTTGGAGAATCCTGCAGAGTCCCTGAGCCACCTCCACATTCCAAGGTCTCCCAGGCCACCAAGCCACAGTAGGACTCATCTTCAGGAGAGTCCATTTCAACTCTCCCCTCTGGGTAGCTCACCCAGGAGCCCGCAGATTGAGCCTGCCTTGTCCTGACTAAAGAGTGGGAATATGAGGTGGCGTTCCCAGGCATCCATGCTTAGACACCTGCTCTCGAGTCTTTCCATATGGGGCCTCTTGGAACCATCCAATAGGACTCGACTGTCGTGCAGAAGGTAACCTTCAGTTTTGGAGCAGTTCACAAATCCCATCGTAGGCAAAACTTTCTGGCCTCATGAAGCCCCCACACCCTTCAGGAAGAGGCCATGCTGGACAAGAACTCTAGCCTGAGGCACGTCTCATAGTTGACATGACCTCAGTGCAGGAGATCCCGATTCAGCCTCTGCAGAGTGGGCATGCCGTGACCTCGGTCCCAAACCTCACGCTAGCTTGTGTTTTCAGACTTCCTTCCTCACACTCCTGGCAAACAAGCCTTCCGGTCTAGGAACTCCGGAACCAAAACCCAGCCCGGTGTCTGCCCAACGGAAGAAAAACGTTTCCCTGTGGGGCTCTCCAGAAAACCCAGATGAGGATCAACCTGCTCGGGCCTCGACGGTACCCGAACTGGATAGGCTGCTCTGGGCACTCATGCTCTGCCTGACACAGCCTGAAGCCAGACGTCCAGACAGACAAGGAGACAGCTGGCCGCACACTCAGCACTTTGGACACGCCATGGTCTTATGCCGTCACCTCATCCTAACCTTGGTTTTCACATATCTGAACCTAGACATTATATCAATTCTCCACACAGCTGGGTATAGCAAGCACAAAACAGAACTCCTCCTTCCCCATGGCTGTCAAGCTTGCTCTTGGCATGGAGTCACACCTTCAGGGTGGGAGAAACCTTCATGGCCCCTGATGCCACGCCCAAACTTGAGTGCTGCTTGGGCACAAATTCACACTGTGACCCTCAGCATGAGCCCCATGTCAAAGAAAGGCCTGTCAGGGCCTGGACCAAGAGCCCACATATGGGGCTTGCCAAGCCCCTATGCACCCAATCCTCACCACGGTTTGAATTTTCCAGTCGCCCCGCCCGTACCTGGAGCTCTGCTCTGGAATCCCTTTCTTGGAGAGACCCATGAGCCAGACAACACGACTCCACCCTTCCCACAAAATGACCCCAAACTCTTGGGAGCTGGGACAAATCCCCAGAGAGGGATACTCGTCCACAGTACCTGAGGCCACCGCTCCAATCCACGGCTATCCCGGACACAACATCCAGAGACAAAAGCCTGAAGGAACGCCTCCCACTCGCCCTTGTTTCAGAGGCCCAGGAGCTCCCTCTCGGGCTGTACATCGGGCCTGCCATACCCTAGGCGCCACTCATAAGCTGAGTTTGTGTATTCAGACTTCTGTGCCCACAGCCTGGACCCACACACCTCCAGGCTAGGGCCTCTAGGGCCACAGCGAAAGATTGTGCCTGCCCTCTCCAAGGAAAGTGTGCCCAATCCATTGACCACAACACTACAGGTTAGGGAAAAGCTCCAAGGCCCCTGAGGCCATCAATAGGGTAGGCCCCCCTGGACTAAGAGGGGCTCTCTGACACCAGCGGAGCAACTATCTCCACTTAGACTCTCAGACAGTGTCCCCAGAGACAGAAGGTTGAAATGGACAGGCCCCCAGGCCCTAATCTGAACCTTAGCTTTGGTTTCCATGTTTCCGTTCTGAGAGGACTGTTTTCGTAGACCAGCACATGGGGCTTTTCTGAGGCACCAAACCAAACCTCTCTCATCTCCACATGGGCAGCTTTCTTACTGGGATGTATCAAACACTTCAGGTAGGAGAGTTCCGCAGGGCCACTGAACAACCAGCACATTCCAAGGTCTCCATGGACCCAAACGCACATGATGACGCATCCTCAGGAGAGGCCATTTCAACTCAGCCCCCTGGGTCGCGTGTTCCAGAGGCAGCAGATCAAACATATCTTGTCGCTAATAGCCAATGGGAATGCGAGGCATGCTGTACAGGGATCCATCCTTCGAACCCTGCTCTCCAGTCCTTCCATATGGTATGTCCTGGAGCCTTGCAACAGGACTCGAATGTCCCGCAGAAGGAAACCTTGTGGTTTGGGGCAACCTCCAAACTCAGCGTGGGAAAACTTCCTTGGCCTCATGAGGCCCCCACTTCATGAAGGTGCCATCATGGACACATACTCCAGCCTCAGCCAACGTCTGATCCTCAGCCTGACTTCAGATGCAGGAGATTTTGATTCAGCCTCTGCAGAGTGGGCCTGCTCTGCCCTTGGTTCCAATCCTCACACTAGCTTGTGTTTTCAGACTTCCGTCCTCACACTCCTGGCCCACAAACCCTCCCTACTGGGAATTCTGGGGCCACAATGAAGCACTGTGCCTGCCTCCCAGGAGAAAAACATTGTCTATGGCGCTGCCCAGAAACCCCAAATGAGGATCAAACTGCTTGGCCCTCGGCAACACCCCAATTGCATAGGCTACCTTAAACAGTGATGCTCTGTCGCAAATAGCCTGAGCCCAGACCTTCCAACAGACACCGACACAGCTGGCAGCACACCCAGCACATTGGACCCGCCACTGCCTTAGGCCACCATCCATTCCCAACCTGGGTTTTCAGTCATCGGAACCTAGACCTTATCTCCAATCCCTGCACAGGGGGGAACCTGATGCACAAGTCAGAACCCCTCCTTCCCCCTGGCAAGAAACCTTGCTGCTGGCAGTGAGTCAAACCTTCAGTGTATGAGAAAACGGCATGGCCCATGAGGCCACGCCCAAGCGTGAGGGCCGCCTTGTGCACAAACACACGTTGTGACCCTCAGCGTGAGTACCTTATTCAAGTAACGCCTCTCAGTGACTGGACCAAGAGCCCGCATATGTGGCTTGCCATGCCCATAGGCACCCAGGACTAACTAGATGGTGTGTATTCCAGTTGAGGGAACCCACTGCTGTGCTCTAGAGTCCCTCTCCTGGGGTGTCCCCTGTGGCAGAAAACAGTACTCTTCATTCCCACAGAATGAACACAAACACTTGGGAGCTTGGACAATCCCCTGAGAGGAAGGCTCTTCCTCGGCCTCTGAGACAACCCCTACCCTGACCGGACACTGTAAACGCAACACCCAGAGACAAAATCCTGAGTGACTGCCTCCCACTTGCCCTACTTTGATTTCCAGAGGATCTCCCCTCACAGACTAGAGATCAGGCCTGCCATTACATTGGCCACTAGCTGAGCCAAGTTTGCTTTTTCAGATATCTGTCCCCCCAGCCCTGGCAAACAGAGCCTCTAGGCTGGGTCCTCTGGAGCCATACCACAGGACCGTGCCTGCTCTCTCCTGGGAAACTGTGTCCATTCCTTTGGCCACACGCCTCCAGAATATGAGAAACCTCAAGGCCTCCGAGGACATCCCACTACTGGGAGCCTCACTGGACTCACAGGGGCATTCGGCCACAAGCTGAGCAGCTATATCCATGAATGCATGCACACAGATGACAACAGAGATAGAAGGTTGAGCCGGACAGGCCTTTAGGCCGTAGTCTCAACTCTTACTTTGGTTTCCAGGTGTCACTCCTCAGAGGCTTTGGTTCGAAGAACAGGGTATGGGGCTTTCCTGAGGCACGGAACAGAACTCTTCTCGTCTCCACATGGGAAGTTTCCTTGTTGGAGCCGTGTCAAACACCTCATGTTGGAGAATCCTGCAGAGTCCCTGAGCCACCTCCACATTCCAAGGTCTCCCAGGCCACCAAGCCACAGTAGGACTCATCTTCAGGAGAGTCCATTTCAACTCTCCCCTCTGGGTAGCTCACCCAGGAGCCTGCAGATTAAGCCTGCCTTGTCCTGACTAAAGAGTGGGAATATGAGGTGGCGTTCCCAGGCATCCATGCTTAGACACCTGCTCTCGAGTCTTTCCATATGGGGCCTCTTGGAACCATCCAATAGGACTCGACTGTCGTGCAGAAGGTAACCTTCAGTTTTGGAGCAGTTCACAAATCCCATCGTAGGCAAAACTTTCTGGCCTCATGAAGCCCCCACAACCTTCAGGAAGAGGCCATTCTGGACAAGAACTCTAGCCTGAGGCACGTCTCATAGTTTACATGACCTCAGTGCAGGAGATCCCGATTCAGCCTCTGCAGAGTGGGCATGCCGTGACCTCGGTCCCAAACCTCACGCTAGCTTGTGTTTTCAGACTTCCTTCCTCACACTCCTGGCAAACAAGCCCTCCGGACTAGGAACTCCGGAACCAAAACCCAGCCCAGTGTCGGCCCAACGGAAGAAAAACGTTTCCCTGTGGGGCTCTCCAGAAAACCCAGATGAGGATCAACCTGCTCGGGCCTCGACGGTACCCGAACTGGATAGGCTGCTCTGGGCACTCATGCTCTGCCTGACACAGCCTGAAGCCAGACGTCCAGACAGACAAGGTGACAGCTGGCCGCACACCCAGCACTTCGGACACGCCATGGTCTTATGCCGTCACCTCATCCTAACCTTGGTTTTCAGATATCTGAACCTAGACATTATATCAATTCTCCACACAGCTGGGTATAGCAAGCACAAAACAGAACTCCTCCTTCCCCATGGCTGTCAAGCTTGCTCTTGGCATGGAGTCCCACCTTCAGGGTGGGAGAAACCTTCATGGCCCCTGATGCCACGCCCAAACTTGAGTGCTGCTTGGGCACAAATTCACACTGTGACCCTCAGCATGAGCCCCATGTCAAAGAAAGGCCTGTCAGGGCCTGGACCAAGAGCCCACATATGGGGCTTGCCAAGCCCCTATGCACCCAATCCTCACCACGGTTTGAATTTTCCAGTCGCCCCGCCCGTACCTGGAGCTCTGCTCTGGAATCCCTTTCTTGGAGAGACCCATGAGCCAGACAACACGACTCCACCCTTCCCACAAAATGACCCCAAACTCTTGGGAGCTGGGACAAATCCCCAGAGAGGGATACTCGTCCACAGTACCTGAGGCCACCGCTCCAATCCACGGCTATCCCGGACACAACATCCAGAGACAAAAGCCTGAAGGAACGCCTCCCACTCGCCCTTGTTTCAGAGGCCCAGGAGCTCCCTCTCGGGCTGTACATCGGGCCTGCCATACCCTAGGCGCCACTCATAAGCTGAGTTTGTGTATTCAGACTTCTGTGCCCACAGCCTGGACCCACACACCTCCAGGCTAGGGCCTCTAGGGCCACAGCGAAAGATTGTGCCTGCCCTCTCCAAGGAAAGTGTGCCCAACCATTGACCACAACACTACAGGTTAGGGAAAAGCTCCAAGGCCCCTGAGGCCATCAATAGGGTAGGCCCCCCTGGACTAAGAGGGGCTCTCTGACACCAGCGGAGCAACTATCTCCACTTAGACTCTCAGACAGTGTCCCCAGAGACAGAAGGTTGAAATGGACAGGCCCCCAGGCCCTAATCTGAACCTTAGCTTTGGTTTCCATGTTTCCGTTCTCAGAGGACTGTTTTCGTAGACCAGCACATGGGGCTTTTCTGAGGCACCAAACCAAACCTCTCTCATCTCCACATGGGCAGCTTTCTTACTGGGATGTATCAAACACTTCAGGTAGGAGAGTTCCGCAGGGCCACTGAACAACCAGCACATTCCAAGGTCTCCATGGACCCAAACGCACATTATGACGCATCCTCAGGAGAGGCCATTTCAACTCAGCCCCCTGGGTCGCGTGTTCCAGAGGCAGCAGATCAAACATATCTTGTCGCTAATAGCAATGGGAATGCGAGGCATGCTGTACAGGGATCCATCCTTCGAACCCTGCTCTCCAGTCCTTCCATATGGTATGTCCTGGAGCCTTGCAACAGGACTCGAATGTCCCGCAGAAGGAAACCTTGTGGTTTGGGGCAACCTCCAAACTCAGCGTGGGAAAACTTCCTTGGCCTCATGAGGCCCCCACTTCATGAAGGTGCCATCATGGACACATACTCCAGCCTCAGCCAACGTCTGATCCTCAGCCTGACTTCAGATGCAGGAGATTTTGATTCAGCCTCTGCAGAGTGGGCCTGCTCTGCCCTTGGTTCCAATCCTCACACTAGCTTGTGTTTTCAGACTTCCTTCCTCACACTCCTGGCCCACAAACCCTCCCTACTGGGAATTCTGGGGCCACAATGAAGCACTGTGCCTGCCTCCCAGGAGAAAAACATTGTCTATGCCGCTGCCCAGAAACCCCAAATGAGGATCAAACTGCTTGGCCCTCGGCAACACCCCAATTGCATAGGCTACCTTAAACAGTGATGCTCTGTCGCAAATAGCCTGAGCCCAGACCTTCCAACAGACACCGACACAGCTGGCTGCACACCCAGCACATTGGACCCGCCACTGCCTTAGGCCACCATCCATTCCCAACCTGGGTTTTCAGTCATCGGAACCTAGACCTTATCTCCAATTCCTGCACAGGGGGGAACCTGATGCACAAGTCAGAACCCCTCCTTCCCCTGGCAAGAAGCCTTGCTGCTGGCAGTGAGTCAAACCTTCAGTGTAGGAGAAAACGGCATGGCCCATGAGGCCACGCCCAAGCGTGAGGGCCGCCTTGGGCACAAACACACATTGTGACCCTCAGCATGAGTACCTTATTCAAGTAACGCCTCTCAGTGACTGGACCAAGAGCCCGCATATGTGGCTTGCCATGCCCATAGGCACCCAGGACTAACTAGATGGTGTGTATTCCAGTTGAGGGAACCCACTGCTGTGCTCTAGAGTCCCTCTCCTGGGGGGTCCCCTGTGGCAGAAAACAGTACTCTTCATTCCCACAGAATGAACACAAACACTTGGGAGCTTGGACAATCCCCTGAGAGGAAGGCTCTTCCTCGGCCTCTGAGACAACCCCTACCCTGACCGGACACTGTAAACGCAACACCCAGAGACAAAATCCTGAGTGACTGCCTCCCACTTACCCTACTTTGATTTCCAGAGGATCTCCCCTCACGGACTAGAGATCAGGCCTGCCATTACATTGGCCCCTAGCTGAGCCAAGTTTGCTTTTTCAGACATCTGTCCCCACAGCCCTGGCAAAGAGAGCCTCTAGGCTCGGTCCTCTGGAGCCATACCACAGGACCGTGCCTGCTCTCTCCTGGGAAACTGTGTCCATTCCTTTGGCCACACACCTCCAGAATATGAGAAACCTCAAGGCCTCCGAGGACATCCCACTACTGGGAGCCTCACTGGACTCACAGGGGCATTCGGCCACAAGCTGAGCAGCTACATCCATGAATGCATGCACACAGATGACAACAGAGATAGAAGGTTGAGCCGGACAGGCCTTTAGGCCGTAGTCTCAACTCTTGCTTTGGTTTCCAGGTGTCACTCCTCAGAGGCTTTGGTTCGAAGAACAGGGTATGGGGCTTTCCTGAGGCACGGAACAGAACCCCTCTCGTCTCCACATGGGAAGATTCCTTGTTGGAGCCGTGTCAAACACCTCATGTTGGAGAATCCTGCAGAGTCCCTGAGCCACCTCCACATTCCAAGGTCTCCCAGGCCACCAAGCCACAGTAGGACTCATCTTCAGGAGAGTCCATTTCAACTCTCCCCTCTGGGTAGCTCACCCAGGAGCCCGCAGATTGAGCCTGCCTTGTCCTGACTAAAGAGTGGGAATATGAGGTGGCGTTCCCAGGCATCCATGCTTAGACACCTGCTCTCGAGTCTTTCCATATGGGGCCTCTTGGAACCATCCAATAGGACTCTACTGTCGTGCAGAAGGTAACCTTCAGTTTTGGAGCAGTTCACAAATCCCATCGTAGGCAAAACTTTCTGGCCTCATGAAGCCCCCACACCCTTCAGGAAGAGGCCATGCTGGACAAGAACTCTAGCCTGAGGCACGTCTCATAGTTGACATGACCTCAGTGCAGGAGATCCCGATTCAGCCTCTGCAGAGTGGGCATGCCGTGACCTCGGTCCCAAACCTCACGCTAGCTTGTGTTTTCAGACTTCCTTCCTCACACTCCTGGCAAACAAGCCCTCCGGACTAGGAACTCCGGAACCAAAACCCAGCCCAGTGTCGGCCCAACGGAAGAAAAACGTTTCCCTGTGGGGCTCTCCAGAAAACCCAGATGAGGATCAACCTGCTCGGGCCTCGACGGTACCCGAACTGGATAGGCTGCTCTGGGCACTCATGCTCTGCCTGACACAGCCTGAAGCCAGACGTCCAGACAGACAAGGTGACAGCTGGCCGCACACCCAGCACTTCGGACACGCCATGGTCTTATGCCGTCACCTCATCCTAACCTTGGTTTTCAGATATCTGAACCTAGACATTATATCAATTCTCCACACAGCTGGGTATAGCAAGCACAAAACAGAACTCCTCCTTCCCCATGGCTGTCAAGCTTGCTCTTGGCATGGAGTCACACCTTCAGGGTGGGAGAAACCTTCATGGCCCCTGATGCCACGCCCAAACTTGAGTGCTGCTTGGGCACAAATTCACACTGTGACCCTCAGCATGAGCCCCATGTCAAAGAAAGGCCTGTCAGGGCCTGGACCAAGAGCCCACATATGGGGCTTGCCAAGCCCCTATGCACCCAATCCTCACCACGGTTTGAATTTTCCAGTCGCCCCGCCCGTACCTGGAGCTCTGCTCTGGAATCCCTTTCTTGGAGAGACCCATGAGCCAGACAACACGACTCCACCCTTCCCACAAAATGACCCCAAACTCTTGGGAGCTGGGACAAATCCCCAGAGAGGGATACTCGTCCACAGTACCTGAGGCCACCGCTCCAATCCACGGCTATCCCGGACACAACATCCAGAGACAAAAGCCTGAAGGAACGCCTCCCACTCGCCCTTGTTTCAGAGGCCCAGGAGCTCCCTCTCGGGCTGTACATCGGGCCTGCCATACCCTAGGCGCCACTCATAAGCTGAGTTTGTGTATTCAGACTTCTGTGCCCACAGCCTGGACCCACACACCTCCAGGCTAGGGCCTCTAGGGCCACAGCGAAAGATTGTGCCTGCCCTCTCCAAGGAAAGTGTGCCCAACCATTGACCACAGCACTACAGGTTAGGGAAAAGCTCCAAGGCCCCTGAGGCCATCAATAGGGTAGGCCCCCCTGGACTAAGAGGGGCTCTCTGACACCAGCGGAGCAACTATCTCCACTTAGACTCTCAGACAGTGTCCCCAGAGACAGAAGGTTGAAATGGACAGGCCCCCAGGCCCTAATCTGAACCTTAGCTTTGGTTTCCATGTTTCCGTTCTCAGAGGACTGTTTTCGTAGACCAGCACATGGGGCTTTTCTGAGGCACCAAACCAAACCTCTCTCATCTCCACATGGGCAGCTTTCTTACTGGGATGTATCAAACACTTCAGGTAGGAGAGTTCCGCAGGGCCACTGAACAACCAGCACATTCCAAGGTCTCCATGGACCCAAACGCACATTATGACGCATCCTCAGGAGAGGCCATTTCAACTCAGCCCCCTGGGTCGCGTGTTCCAGAGGCAGCAGATCAAACATATCTTGTCGCTAATAGCAATGGGAATGCGAGGCATGCTGTACAGGGATCCATCCTTCGAACCCTGCTCTCCAGTCCTTCCATATGGTATGTCCTGGAGCCTTGCAACAGGACTCGAATGTCCCGCAGAAGGAAACCTTGTGGTTTGGGGCAACCTCCAAACTCAGCGTGGGAAAACTTCCTTGGCCTCATGAGGCCCCCACTTCATGAAGGTGCCATCATGGACACATACTCCAGCCTCAGCCAACGTCTGATCCTCAGCCTGACTTCAGATGCAGGAGATTTTGATTCAGCCTCTGCAGAGTGGGCCTGCTCTGCCCTTGGTTCCAATCCTCACACTAGCTTGTGTTTTCAGACTTCCGTCCTCACACTCCTGGCCCACAAACCCTCCCTACTGGGAATTCTGGGGCCACAATGAAGCACTGTGCCTGCCTCCCAAGAGAAAAACATTGTCTATGCCGCTGCCCAGAAACCCCAAATGAGGATCAAACTGCTTGGCCCTCGGCAACACCCCAATTGCATAGGCTACCTTAAACAGTGATGCTCTGTCGCAAATAGCCTGAGCCCAGACCTTCCAACAGACACCGACACAGCTGGCTGCACACCCAGCACATTGGACCCGCCACTGCCTTAGGCCACCATCCATTCCCAACCTGGGTTTTCAGTCATCGGAACCTAGACCTTATCTCCAATTCCTGCACAGGGGGGAACCTGATGCACAAGTCAGAACCCCTCCTTCCCCTGGCAAGAAACCTTGCTGCTGGCAGTGAGTCAAACCTTCAGTGTAGGAGAAAACGGCATGGCCCATGAGGCCACGCCCAAGCGTGAGGGCCGCCTTGGGCACAAACACACATTGTGACCCTCAGCGTGAGTACCTTATTCAAGTAACGCCTCTCAGTGACTGGACCAAGAGCCCGCATATGTGGCTTGCCATGCCCATAGTCACCCAGGACTAACTAGATGGTGTGTATTCCAGTTGAGGGAACCCACTGCTGTGCTCTAGAGTCCCTCTCCTGGGGGGTCCCCTGTGGCAGAAAACAGTACTCTTCATTCCCACAGAATGAACACAAACACTTGGGAGCTTGGACAATCCCCTGAGAGGAAGGCTCTTCCTCGGCCTCTGAGACAACCCCTACCCTGACCGGACACTGTAAACGCAACACCCAGAGACAAAATCCTGAGTGACTGCCTCCCACTTACCCTACTTTGATTTCCAGAGGATCTCCCCTCACGGACTAGAGATCAGGCCTGCCATTACATTGGCCCCTAGCTGAGCCAAGTTTGCTTTTTCAGACATCTGTCCCCACAGCCCTGGCAAAGAGAGCCTCTAGGCTCGGTCCTCTGGAGCCATACCACAGGACCGTGCCTGCTCTCTCCTGGGAAACTGTGTCCATTCCTTTGGCCACACACCTCCAGAATATGAGAAACCTCAAGGCCTCCGAGGACATCCCACTACTGGGAGCCTCACTGGACTCACAGGGGCATTCGGACACAAGCTGAGCAGCTACATCCATGAATGCATGCACACAGATGACAACAGAGATAGAAGGTTGAGCCGGACAGGCCTTTAGGCCGTAGTCTCAACTCTTGCTTTGGTTTCCAGGTGTCACTCCTCAGAGGCTTTGGTTCGAAGAACAGGGTATGGGGCTTTCCTGAGGCACGGAACAGAACCCCTCTCGTCTCCACATGGGAAGATTCCTTGTTGGAGCCGTGTCAAACACCTCATGTTGGAGAATCCTGCAGAGTCCCTGAGCCACCTCCACATTCCAAGGTCTCCCAGGCCACCAAGCCACAGTAGGACTCATCTTCAGGAGAGTCCATTTCAACTCTCCCCTCTGGGTAGCTCACCCAGGAGCCCGCAGATTGAGCCTGCCTTGTCCTGACTAAAGAGTGGGAATATGAGGTGGCGTTCCCAGGCATCCATGCTTAGACACCTGCTCTCGAGTCTTTCCATATGGGGCCTCTTGGAACCATCCAATAGGACTCGACTGTCGTGCAGAAGGTAACCTTCAGTTTTGGAGCAGTTCACAAATCCCATCGTAGGCAAAACTTTCTGGCCTCATGAAGCCCCCACACCCTTCAGGAAGAGGCCATGCTGGACAAGAACTCTAGCCTGAGGCACGTCTCATAGTTGACATGACCTCAGTGCAGGAGATCCCGATTCAGCCTCTGCAGAGTGGGCATGCCGTGACCTCGGTCCCAAACCTCACGCTAGCTTGTGTTTTCAGACTTCCTTCCTCACACTCCTGGCAAACAAGCCCTCCGGTCTAGGAACTCCGGAACCAAAACCCAGCCCGGTGTCTGCCCAACGGAAGAAAAACGTTTCCCTGTGGGGCTCTCCAGAAAACCCAGATGAGGATCAACCTGCTCGGGCCTCGACGGTACCCGAACTGGATAGGCTGCTCTGGGCACTCATGCTCTGCCTGACACAGCCTGAAGCCAGACGTCCAGACAGACAAGGAGACAGCTGGCCGCACACCCAGCACTTTGGACACGCCATGGTCTTATGCCGTCACCTCATCCTAACCTTGGTTTTCACATATCTGAACCTAGACATTATATCAATTCTCCACACAGCTGGGTATAGCAAGCACAAAACAGAACTCCTCCTTCCCCATGGCTGTCAAGCTTGCTCTTGGCATGGAGTCACACCTTCAGGGTGGGAGAAACCTTCATGGCCCCTGATGCCACGCCCAAACTTGAGTGCTGCTTGGGCACAAATTCACACTGTGACCCTCAGCATGAGCCCCATGTCAAAGAAAGGCCTGTCAGGGCCTGGACCAAGAGCCCACATATGGGGCTTGCCAAGCCCCTATGCACCCAATCCTCACCACGGTTTGAATTTTCCAGTCGCCCCGCCCGTACCTGGAGCTCTGCTCTGGAATCCCTTTCTTGGAGACACCCATGAGCCAGATAACACGACTCCACCCTTCCCACAAAATGACCCCAAACTCTTGGGAGCTGGGACAAATCCCCAGAGAGGGATACTCGTCCACAGTACCTGAGGCCACCGCTCCAATCCACGGCTATCCCGGACACAACATCCAGAGACAAAAGCCGGAAGGAACGCCTCCCAATCGCCCTTGTTTCAGAGGCCCAGGAGCTCCCTCTCGGGCTGTACATCCGGCCTGCCATACCCTAGGCGCCACTCCTAAGCTGAGTTTGTGTATTCAGACTTCTGTGCCCACAGCCTGGACCCACACACCTCCAGGCTAGGGCCTCTAGGGCCACAGCGAAAGATTGTGCCTGCCCTCTCCAAGGAAAGTGTGCCCAATCCATTGACCACAACACTACAGGTTAGGGAAAAGCTCCAAGGCCCCTGAGGCCATCAATAGTGTAGGCCCCCCTGGACTAAGAGGGGCTCTCTGACACCAGCGGAGCAACTATCTCCACTTAGACTCTCAGACAGTGTCCCCAGAGACAGAAGGTTGAAATGGACAGGCCCCCAGGCCCTAATCTGAACCTTAGCTTTGGTTTCCATGTTTCCGTTCTGAGAGGACTGTTTTCGTAGACCAGCACATGGGGCTTTTCTGAGGCACCAAACCAAACATCTCTCATCTCCACATGGGCAGCTTTCTTACTGGGATGTATCAAACACTTCAGGTAGGAGAGTTCCGCAGGGCCACTGAACAACCAGCACATTCCAAGGTCTCCATGGACCCAAACGCACATTATGACGCATCCTCAGGAGAGGCCATTTCAACTCAGCCCCCTGGGTCGCGTGTTCCAGAGGCAGCAGATCAAACATATCTTGTCGCTAATAGCCAATAGGAATGCGAGGCATGCTGTACAGGGATCCATCCTTCGAACCCTGCTCTCCAGTCCTTCCATATGGTATGTCCTGGAGCCTTGCAACAGGACTCGAATGTCCCGCAGAAGGAAACCTTGTGGTTTGGGGCAACCTCCAAACTCAGCGTGGGAAAACTTCCTTGGCCTCATGAGGCCCCCACTTCATGAAGGTGCCATCATGGACACATACTCCAGCCTCAGCCAACGTCTGATCCTCAGCCTGACTTCAGATGCAGGAGATTTTGATTCAGCCTCTGCAGAGTGGGCCTGCTCTGCCCTTGGTTCCAATCCTCACACTAGCTTGTGTTTTCAGACTTCCGTCCTCACACTCCTGGCCCACAAACCCTCCCTACTGGGAATTCTGGGGCCACAATGAAGCACTGTGCCTGCCTCCCAAGAGAAAAACATTGTCTATGGCGCTGCCCAGAAACCCCAAATGAGGATCAAACTGCTTGGCCCTCGGCAACACCCCAATTGCATAGGCTACCTTAAACAGTGATGCTCTGTCGCAAATAGCCTGAGCCCAGACCTTCCAACAGACACCGACACAGCTGGCTGCACACCCAGCACATTGGACCCGCCACTGCCTGAGGCCACCATCCATTCCCAACCTGGGTTTTCAGTCATCGGAACCTAGACCTTATCTCCAATCCCTGCACAGGGGGGAACCTGATGCACAAGTCAGAACCCCTCCTTCCCCCTGGCAAGAAACCTTGCTGCTGGCAGTGAGTCAAACCTTCAGTGTAGGAGAAAACGGCATGGCCCATGAGGCCACGCCCAAGCGTGAGGGCCGCCTTGGGCACAAACACACATTGTGACCCTCAGCGTGAGTACCTTATTCAAGTAACGCCTCTCAGTGACTGGACCAAGAGCCCGCATATGTGGCTTGCCATGCCCATAGGCACCCAGGACTAACTAGATGGTGTGTATTCCAGTTGAGGGAACCCACTGCTGTGCTCTAGAGTCCCTCTCCTGGGGGGTCCCCTGTGGCAGAAAAGTGTACTCTTCATTCCCACAGAATGAACACAAACACTTGGGTGCTTGGACAATCCCCTGAGAGGAAGGCTCTTCCTCGGCCTCTGAGACAACCCCTACCCTGACCGGACACTGTAAACGCAACACCCAGAGACAAAATCCTGAGTGACTGCCTCCCACTTGCCCTACTTTGATTTCCAGAGGATCTCCCCTCACGGACTAGAGATCAGGCCTGCCATTACATTGGCCCCTAGCTGAGCCAAGTTTGCTTTTTCAGACATCTGTCCCCACAGCCCTGGCAAACAGAGCCTCTAGGCTGGGTCCTCTGGAGACATACCACAGGACCGTGCCTGCTCTCTCCTGGGAAACTGTGTCCATTCCTTTGGTCACACACCTCCAGAATATGAGAAACCTCAAGGCCTCCGAGGACATCCCACTACTGGGAGCCTCACTGGACTCACAGGGGCATTCGGACACAAGCTGAGCAGCTACATCCATGAATGCATGCACACAGATGACAACAGAGATAGAAGGTTGAGCCGGACAGGCCTTTAGGCCGTAGTCTCAACTCTTACTTTGGTTTCCAGGTGTCAATCCTCAGATGCTTTGGTTCGAAGAACAGGGTATGGGTCTTTCCTGAGGCACGGAACAGAACTCCTCTCATCTCCACATGGGAAGTTTCCTTGTTGGAGCCGTGTCAAACACCTCATGTTGGAGAATCCTGCAGAGTCCCTGAGCCACCTCCACATTCCAAGGTCTCCCAGGCCACCAAGCCACAGTAGGACTCATCTTCAGGAGAGTCCATTTCAACTCTCCCCTCTGGGTAGCTCACCCAGGAGCCCGCAGATTGAGCCTGCCTTGTCCTGACTAAAGAGTGGGAATATGAGGTGGCGTTCCCAGGCATCCATGCTTAGACACCTGCTCTCGAGTCTTTCCATATGGGGCCTCTTGGAACCATCCAATAGGACTCGACTGTCGTGCAGAAGGTAACCTTCAGTTTTGGAGCAGTTCACAAATCCCATCGTAGGCAAAACTTTCTGGCCTCATGAAGCCCCCACACCCTTCAGGAAGAGGCCATGCTGGACAAGAACTCTAGCCTGAGGCACGTCTCATAGTTGACATGACCTCAGTGCAGGAGATCCCGATTCAGCCTCTGCAGAGTGGGCATGCCGTGACCTCGGTCCCAAACCTCACGCTAGCTTGTGTTTTCAGACTTCCTTCCTCACACTCCTGGCAAACAAGCCTTCCGGTCTAGGAACTCCGGAACCAAAACCCAGCCCGGTGTCTGCCCAACGGAAGAAAAACGTTTCCCTGTGGGGCTCTCCAGAAAACCCAGATGAGGATCAACCTGCTCGGGCCTCGACGGTACCCGAACTGGATAGGCTGCTCTGGGCACTCATGCTCTGCCTGACACAGCCTGAAGCCAGACGTCCAGACAGACAAGGAGACAGCTGGCCGCACACTCAGCACTTTGGACACGCCATGGTCTTATGCCGTCACCTCATCCTAACCTTGGTTTTCACATATCTGAACCTAGACATTATATCAATTCTCCACACAGCTGGGTATAGCAAGCACAAAACAGAACTCCTCCTTCCCCATGGCTGTCAAGCTTGCTCTTGGCATGGAGTCACACCTTCAGGGTGGGAGAAACCTTCATGGCCCCTGATGCCACGCCCAAACTTGAGTGCTGCTTGGGCACAAATTCACACTGTGACCCTCAGCATGAGCCCCATGTCAAAGAAAGGCCTGTCAGGGCCTGGACCAAGAGCCCACATATGGGGCTTGCCAAGCCCCTATGCACCCAATCCTCACCACGGTTTGAATTTTCCAGTCGCCCCGCCCGTACCTGGAGCTCTGCTCTGGAATCCCTTTCGTGGAGAGACCCATGAGCCAGACAACACGACTCCACCCTTCCCACAAAATGACCCCAAACTCTTGGGAGCTGGGACAAATCCCCAGAGAGGGATACTCGTCCACAGTACCTGAGGCCACCGCTCCAATCCACGGCTATCCCGGACACAACATCCAGAGACAAAAGCCTGAAGGAACGCCTCCCACTCGCCCTTGTTTCAGAGGCCCAGGAGCTCCCTCTCGGGCTGTACATCGGGCCTGCCATACCCTAGGCGCCACTCATAAGCTGAGTTTGTGTATTCAGACTTCTGTGCCCACAGCCTGGACCCACACACCTCCAGGCTAGGGCCTCTAGGGCCACAGCGAAAGATTGTGCCTGCCCTCTCCAAGGAAAGTGTGCCCAATCCATTGACCACAACACTACAGGTTAGGGAAAAGCTCCAAGGCCCCTGAGGCCATCAATAGGGTAGGCCCCCCTGGACTAAGAGGGGCTCTCTGACACCAGCGGAGCAACTATCTCCACTTAGACTCTCAGACAGTGTCCCCAGAGACAGAAGGTTGAAATGGACAGGCCCCCAGGCCCTAATCTGAACCTTAGCTTTGGTTTCCATGTTTCCGTTCTGAGAGGACTGTTTTCGTAGACCAGCACATGGGGCTTTTCTGAGGCACCAAACCAAACCTCTCTCATCTCCACATGGGCAGCTTTCTTACTGGGATGTATCAAACACTTCAGGTAGGAGAGTTCCGCAGGGCCACTGAACAACCAGCACATTCCAAGGTCTCCATGGACCCAAACGCACATTATGACGCATCCTCAGGAGAGGCCATTTCAACTCAGCCCCCTGGGTCGCGTGTTCCAGAGGCAGCAGATCAAACATATCTTGTCGCTAATAGCCAATGGGAATGCGAGGCATGCTGTACAGGGATCCATCCTTCGAACCCTGCTCTCCAGTCCTTCCATATGGTATGTCCTGGAGCCTTGCAACAGGACTCGAATGTCCCGCAGAAGGAAACCTTGTGGTTTGGGGCAACCTCCAAACTCAGCGTGGGAAAACTTCCTTGGCCTCATGAGGCCCCCACTTCATGAAGGTGCCATCATGGACACATACTCCAGCCTCAGCCAACGTCTGATCCTCAGCCTGACTTCAGATGCAGGAGATTTTGATTCAGCCTCTGCAGAGTGGGCCTGCTCTGCCCTTGGTTCCAATCCTCACACTAGCTTGTGTTTTCAGACTTCCGTCCTCACACTCCTGGCCCACAAACCCTCCCTACTGGGAATTCTGGGGCCACAATGAAGCACTGTGCCTGCCTCCCAGGAGAAAAACATTGTCTATGGCGCTGCCCAGAAACCCCAAATGAGGATCAAACTGCTTGGCCCTCGGCAACACCCCAATTGCATAGGCTACCTTAAACAGTGATGCTCTGTCGCAAATAGCCTGAGCCCAGACCTTCCAACAGACACCGACACAGCTGGCAGCACACCCAGCACATTGGACCCGCCACTGCCTTAGGCCACCATCCATTCCCAACCTGGGTTTTCAGTCATCGGAACCTAGACCTTATCTCCAATCCCTGCACAGGGGGGAACCTGATGCACAAGTCAGAACCCCTCCTTCCCCCTGGCAAGAAACCTTGCTGCTGGCAGTGAGTCAAACCTTCAGTGTATGAGAAAACGGCATGGCCCATGAGGCCACGCCCAAGCGTGAGGGCCGCCTTGGGCACAAACACACGTTGTGACCCTCAGCGTGAGTACCTTATTCAAGTAACGCCTCTCAGTGACTGGACCAAGAGCCCGCATATGTGGCTTGCCATGCCCATAGGCACCCAGGACTAACTAGATGGTGTGTATTCCAGTTGAGGGAACCCACTGCTGTGCTCTAGAGTCCCTCTCCTGGGGTGTCCCCTGTGGCAGAAAACAGTACTCTTCATTCCCACAGAATGAACACAAACACTTGGGAGCTTGGACAATCCCCTGAGAGGAAGGCTCTTCCTCGGCCTCTGAGACAACCCCTACCCTGACCGGACACTGTAAACGCAACACCCAGAGACAAAATCCTGAGTGACTGCCTCCCACTTGCCCTACTTTGATTTCCAGAGGATCTCCCCTCACAGACTAGAGATCAGGCCTGCCATTACATTGGCCACTAGCTGAGCCAAGTTTGCTTTTTCAGATATCTGTCCCCCCAGCCCTGGCAAACAGAGCCTCTAGGCTGGGTCCTCTGGAGCCATACCACAGGACCGTGCCTGCTCTCTCCTGGGAAACTGTGTCCATTCCTTTGGCCACACGCCTCCAGAATATGAGAAACCTCAAGGCCTCCGAGGACATCCCACTACTGGGAGCCTCACTGGACTCACAGGGGCATTCGGCCACAAGCTGAGCAGCTACATCCATGAATGCATGCACACAGATGACAACAGAGATAGAAGGTTGAGCCGGACAGGCCTTTAGGCCGTAGTCTCAACTCTTACTTTGGTTTCCAGGTGTCACTCCTCAGAGGCTTTGGTTCGAAGAACAGGGTATGGGGCTTTCCTGAGGCACGGAACAGAACTCTTCTCGTCTCCACATGGGAAGTTTCCTTGTTGGAGCCGTGTCAAACACCTCATGTTGGAGAATCCTGCAGAGTCCCTGAGCCACCTCCACATTCCAAGGTCTCCCAGGCCACCAAGCCACAGTAGGACTCATCTTCAGGAGAGTCCATTTCAACTCTCCCCTCTGGGTAGCTCACCCAGGAGCCTGCAGATTAAGCCTGCCTTGTCCTGACTAAAGAGTGGGAATATGAGGTGGCGTTCCCAGGCATCCATGCTTAGACACCTGCTCTCGAGTCTTTCCATATGGGGCCTCTTGGAACCATCCAATAGGACTCGACTGTCGTGCAGAAGGTAACCTTCAGTTTTGGAGCAGTTCACAAATCCCATCGTAGGCAAAACTTTCTGGCCTCATGAAGCCCCCACAACCTTCAGGAAGAGGCCATTCTGGACAAGAACTCTAGCCTGAGGCACGTCTCATAGTTTACATGACCTCAGTGCAGGAGATCCCGATTCAGCCTCTGCAGAGTGGGCATGCCGTGACCTCGGTCCCAAACCTCACGCTAGCTTGTGTTTTCAGACTTCCTTCCTCACACTCCTGGCAAACAAGCCCTCCGGACTAGGAACTCCGGAACCAAAACCCAGCCCAGTGTCGGCCCAACGGAAGAAAAACGTTTCCCTGTGGGGCTCTCCAGAAAACCCAGATGAGGATCAACCTGCTCGGGCCTCGACGGTACCCGAACTGGATAGGCTGCTCTGGGCACTCATGCTCTGCCTGACACAGCCTGAAGCCAGACGTCCAGACAGACAAGGTGACAGCTGGCCGCACACCCAGCACTTCGGACACGCCATGGTCTTATGCCGTCACCTCATCCTAACCTTGGTTTTCAGATATCTGAACCTAGACATTATATCAATTCTCCACACAGCTGGGTATAGCAAGCACAAAACAGAACTCCTCCTTCCCCATGGCTGTCAAGCTTGCTCTTGGCATGGAGTCCCACCTTCAGGGTGGGAGAAACCTTCATGGCCCCTGATGCCACGCCCAAACTTGAGTGCTGCTTGGGCACAAATTCACACTGTGACCCTCAGCATGAGCCCCATGTCAAAGAAAGGCCTGTCAGGGCCTGGACCAAGAGCCCACATATGGGGCTTGCCAAGCCCCTATGCACCCAATCCTCACCACGGTTTGAATTTTCCAGTCGCCCCGCCCGTACCTGGAGCTCTGCTCTGGAATCCCTTTCTTGGAGAGACCCATGAGCCAGACAACACGACTCCACCCTTCCCACAAAATGACCCCAAACTCTTGGGAGCTGGGACAAATCCCCAGAGAGGGATACTCGTCCACAGTACCTGAGGCCACCGCTCCAATCCACGGCTATCCCGGACACAACATCCAGAGACAAAAGCCTGAAGGAACGCCTCCCACTCGCCCTTGTTTCAGAGGCCCAGGAGCTCCCTCTCGGGCTGTACATCGGGCCTGCCATACCCTAGGCGCCACTCATAAGCTGAGTTTGTGTATTCAGACTTCTGTGCCCACAGCCTGGACCCACACACCTCCAGGCTAGGGCCTCTAGGGCCACAGCGAAAGATTGTGCCTGCCCTCTCCAAGGAAAGTGTGCCCAACCATTGACCACAACACTACAGGTTAGGGAAAAGCTCCAAGGCCCCTGAGGCCATCAATAGGGTAGGCCCCCCTGGACTAAGAGGGGCTCTCTGACACCAGCGGAGCAACTATCTCCACTTAGACTCTCAGACAGTGTCCCCAGAGACAGAAGGTTGAAATGGACAGGCCCCCAGGCCCTAATCTGAACCTTAGCTTTGGTTTCCATGTTTCCGTTCTCAGAGGACTGTTTTCGTAGACCAGCACATGGGGCTTTTCTGAGGCACCAAACCAAACCTCTCTCATCTCCACATGGGCAGCTTTCTTACTGGGATGTATCAAACACTTCAGGTAGGAGAGTTCCGCAGGGCCACTGAACAACCAGCACATTCCAAGGTCTCCATGGACCCAAACGCACATGATGACGCATCCTCAGGAGAGGCCATTTCAACTCAGCCCCCTGGGTCGCGTGTTCCAGAGGCAGCAGATCAAACATATCTTGTCGCTAATAGCAATGGGAATGCGAGGCATGCTGTACAGGGATCCATCCTTCGAACCCTGCTCTCCAGTCCTTCCATATGGTATGTCCTGGAGCCTTGCAACAGGACTCGAATGTCCCGCAGAAGGAAACCTTGTGGTTTGGGGCAACCTCCAAACTCAGCGTGGGAAAACTTCCTTGGCCTCATGAGGCCCCCACTTCATGAAGGTGCCATCATGGACACATACTCCAGCCTCAGCCAACGTCTGATCCTCAGCCTGACTTCAGATGCAGGAGATTTTGATTCAGCCTCTGCAGAGTGGGCCTGCTCTGCCCTTGGTTCCAATCCTCACACTAGCTTGTGTTTTCAGACTTCCTTCCTCACACTCCTGGCCCACAAACCCTCCCTACTGGGAATTCTGGGGCCACAATGAAGCACTGTGCCTGCCTCCCAGGAGAAAAACATTGTCTATGCCGCTGCCCAGAAACCCCAAATGAGGATCAAACTGCTTGGCCCTCGGCAACACCCCAATTGCATAGGCTACCTTAAACAGTGATGCTCTGTCGCAAATAGCCTGAGCCCAGACCTTCCAACAGACACCGACACAGCTGGCTGCACACCCAGCACATTGGACCCGCCACTGCCTTAGGCCACCATCCATTCCCAACCTGGGTTTTCAGTCATCGGAACCTAGACCTTATCTCCAATTCCTGCACAGGGGGGAACCTGATGCACAAGTCAGAACCCCTCCTTCCCCTGGCAAGAAGCCTTGCTGCTGGCAGTGAGTCAAACCTTCAGTGTAGGAGAAAACGGCATGGCCCATGAGGCCACGCCCAAGCGTGAGGGCCGCCTTGGGCACAAACACACATTGTGACCCTCAGCATGAGTACCTTATTCAAGTAACGCCTCTCAGTGACTGGACCAAGAGCCCGCATATGTGGCTTGCCATGCCCATAGGCACCCAGGACTAACTAGATGGTGTGTATTCCAGTTGAGGGAACCCACTGCTGTGCTCTAGAGTCCCTCTCCTGGGGGGTCCCCTGTGGCAGAAAACAGTACTCTTCATTCCCACAGAATGAACACAAACACTTGGGAGCTTGGACAATCCCCTGAGAGGAAGGCTCTTCCTCGGCCTCTGAGACAACCCCTACCCTGACCGGACACTGTAAACGCAACACCCAGAGACAAAATCCTGAGTGACTGCCTCCCACTTACCCTACTTTGATTTCCAGAGGATCTCCCCTCACGGACTAGAGATCAGGGCTGCCATTACATTGGCCCCTAGCTGAGCCAAGTTTGCTTTTTCAGACATCTGTCCCCACAGCCCTGGCAAAGAGAGCCTCTAGGCTCGGTCCTCTGGAGCCATACCACAGGACCGTGCCTGCTCTCTCCTGGGAAACTGTGTCCATTCCTTTGGCCACACACCTCCAGAATATGAGAAACCTCAAGGCCTCCGAGGACATCCCACTACTGGGAGCCTCACTGGACTCACAGGGGCATTCGGCCACAAGCTGAGCAGCTACATCCATGAATGCATGCACACAGATGACAACAGAGATAGAAGGTTGAGCCGGACAGGCCTTTAGGCCGTAGTCTCAACTCTTGCTTTGGTTTCCAGGTGTCACTCCTCAGAGGCTTTGGTTCGAAGAACAGGGTATGGGGCTTTCCTGAGGCACGGAACAGAACCCCTCTCGTCTCCACATGGGAAGATTCCTTGTTGGAGCCGTGTCAAACACCTCATGTTGGAGAATCCTGCAGAGTCCCTGAGCCACCTCCACATTCCAAGGTCTCCCAGGCCACCAAGCCACAGTAGGACTCATCTTCAGGAGAGTCCATTTCAACTCTCCCCTCTGGGTAGCTCACCCAGGAGCCCGCAGATTGAGCCTGCCTTGTCCTGACTAAAGAGTGGGAATATGAGGTGGCGTTCCCAGGCATCCATGCTTAGACACCTGCTCTCGAGTCTTTCCATATGGGGCCTCTTGGAACCATCCAATAGGACTCGACTGTCGTGCAGAAGGTAACCTTCAGTTTTGGAGCAGTTCACAAATCCCATCGTAGGCAAAACTTTCTGGCCTCATGAAGCCCCCACACGCTTCAGGAAGAGGCCATGCTGGACAAGAACTCTAGCCTGAGGCACGTCTCATAGTTGACATGACCTCAGTGCAGGAGATCCCGATTCAGCCTCTGCAGAGTGGGCATGCCGTGACCTCGGTCCCAAACCTCACGCTAGCTTGTGTTTTCAGACTTCCTTCCTCACACTCCTGGCAAACAAGCCCTCCGGACTAGGAACTCCGGAACCAAAACCCAGCCCAGTGTCGGCCCAACGGAAGAAAAACGTTTCCCTGTGGGGCTCTCCAGAAAACCCAGATGAGGATCAACCTGCTCGGGCCTCGACGGTACCCGAACTGGATAGGCTGCTCTGGGCACTCATGCTCTGCCTGACACAGCCTGAAGCCAGACGTCCAGACAGACAAGGTGACAGCTGGCCGCACACCCAGCACTTCGGACACGCCATGGTCTTAGGCCGTCACCTCATCCTAACCTTGGTTTTCAGATATCTGAACCTAGACATTATATCAATTCTCCACACAGCTGGGTATAGCAAGCACAAAACAGAACTCCTCCTTCCCCATGGCTGTCAAGCTTGCTCTTGGCATGGAGTCACACCTTCAGGGTGGGAGAAACCTTCATGGCCCCTGATGCCACGCCCAAACTTGAGTGCTGCTTGGGCACAAATTCACACTGTGACCCTCAGCATGAGCCCCATGTCAAAGAAAGGCCTGTCAGGGCCTGGACCAAGAGCCCACATATGGGGCTTGCCAAGCCCCTATGCACCCAATCCTCACCACGGTTTGAATTTTCCAGTCGCCCCGCCCGTACCTGGAGCTCTGCTCTGGAATCCCTTTCTTGGAGAGACCCATGAGCCAGACAACACGACTCCACCCTTCCCACAAAATGACCCCAAACTCTTGGGAGCTGGGACAAATCCCCAGAGAGGGATACTCGTCCACAGTACCTGAGGCCACCGCTCCAATCCACGGCTATCCCGGACACAACATCCAGAGACAAAAGCCTGAAGGAACGCCTCCCACTCGCCCTTGTTTCAGAGGCCCAGGAGCTCCCTCTCGGGCTGTACATCCGGCCTGCCATACCCTAGGCGCCACTCATAAGCTGAGTTTGTGTACTCAGACTTCTGTGCCCACAGCCTGGACCCACACACCTCCAGGCTAGGGCCTCTAGGGCCACAGCGAAAGATTGTGCCTGCCCTCTCCAAGGAAAGTGTGCCCAATCCATTGACCACAACACTACAGGTTAGGGAAAAGCTCCAAGGCCCCTGAGGCCATCAATAGGGTAGGCCCCCCTGGACTAAGAGGGGCTCTCTGACACCAGCGGAGCAACTATCTCCACTTAGACTCTCAGACAGTGTCCCCAGAGACAGAAGGTTGAAATGGACAGGCCCCCAGGCCCTAATCTGAACCTTAGCTTTGGTTTCCATGTTTCCGTTCTCAGAGGACTGTTTTCGTAGACCAGCACATGGGGCTTTTCTGAGGCACCAAACCAAACCTCTCTCATCTCCACATGGGCAGCTTTCTTACTGGGATGTATCAAACACTTCAGGTAGGAGAGTTCCGCAGGGCCACTGAACAACCAGCACATTCCAAGGTCTCCATGGACCCAAACGCACATGATGACGCATCCTCAGGAGAGGCCATTTCAACTCAGCCCCCTGGGTCGCGTGTTCCAGAGGCAGCAGATCAAACATATCTTGTCGCTAATAGCAATGGGAATGCGAGGCATGCTGTACAGGGATCCATCCTTCGAACCCTGCTCTCCAGTCCTTCCATATGGTATGTCCTGGAGCCTTGCAACAGGACTCGAATGTCCCGCAGAAGGAAACCTTGTGGTTTGGGGCAACCTCCAAACTCAGCGTGGGAAAACTTCCTTGGCCTCATGAGGCCCCCACTTCATGAAGGTGCCATCATGGACACATACTCCAGCCTCAGCCAACGTCTGATCCTCAGCCTGACTTCAGATGCAGGAGATTTTGATTCAGCCTCTGCAGAGTGGGCCTGCTCTGCCCTTGGTTCCAATCCTCACACTAGCTTGTGTTTTCAGACTTCCGTCCTCACACTCCTGGCCCACAAACCCTCCCTACTGGGAATTCTGGGGCCACAATGAAGCACTGTGCCTGCCTCCCAAGAGAAAAACATTGTCTATGCCGCTGCCCAGAAACCCCAAATGAGGATCAAACTGCTTGGCCCTCGGCAACACCCCAATTGCATAGGCTACCTTAAACAGTGATGCTCTGTCGCAAATAGCCTGAGCCCAGACCTTCCAACAGACACCGACACAGCTGGCTGCACACCCAGCACATTGGACCCGCCACTGCCTTAGGCCACCATCCATTCCCAACCTGGGTTTTCAGTCATCGGAACCTAGACCTTATCTCCAATTCCTGCACAGGGGGGAACCTGATGCACAAGTCAGAACCCCTCCTTCCCCTGGCAAGAGACCTTGCTGCTGGCAGTGAGTCAAACCTTCAGTGTAGGAGAAAACGGCATGGCCCATGAGGCCACGCCCAAGCGTGAGGGCCGCCTTGGGCACAAACACACATTGTGACCCTCAGCGTGAGTACCTTATTCAAGTAACGCCTCTCAGTGACTGGACCAAGAGCCCGCATATGTGGCTTGCCATGCCCATAGTCACCCAGGACTAACTAGATGGTGTGTATTCCAGTTGAGGGAACCCACTGCTGTGCTCTAGAGTCCCTCTCCTGGGGGGTCCCCTGTGGCAGAAAACAGTACTCTTCATTCCCACAGAATGAACACAAACACTTGGGAGCTTGGACAATCCCCTGAGAGGAAGGCTCTTCCTCGGCCTCTGAGACAACCCCTACCCTGACCGGACACTGTAAACGCAACACCCAGAGACAAAATCCTGAGTGACTGCCTCCCACTTACCCTACTTTGATTTCCAGAGGATCTCCCCTCACGGACTAGAGATCAGGCCTGCCATTACATTGGCCCCTAGCTGAGCCAAGTTTGCTTTTTCAGACATCTGTCCCCACAGCCCTGGCAAAGAGAGCCTCTAGGCTCGGTCCTCTGGAGCCATACCACAGGACCGTGCCTGCTCTCTCCTGGGAAACTGTGTCCATTCCTTTGGCCACACACCTCCAGAATATGAGAAACCTCAAGGCCTCCGAGGACATCCCACTACTGGGAGCCTCACTGGACTCACAGGGGCATTCGGACACAAGCTGAGCAGCTACATCCATGAATGCATGCACACAGATGACAACAGAGATAGAAGGTTGAGCCGGACAGGCCTTTAGGCCGTAGTCTCAACTCTTGCTTTGGTTTCCAGGTGTCACTCCTCAGAGGCTTTGGTTCGAAGAACAGGGTATGGGGCTTTCCTGAGGCACGGAACAGAACCCCTCTCGTCTCCACATGGGAAGATTCCTTGTTGGAGCCGTGTCAAACACCTCATGTTGGAGAATCCTGCAGAGTCCCTGAGCCACCTCCACATTCCAAGGTCTCCCAGGCCACCAAGCCACAGTAGGACTCATCTTCAGGAGAGTCCATTTCAACTCTCCCCTCTGGGTAGCTCACCCAGGAGCCCGCAGATTGAGCCTGCCTTGTCCTGACTAAAGAGTGGGAATATGAGGTGGCGTTCCCAGGCATCCATGCTTAGACACCTGCTCTCGAGTCTTTCCATATGGGGCCTCTTGGAACCATCCAATAGGACTCGACTGTCGTGCAGAAGGTAACCTTCAGTTTTGGAGCAGTTCACAAATCCCATCGTAGGCAAAACTTTCTGGCCTCATGAAGCCCCCACACCCTTCAGGAAGAGGCCATGCTGGACAAGAACTCTAGCCTGAGGCACGTCTCATAGTTGACATGACCTCAGTGCAGGAGATCCCGATTCAGCCTCTGCAGAGTGGGCATGCCGTGACCTCGGTCCCAAACCTCACGCTAGCTTGTGTTTTCAGACTTCCTTCCTCACACTCCTGGCAAACAAGCCCTCCGGTCTAGGAACTCCGGAACCAAAACCCAGCCCGGTGTCTGCCCAACGGAAGAAAAACGTTTCCCTGTGGGGCTCTCCAGAAAACCCAGATGAGGATCAACCTGCTCGGGCCTCGACGGTACCCGAACTGGATAGGCTGCTCTGGGCACTCATGCTCTGCCTGACACAGCCTGAAGCCAGACGTCCAGACAGACAAGGAGACAGCTGGCCGCACACCCAGCACTTTGGACACGCCATGGTCTTATGCCGTCACCTCATCCTAACCTTGGTTTTCACATATCTGAACCTAGACATTATATCAATTCTCCACACAGCTGGGTATAGCAAGCACAAAACAGAACTCCTCCTTCCCCATGGCTGTCAAGCTTGCTCTTGGCATGGAGTCACACCTTCAGGGTGGGAGAAACCTTCATGGCCCCTGATGCCACGCCCAAACTTGAGTGCTGCTTGGGCACAAATTCACACTGTGACCCTCAGCATGAGCCCCATGTCAAAGAAAGGCCTGTCAGGGCCTGGACCAAGAGCCCACATATGGGGCTTGCCAAGCCCCTATGCACCCAATCCTCACCACGGTTTGAATTTTCCAGTCGCCCCGCCCGTACCTGGAGCTCTGCTCTGGAATCCCTTTCTTGGAGACACCCATGAGCCAGATAACACGACTCCACCCTTCCCACAAAATGACCCCAAACTCTTGGGAGCTGGGACAAATCCCCAGAGAGGGATACTCGTCCACAGTACCTGAGGCCACCGCTCCAATCCACGGCTATCCCGGACACAACATCCAGAGACAAAAGCCGGAAGGAACGCCTCCCAATCGCCCTTGTTTCAGAGGCCCAGGAGCTCCCTCTCGGGCTGTACATCCGGCCTGCCATACCCTAGGCGCCACTCCTAAGCTGAGTTTGTGTATTCAGACTTCTGTGCCCACAGCCTGGACCCACACACCTCCAGGCTAGGGCCTCTAGGGCCACAGCGAAAGATTGTGCCTGCCCTCTCCAAGGAAAGTGTGCCCAATCCATTGACCACAACACTACAGGTTAGGGAAAAGCTCCAAGGCCCCTGAGGCCATCAATAGTGTAGGCCCCCCTGGACTAAGAGGGGCTCTCTGACACCAGCGGAGCAACTATCTCCACTTAGACTCTCAGACAGTGTCCCCAGAGACAGAAGGTTGAAATGGACAGGCCCCCAGGCCCTAATCTGAACCTTAGCTTTGGTTTCCATGTTTCCGTTCTCAGAGGACTGTTTTCGTAGACCAGCACATGGGGCTTTTCTGAGGCACCAAACCAAACATCTCTCATCTCCACATGGGCAGCTTTCTTACTGGGATGTATCAAACACTTCAGGTAGGAGAGTTCCGCAGGGCCACTGAACAACCAGCACATTCCAAGGTCTCCATGGACCCAAACGCACATTATGACGCATCCTCAGGAGAGGCCATTTCAACTCAGCCCCCTGGGTCGCGTGTTCCAGAGGCAGCAGATCAAACATATCTTGTCGCTAATAGCCAATAGGAATGCGAGGCATGCTGTACAGGGATCCATCCTTCGAACCCTGCTCTCCAGTCCTTCCATATGGTATGTCCTGGAGCCTTGCAACAGGACTCGAATGTCCCGCAGAAGGAAACCTTGTGGTTTGGGGCAACCTCCAAACTCAGCGTGGGAAAACTTCCTTGGCCTCATGAGGCCCCCACTTCATGAAGGTGCCATCATGGACACATACTCCAGCCTCAGCCAACGTCTGATCCTCAGCCTGACTTCAGATGCAGGAGATTTTGATTCAGCCTCTGCAGAGTGGGCCTGCTCTGCCCTTGGTTCCAATCCTCACACTAGCTTGTGTTTTCAGACTTCCGTCCTCACACTCCTGGCCCACAAACCCTCCCTACTGGGAATTCTGGGGCCACAATGAAGCACTGTGCCTGCCTCCCAAGAGAAAAACATTGTCTATGGCGCTGCCCAGAAACCCCAAATGAGGATCAAACTGCTTGGCCCTCGGCAACACCCCAATTGCATAGGCTACCTTAAACAGTGATGCTCTGTCGCAAATAGCCTGAGCCCAGACCTTCCAACAGACACCGACACAGCTGGCTGCACACCCAGCACATTGGACCCGCCACTGCCTGAGGCCACCATCCATTCCCAACCTGGGTTTTCAGTCATCGGAACCTAGACCTTATCTCCAATCCCTGCACAGGGGGGAACCTGATGCACAAGTCAGAACCCCTCCTTCCCCCTGGCAAGAAACCTTGCTGCTGGCAGTGAGTCAAACCTTCAGTGTAGGAGAAAACGGCATGGCCCATGAGGCCACGCCCAAGCGTGAGGGCCGCCTTGGGCACAAACACACATTGTGACCCTCAGCGTGAGTACCTTATTCAAGTAACGCCTCTCAGTGACTGGACCAAGAGCCCGCATATGTGGCTTGCCATGCCCATAGGCACCCAGGACTAACTAGATGGTGTGTATTCCAGTTGAGGGAACCCACTGCTGTGCTCTAGAGTCCCTCTCCTGGGGGGTCCCCTGTGGCAGAAAAGTGTACTCTTCATTCCCACAGAATGAACACAAACACTTGGGTGCTTGGACAATCCCCTGAGAGGAAGGCTCTTCCTCGGCCTCTGAGACAACCCCTACCCTGACCGGACACTGTAAACGCAACACCCAGAGACAAAATCCTGAGTGACTGCCTCCCACTTGCCCTACTTTGATTTCCAGAGGATCTCCCCTCACGGACTAGAGATCAGGCCTGCCATTACATTGGCCCTTGCTGAGCCAAGTTTGCTTTTTCAGACATCTGTCCCCACAGCCCTGGCAAACAGAGCCTCTAGGCTGGGTCCTCTGGAGACATACCACAGGACCGTGCCTGCTCTCTCCTGGGAAACTGTGTCCATTCCTTTGGTCACACACCTCCAGAATATGAGAAACCTCAAGGCCTCCGAGGACATCCCACTACTGGGAGCCTCACTGGACTCACAGGGGCATTCGGACACAAGCTGAGCAGCTACATCCATGAATGCATGCACACAGATGACAACAGAGATAGAAGGTTGAGCCGGACAGGCCTTTAGGCCGTAGTCTCAACTCTTACTTTGGTTTCCAGGTGTCAATCCTCAGATGCTTTGGTTCGAAGAACAGGGTATGGGTCTTTCCTGAGGCACGGAACAGAACTCCTCTCATCTCCACATGGGAAGTTTCCTTGTTGGAGCCGTGTCAAACACCTCATGTTGGAGAATCCTGCAGAGTCCCTGAGCCACCTCCACATTCCAAGGTCTCCCAGGCCACCAAGCCACAGTAGGACTCATCTTCAGGAGAGTCCATTTCAACTCTCCCCTCTGGGTAGCTCACCCAGGGGCCCGCAGATTGAGCCTGCCTTGTCCTGACTAAAGAGTGGGAATATGAGGTGGCGTTCCCAGGCATCCATGCTTAGACACCTGCTCTCGAGTCTTTCCATATGGGGCCTCTTGGAACCATCCAATAGGACTCGACTGTCGTGCAGAAGGTAACCTTCAGTTTTGGAGCAGTTCACAAATCCCATCGTAGGCAAAACTTTCTGGCCTCATGAAGCCCCCACACCCTTCAGGAAGAGGCCATGCTGGACAAGAACTCTAGCCTGAGGCACGTCTCATAGTTGACATGACCTCAGTGCAGGAGATCCCGATTCAGCCTCTGCAGAGTGGGCATGCCGTGACCTCGGTCCCAAACCTCACGCTAGCTTGTGTTTTCAGACTTCCTTCCTCACACTCCTGGCAAACAAGCCTTCCGGTCTAGGAACTCCGGAACCAAAACCCAGCCCGGTGTCGGCCCAACGGAAGAAAAACGTTTCCCTGTGGGGCTCTCCAGAAAACCCAGATGAGGATCAACCTGCTCGGGCCTCGACGGTACCCGAACTGGATAGGCTGCTCTGGGCACTCATGCTCTGCCTGACACAGCCTGAAGCCAGACGTCCAGACAGACAAGGAGACAGCTGGCCGCACACCCAGCACTTTGGACACGCCATGGTCTTATGCCGTCACCTCATCCTAACCTTGGTTTTCACATATCTGAACCTAGACATTATATCAATTCTCCACACAGCTGGGTATAGCAAGCACAAAACAGAACTCCTCCTTCCCCATGGCTGTCAAGCTTGCTCTTGGCATGGAGTCACACCTTCAGGGTGGGAGAAACCTTCATGGCCCCTGATGCCACGCCCAAACTTGAGTGCTGCTTGGGCACAAATTCACACTGTGACCCTCAGCATGAGCCCCATGTCAAAGAAAGGCCTGTCAGGGCCTGGACCAAGAGCCCACATATGGGACTTGCCAAGCCCCTATGCACCCAATCCTCACCACGGTTTGAATTTTCCAGTCGCCCCGCCCGTACCTGGAGCTCTGCTCTGGAATCCCTTTCTTGGAGAGACCCATGAGCCAGACAACACGACTCCACCCTTCCCACAAAATGACCCCAAACTCTTGGGAGCTGGGACAAATCCCCAGAGAGGGATACTCGTCCACAGTACCTGAGGCCACCGCTCCAATCCACGGCTATCCCGGACACAACATCCAGAGACAAAAGCCTGAAGGAACGCCTCCCACTCGCCCTTGTTTCAGAGGCCCAGGAGCTCCCTCTCGGGCTGTACATCCGGCCTGCCATACCCTAGGCGCCACTCCTAAGCTGAGTTTGTGTATTCAGACTTCTGTGCCCACAGCCTGGACCCACACACCTCCAGGCTAGGGCCTCTAGGGCCACAGCGAAAGATTGTGCCTGCCCTCTCCAAGGAAAGTGTGCCCAATCCATTGACCACAACACTACAGGTTAGGGAAAAGCTCCAAGGCCCCTGCGGCCATCAATAGGGTAGGCCCCCCTGGACTAAGAGGGGCTCTCTGACACCAGCGGAGCAACTATCTCCACTTAGACTCTCAGACAGTGTCCCCAGAGACAGAAGGTTGAAATGGACAGGCCCCCAGGCCCTAATCTGAACCTTAGCTTTGGTTTCCATGTTTCCGTTCTGAGAGGACTGTTTTCGTAGACCAGCACATGGGGCTTTTCTGAGGCACCAAACCAAACCTCTCTCATCTCCACATGGGCAGCTTTCTTACTGGGATGTATCAAACACTTCAGGTAGGAGAGTTCCGCAGGGCCACTGAACAACCAGCACATTCCAAGGTCTCCATGGACCCAAACGCACATTATGACGCATCCTCAGGAGAGGCCATTTCAACTCAGCCCCCTGGGTCGCGTGTTCCAGAGGCAGCAGATCAAACATATCTTGTCGCTAATAGCCAATGGGAATGCGAGGCATGCTGTACAGGGATCCATCCTTCGAACCCTGCTCTCCAGTCGTTCCATATGGTATGTCCTGGAGCCTTGCAACAGGACTCGAATGTCCCGCAGAAGGAAACCTTGTGGTTTGGGGCAACCTCCAAACTCAGCGTGGGAAAACTTCCTTGGCCTCATGAGGCCCCCACTTCATGAAGGTGCCATCATGGACACATACTCCAGCCTCAGCCAACGTCTGATCCTCAGCCTGACTTCAGATGCAGGAGATTTTGATTCAGCCTCTGCAGAGTGGGCCTGCTCTGCCCTTGGTTCCAATCCTCACTCTAGCTTGTGTTTTCAGACTTCCGTCCTCACACTCCTGGCCCACAAACCCTCCCTACTGGGAATTCTGGGGCCACAATGAAGCACTGTGCCTGCCTCCCAAGAGAAAAACATTGTCTATGGCGCTGCCCAGAAACCCCAAATGAGGATCAAACTGCTTGGCCCTCGGCAACACCCCAATTGCATAGGCTACCTTAAACAGTGATGCTCTGTCGCAAATAGCCTGAGCCCAGACCTTCCAACAGACACCGACACAGCTGGCTGCACACCCAGCACATTGGACCCGCCACTGCCTTAGGCCACCATCCATTCCCAACCTGGGTTTTCAGTCATCGGAACCTAGACCTTATCTCCAATCCCTGCACAGGGGGGAACCTGATGCACAAGTCAGAACCCCTCCTTCCCCCTGGCAAGAAACCTTGCTGCTGGCAGTGAGTCAAACCTTCAGTGTAGGAGAAAACGGCATGGCCCATGAGGCCACGCCCAAGCGTGAGGGCCGCCTTGGGCACAAACACACATTGTGACCCTCAGCGTGAGTACCTTATTCAAGTAACGCCTCTCAGTGACTGGACCAAGAGCCCGCATATGTGGCTTGCCATGCCCATAGGCACCCAGGACTAACTAGATGGTGTGTATTCCAGTTGAGGGAACCCACTGCTGTGCTCTAGAGTCCCTCTCCTGGGGGGTCCCCTGTGGCAGAAAACAGTACTCTTCATTCCCACAGAATGAACACAAACACTTGGGTGCTTGGACAATCCCCTGAGAGGAAGGCTCTTCCTCGGCCTCTGAGACAACCCCTACCCTGACCGGACACTGTAAACGCAACACCCAGAGACAAAATCCTGAGTGACTGCCTCCCACTTGCCCTACTTTGATTTCCAGAGGATCTCCCCTCACGGACTAGAGATCAGGCCTGCCATTACATTGGCCCCTAGCTGAGCCAAGTTTGCTTTTTCAGACATCTGTCCCCACAGCCCTGGCAAACAGAGCCTCTAGGCTGGGTCCTCTGGAGACATACCACAGGACCGTGCCTGCTCTCTCCTGGGAAACTGTGTCCATTCCTTTGGTCACACACCTCCAGAATATGAGAAACCTCAAGGCCTCCGAGGACATCCCACTACTGGGAGCCTCACTGGACTCACAGGGGCATTCGGACACAAGCTGAGCAGCTACATCCATGAATGCATGCACACAGATGACAACAGAGATAGAAGGTTGAGCCGGACAGGCCTTTAGGCCGTAGTCTCAACTCTTACTTTGGTTTCCAGGTGTCAATCCTCAGATGCTTTGGTTCGAAGAACAGGGTATGGGTCTTTCCTGAGGCACGGAACAGAACTCCTCTCATCTCCACATGGGAAGTTTCCTTGTTGGAGCCGTGTCAAACACCTCATGTTGGAGAATCCTGCAGAGTCCCTGAGCCACCTCCACATTCCAAGGTCTCCCAGGCCACCAAGCCACAGTAGGACTCATCTTCAGGAGAGTCCATTTCAACTCTCCCCTCTGGGTAGCTCACCCAGGGGCCCGCAGATTGAGCCTGCCTTGTCCTGACTAAAGAGTGGGAATATGAGGTGGCGTTCCCAGGCATCCATGCTTAGACACCTGCTCTCGAGTCTTTCCATATGGGGCCTCTTGGAACCATCCAATAGGACTCGACTGTCGTGCAGAAGGTAACCTTCAGTTTTGGAGCAGTTCACAAATCCCATCGTAGGCAAAACTTTCTGGCCTCATGAAGCCCCCACACCCTTCAGGAAGAGGCCATGCTGGACAAGAACTCTAGCCTGAGGCACGTCTCATAGTTGACATGACCTCAGTGCAGGAGATCCCGATTCAGCCTCTGCAGAGTGGGCATGCCGTGACCTCGGTCCCAAACCTCACGCTAGCTTGTGTTTTCAGACTTCCTTCCTCACACTCCTGGCAAACAAGCCTTCCGGTCTAGGAACTCCGGAACCAAAACCCAGCCCGGTGTCTGCCCAACGGAAGAAAAACGTTTCCCTGTGGGGCTCTCCAGAAAACCCAGATGAGGATCAACCTGCTCGGGCCTCGACGGTACCCGAACTGGATAGGCTGCTCTGGGCACTCATGCTCTGCCTGACACAGCCTGAAGCCAGACGTCCAGACAGACAAGGAGACAGCTGGCCGCACACCCAGCACTTTGGACACGCCATGGTCTTATGCCGTCACCTCATCCTAACCTTGGTTTTCACATATCTGAACCTAGACATTATATCAATTCTCCACACAGCTGGGTATAGCAAGCACAAAACAGAACTCCTCCTTCCCCATGGCTGTCAAGCTTGCTCTTGGCATGGAGTCACACCTTCAGGGTGGGAGAAACCTTCATGGCCCCTGATGCCACGCCCAAACTTGAGTGCTGCTTGGGCACAAATTCACACTGTGACCCTCAGCATGAGCCCCATGTCAAAGAAAGGCCTGTCAGGGCCTGGACCAAGAGCCCACATATGGGGCTTGCCAAGCCCCTATGCACCCAATCCTCACCACGGTTTGAATTTTCCAGTCGCCCCGCCCGTACCTGGAGCTCTGCTCTGGAATCCCTTTCTTGGAGAGACCCATGAGCCAGACAACACGACTCCACCCTTCCCACAAAATGACCCCAAACTCTTGGGAGCTGGGACAAATCCCCAGAGAGGGATACTCGTCCACAGTACCTGAGGCCACCGCTCCAATCCACGGCTATCCCGGACACAACATCCAGAGACAAAAGCCGGAAGGAACGCCTCCCAATCGCCCTTGTTTCAGAGGCCCAGGAGCTCCCTCTCGGGCTGTACATCCGGCCTGCCATACCCTAGGCGCCACTCCTAAGCTGAGTTTGTGTATTCAGACTTCTGTGCCCACAGCCTGGACCCACACACCTCCAGGCTAGGGCCTCTAGGGCCACAGCGAAAGATTGTGCCTGCCCTCTCCAAGGAAAGTGTGCCCAATCCATTGACCACAACACTACAGGTTAGGGAAAAGCTCCAAGGCCCCTGAGGCCATCAATAGTGTAGGCCCCCCTGGACTAAGAGGGGCTCTCTGACACCAGCGGAGCAACTATCTCCACTTAGACTCTCAGACAGTGTCCCCAGAGACAGAAGGTTGAAATGGACAGGCCCCCAGGCCCTAATCTGAACCTTAGCTTTGGTTTCCATGTTTCCGTTCTGAGAGGACTGTTTTCGTAGACCAGCACATGGGGCTTTTCTGAGGCACCAAACCAAACCTCTCTCATCTCCACATGGGCAGCTTTCTTACTGGGATGTATCAAACACTTCAGGTAGGAGAGTTCCGCAGGGCCACTGAACAACCAGCACATTCCAAGGTCTCCATGGACCCAAACGCACATTATGACGCATCCTCAGGAGAGGCCATTTCAACTCAGCCCCCTGGGTCGCGTGTTCCAGAGGCAGCAGATCAAACATATCTTGTCGCTAATAGCCAATGGGAATGCGAGGCATGCTGTACAGGGATCCATCCTTCGAACCCTGCTCTCCAGTCCTTCCATATGGTATGTCCTGGAGCCATGCAACAGGACTCGAATGTCCCGCAGAAGGAAACCTTGTGGTTTGGGGCAACCTCCAAACTCAGCGTGGGAAAACTTCCTTGGCCTCATGAGGCCCCCACTTCATGAAGGTTACATCATGGACACATACTCCAGCCTCAGCCAACGTCTGATCCTCAGCCTGACTTCAGATGCAGGAGATTTTGATTCAGCCTCTGCAGAGTGGGCCTGCTCTGCCCTTGGCTCCAATCCTCACACTAGCTTGTGTTTTCAGACTTCCGTCCTCACACTCCTGGCCCACAAACCCTCCCTACTGGGAATTCTGGGGCCACAATGAAGCACTGTGCCTGCCTCCCAGGAGAAAAACATTGTCTATGGCGCTGCCCAGAAACCCCAAATGAGGATCAAACTGCTTGGCCCTCGGCAACACCCCAATTGCCTAGGCTACCTTAAACAGTGATGCTCTGTCGCAAATAGCCTGAGCCCAGACCTTCCAACAGACACCGACACAGCTGGCTGCACACCCAGCACATTGGACCCGCCACTGCCTTAGGCCACCATCCATTCCCAACCTGGGTTTTCAGTCATCGGAACCTAGACCTTATCTCCAATCCCTGCACAGGGGGGAACCTGATGCACAAGTCAGAACCCCTCCTTCCCCCTGGCAAGAAACCTTGCTGCTGGCAGTGAGTCAAACCTTCAGTGTAGGAGAAAACGGCATGGCCCATGAAACCACGCCCAAGCGTGAGGGCCGCCTTGGGCACAAACACACATTGTGACCCTCAGCGTGAGTACCTTATTCAAGTAACGCCTCTCAGTGACTGGACCAAGAGCCCGCATATGTGGCTTGCCATGCCCATAGGCACCCAGGACTAACTAGATGGTGTGTATTCCAGTTGAGGGAACCCACTGCTGTGCTCTAGAGTCCCTCTCCTGGGGGGTCCCCTGTGGCAGAAAACAGTACTCTTCATTCCCACAGAATGAACACAAACACTTGGGTGCTTGGACAATCCCCTGAGAGGAAGGCTCTTCCTCGGCCTCTGAGACAACCCCTACCCTGACCGGACACTGTAAACGCAACACCCAGAGACAAAATCCTGAGTGACTGCCTCCCACTTGCCCTACTTTGATTTCCAGAGGATCTCCCCTCACGGACTAGAGATCAGGCCTGCCATTACATTGGCCCCTAGCTGAGCCAAGTTTGCTTTTTCAGACATCTGTCCCCACAGCCCTGGCAAACAGAGCCTCTAGGCTGGGTCCTCTGGAGCCATACCACAGGACCGTGCCTGCTCTCTCCTGGGAAACTGTGTCCATTCCTTTGGTCACACACCTCCAGAATATGAGAAACCTCAAGGCCTCCGAGGACATCCCACTACTGGGAGCCTCACTGGACTCACAGGGGCATTCGGACACAAGCTGAGCAGCTACATCCATGAATGCATGCACACAGATGACAACAGAGATAGAAGGTTGAGCCGGACAGGCCTTTAGGCCGTAGTCTCAACTCTTACTTTGGTTTCCAGGTGTCAATCCTCAGAGGCTTTGGTTCGAAGAACAGGGTATGGGTCTTTCCTGAGGCACGGAACAGAACTCCTCTCATCTCCACATGGGAAGTTTCCTTGTTGGAGCCGTGTCAAACACCTCATGTTGGAGAATCCTGCAGAGTCCCTGAGCCACCTCCACATTCCAAGGTCTCCCAGGCCACCAAGCCACAGTAGGACTCATCTTCAGGAGAGTCCATTTCAACTCTCCCCTCTGGGTAGCTCACCCAGGGGCACGCAGATTGAGCCTACCTTGTCCTGACTAAAGAGTGGGAATATGAGGTGGCGTTCCCAGGCATCCATGCTTAGACACCTGCTCTCGTGTCTTTCCATATGGGGCCTCCTGGAACCATCCAATAGGACTCGACTGTCGTGCAGAAGGTAACATTCAGTTTTGGAGCAGTTCACAAATCCCATCGTAGGCAAAACTTTCTGGCCTCATGAAGCCCCCACACCCTTCAGGAAGAGGCCATGCTGGAAGAGAACACTAGCCTGAGGCACGTCTCATAGTTGACATGACCTCAGTGCAGGAGATCCCGATTCAGCCTCTGCAGAGTGGGCATGCCGTGACCTCGGTCCCAAACCTCACGCTATCTTGTGTTTTCAGACTTCCTTCCTCACACTCCTGGCAAACAAGCCCTCCGGACTAGGAACTCCGGAACCACAACCCAGCCCAGTGTCTGCCCAATGGAAGAAAAACGTTTCCCTGTGGGGCTCTCCAGAAAACCCAGATGAGGATCAACCTGCTCGGGCCTCGACGGTACCCGAACTGGATAGGCTGCTCTGGGCACTCATGCTCTGCCTGACACAGCCTGAAGCCAGACGTCCAGACAGACAAGGAGACAGCTGGCCGCACACCCAGCACTTCGGACACGCCATGGTCTTATGCCGTCACCTCATCCTAACCTTGGTTTTCAGTTATCTGAACCTAGACATTATATCAATTCTCCACACAGCTGGGTATAGCAAGCACAAAACAGAACTCCTCCTTCCCCATGGCTGTCAAGCTTGCTCTTGGCATGGAGTCACACCTTCAGGGTGGGAGAAACCTTCATGGCCCCTGATGCCACGCCCAAACTTGAGTGCTGCTTGGGCACAAATTCACACTGTGATCCTCAGCATGAGCCCCATGTCAAAGAAAGGCCTGTCAGGGCCTGGACCAAGAGCCCACATATGGGGCTTGCCAAGCCCCTCTGCACCCAATCCTCACCACGGTTTGAATTTTCCAGTCGCCCCGCCCGTACCTGGAGCTCTGATCCGGAATCCCTTTCTTGGAGAGACCCATGAGCCAGACAACACGACTCCACCCTTCCCACAAAATGACCCCAAACTCTTGGGAGCTGGGACAAATCCCCAGAGAGGGATACTCGTCCACAGTACCTGAGGCCACCGCTCCAATCCACGGCTATCCCGGACACAACATCCAGAGACAAAAGCCGGAAGGAACGCCTCCCACTCGCCCTTGTTTCAGAGGCCCAGGAGCTCCCTCTCGGGCTGTACATCCGGCCTGCCATACCCTAGGCGCCACTCATAAGCTGAGTTTGTGTATTCAGACTTCTGTGCCCACAGCCTGGACCCACACACCTCCAGGCTAGGGCCTCTAGGGCCACAGCGAAAGATTGTGCCTGCCCTCTCCAAGGAAAGTGTGCCCAATCCATTGACCACCACACTATAGGTTCGGGAAAAGCTCCAAGGCCCCTGAGGCCATCAATAGTGTAGGCCACCCTGGACTAAGAGGGGCTCTCTGACACCAGCGGAGCAACTATCTCCACTTAGACTCTCAGACAGTGTCCCCAGAGACAGAAGGTTGAAATGGACAGGCCCCCAGGCCCTAATCTGAACCTTAGCTTTGGTTTCCATGTTTCCGTTCTGAGAGGACTGTTTTCGTAGACCAGCACATGGGGCTTTTCTGAGGCACCAAACCAAACATCTCTCATCTCCACATGGGCAGCTTTCTTACTGGGATGTATCAAACACTTCAGGTAGGAGAGTTCCGCAGGGCCACTGAACAACCAGCACATTCCAAGGTCTCCATGGACCCAAACGCACATTATGACGCATCCTCAGGAGAGGCCATTTCAACTCAGCCCCCTGGGTCGCGTGTTCCAGAGGCAGCAGATCAAACATATCTTGTCGCTAATAGCCAATGGGAATGCGAGGCATGCTGTACAGGGATCCATCCTTCGAACCCTGCTCTCCAGTCCTTCCATATGGTATGTCCTGGAGCCATGCAACAGGACTCGAATGTCCCGCAGAAGGAAACCTTGTGGTTTGGGGCAACCTCCAAACTCAGCGTGGGAAAACTTCCTTGGCCTCATGAGGCCCCCACTTCATGAAGGTTACATCATGGACACATACTCCAGCCTCAGCCAACGTCTGATCCTCAGCCTGACTTCAGATGCAGGAGATTTTGATTCAGCCTCTGCAGAGTGGGCCTGCTCTGCCCTTGGCTCCAATCCTCACACTAGCTTGTGTTTTCAGACTTCCGTCCTCACACTCCTGGCCCACAAACCCTCCCTACTGGGAATTCTGGGGCCACAATGAAGCACTGTGCCTGCCTCCCAGGAGAAAAACATTGTCTATGGCGCTGCCCAGAAACCCCAAATGAGGATCAAACTGCTTGGCCCTCGGCAACACCCCAATTGCCTAGGCTACCTTAAACAGTGATGCTCTGTCGCAAATAGCCTGAGCCCAGACCTTCCAACAGACACCGACACAGCTGGCTGCACACCCAGCACATTGGACCCGCCACTGCCTTAGGCCACCATCCATTCCCAACCTGGGTTTTCAGTCATCGGAACCTAGACCTTATCTCCAATCCCTGCACAGGGGGGAACCTGATGCACAAGTCAGAACCCCTCCTTCCCCCTGGCAAGAAACCTTGCTGCTGGCAGTGAGTCAAACCTTCAGTGTAGGAGAAAACGGCATGGCCCATGAGGCCACGCCCAAGCGTGAGGGCCGCCTTGGGCACAAACACACATTGTGACCCTCAGCGTGAGTACCTTATTCAAGTAACGCCTCTCAGTGACTGGACCAAGAGCCCGCATATGTGGCTTGCCATGCCCATAGGCACCCAGGACTAACTAGATGGTGTGTATTCCAGTTGAGGGAACCCACTGCTGTGCTCTAGAGTCCCTCTCCTGGGGGGTCCCCTGTGGCAGAAAACAGTACTCTTCATTCCCACAGAATGAACACAAACACTCGGGAGCTTGGACAATCCCCTGAGAGGAAGGCTCTTCCTCGGCCTCTGAGACAACCCCTACCCTGACCGGACACTGTAAACGCAACACCCAGAGACAAAATCCTGAGTGACTGCCTCCCACTTGCCCTACTTTGATTTCCAGAGGATCTCCCCTCACGTACTAGAGATCAGGCCTGCCATTACATTGGCCCCTAGCTGAGCCAAGTTTGCTTTTTCAGACATCTGTCCCCACAGCCCTGGCAAACAGAGCCTCTAGGCTGGGTCCTCTGGAGCCATACCACAGGACCGTGCCTGCTCTCTCCTGGGAAACTGTGTCCATTCCTTTGGCCACACACCTCCAGAATATGAGAAACCTCAAGGCCTCCGAGGACATCCCACTACTGGGAGCCTCACTGGACTCACAGGGGCATTCGGACACAAGCTGAGCAGCTACATCCATGAATGCATGCACACAGATGACAACAGAGATAGAAGGTTGAGCCGGACAGGCCTTTAGGCCGTAGTCTCAACTCTTACTTTGGTTTCCAGGTGTCAATCCTCAGATGCTTTGGTTCGAAGAACAGGGTATGGGGCTTTCCTGAGGCACGGAACAGAACTCCTCTCGTATCCACATGGGAAGTTTCCTTGTTGGAGCCGTGTCAAACACCTCATGTTGGAGAATCCTGCAGAGTCCCTGAGCCACCTCCACATTCCAAGGTCTCCCAGGCCACCAAGCCACAGTAGGACTCATCTTCAGGAGAGTCCATTTCAACTCTCCCCTCTGGGTAGCTCACCCAGGAGCCCGCAGATTGAGCCTGCCTTGTCCTGACTAAAGAGTGGGAATATGAGGTGGCGTTCCCAGGCATCCATGCTTAGACACCTGCTCTCGAGTCTTTCCATATGGGGCCTCTTGGAACCATCCAATAGGACTCGACTGTCGTGCAGAAGGTAACCTTCAGTTTTGGAGCAGTTCACAAATCCCATCGTAGGCAAAACTTTCTGGCCTCATGAAGCCCCCACACCCTTCACGAAGAGGCCATGCTGGACAAGAACTCTAGCCTGAGGCACGTCTCATAGTTGACATGACCTCAGTGCAGGAGATCCCGATTCAGCCTCTGCAGAGTGGGCATGCCGTGACCTCGGTCCCAACCCTCACGCTAGCTTGTGTTTTCAGACTTCCTTCCTCACACTCCTGGCAAACAAGCCCTCCGGACTAGGAACTCCAGAACCAAAACCCAGCCCGGTGTCTGCCCAACGGAAGAAAAACGTTTCCCTGTGGGGCTCTCCAGAAAACCCAGATGAGGATCAACCTGCTCGGGCCTCGACGGTACCCGAACTGGATAGGCTGCTCTGGGCACTCATGCTCTGCCTGACACAGCCTGAAGCCAGACGTCCAGACAGACAAGGAGACAGCTGGCCGCACACCCAGCACTTCGGACACGCCATGGTCTTAGGCCGTCACCTCTTCCTAACCTTGGTTTTCAGATATCTGAACCTAGACATTATATCAATTCTCCACACAGCTGGGTATAGCAAGCACAAAACAGAACTCCTCCTTCCCCATGGCTGTCAAGCTTGCTCTTGGCATGGAGTCACACCTTCAGGGTGGGAGAAACCTTCATGGCCCCTGATGCCACGCCCAAACTTGAGTGCTGCTTGGGCACAAATTCACACTGTGATCCTCAGCATGAGCCCCATGTCAAAGAAAGGCCTGTCAGGGCCTGGACCAAGAGCCCACATATGGGGCTTGCCAAGCCCCTATGCACCCAATCCTCACCACGGTTTGAATTTTCCAGTCGCCCCGCCCGTACCTGGAGCTCTGCTCTGGAATCCCTTTCTTGGAGAGACCCATGAGCCAGACAACACGACTCCACCCTTCCCACAAAATGACCCCAAACTCTTGGGAGCTGGGACAAATCCCCAGAGAGGGATACTCGTCCACAGTACCTGAGGCCACCGCTCCAATCCACGGCTATCCCGGACACAACATCCAGAGACAAAAGCCTGAAGGAACGCCTCCCACTCGCCCTTGTTTCAGAGGCCCAGGAGCTCCCTCTCGGGCTGTACATCCGGCCTGCCATACCCTAGGCGCCACTCCTAAGCTGAGTTTGTGTATTCAGACTTCTGTGCCCACAGCCTGGACCCACACACCTCCAGGCTAGGGCCTCTAGGGCCACAGCGAAAGATTGTGCCTGCCCTCTCCAAGGAAAGTGTGCCCAATCCATTGACCACAACACTACAGGTTAGGGAAAAGCTCCAAGGCCCCTGCGGCCATCAATAGGGTAGGCCCCCCTGGACTAAGAGGGGCTCTCTGACACCAGCGGAGCAACTATCTCCACTTAGACTCTCAGACAGTGTCCCCAGAGACAGAAGGTTGAAATGGACAGGCCCCCAGGCCCTAATCTGAACCTTAGCTTTGGTTTCCATGTTTCCGTTCTGAGAGGACTGTTTTCGTAGACCAGCACATGGGGCTTTTCTGAGGCACCAAACCAAACATCTCTCATCTCCACATGGGCAGCTTTCTTACTGGGATGTATCAAACACTTCAGGTAGGAGAGTTCCGCAGGGCCACTGAACAACCAGCACATTCCAAGGTCTCCATGGACCCAAACGCACATTATGACGCATCCTCAGGAGAGGCCATTTCAACTCAGCCCCCTGGGTCGCGTGTTCCAGAGGCAGCAGATCAAACATATCTTGTCGCTAATAGCCAATGGGAATGCGAGGCATGCTGTACAGGGATCCATCCTTCGAACCCTGCTCTCCAGTCCTTCCATATGGTATGTCCTGGAGCCATGCAACAGGACTCGAATGTCCCGCAGAAGGAAACCTTGTGGTTTGGGGCAACCTCCAAACTCAGCGTGGGAAAACTTCCTTGGCCTCATGAGGCCCCCACTTCATGAAGGTTACATCATGGACACATACTCCAGCCTCAGCCAACGTCTGATCCTCAGCCTGACTTCAGATGCAGGAGATTTTGATTCAGCCTCTGCAGAGTGGGCCTGCTCTGCCCTTGGCTCCAATCCTCACACTAGCTTGTGTTTTCAGACTTCCGTCCTCACACTCCTGGCCCACAAACCCTCCCTACTGGGAATTCTGGGGCCACAATGAAGCACTGTGCCTGCCTCCCAGGAGAAAAACATTGTCTATGGCGCTGCCCAGAAACCCCAAATGAGGATCAAACTGCTTGGCCCTCGGCAACACCCCTATTGCCTAGGCTACCTTAAACAGTGATGCTCTGTCGCAAATAGCCTGAGCCCAGACCTTCCAACAGACACCGACACAGCTGGCTGCACACCCAGCACATTGGACCCGCCACTGCCTTAGGCCACCATCCATTCCCAACCTGGGTTTTCAGTCATCGGAACCTAGACCTTATCTCCAATCCCTGCACAGGGGGGAACCTGATGCACAAGTCAGAACCCCTCCTTCCCCCTGGCAAGAAACCTTGCTGCTGGCAGTGAGTCAAACCTTCAGTGTAGGAGAAAACGGCATGGCCCATGAGGCCACGCCCAAGCGTGAGGGCCGCCTTGGGCACAAACACACATTGTGACCCTCAGCGTGAGTACCTTATTCAAGTAACGCCTCTCAGTGACTGGACCAAGAGCCCGCATATGTGGCTTGCCATGCCCATAGGCACCCAGGACTAACTAGATGGTGTGTATTCCAGTTGAGGGAACCCACTGCTGTGCTCTAGAGTCCCTCTCCTGGGGGGTCCCCTGTGGCAGAAAACAGTACTCTTCATTCCCACAGAATGAACACAAACACTCGGGAGCTTGGACAATCCCCTGAGAGGAAGGCTCTTCCTCGGCCTCTGAGACAACCCCTACCCTGACCGGACACTGTAAACGCAACACCCAGAGACAAAATCCTGAGTGACTGCCTCCCACTTGCCCTACTTTGATTTCCAGAGGATCTCCCCTCACGTACTAGAGATCAGGCCTGCCATTACATTGGCCCCTAGCTGAGCCAAGTTTGCTTTTTCAGACATCTGTCCCCACAGCCCTGGCAAACAGAGCCTCTAGGCTGGGTCCTCTGGAGCCATACCACAGGACCGTGCCTGCTCTCTCCTGGGAAACTGTGTCCATTCCTTTGGCCACACACCTCCAGAATATGAGAAACCTCAAGGCCTCCGAGGACATCCCACTACTGGGAGCCTCACTGGACTCACAGGGGCATTCGGACACAAGCTGAGCAGCTACATCCATGAATGCATGCACACAGATGACAACAGAGATAGAAGGTTGAGCCGGACAGGCCTTTAGGCCGTAGTCTCAACTCTTACTTTGGTTTCCAGGTGTCAATCCTCAGATGCTTTGGTTCGAAGAACAGGGTATGGGGCTTTCCTGAGGCACGGAACAGAACTCCTCTCGTATCCACATGGGAAGTTTCCTTGTTGGAGCCGTGTCAAACACCTCATGTTGGAGAATCCTGCAGAGTCCCTGAGCCACCTCCACATTCCAAGGTCTCCCAGGCCAACAAGCCACAGTAGGACTCATCTTCAGGAGAGTCCATTTCAACTCTCCCCTCTGGGTAGCTCACCCAGGAGCCCGCAGATTGAGCCTGCCTTGTCCTGACTAAAGAGTGGGAATATGAGGTGGCGTTCCCAGGCATCCATGCTTAGACACCTGCTCTCGAGTCTTTCCATATGGGGCCTCTTGGAACCATCCAATAGGACTCGACTGTCGTGCAGAAGGTAACCTTCAGTTTTGGAGCAGTTCACAAATCCCATCGTAGGCAAAACTTTCTGGCCTCATGAAGCCCCCACACCCTTCACGAAGAGGCCATGCTGGACAAGAACTCTAGCCTGAGGCACGTCTCATAGTTGACATGACCTCAGTGCAGGAGATCCCGATTCAGCCTCTGCAGAGTGGGCATGCCGTGACCTCGGTCCCAACCCTCACGCTAGCTTGTGTTTTCAGACTTCCTTCCTCACACTCCTGGCAAACAAGCCCTCCGGACTAGGAACTCCAGAACCAAAACCCAGCCCGGTGTCTGCCCAACGGAAGAAAAACGTTTCCCTGTGGGGCTCTCCAGAAAACCCAGATGAGGATCAACCTGCTCGGGCCTCGACGGTACCCGAACTGGATAGGCTGCTCTGGGCACTCATGCTCTGCCTGACACAGCCTGAAGCCAGACGTCCAGACAGACAAGGAGACAGCTGGCCGCACACCCAGCACTTCGGACACGCCATGGTCTTAGGCCGTCACCTCTTCCTAACCTTGGTTTTCAGATATCTGAACCTAGACATTATATCAATTCTCCACACAGCTGGGTATAGCAAGCACAAAACAGAACTCCTCCTTCCCCATGGCTGTCAAGCTTGCTCTTGGCATGGAGTCACACCTTCAGGGTGGGAGAAACCTTCATGGCCCCTGATGCCACGCCCAAACTTGAGTGCTGCTTGGGCACAAATTCACACTGTGATCCTCAGCATGAGCCCCATGTCAAAGAAAGGCCTGTCAGGGCCTGGACCAAGAGCCCACATATGGGGCTTGCCAAGCCCCTATGCACCCAATCCTCACCACGGTTTGAATTTTCCAGTCGCCCCGCCCGTACCTGGAGCTCTGCTCTGGAATCCCTTTCTTGGAGAGACCCATGAGCCAGACAACACGACTCCACCCTTCCCACAAAATGACCCCAAACTCTTGGGAGCTGGGACAAATCCCCAGAGAGGGATACTCGTCCACAGTACCTGAGGCCACCGCTCCAATCCACGGCTATCCCGGACACAACATCCAGAGACAAAAGCCTGAAGGAACGCCTCCCACTCGCCCTTGTTTCAGAGGCCCAGGAGCTCCCTCTCGGGCTGTACATCCGGCCTGCCATACCCTAGGCGCCACTCCTAAGCTGAGTTTGTGTATTCAGACTTCTGTGCCCACAGCCTGGACCCACACACCTCCAGGCTAGGGCCTCTAGGGCCACAGCGAAAGATTGTGCCTGCCCTCTCCAAGGAAAGTGTGCCCAATCCATTGACCACAACACTACAGGTTAGGGAAAAGCTCCAAGGCCCCTGCGGCCATCAATAGGGTAGGCCCCCCTGGACTAAGAGGGGCTCTCTGACACCAGCGGAGCAACTATCTCCACTTAGACTCTCAGACAGTGTCCCCAGAGACAGAAGGTTGAAATGGACAGGCCCCCAGGCCCTAATCTGAACCTTAGCTTTGGTTTCCATGTTTCCGTTCTCAGAGGACTGTTTTCGTAGACCAGCACATGGGGCTTTTCTGAGGCACCAAACCAAACATCTCTCATCTCCACATGGGCAGCTTTCTTACTGGGATGTATCAAACACTTCAGGTAGGAGAGTTCCGCAGGGCCACTGAACAACCAGCACATTCCAAGGTCTCCATGGACCCAAACGCACATTATGACGCATCCTCAGGAGAGGCCATTTCAACTCAGCCCCCTGGGTCGCGTGTTCCAGAGGCAGCAGTTCAAACATATCTTGTCGCTAATAGCCAATGGGAATGCGAGGCATGCTGTACAGGGATCCATCCTTCGAACCCTGCTCTCCAGTCCTTCCATATGGTATGTCCTGGAGCCATGCAACAGGACTCGAATGTCCCGCAGAAGGAAACCTTGTGGTTTGGGGCAACCTCCAAACTCAGCGTGGGAAAACTTCCTTGGCCTCATGAGGCCCCCACTTCATGAAGGTGCCATCATGGACACATACTCCAGCCTCAGCCAACGTCTGATCCTCAGCCTGACTTCAGATGCAGGAGATTTTGATTCAGCCTCTGCAGAGTGGGCCTGCTCTGCCCTTGGCTCCAATCCTCACACTAGCTTGTGTTTTCAGACTTCCGTCCTCACACTCCTGGCCCACAAACCCTCCCTACTGGGAATTCTGGGGCCACAATGAAGCACTGTGCCTGCCTCCCAGGAGAAAAACATTGTCTATGGCGCTGCCCAGAAACCCCAAATGAGGATCAAACTGCTTGGCCCTCAGCAACACCCCAATTGCCTAGGCTAGCTTAAACAGTGATGCTCTGTCGCAAATAGCCTGAGCCCAGACCTTCCAACAGACACCGACACAGCTGGCTGCACACCCAGCACATTGGACCCGCCACTGCCTTAGGTCACCATCCATTCCCAACCTGGGTTTTCAGTCATCGGAACCTAGACCTTATCTCCAATCCCTGCACAGGGGGGAACCTGATGCACAAGTCAGAACCCCTCCTTCCCCCTGGCAAGAAACCTTGCTGCTGGCAGTGAGTCAAACCTTCAGTGTAGGAGAAAACGGCATGGCCCATGAGGCCACGCCCAAGCGTGAGGGCCGCCTTGGGCACAAACACACATTGTGACCCTCAGCGTGAGTACCTTATTCAAGTAACGCCTCTCAGTGACTGGACCAAGAGCCCGCATATGTGGCTTGCCATGCCCATAGGCACCCAGGACTAACTAGATGGTGTGTATTCCAGTTGAGGGAACCCACTGCTGTGCTCTAGAGTCCCTCTCCTGGGGGGTCCCCTGTGGCAGAAAACAGTACTCTTCATTCCCACAGAATGAACACAAACACTCGGGAGCTTGGACAATCCCCTGAGAGGAAGGCTCTTCCTCGGCCTCTGAGACAACCCCTACCCTGACCGGACACTGTAAACGCAACACCCAGAGACAAAATCCTGAGTGACTGCCTCCCACTTGCCCTACTTTGATTTCCAGAGGATCTCCCCTCACGTACTAGAGATCAGGCCTGCCATTACATTGGCCCCTAGCTGAGCCAAGTTTGCTTTTTCAGACATCTGTCCCCACAGCCCTGGCAAACAGAGCCTCTAGGCTGGGTCCTCTGGAGCCATACCACAGGACCGTGCCTGCTCTCTCCTGGGAAACTGTGTCCATTCCTTTGGCCACACACCTCCAGAATATGAGAAACCTCAAGGCCTCCGAGGACATCCCACTACTGGGAGCCTCACTGGACTCACAGGGGCATTCGGACACAAGCTGAGCAGCTACATCCATGAATGCATGCACACAGATGACAACAGAGATAGAAGGTTGAGCCGGACAGGCCTTTAGGCCGTAGTCTCAACTCTTACTTTGGTTTCCAGGTGTCAATCCTCAGATGCTTTGGTTCGAAGAACAGGGTATGGGGCTTTCCTGAGGCACGGAACAGAACTCCTCTCGTATCCACATGGGAAGTTTCCTTGTTGGAGCCGTGTCAAACACCTCATGTTGGAGAATCCTGCAGAGTCCCTGAGCCACCTCCACATTCCAAGGTCTCCCAGGCCACCAAGCCACAGTAGGACTCATCTTCAGGAGAGTCCATTTCAACTCTCCCCTCTGGGTAGCTCACCCAGGAGCCCGCAGATTGAGCCTGCCTTGTCCTGACTAAAGAGTGGGAATATGAGGTGGCGTTCCCAGGCATCCATGCTTAGACACCTGCTCTCGAGTCTTTCCATATGGGGCCTCTTGGAACCATCCAATAGGACTCGACTGTCGTGCAGAAGGTAACCTTCAGTTTTGGAGCAGTTCACAAATCCCATCGTAGGCAAAACTTTCTGGCCTCATGAAGCCCCCACACCCTTCACGAAGAGGCCATGCTGGACAAGAACTCTAGCCTGAGGCACGTCTCATAGTTGACATGACCTCAGTGCAGGAGATCCCGATTCAGCCTCTGCAGAGTGGGCATGCCGTGACCTCGGTCCCAACCCTCACGCTAGCTTGTGTTTTCAGACTTCCTTCCTCACACTCCTGGCAAACAAGCCCTCCGGACTAGGAACTCCAGAACCAAAACCCAGCCCGGTGTCTGCCCAACGGAAGAAAAACGTTTCCCTGTGGGGCTCTCCAGAAAACCCAGATGAGGATCAACCTGCTCGGGCCTCGACGGTACCCGAACTGGATAGGCTGCTCTGGGCACTCATGCTCTGCCTGACACAGCCTGAAGCCAGACGTCCAGACAGACAAGGAGACAGCTGGCCGCACACCCAGCACTTCGGACACGCCATGGTCTTAGGCCGTCACCTCTTCCTAACCTTGGTTTTCAGATATCTGAACCTAGACATTATATCAATTCTCCACACAGCTGGGTATAGCAAGCACAAAACAGAACTCCTCCTTCCCCATGGCTGTCAAGCTTGCTCTTGGCATGGAGTCACACCTTCAGGGTGGGAGAAACCTTCATGGCCCCTGATGCCACGCCCAAACTTGAGTGCTGCTTGGGCACAAATTCACACTGTGATCCTCAGCATGAGCCCCATGTCAAAGAAAGGCCTGTCAGGGCCTGGACCAAGAGCCCACATATGGGGCTTGCCAAGCCCCTATGCACCCAATCCTCACCAGGGTTTGAATTTTCCAGTCGCCCCGCCCGTACCTGGAGCTCTGCTCTGGAATCCCTTTCTTGGAGAGACCCATGAGCCAGACAACACGACTCCACCCTTCCCACAAAATGACCCCAAACTCTTGGGAGCTGGGACAAATCCCCAGAGAGGGATACTCGTCCACAGTACCTGAGGCCACCGCTCCAATCCACGGCTATCCCGGACACAACATCCAGAGACAAAAGCCTGAAGGAACGCCTCCCACTCGCCCTTGTTTCAGAGGCCCAGGAGCTCCCTCTCGGGCTGTACATCCGGCCTGCCATACCCTAGGCGCCACTCCTAAGCTGAGTTTGTGTATTCAGACTTCTGTGCCCACAGCCTGGACCCACACACCTCCAGGCTAGGGCCTCTAGGGCCACAGCGAAAGATTGTGCCTGCCCTCTCCAAGGAAAGTGTGCCCAATCCATTGACCACAACACTACAGGTTAGGGAAAAGCTCCAAGGCCCCTGCGGCCATCAATAGGGTAGGCCCCCCTGGACTAAGAGGGGCTCTCTGACACCAGCGGAGCAACTATCTCCACTTAGACTCTCAGACAGTGTCCCCAGAGACAGAAGGTTGAAATGGACAGGCCCCCAGGCCCTAATCTGAACCTTAGCTTTGGTTTCCATGTTTCCGTTCTCAGAGGACTGTTTTCGTAGACCAGCACATGGGGCTTTTCTGAGGCACCAAACCAAACATCTCTCATCTCCACATGGGCAGCTTTCTTACTGGGATGTATCAAACACTTCAGGTAGGAGAGTTCCGCAGGGCCACTGAACAACCAGCACATTCCAAGGTCTCCATGGACCCAAACGCACATTATGACGCATCCTCAGGAGAGGCCATTTCAACTCAGCCCCCTGGGTCGCGTGTTCCAGAGGCAGCAGTTCAAACATATCTTGTCGCTAATAGCCAATGGGAATGCGAGGCATGCTGTACAGGGATCCATCCTTCGAACCCTGCTCTCCAGTCCTTCCATATGGTATGTCCTGGAGCCATGCAACAGGACTCGAATGTCCCGCAGAAGGAAACCTTGTGGTTTGGGGCAACCTCCAAACTCAGCGTGGGAAAACTTCCTTGGCCTCATGAGGCCCCCACTTCATGAAGGTGCCATCATGGACACATACTCCAGCCTCAGCCAACGTCTGATCCTCAGCCTGACTTCAGATGCAGGAGATTTTGATTCAGCCTCTGCAGAGTGGGCCTGCTCTGCCCTTGGCTCCAATCCTCACACTAGCTTGTGTTTTCAGACTTCCGTCCTCACACTCCTGGCCCACAAACCCTCCCTACTGGGAATTCTGGGGCCACAATGAAGCACTGTGCCTGCCTCCCAGGAGAAAAACATTGTCTATGGCGCTGCCCAGAAACCCCAAATGAGGATCAAACTGCTTGGCCCTCAGCAACACCCCAATTGCCTAGGCTAGCTTAAACAGTGATGCTCTGTCGCAAATAGCCTGAGCCCAGACCTTCCAACAGACACCGACACAGCTGGCTGCACACCCAGCACATTGGACCCGCCACTGCCTTAGGCCACCATCCATTCCCAACCTGGGTTTTCAGTCATCGGAACCTAGACCTTATCTCCAATCCCTGCACAGGGGGGAACCTGATGCACAAGTCAGAACCCCTCCTTCCCCCTGGCAAGAAACCTTGCTGCTGGCAGTGAGTCAAACCTTCAGTGTAGGAGAAAACGGCATGGCCCATGAGGCCACGCCCAAGCGTGAGGGCCGCCTTGGGCACAAACACACATTGTGACCCTCAGCGTGAGTACCTTATTCAAGTAACGCCTCTCAGTGACTGGACCAAGAGCCCGCATATGTGGCTTGCCATGCCCATAGGCACCCAGGACTAACTAGATGGTGTGTATTCCTGTTGAGGGAACCCAATGCTGTGCTCTAGAGTCCCTCTCCTGGGGGGTCCCCTGTGGCAGAAAACAGTACTCTTCATTCCCACAGAATGAACACAAACACTCGGGAGCTTGGACAATCCCCTGAGAGGAAGGCTCTTCCTCGGCCTCTGAGACAACCCCTACCCTGACCGGACACTGTAAACGCAACACCCAGAGACAAAATCCTGAGTGACTGCCTCCCACTTGCCCTACTTTGATTTCCAGAGGATCTCCCCTCACGGACTAGAGATCAGGCCTGCCATTACATTGGCCCCTAGCTGAGCCAAGTTTGCTTTTTCAGACATCTGTCCCCACAGCCCTGGCAAACAGAGCCTCTAGGCTGGGTCCTCTGGAGCCATACCACAGGACCGTGCCTGCTCTCTCCTGGGAAACTGTGTCCATTCCTTTGGCCACACACCTCCAGAATATGAGAAACCTCAAGGCCTCCGAGGACATCCCACTACTGGGAGCCTCACTGGACTCACAGGGGCATTCGGACACAAGCTGAGCAGCTACATCCATGAATGCATGCACACAGATGACAACAGAGATAGAAGGTTGAGCCGGACAGGCCTTTAGGCCGTAGTCTCAACTCTTACTTTGGTTTCCAGGTGTCAATCCTCAGATGCTTTGGTTCGAAGAACAGGGTATGGGGCTTTCCTGAGGCACGGAACAGAACTCCTCTCGTATCCACATGGGAAGTTTCCTTGTTGGAGCCGTGTCAAACACCTCATGTTGGAGAATCCTGCAGAGTCCCTGAGCCACCTCCACATTCCAAGGTCTCCCAGGCCACCAAGCCACAGTAGGACTCATCTTCAGGAGAGTCCATTTCAACTCTCCCCTCTGGGTAGCTCACCCAGGAGCCCGCAGATTGAGCCTGCCTTGTCCTGACTAAAGAGTGGGAATATGAGGTGGCGTTCCCAGGCATCCATGCTTAGACACCTGCTCTCGAGTCTTACCATATGGGGCCTCTTGGAACCATCCAATAGGACTCGACTGTCGTGCAGAAGGTTACCTTCAGTTTTGGAGCAGTTCACAAATCCCATCGTAGGCAAAACTTTCTGGCCTCATGAAGCCCCCACACCCTTCAGGAAGAGGCCATGCTGGACAAGAACTCTAGCCTGAGGCACGTCTCATAGTTGACATGACCTCAGTGCAGGAGATCCCGATTCAGCCTCTGCAGAGTGGGCATGCCGTGACCTCGGTCCCAACCCTCACGCAAGCTTGTGTTTTCAGACTTCCTTCCTCACACTCCTGGCAAACAAGCCCTCCGGACTAGGAACTCCAGAACCAAAACCCAGCCCGGTGTCTGCCCAACGGAAGAAAAACGTTTCCCTGTGGGGCTCTCCAGAAAACCCAGATGAGGATCAACCTGCTCGGGCCTCGACGGTACCCGAACTGGATAGGCTGCTCTGGGCACTCATGCTCTGCCTGACACAGCCTGAAGCCAGACGTCCAGACAGACAAGGAGACAGCTGGCCGCACACCCAGCACTTCGGACACGCCATGGTCTTATGCCGTCACCTCTTCCTAACCTTGGTTTTCAGATATCTGAACCTAGACATTATATCAATTCTCCACACAGCTGGGTATAGCAAGCACAAAACAGAACTCCTCTTTCCCCATGGCTGTCAAGCTTGCTCTTGGCATGGAGTCACACCTTCAGGGTGGGAGAAACCTTCATGGCCCCTGATGCCACGCCCAAACTTGAGTGCTGCTTGGGCACAAATTCACACTGTGATCCTCAGCATGAGCCCCATGTCAAAGAAAGGCCTGTCAGGGCCTGGACCAAGAGCCCACATATGGGGCTTGCCAAGCCCCTATGCACCCAATCCTCACCACGGTTTGAATTTTCCAGTCGCCCCGCCCGTACCTGGAGCTCTGCTCTGGAATCCCTTTCTTGGAGAGACCCATGAGCCAGACAACACGACTCCACCCTTCCCACAAAATGACCCCAAACTCTTGGGAGCTGGGACAAATCCCCAGAGAGGGATACTCGTCCACAGTACCTGAGGCCACCGCTCCAATCCACGGCTATCCCGGACACAACATCCAGAGACAAAAGCCTGAAGGAACGCCTCCCACTCGCCCTTGTTTCAGAGGCCCAGGAGCTCCCTCTCGGGCTGTACATCCGGCCTGCCATACCCTAGGCGCCACTCCTAAGCTGAGTTTGTGTATTCAGACTTCTGTGCCCACAGCCTGGACCCACACACCTCCAGGCTAGGGCCTCTAGGGCCACAGCGAAAGATTGTGCCTGCCCTCTCCAAGGAAAGTGTGCCCAATCCATTGACCACAACACTACAGGTTAGGGAAAAGCTCCAAGGCCCCTGCGGCCATCAATAGGGTAGGCCCCCCTGGACTAAGAGGGGCTCTCTGACACCAGCGGAGCAACTATCTCCACGTAGACTCTCAGACAGTGTCCCCAGAGACAGAAGGTTGAAATGGACAGGCCCCCAGGCCCTAATCTGAACCTTAGCTTTGGTTTCCATGTTTCCGTTCTCAGAGGACTGTTTTCGTAGACCAGCACATGGGGCTTTTCTGAGGCACCAAACCAAACATCTCTCATCTCCACATGGGCAGCTTTCTTACTGGGATGTATCAAACACTTCAGGTAGGAGAGTTCCGCAGGGCCACTGAACAACCAGCACATTCCAAGGTCTCCATGGACCCAAACGCACATTATGACGCATCCTCAGGAGAGGCCATTTCAACTCAGCCCCCTGGGTCGCGTGTTCCAGAGGCAGCAGTTCAAACATATCTTGTCGCTAATAGCCAATGGGAATGCGAGGCATGCTGTACAGGGATCCATCCTTCGAACCCTGCTCTCCAGTCCTTCCATATGGTATGTCCTGGAGCCATGCAACAGGACTCGAATGTCCCGCAGAAGGAAACCTTGTGGTTTGGGGCAACCTCCAAACTCAGCGTGGGAAAACTTCCTTGGCCTCATGAGGCCCCCACTTCATGAAGGTGCCATCATGGACACATACTCCAGCCTCAGCCAACGTCTGATCCTCAGCCTGACTTCAGATGCAGGAGATTTTGATTCAGCCTCTGCAGAGTGGGCCTGCTCTGCCCTTGGCTCCAATCCTCACACTAGCTTGTGTTTTCAGACTTCCGTCCTCACACTCCTGGCCCACAAACCCTCCCTACTGGGAATTCTGGGGCCACAATGAAGCACTGTGCCTGCCTCCCAGGAGAAAAACATTGTCTATGGCGCTGCCCAGAAACCCCAAATGAGGATCAAACTGCTTGGCCCTCGGCAACACCCCAATTGCCTAGGCTAGCTTAAACAGTGATGCTCTGTCGCAAATAGCCTGAGCCCAGACCTTCCAACAGACACCGACACAGCTGGCTGCACACCCAGCACATTGGACCCGCCACTGCCTTAGGCCACCATCCATTCCCAACCTGGGTTTTCAGTCATCGGAACCTAGACCTTATCTCCAATCCCTGCACAGGGGGGAACCTGATGCACAAGTCAGAACCCCTCCTTCCCCCTGGCAAGAAACCTTGCTGCTGGCAGTGAGTCAAACCTTCAGTGTAGGAGAAAACGGCATGGCCCATGAGGCCACGCCCAAGCGTGAGGGCCGCCTTGGGCACAAACACACATTGTGACCCTCAGCGTGAGTACCTTATTCAAGTAACGCCTCTCAGTGACTGGACCAAGAGCCCGCATATGTGGCTTGCCATGCCCATAGGCACCCAGGACTAACTAGATGGTGTGTATTCCTGTTGAGGGAACCCACTGCTGTGCTCTAGAGTCCCTCTCCTGGGGGGTCCCCTGTGGCAGAAAACAGTACTCTTCATTCCCACAGAATGAACACAAACACTTGGGAGCTTGGACAATCCCCTGAGAGGAAGGCTCTTCCTCGGCCTCTGAGACAACCCCTACCCTGACCGGACACTGTAAACGCAACACCCAGAGACAAAATCCTGAGTGACTGCCTCCCACTTGCCCTACTTTGATTTCCAGTGGATCTCCCCTCACGGACTAGAGATCAGGCCTGCCATTACATTGGCCCCTAGCTGAGCCAAGTTTGCTTTTTCAGACATCTGTCCCCACAGCCCTGGCAAACAGAGCCTCTAGGCTGGGTCCTCTGGAGCCATACCACAGGACCGTGCCTGCTCTCTCCTGGGAAACTGTGTCCATTCCTTTGGCCACACACCTCCAGAATATGAGAAACCTCAAGGCCTCCGAGGACATCCCACTACTGGGAGCCTCACTGGACTCACAGGGGCATTCGGACACAAGCTGAGCAGCTACATCCATGAATGCATGCACACAGATGACAACAGAGATAGAAGGTTGAGCCGGACAGGCCTTTAGGCCGTAGTCTCAACTCTTACTTTGGTTTCCAGGTGTCACTCCTCAGAGGCTTTGGTTCGAAGAACAGGGTATGGGGCTTTCCTGAGGCACGGAACAGAACTCCTCTCGTCTCCACATGGGAAGTTTCCTTGTTGGAGCCGTGTCAAACACCTCATGTTGGAGAATCCTGCAGAGTCCCTGAGCCACCTCCACATTCCAAGGTCTCCCAGGCCACCAAGCCACAGTAGGACTCATCTTCAGGAGAGTCCATTTCAACTCTCCCCTCTGGGTAGCTCACCCAGGAGCCCGCAGATTGAGCCTGCCTTGTCCTGACTAAAGAGTGGGAATATGAGGTGGCGTTCCCAGGCATCCATGCTTAGACACCTGCTCTCGAGTCTTACCATATGGGGCCTCTTGGAACCATCCAATAGGACTCGACTGTCGTGCAGAAGGTTACCTTCAGTTTTGGAGCAGTTCACAAATCCCATCGTAGGCAAAACTTTCTGGCCTCATGAAGCCCCCACACCCTTCAGGAAGAGGCCATGCTGGACAAGAACTCTAGCCTGAGGCACGTCTCATAGTTGACATGACCTCAGTGCAGGAGATCCCGATTCAGCCTCTGCAGAGTGGGCATGCCGTGACCTCGGTCCCAACCCTCACGCTAGCTTGTGTTTTCAGACTTCCTTCCTCACACTCCTGGCAAACAAGCCCTCCGGACTAGGAACTCCAGAACCAAAACCCAGCCCGGTGTCTGCCCAACGGAAGAAAAACGTTTCCCTGTGGGGCTCTCCAGAAAACCCAGATGAGGATCAACCTGCTCGGGCCTCGACGGTACCCGAACTGGATAGGCTGCTCTGGGCACTCATGCTCTGCCTGACACAGCCTGAAGCCAGACGTCCAGACAGACAAGGAGACAGCTGGCCGCACACCCAGCACTTCGGACACGCCATGGTCTTATGCCGTCACCTCTTCCTAACCTTGGTTTTCAGATATCTGAACCTAGACATTATATCAATTCTCCACACAGCTGGGTATAGCAAGCACAAAACAGAACTCCTCCTTCCCCATGGCTGTCAAGCTTGCTCTTGGCATGGAGTCACACCTTCAGGGTGGGAGAAACCTTCATGGCCCCTGATGCCACGCCCAAACTTGAGTGCTGCTTGGGCACAAATTCACACTGTGATCCTCAGCATGAGCCCCATGTCAAAGAAAGGCCTGTCAGGGCCTGGACCAAGAGCCCACATATGGGGCTTGCCAAGCCCCTATGCACCCAATCCTCACCACGGTTTGAATTTTCCAGTCGCCCCGCCCGTACCTGGAGCTCTGCTCTGGAATCCCTTTCTTGGAGAGACCCATGAGCCAGACAACACGACTCCACCCTTCCCACAAAATGACCCCAAACTCTTGGGAGCTGGGACAAATCCCCAGAGAGGGATACTCGTCCACAGTCCCTGAGGCCACCGCTCCAATCCACGGCTATCCCGGACACAACATCCAGAGACAAAAGCCTGAAGGAACGCCTCCCACTCGCCCTTGTTTCAGAGGCCCAGGAGCTCCCTCTCGGGCTGTACATCCGGCCTGCCATACCCTAGGCGCCACTCCTAAGCTGAGTTTGTGTATTCAGACTTCTGTGCCCACAGCCTGGACCCACACACCTCCAGGCTAGGGCCTCTAGGGCCACAGCGAAAGATTGTGCCTGCCCTCTCCAAGGAAAGTGTGCCCAATCCATTGACCACAACACTACAGGTTAGGGAAAAGCTCCAAGGCCCCTGCGGCCATCAATAGGGTAGGCCCCCCTGGACTAAGAGGGGCTCTCTGACACCAGCGGAGCAACTATCTCCACGTAGACTCTCAGACAGTGTCCCCAGAGACAGAAGGTTGAAATGGACAGGCCCCCAGGCCCTAATCTGAACCTTAGCTTTGGTTTCCATGTTTCCGTTCTCAGAGGACTGTTTTCGTAGACCAGCACATGGGGCTTTTCTGAGGCACCAAACCAAAGATCTCTCATCTCCACATGGGCAGCTTTCTTACTGGGATGTATCAAACACTTCAGGTAGGAGAGTTCCGCAGGGCCACTGAACAACCAGCACATTCCAAGGTCTCCATGGACCCAAACGCACATTATGACGCATCCTCAGGAGAGGCCATTTCAACTCAGCCCCCTGGGTCGCGTGTTCCAGAGGCAGCAGTTCAAACATATCTTGTCGCTAATAGCCAATGGGAATGCGAGGCATGCTGTACAGGGATCCATCCTTCGAACCCTGCTCTCCAGTCCTTCCATATGGTATGTCCTGGAGCCATGCAACAGGACTCGAATGTCCCGCAGAAGGAAACCTTGTGGTTTGGGGCAACCTCCAAACTCAGCGTGGGAAAACTTCCTTGGCCTCATGAGGCCCCCACTTCATGAAGGTGCCATCATGGACACATACTCCAGCCTCAGCCAACGTCTGATCCTCAGCCTGACTTCAGATGCAGGAGATTTTGATTCAGCCTCTGCAGAGTGGGCCTGCTCTGCCCTTGGCTCCAATCCTCACACTAGCTTGTGTTTTCAGACTTCCGTCCTCACACTCATGGCCCACAAACCCTCCCTACTGGGAATTCTGGGGCCACAATGAAGCACTGTGCCTGCCTCCCAGGAGAAAAACATTGTCTATGGCGCTGCCCAGAAACCCCAAATGAGGATCAAACTGCTTGGCCCTCGGCAACACCCCAATTGCCTAGGCTAGCTTAAACAGTGATGCTCTGTCGCAAATAGCCTGAGCCCAGACCTTCCAACAGACACCGACACAGCTGGCTGCACACCCAGCACATTGGACCCGCCACTGCCTTAGGCCACCATCCATTCCCAACCTGGGTTTTCAGTCATCGGAACCTAGACCTTATCTCCAATCCCTGCACAGGGGGGAACCTGATGCACAAGTCAGAACCCCTCCTTCCCCCTGGCAAGAAACCTTGCTGCTGGCAGTGAGTCAAACCTTCAGTGTAGGAGAAAACGGCATGGCCCATGAGGCCACGCCCAAGCGTGAGGGCCGCCTTGGGCACAAACACACATTGTGACCCTCAGCGTGAGTACCTTATTCAAGTAACGCCTCTCAGTGACTGGACCAAGAGCCCGCATATGTGGCTTGCCATGCCCATAGGCACCCAGGACTAACTAGATGGTGTGTATTCCAGTTGAGGGAACCCACTGCTGTGCTCTAGAGTCCCCCTCCTGGGGGGTCCCCTGTGGCAGAAAACAGTACTCTTCATTCCCACAGAATGAACACAAACACTTGGGAGCTTGGACAATCCCCTGAGAGGAAGGCTCTTCCTCGGCCTCTGAGACAACCCCTACCCTGACCGGACACTGTAAACGCAACACCCAGAGACAAAATCCTGAGTGACTGCCTCCCACTTGCCCTACTTTGATTTCCAGAGGATCTCCCCTCACGGACTAGAGATCAGGCCTGCCATTACATTGGCCCCTAGCTGAGCCAAGTTTGCTTTTTCAGACATCTGTCCCCACAGCCCTGGCAAACAGAGCCTCTAGGCTGGGTCCTCTGGAGCCATACCACAGGACCGTGCCTGCTCTCTCCTGGGAAACTGTGTCCATTCCTTTGGCCACACACCTCCAGAATATGAGAAACCTCAAGGCCTCCGAGGACATCCCACTACTGGGAGCCTCACTGGACTCACAGGGGCATTCGGACACAAGCTGAGCAGCTACATCCATGAATGCATGCACACAGATGACAACAGAGATAGAAGGTTGAGCCGGACAGGCCTTTAGGCCGTAGTCTCAACTCTTACTTTGGTTTCCAGGTGTCACTCCTCAGAGGCTTTGGTTCGAAGAACAGGGTATGGGGCTTTCCTGAGGCACGGAACAGAACTCCTCTCGTATCCACATGGGAAGTTTCCTTGTTGGAGCCGTGTCAAACACCTCATGTTGGAGAATCCTGCAGAGTCCCTGAGCCACCTCCACATTCCAAGGTCTCCCAGGCCACCAAGCCACAGTAGGACTCATCTTCAGGAGAGTCCATTTCAACTCTCCCCTCTGGGTAGCTCACCCAGGAGCCCGCAGATTGAGCCTGCCTTGTCCTGACTAAAGAGTGGGAATATGAGGTGGCGTTCCCAGGCATCCATGCTTAGACACCTGCTCTCGAGTCTTTCCATATGGGGCCTCTTGGAACCATCCAATAGGACTCGACTGTCGTGCAGAAGGTAACCTTCAGTTTTGGAGCAGTTCACAAATCCCATCGTAGGCAAAACTTTCTGGCCTCATGAAGCCCCCACACCCTTCAGGAAGAGGCCATGCTGGACAAGAACTCTAGCCTGAGGCACGTCTCATAGTTGACATGACCTCAGTGCAGGAGATCCCGATTCAGCCTCTGCAGAGTGGGCATGCCGTGACCTCGGTCCCAACCCTCACGCTAGCTTGTGTTTTCAGACTTCCTTCCTCACACTCCTGGCAAACAAGCCCTCCGGACTAGGAACTCCAGAACCAAAACCCAGCCCGGTGTCTGCCCAACGGAAGAAAAACGTTTCCCTGTGGGGCTCTCCAGAAAACCCAGATGAGGATCAACCTGCTCGGGCCTCGACGGTACCCGAACTGGATAGGCTGCTCTGGGCACTCATGCTCTGCCTGACACAGCCTGAAGCCAGACGTCCAGACAGACAAGGAGACAGCTGGCCGCACACCCAGCACTTCGGACACGCCATGGTCTTAGGCCGTCACCTCTTCCTAACCTTGGTTTTCAGATATCTGAACCTAGACATTATATCAATTCTCCACACAGCTGGGTATAGCAAGCACAAAACAGAACTCCTCCTTCCCCATGGCTGTCAAGCTTGCTCTTGGCATGGAGTCACACCTTCAGGGTGGGAGAAACCTTCATGGCCCCTGATGCCACGCCCAAACTTGAGTGCTGCTTGGGCACAAATTCACACTGTGATCCTCAGCATGAGCCCCATGTCAAAGAAAGGCCTGTCAGGGCCTGGACCAAGAGCCCACATATGGGGCTTGCCAAGCCCCTATGCACCCAATCCTCACCACGGTTTGAATTTTCCAGTCGCCCCGCCCGTACCTGGAGCTCTGCTCTGGAATCCCTTTCTTGGAGAGACCCATGAGCCAGACAACACGACTCCACCCTTCCCACAAAATGACCCCAAACTCTTGGGAGCTGGGACAAATCCCCAGAGAGGGATACTCGTCCACAGTCCCTGAGGCCACCGCTCCAATCCACGGCTATCCCGGACACAACATCCAGAGACAAAAGCCTGAAGGAACGCCTCCCACTCGCCCTTGTTTCAGAGGCCCAGGAGCTCCCTCTCGGGCTGTACATCCGGCCTGCCATACCCTAGGCGCCACTCCTAAGCTGAGTTTGTGTATTCAGACTTCTGTGCCCACAGCCTGGACCCACACACCTCCAGGCTAGGGCCTCTAGGGCCACAGCGAAAGATTGTGCCTGCCCTCTCCAAGGAAAGTGTGCCCAATCCATTGACCACAACACTACAGGTTAGGGAAAAGCTCCAAGGCCCCTGCGGCCATCAATAGGGTAGGCCCCCCTGGACTAAGAGGGGCTCTCTGACACCAGCGGAGCAACTATCTCCACTTAGACTCTCAGACAGTGTCCCCAGAGACAGAAGGTTGAAATGGACAGGCCCCCAGGCCCTAATCTGAACCTTAGCTTTGGTTTCCATGTTTCCGTTCTCAGAGGACTGTTTTCGTAGACCAGCACATGGGGCTTTTCTGAGGCACCAAACCAAACATCTCTCATCTCCACATGGGCAGCTTTCTTACTGGGATGTATCAAACACTTCAGGTAGGAGAGTTCCGCAGGGCCACTGAACAACCAGCACATTCCAAGGTCTCCATGGACCCAAACGCACATTATGACGCATCCTCAGGAGAGGCCATTTCAACTCAGCCCCCTGGGTCGCGTGTTCCAGAGGCAGCAGATCAAACATATCTTGTCGCTAATAGCCAATGGGAATGCGAGGCATGCTGTACAGGGATCCATCCTTCGAACCATGCTCTCCAGTCCTTCCATATGGTATGTCCTGGAGCCATGCAACAGGACTCGAATGTCCCGCAGAAGGAAACCTTGTGGTTTGGGACAACCTCCAAACTCAGCGTGGGAAAACTTCCTTGGCCTCATGAGGCCCCCACTTCATGAAGGTGCCATCATGGACACATACTCCAGCCTCAGCTAACGTCTGATCCTCAGCCTGACTTCAGATGCAGGAGATTTTGATTCAGCCTCTGCAGAGTGGGCCTGTTCTGCCCTTGGCTCCAATCCTCACACTAGCTTGTGTTTTCAGACTTCCGTCCTCACACTCCTGGCCCACAAACCCTCCCTACTGGGAATTCTGGGGCCACAATGAAGCACTGTGCCTGCCTCCCAGGAGAAAAACATTGTCTATGGCGCTGCCCAGAAACCCCAAATGAGGATCAAACTGCTTGGCCCTCGGCAACACCCCAATTGCCTAGGCTACCTTAAACAGTGATGCTCTGTCGCAAATAGCCTGAGCCCAGACCTTCCAACAGACACCGACACAGCTGGCTGCACACCCAGCACATTGGACCCGCCACTGCCTTAGGCCACCATCCATTCCCAACCTGGGTTTTCAGTCATCGGAACCTAGACCTTATCTCCAATCCCTGCACAGGGGGGAACCTGATGCACAAGTCAGAACCCCTCCTTCCCCCTGGCAAGAAACCTTGCTGCTGGCAGTGAGTCAAACCTTCAGTGTAGGAGAAAACGGCATGGCCCATGAGGCCACGTCCAAGCGTGAGGGCCGCCTTGGGCACAAACACACATTGTGACCCTCAGCGTGAGTACCTTATTCAAGTAACGCCTCTCAGTGACTGGACCAAGAGCCCGCATATGTGGCTTGCCATGCCCATAGGCACCCAGGACTAACTAGATGGTGTGTATTCCAGCTGAGGGAACCCACTGCTGTGCTCTAGAGTCCCTCTCCTGGGGGGTCCCCTGTGGCAGAAAACAGTACTCTTCATTCCCACAGAATGAACACAAACACTTGGGAGCTTGGACAATCCCCTGAGAGGAAGGCTCTTCCTCGGCCTCTGAGACAACCCCTACCCTGACCGGACACTGTAAACGCAACACCCAGAGACAAAATCCTGAGTGACTGCCTCCCACTTGCCCTACTTTGATTTCCAGAGGATCTCCCCTCACGGACTAGAGATCAGGCCTGCCATTACATTGGCCCCTAGCTGAGCCAAGTTTGCTTTTTCAGACATCTGTCCCCACAGCCCTGGCAAACAGAGCCTCTAGGCTGGGTCCTCTGGAGCCATACCACAGGACCGTGCCTGCTCTCTCCTGGGAAACTGTGTCCATTCCTTTGGCCACACACCTCCAGAATATGAGAAACCTCAAGGCCTCCGAGGACATCCCACTACTGGGAGCCTCACTGGACTCACAGGGGCATTCGGACACAAGCTGAGCAGCTACATCCATGAATGCATGCACACAGATGACAACAGAGATAGAAGGTTGAGCCGGACAGGCCTTTAGGCCGTAGTCTCAACTCTTACTTTGGTTTCCAGGTGTCACTCCTCAGAGGCTTTGGTTCGAAGAACAGGGTATGGGGCTTTCCTGAGGCACGGAACAGAACTCCTCTCGTCTCCACATGGGAAGTTTCCTTGTTGGAGCCGTGTCAAACACCTCATGTTGGAGAATCCTGCAGAGTCCCTGAGCCACCTCCACATTCCAAGGTCTCCCAGGCCACCAAGCCACAGTAGGACTCATCTTCAGGAGAGTCCATTTCAACTCTCCCCTCTGGGTAGCTCACCCAGGAGCCCGCAGATTGAGCCTGCCTTGTCCTGACTAAAGAGTGGGAATATGAGGTGGCGTTCCCAGGCATCCATGCTTAGACACCTGCTCTCGAGTCTTTCCATATGGGGCCTCTTGGAACCATCCAATAGGACTCGACTGTCGTGCAGAAGGTAACCTTCAGTTTTGGAGCAGTTCACAAATCCCATCGTAGGCAAAACTTTCTGGCCTCATGAAGCCCCCACACCCTTCAGGAAGAGGCCATGCTGGACAAGAACTCTAGCCTGAGGCACGTCTCATAGTTGACATGACCTCAGTGCAGGAGATCCCGATTCAGCCTCTGCAGAGTGGGCATGCCGTGACCTCGGTCCCAACCCTCACGCTAGCTTGTGTTTTCAGACTTCCTTCCTCACACTCCTGGCAAACAAGCCCTCCGGACTAGGAACTCCAGCACCAAAACCCAGCCCGGTGTCTGCCCAACGGAAGAAAAACGTTTCCCTGTGGGGCTCTCCAGAAAACCCAGATGAGGATCAACCTGCTCGGGCCTCGACGGTACCCGAACTGGATAGGCTGCTCTGGGCACTCATGCTCTGCCTGACACAGCCTGAAGCCAGACGTCCAGACAGACAAGGAGACAGCTGGCCGCACACCCAGCACTTCGGACACGCCATGGTCTTAGGCCGTCACCTCTTCCTAACCTTGGTTTTCAGATATCTGAACCTAGACATTATATCAATTCTCCACACAGCTGGGTATAGCAAGCACAAAACAGAACTCCTCCTTCCCCATGGCTGTCAAGCTTGCTCTTGGCATGGAGTCACACCTTCAGGGTGGGAGAAACCTTCATGGCCCCTGATGCCACGCCCAAACTTGAGTGCTGCTTGGGCACAAATTCACACTGTGATCCTCAGCATGAGCCCCATGTCAAAGAAAGGCCTGTCAGGGCCTGGACCAAGAGCCCACATATGGGGCTTGCCAAGCCCCTATGCACCCAATCCTCACCACGGTTTGAATTTTCCAGTCGCCCCGCCCGTACCTGGAGCTCTGCTCTGGAATCCCTTTCTTGGAGAGACCCATGAGCCAGACAACACGACTCCACCCTTCCCACAAAATGACCCCAAACTCTTGGGAGCTGGGACAAATCCCCAGAGAGGGATACTCGTCCACAGTCCCTGAGGCCACCGCTCCAATCCACGGCTATCCCGGACACAACATCCAGAGACAAAAGCCTGAAGGAACGCCTCCCACTCGCCCTTGTTTCAGAGGCCCAGGAGCTCCCTCTCGGGCTGTACATCCGGCCTGCCATACCCTAGGCGCCACTCCTAAGCTGAGTTTGTGTATTCAGACTTCTGTGCCCACAGCCTGGACCCACACACCTCCAGGCTAGGGCCTCTAGGGCCACAGCGAAAGATTGTGCCTGCCCTCTCCAAGGAAAGTGTGCCCAATCCATTGACCACAACACTACAGGTTAGGGAAAAGCTCCAAGGCCCCTGCGGCCATCAATAGGGTAGGCCCCCCTGGACTAAGAGGGGCTCTCTGACACCAGCGGAGCAACTATCTCCACTTAGACTCTCAGACAGTGTCCCCAGAGACAGAAGGTTGAAATGGACAGGCCCCCAGGCCCTAATCTGAACCTTAGCTTTGGTTTCCATGTTTCCGTTCTCAGAGGACTGTTTTCGTAGACCAGCACATGGGGCTTTTCTGAGGCACCAAACCAAACATCTCTCATCTCCACATGGGCAGCTTTCTTACTGGGATGTATCAAACACTTCAGGTAGGAGAGTTCCGCAGGGCCACTGAACAACCAGCACATTCCAAGGTCTCCATGGACCCAAACGCACATTATGACGCATCCTCAGGAGAGGCCATTTCAACTCAGCCCCCTGGGTCGCGTGTTCCAGAGGCAGCAGATCAAACATATCTTGTCGCTAATAGCCAATGGGAATGCGAGGCATGCTGTACAGGGATCCATCCTTCGAACCATGCTCTCCAGTCCTTCCATATGGTATGTCCTGGAGCCATGCAACAGGACTCGAATGTCCCGCAGAAGGAAACCTTGTGGTTTGGGACAACCTCCAAACTCAGCGTGGGAAAACTTCCTTGGCCTCATGAGGCCCCCACTTCATGAAGGTGCCATCATGGACACATACTCCAGCCTCAGCTAACGTCTGATCCTCAGCCTGACTTCAGATGCAGGAGATTTTGATTCAGCCTCTGCAGAGTGGGCCTGTTCTGCCCTTGGCTCCAATCCTCACACTAGCTTGTGTTTTCAGACTTCCGTCCTCACACTCCTGGCCCACAAACCCTCCCTACTGGGAATTCTGGGGCCACAATGAAGCACTGTGCCTGCCTCCCAGGAGAAAAACATTGTCTATGGCGCTGCCCAGAAACCCCAAATGAGGATCAAACTGCTTGGCCCTCGGCAACACCCCAATTGCCTAGGCTACCTTAAACAGTGATGCTCTGTCGCAAATAGCCTGAGCCCAGACCTTCCAACAGACACCGACACAGCTGGCTGCACACCCAGCACATTGGACCCGCCACTGCCTTAGGCCACCATCCATTCCCAACCTGGGTTTTCAGTCATCGGAACCTAGACCTTATCTCCAATCCCTGCACAGGGGGGAACCTGATGCACAAGTCAGAACCCCTCCTTCCCCCTGGCAAGAAACCTTGCTGCTGGCAGTGAGTCAAACCTTCAGTGTAGGAGAAAACGGCATGGCCCATGAGGCCACGTCCAAGCGTGAGGGCCGCCTTGGGCACAAACACACATTGTGACCCTCAGCGTGAGTACCTTATTCAAGTAACGCCTCTCAGTGACTGGACCAAGAGCCCGCATATGTGGCTTGCCATGCCCATAGGCACCCAGGACTAACTAGATGGTGTGTATTCCAGCTGAGGGAACCCACTGCTGTGCTCTAGAGTCCCTCTCCTGGGGGGTCCCCTGTGGCAGAAAACAGTACTCTTCATTCCCACAGAATGAACACAAACACTTGGGAGCTTGGACAATCCCCTGAGAGGAAGGCTCTTCCTCGGCCTCTGAGACAACCCCTACCCTGACCGGACACTGTAAACGCAACACCCAGAGACAAAATCCTGAGTGACTGCCTCCCACTTGCCCTACTTTGATTTCCAGAGGATCTCCCCTCACGGACTAGAGATCAGGCCTGCCATTACATTGGCCCCTAGCTGAGCCAAGTTTGCTTTTTCAGACATCTGTCCCCACAGCCCTGGCAAACAGAGCCTCTAGGCTGGGTCCTCTGGAGCCATACCACAGGACCGTGCCTGCTCTCTCCTGGGAAACTGTGTCCATTCCTTTGGCCACACACCTCCAGAATATGAGAAACCTCAAGGCCTCCGAGGACATCCCACTACTGGGAGCCTCACTGGACTCACAGGGGCATTCGGACACAAGCTGAGCAGCTACATCCATGAATGCATGCACACAGATGACAACAGAGATAGAAGGTTGAGCCGGACAGGCCTTTAGGCCGTAGTCTCAACTCTTACTTTGGTTTCCAGGTGTCACTCCTCAGAGGCTTTGGTTCGAAGAACAGGGTATGGGGCTTTCCTGAGGCACGGAACAGAACTCCTCTCGTCTCCACATGGGAAGTTTCCTTGTTGGAGCCGTGTCAAACACCTCATGTTGGAGAATCCTGCAGAGTCCCTGAGCCACCTCCACATTCCAAGGTCTCCCAGGCCACCAAGCCACAGTAGGACTCATCTTCAGGAACCCAGGAGCCCGCAGATTGAGCCTGCCTTGTCCTGACTAAAGAGTGGGAATATGAGGTGGCGTTCCCAGGCATCCATGCTTAGACACCTGCTCTCGAGTCTTTCCATATGGGGCCTCTTGGAACCATCCAATAGGACTCGACTGTCGTGCAGAAGGTAACCTTCAGTTTTGGAGCAGTTCACAAATCCCATCGTAGGCAAAACTTTCTGGCCTCATGAAGCCCCCACACCCTTCAGAAAGAGGCCATGCTGGACAAGAACTCTAGCCTGAGGCACGTCTCATAGTTGACATGACCTCAGTGCAGGAGATCCCGATTCAGCCTCTGCAGAATGGGCATGCCGTGACCTCGGTCCCAAACCTCACGCTAGCTTGTGTTTTCAGACTTCCTTCCTCACACTCCTGGCAAACAAGCCCTCCGGACTAGGAACTCCGGAACCAAAACCCAGCCCAGTGTCTGCCCAACGGAAGAAAAACGTTTCCCTGTGGGGCTCTCCAGAAAACCCAGATGAGGATCAACCTGCTCGGGCCTCGACGGTACCCGAACTGGATAGGCTGCTCTGGGCACTCATGCTCTGCCTGACACAGCCTGAAGCCAGACGTCCAGACAGACAAGGAGACAGCTGGCCGCACACTCAGCACTTCGGACACGCCATGGTCTTATGCCGTCACCTCTTCCTACCTTGGTTTTCAGATATCTGAACCTAGACATTATATCAATTCTCCACACAGCTGGGTATAGCAAGCACAAAACAGAACTCCTCCTTCCCCATGGCTGTCAAGCTTGCTCTTGGCATGGAGTCACACCTTCAGGGTGGGAGAAACCTTCATGGCCCCTGATGCCACGCCCAAACTTGAGTGCTGCTTGGGCACAAATTCACGCTGTGATCCTCAGCATGAGCCCCATGTCAAAGAAAGGCCTGTCAGGGCCTGGACCAAGAGCCCACATATGGGGCTTGCCAAGCCCCTATGCACCCAATCCTCACCACGGTTTGAATTTTCCAGTCGCCCCGCCCGTACCTGGAGCTCTGCTCTGGAATCCCTTTCTTGGAGAGACCCATGAGCCAGACAACACGACTCCACCCTTCCCACAAAATGACCCCAAACTCTTGGGAGCTGGGACAAATCCCCAGAGAGGGATACTCGTCCACAGTCCCTGAGGCCACCGCTCCAATCCACGGCTATCCCGGACACAACATCCAGAGACAAAAGCCTGAAGGAACGCCTCCCACTCGCCCTTGTTTCAGAGGCCCAGGAGCTCCCTCTCGGGCTGTACATCGGGCCTGCCATACCCTAGGCGCCACTCATAAGCTGAGTTTGTGTATTCAGACTTCTGTGCCCACAGCCTGGACCCACACACCTCCAGGCTAGGGCCTCTAGGGCCACAGCGAAAGATTGTGCCTGCCCTCTCCAAGGAAAGTGTGCCCAATCCATTGACCACAACACTACAGGTTAGGGAAAAGCTCCAAGGCCCCTGAGGCCATCAATAGGGTAGGCCCCCCTGGACTAAGAGGGGCTCTCTGACACCAGCGGAGCAACTATCTCCACTTAGACTCTCAGACAGTGTCCCCAGAGACAGAAGGTTGAAATGGACAGGCCCCCAGGCCCTAATCTGAACCTTAGCTTTGGTTTCCATGTTTCCGTTCTCAGAGGACTGTTTTCGTAGACCAGCACATGGGGCTTTTCTGAGGCACCAAACCAAACCTCTCTCATCTCCACATGGGCAGCTTTCTTACTGGGATGTATCAAACACTTCAGGTAGGAGAGTTCCGCAGGGCCACTGAACAACCAGCACATTCCAAGGTCTCCATGGACCCAAACGCACATTATGACGCATCCTCAGGAGAGGCCATTTCAACTCAGCCCCCTGGGTCGCGTGTTCCAGAGGCAGCAGATCAAACATATCTTGTCGCTAATAGCCAATGGGAATGCGAGGCATGCTGTACAGGGATCCATCCTTCGAACCCTGCTCTCCAGTCCTTCCATATGGTATGTCCTGGAGCCTTGCAACAGGACTCGAATGTCCCGCAGAAGGAAACCTTGTGGTTTGGGGCAACCTCCAAACTCAGCGTGGGAAAACTTCCTTGGCCTCATGAGGCCCCCACTTTATGAAGGTGCCATCATGGACACATACTCCAGCCTCAGCCAACGTCTGATCCTCAGCCTGACTTCAGATGCAGGAGATTTTGATTCAGCCTCTGCAGAGTGGGCCTGCTCTGCCCTTGGTTCCAATCCTCACACTAGCTTGTGTTTTCAGACTTCCGTCCTCACACTCCTGGCCCACAAACCCTCCCTACTGGGAATTCTGGGGCCACAATGAAGCACTGTGCCTGCCTCCCAGGAGAAAAACATTGTCTATGGCGCTGCCCAGAAACCCCAAATGAGGATCAAACTGCTTGGCCCTCGGCAACACCCCAATTGCATAGGCTACCTTAAACAGTGATGCTCTGTCGCAAATAGCCTGAGCCCAGACCTTCCAACAGACACCGACACAGCTGGCAGCACACCCAGCACATTGGACCCGCCACTGCCTTAGGCCACCATCCATTCCCAACCTGGGTTTTCAGTCATCGGAACCTAGACCTTATCTCCAATCCCTGCACAGGGGGGAACCTGATGCACAAGTCAGAACCCCTCCTTCCCCCTGGCAAGAAACCTTGCTGCTGGCAGTGAGTCAAACCTTCAGTGTATGAGAAAACGGCATGGCCCATGAGGCCACGCCCAAGCGTGAGGGCCGCCTTGTGCACAAACACACGTTGTGACCCTCAGCGTGAGTACCTTATTCAAGTAACGCCTCTCAGTGACTGGACCAAGAGCCCGCATATGTGGCTTGCCATGCCCATAGGCACCCAGGACTAACTAGATGGTGTGTATTCCAGTTGAGGGAACCCACTGCTGTGCTCTAGAGTCCCTCTCCTGGGGTGTCCCCTGTGGCAGAAAACAGTACTCTTCATTCCCACAGAATGAACACAAACACTTGGGAGCTTGGACAATCCCCTGAGAGGAAGGCTCTTCCTCGGCCTCTGAGACAACCCCTACCCTGACCGGACACTGTAAACACAACACCCAGAGACAAAATCCTGAGTGACTGCCTCCCACTTGCCCTACTTTGATTTCCAGAGGATCTCCCCTCACAGACTAGAGATCAGGCCTGCCATTACATTGGCCACTAGCTGAGCCAAGTTTGCTTTTTCAGATATCTGTCCCCCCAGCCCTGGCAAACAGAGCCTCTAGGCTGGGTCCTCTGGAGCCATACCACAGGACCGTGCCTGCTCTCTCCTGGGAAACTGTGTCCATTCCTTTGGCCACACGCCTCCAGAATATGAGAAACCTCAAGGCCTCCGAGGACATCCCACTACTGGGAGCCTCACTGGACTCACAGGGGCATTCGGCCACAAGCTGAGCAGCTACATCCATGAATGCATGCACACAGATGACAACAGAGATAGAAGGTTGAGCCGGACAGGCCTTTAGGCCGTAGTCTCAACTCTTACTTTGGTTTCCAGGTGTCACTCCTCAGAGGCTTTGGTTCGAAGAACAGGGTATGGGGCTTTCCTGAGGCACGGAACAGAACTCTTCTCGTCTCCACATGGGAAGTTTCCTTGTTGGAGCCGTGTCAAACACCTCATGTTGGAGAATCCTGCAGAGTCCCTGAGCCACCTCCACATTCCAAGGTCTCCCAGGCCACCAAGCCACAGTAGGACTCATCTTCAGGAGAGTCCATTTCAACTCTCCCCTCTGGGTAGCTCACCCAGGAGCCTGCAGATTAAGCCTGCCTTGTCCTGACTAAAGAGTGGGAATATGAGGTGGCGTTCCCAGGCATCCATGCTTAGACACCTGCTCTCGAGTCTTTCCATATGGGGCCTCTTGGAACCATCCAATAGGACTCGACTGTCGTGCAGAAGGTAACCTTCAGTTTTGGAGCAGTTCACAAATCCCATCGTAGGCAAAACTTTCTGGCCTCATGAAGCCCCCACAACCTTCAGGAAGAGGCCATTCTGGACAAGAACTCTAGCCTGAGGCACGTCTCATAGTTTACATGACCTCAGTGCAGGAGATCCCGATTCAGCCTCTGCAGAGTGGGCATGCCGTGACCTCGGTCCCAAACCTCACGCTAGCTTGTGTTTTCAGACTTCCTTCCTCACACTCCTGGCAAACAAGCCCTCCGGACTAGGAACTCCGGAACCAAAACCCAGCCCAGTGTCGGCCCAACGGAAGAAAAACGTTTCCCTGTGGGGCTCTCCAGAAAACCCAGATGAGGATCAACCTGCTCGGGCCTCGACGGTACCCGAACTGGATAGGCTGCTCTGGGCACTCATGCTCTGCCTGACACAGCCTGAAGCCAGACGTCCAGACAGACAAGGTGACAGCTGGCCGCACACCCAGCACTTCGGACACGCCATGGTCTTATGCCGTCACCTCATCCTAACCTTGGTTTTCAGATATCTGAACCTAGACATTATATCAATTCTCCACACAGCTGGGTATAGCAAGCACAAAACAGAACTCCTCCTTCCCCATGGCTGTCAAGCTTGCTCTTGGCATGGAGTCACACCTTCAGGGTGGGAGAAACCTTCATGGCCCCTGATGCCACGCCCAAACTTGAGTGCTGCTTGGGCACAAATTCACACTGTGACCCTCAGCATGAGCCCCATGTCAAAGAAAGGCCTGTCAGGGCCTGGACCAAGAGCCCACATATGGGGCTTGCCAAGCCCCTATGCACCCAATCCTCACCACGGTTTGAATTTTCCAGTCGCCCCGCCCGTACCTGGAGCTCTGCTCTGGAATCCCTTTCTTGGAGAGACCCATGAGCCAGACAACACGACTCCACCCTTCCCACAAAATGACCCCAAACTCTTGGGAGCTGGGACAAATCCCCAGAGAGGGATACTCGTCCACAGTACCTGAGGCCACCGCTCCAATCCACGGCTATCCCGGACACAACATCCAGAGACAAAAGCCTGAAGGAACGCCTCCCACTCGCCCTTGTTTCAGAGGCCCAGGAGCTCCCTCTCGGGCTGTACATCGGGCCTGCCATACCCTAGGCGCCACTCATAAGCTGAGTTTGTGTATTCAGACTTCTGTGCCCACAGCCTGGACCCACACACCTCCAGGCTAGGGCCTCTAGGGCCACAGCGAAAGATTGTGCCTGCCCTCTCCAAGGAAAGTGTGCCCAACCATTGACCACAACACTACAGGTTAGGGAAAAGCTCCAAGGCCCCTGAGGCCATCAATAGGGTAGGCCCCCCTGGACTAAGAGGGGCTCTCTGACACCAGCGGAGCAACTATCTCCACTTAGACTCTCAGACAGTGTCCCCAGAGACAGAAGGTTGAAATGGACAGGCCCCCAGGCCCTAATCTGAACCTTAGCTTTGGTTTCCATGTTTCCGTTCTCAGAGGACTGTTTTCGTAGACCAGCACATGGGGCTTTTCTGAGGCACCAAACCAAACCTCTCTCATCTCCACATGGGCAGCTTTCTTACTGGGATGTATCAAACACTTCAGGTAGGAGAGTTCCGCAGGGCCACTGAACAACCAGCACATTCCAAGGTCTCCATGGACCCAAACGCACATTATGACGCATCCTCAGGAGAGGCCATTTCAACTCAGCCCCCTGGGTCGCGTGTTCCAGAGGCAGCAGATCAAACATATCTTGTCGCTAATAGCAATGGGAATGCGAGGCATGCTGTACAGGGATCCATCCTTCGAACCCTGCTCTCCAGTCCTTCCATATGGTATGTCCTGGAGCCTTGCAACAGGACTCGAATGTCCCGCAGAAGGAAACCTTGTGGTTTGGGGCAACCTCCAAACTCAGCGTGGGAAAACTTCCTTGGCCTCATGAGGCCCCCACTTCATGAAGGTGCCATCATGGACACATACTCCAGCCTCAGCCAACGTCTGATCCTCAGCCTGACTTCAGATGCAGGAGATTTTGATTCAGCCTCTGCAGAGTGGGCCTGCTCTGCCCTTGGTTCCAATCCTCACACTAGCTTGTGTTTTCAGACTTCCTTCCTCACACTCCTGGCCCACAAACCCTCCCTACTGGGAATTCTGGGGCCACAATGAAGCACTGTGCCTGCCTCCCAGGAGAAAAACATTGTCTATGCCGCTGCCCAGAAACCCCAAATGAGGATCAAACTGCTTGGCCCTCGGCAACACCCCAATTGCATAGGCTACCTTAAACAGTGATGCTCTGTCGCAAATAGCCTGAGCCCAGACCTTCCAACAGACACCGACACAGCTGGCTGCACACCCAGCACATTGGACCCGCCACTGCCTTAGGCCACCATCCATTCCCAACCTGGGTTTTCAGTCATCGGAACCTAGACCTTATCTCCAATTCCTGCACAGGGGGGAACCTGATGCACAAGTCAGAACCCCTCCTTCCCCTGGCAAGAAACCTTGCTGCTGGCAGTGAGTCAAACCTTCAGTGTAGGAGAAAACGGCATGGCCCATGAGGCCACGCCCAAGCGTGAGGGCCGCCTTGGGCACAAACACACATTGTGACCCTCAGCGTGAGTACCTTATTCAAGTAACGCCTCTCAGTGACTGGACCAAGAGCCCGCATATGTGGCTTGCCATGCCCATAGGCACCCAGGACTAACTAGATGGTGTGTATTCCAGTTGAGGGAACCCACTGCTGTGCTCTAGAGTCCCTCTCCTGGGGGGTCCCCTGTGGCAGAAAACAGTACTCTTCATTCCCACAGAATGAACACAAACACTTGGGAGCTTGGACAATCCCCTGAGAGGAAGGCTCTTCCTCGGCCTCTGAGACAACCCCTACCCTGACCGGACACTGTAAACGCAACACCCAGAGACAAAATCCTGAGTGACTGCCTCCCACTTGCCCTACTTTGATTTCCAGAGGATCTCCCCTCACGGACTAGAGATCAGGGCTGCCATTACATTGGCCCCTAGCTGAGCCAAGTTTGCTTTTTCAGACATCTGTCCCCACAGCCCTGGCAAACAGAGCCTCTAGGCTGGGTCCTCTGGAGCCATACCACAGGACCGTGCCTGCTCTCTCCTGGGAAACTGTGTCCATTCCTTTGGCCACACACCTCCAGAATATGAGAAACCTCAAGGCCTCCGAGGACATCCCACTACTGGGAGCCTCACTGGACTCACAGGGGCATTCGGACACAAGCTGAGCAGCTACATCCATGAATGCATGCACACAGATGACAACAGAGATAGAAGGTTGAGCCGGACAGGCCTTTAGGCCGTAGTCTCAACTCTTACTTTGGTTTCCAGGTGTCACTCCTCAGAGGCTTTGGTTCGAAGAACAGGGTATGGGGCTTTCCTGAGGCACGGAACAGAACTCCTCTCGTCTCCACATGGGAAGTTTCCTTGTTGGAGCCGTGTCAAACACCTCATGTTGGAGAATCCTGCAGAGTCCCTGAGCCACCTCCACATTCCAAGGTCTCCCAGGCCACCAAGCCACAGTAGGACTCATCTTCAGGAACCCAGGAGCCCGCAGATTGAGCCTGCCTTGTCCTGACTAAAGAGTGGGAATATGAGGTGGCGTTCCCAGGCATCCATGCTTAGACACCTGCTCTCGAGTCTTTCCATATGGGGCCTCTTGGAACCATCCAATAGGACTCGACTGTCGTGCAGAAGGTAACCTTCAGTTTTGGAGCAGTTCACAAATCCCATCGTAGGCAAAACTTTCTGGCCTCATGAAGCCCCCACACCCTTCAGAAAGAGGCCATGCTGGACAAGAACTCTAGCCTGAGGCACGTCTCATAGTTGACATGACCTCAGTGCAGGAGATCCCGATTCAGCCTCTGCAGAGTGGGCATGCCGTGACCTCGGTCCCAAACCTCACGCTAGCTTGTGTTTTCAGACTTCCTTCCTCACACTCCTGGCAAACAAGCCCTCCGGACTAGGAACTCCGGAACCAAAACCCAGCCCAGTGTCTGCCCAACGGAAGAAAAACGTTTCCCTGTGGGGCTCTCCAGAAAACCCAGATGAGGATCAACCTGCTCGGGCCTCGACGGTACCCGAACTGGATAGGCTGCTCTGGGCACTCATGCTCTGCCTGACACAGCCTGAAGCCAGACGTCCAGACAGACAAGGAGACAGCTGGCCGCACACTCAGCACTTCGGACACGCCATGGTCTTATGCCGTCACCTCTTCCTACCTTGGTTTTCAGATATCTGAACCTAGACATTATATCAATTCTCCACACAGCTGGGTATAGCAAGCACAAAACAGAACTCCTCCTTCCCCATGGCTGTCAAGCTTGCTCTTGGCATGGAGTCACACCTTCAGGGTGGGAGAAACCTTCATGGCCCCTGATGCCACGCCCAAACTTGAGTGCTGCTTGGGCACAAATTCACGCTGTGATCCTCAGCATGAGCCCCATGTCAAAGAAAGTCCTGTCAGGGCCTGGACCAAGAGCCCACATATGGGGCTTGCCAAGCCCCTATGCACCCAATCCTCACCACGGTTTGAATTTTCCAGTCGCCCCGCCCGTACCTGGAGCTCTGCTCTGGAATCCCTTTCTTGGAGAGACCCATGAGCCAGACAACACGACTCCACCCTTCCCACAAAATGACCCCAAACTCTTGGGAGCTGGGACAAATCCCCAGAGAGGGATACTCGTCCACAGTACCTGAGGCCACCGCTCCAATCCACGGCTATCCCGGACACAACATCCAGAGACAAAAGCCTGAGGAACGCCTCCCACTCGCCCTTGTTTCAGAGGTCCAGGAGCTCCCTCTCGGGCTGTACATCCGGCCTGCCTACCCTAGGCGCCACTCCTAAGCTGAGTTTGTGTATTCAGACTTCTGTGCCCACAGCCTGGACCCACACACCTCCAGGCTAGGGCCTCTAGGGCCACAGCGAAAGATTGTGCCTGCCCTCTCCAAGGAAAGTGTGCCCAATCCATTGACCACAACACTACAGGTTAGGGAAAAGCTCCAAGGCCCCTGAGGCCATCAATAGGGTAGGCCCCCCTGGACTAAGAGGGGCTCTCTGACACCAGCGGAGCAACTATCTCCACTTAGACTCTCAGACAGTGTCCCCAGAGACAGAAGGTTGAAATGGACAGGCCCCCAGGCCCTAATCTGAACCTTAGCTTTGGTTTCCATGTTTCCGTTCTCAGAGGACTGTTTTCGTAGACCAGCACATGGGGCTTTTCTGAGGCACCAAACCAAACATCTCTCATCTCCACATGGGCAGCTTTCTTACTGGGATGTATCAAACACTTCAGGTAGGAGAGTTCCGCAGGGCCACTGAACAACCAGCACATTCCAAGGTCTCCATGGACCCAAACGCACATTATGACGCATCCTCAGGAGAGGCCATTTCAACTCAGCCCCCTGGGTCGCGTGTTCCAGAGGCAGCAGATCAAACATATCTTGTCGCTAATAGCCAATGGGAATGCGAGGCATGCTGTACAGGGATCCATCCTTCGAACCCTGCTCTCCAGTCCTTCCATATGGTATGTCCTGGAGCCATGCAACAGGACTCGAATGTCCCGCAGAAGGAAACCTTGTGGTTTGGGGCAACCTCCAAACTAAGCGTGGGAAAACTTCCTTGGCCTCATGAGGCCCCCACTTCATGAAGGTGCCATCATGGACACATACTCCAGCCTCAGCCAACGTCTGATTCTCAGCCTGACTTCAGATGCAGGAGATTTTGATTCAGCCTCTGCAGAGTGGGCCTGCTCTGCCCTTGGCTCCAATCCTCACACTAGCTTGTGTTTTCAGACTTCCGTCCTCACACTCCTGGCCCACAAACCCTCCCTACTGGGAATTCTGGGGCCACAATGAAGCACTGTGCCTGCCTCCCAGGAGAAAAACATTGTCTATGGCGCTGCCCAGAAACCCCAAATGAGGATCAAACTGCTTGGCCCTCGGCAACACCCCAATTGCATAGGCTACCTTAAACAGTGATGCTCTGTCGCAAATAGCCTGAGCCCAGACCTTCCAACAGACACCGACACAGCTGGCTGCACACCCAGCACATTGGACCCGCCACTGCCTTAGGCCACCATCCATTCCCAACCTGGGTTTTCAGTCATCGGAACCTAGACCTTATCTCCAATCCCTGCACAGGGGGGAACCTGATGCACAAGTCAGAACCCCTCCTTCCCCCTGGCAAGAAACCTTGCTGCTGGCAGTGAGTCAAACCTTCAGTGTAGGAGAAAACGGCATGGCCCATGAGGCCACGCCCAAGCGTGAGGGCCGCCTTGGGCACAAACACACATTGTGACCCTCAGCGTGAGTACCTTATTCAAGTAACGCCTCTCAGTGACTGGACCAAGAGCCCGCATATGTGGCTTGCCATGCCCATAGGCACCCAGGACTAACTAGATGGTGTGTATTCCAGTTGAGGGAACCCACTGCTGTGCTCTAGAGTCCCTCTCCTGGGGGGTCCCCTGTGGCAGAAAACAGTACTCTTCATTCCCACAGAATGAACACAAACACTTGGGAGCTTGGACAATCCCCCGAGAGGAAGGCTCTTCCTCGGCCTCTGAGACAACCCCTACCCTGACCGGACACTGTAAATGCAACACCCAGAGACAAAATCCTGAGTGACTGCCTCCCACTTGCCCTACTTTGATTTCCAGAGGATCTCCCCTCACGGACTAGAGATCAGGCCTGCCATTACATTGGCCCCTAGCTGAGCCAAGTTTGCTTTTTCAGACATCTGTCCCCACAGCCCTGGCAAACACAGCCTCTAGGCTGGGACCTCTGGAGCCATACCACAGGACCGTGCCTGCTCTCTCCTGGGAAACTGTGTCCATTCCTTTGGCCACACACCTCCAGAATATGAGAAACCTCAAGGCCTCCGAGGACATCCCACTACTGGGAGCCTCACTGGACTCACAGGGGCATTCGGACACAAGCTGAGCAGCTACATCCATGAATGCATGCACACAGATGAAAACAGAGATAGAAGGTTGAGCCGGACAGGCCTTTAGGCCGTAGTCTCAACTCTTGCTTTGGTTTCCAGGTGTCACTCCTCAGAGGCTTTGGTTCGAAGAACAGGGTATGGGGCTTTCCTGAGGCATGGAACAGAACTCCTCTCGTCTCCACATGGGAAGTTTCCTTGTGGGAGCCGTGTCAAACACCTCATGTTGGAGAATCCTGCAGAGACCCTGAGCCACCTCCACATTCCAAGGTCTCCCAGGCCACCAAGCCACAGTAGGTCTCATCTTCAGGAGAGTCCATTTCAACTCTCCCCTCTGGGTAGCTCACCCAGGAGCCCGCAGATTGAGCCTGCCTTGTCCTGACTAAAGAGTGGGAATATGAGGTGGCGTTCCCAGGCATCCATGCTTAGACACCTGCTCTCGAGTCTTTCCATATGGGGCCTCTTGGAACCATCCAATAGGACTCGACTCTCGTGCAGAAGGTAACCTTCAGTTTTGGAGCAGTTCACAAATCCCATCGTAGGCAAAACTTTCTGGCCTCATGAAGCCCCCACACCCTTTAGGAAGAGGCCATGCTGGACAAGAACTCTAGCCTGAGGCACGTCTCATAGTTGACATGACCTCAGTGCAGGAGATCCCGATTCAGCCTCTGCAGAGTGGGCATGCCGTGACCTCGGTCCCAACCCTCACGCTAGCTTGTGTTTTCAGACTTCCTTCCTCACACTCCTGGCAAACAAGCCCTCCGGACTAGGAACTCCAGAACCAAAACCCAGCCCAGTGTCTGCCCAACGGAAGAAAAACGTTTCCCTGTGGGGCTCTCCAGGAAACCCAGATGAGGATCAACCTGCTCGGGCCTCGACGGTACCTGAACTGGATAGGCTGCTCTGGGCACTCATGCTCTGCCTGACACAGCCTGAAGCCAGACGTCCAGACAGACAAGGAGAGAGCTGGCCGCACACCCAGCACTTCGGACACGCCATGGTCTTATGCCGTCACCTCATCCTAACCTTGGTTTTCAGATATCTGAACCTAGGCATTATATTAATTCTCCACACAGCTGGGTATAGCAAGCACAAAACAGAACTCCTCCTTCCCCATGGCTGTCAAGCTTGCTCTTGGCATGGAGTCACACCTTCAGGGTGGGAGAAACCTTCATGGCCCCTGATGCCACGCCCAAACTTGAGTGCTGCTTGGGCACAAATTCACACTGTGATCCTCAGCATGAGCCCCATGTCAAACAAAGGCCTGTCAGGACCTGGACCAAGAGCCCACATATGGGGCTTGCCAAGCCCCTATGCACCCAATCCTCACCACGGTTTGAATTTTCCAGTCGCCCCGCCCGTACCAGGAGCTCTGCTTTGGAATCCCTTTCTTGGAGAGACCCATGAGCCAGACAACACGACTCCACCCTTCCCACAAAATGAACCCAAACTCTTGGGAGCTGGGACAAATCCCCAGAGAGGGATACTCGTCCACAGTACCTGAGGCCACCGCTCCAATCCACGGCTATCCCGGACACAACATCCAGAGACAAAAGCCTGAAGGAACGCCTCCCACTCGCCCTTGTTTCAGAGGCCCAGGAGCTCCCTCTCTGGCTGTACATCCGGCCTGCCATACCCTAGGCGCCACTCCTAAGCTGAGTTTGTGTATTCAGACTTCTGTGCTCACAGCCTGGACCCACACACCTTCAGGCTAGGGCCTCTAGGGCCACAGCGAAAGATTGTGCCTGCCCTCTCCAAGGAAAGTGTGCCCAATCCATTGACCACAACACTACAGGTTAGGGAAAAGCTCCAAGGCCCCTGAGGCCATCAATAGTGTAGGCCCCCCTGGACTAAGAGGGGCTCTCTGACACCAGCGGAGCAACTATCTCCACTTAGACTCTCAGACAGTGTCCCCAGAGACAGAAGGTTGAAATGGACAGTCCCCCAGGCCCTAATCTGAACCTTAGCTTTGGTTTCCATGTTTCCGTTCTCAGAGGACTGTTTTAGTAGACCAGCACATGGGGCTTTTCTGAGGCACCAAACCAAACATCTCTCATCTCCACATGGGCAGCTTTCTTACTGGGATGTATCAAACACTTCAGGTAGGAGAGTTCCGCAGGGCCACTGAACAACCAGCACATTCCAAGGTCTCCATGGACCCAAACGCACATTATGACACATCCTCAGGAGAGGCCATTTCAACTCAGCCCCCTGGGTCGCGTGTTCCAGAGGCAGCAGATCAAACATATCTTGTCGCTAATAGCCAATGGGAATGCGAGGCATGCTGTACAGGGATCCATCCTTCGAACCCTGCTCTCCAGTCCTTCCATGTGGTATGTCCTGGAGCCATGCAACAGGACTCGAATGTCCCGCAGAAGGAAACCTTGTGGTTTGGGGCAACCTCCAAACTCAGCGTGGGAAAACTTCTTTGGCCTCATGAGGCCCCCACTTCATGAAGGTGCCATCATGGACACATACTCCAGCCTCAGCCAACGTCTGATCCTCAGCCTGACTTCAGATGCAGGAGATTTTGATTCAGCCTCTGCAGAGTGGGCCTGCTCTGCCCTTGGCTCCAATCCTCACACTAGCTTGTGTTTTCAGACTTCCGTCCTCACACTCCTGGCCCACAAACCCTCCCTACTGGGAATTCTGGGGCCACAATGAAGCACTGTGCCTGCCTCCCAAGAGAAAAACATTGTCTATGGCGCTGCCCAGAAACCCCAAATGAGGATCAAACTGCTTGGCCCTCGGCAACACCCCAATTGCATAGGCTACCTTAAACAGTGATGCTCTGTCGCAAATAGCCTGAGCCCAGACCTTCCAACAGACACCGACACAGCTGGCTGCACACCCAGCACATTGGACCCGCCACTGCCTTAGGCCACCATCCATTCCCAACCTGGGTTTTCAGTCATCGGAACCTAGACCTTATCTCCAATCCCTGCACAGGGGGGAACCTGATGCACAAGTCAGAACCCCTCCTTCCCCCTGGCAAGAAACCTTGCTGCTGGCAGTGAGTCAAACCTTCAGTGTAGGAGAAAACGGCATGGCCCATGAAACCACGCCCAAGCGTGAGGGCCGCCTTGGGCACAAACACACATTGTGACCCTCAGCGTGAGTACCTTATTCAAGTAACGCCTCTCAGTGACTGGACCAAGAGCCCGCATATGTGGCTTGCCATGCCCATAGGCACCCAGGACTAACTAGATGGTGTGTATTCCAGTTGAGGGAACCCACTGCTGTGCTCTAGAGTCCCTCTCCTGGGGGGTCCCCTGTGGCAGAAAACAGTACTCTTCATTCCCACAGAATGAACACAAACACTTGGGAGCTTGGACAATCCCCCGAGAGGAAGGCTCTTCCTCGGCCTCTGAGACAACCCCTACCCTGACCGGACACTGTAAACGCAACACCCAGAGACAAAATCCTGAGTGACTGCCTCCCACTTGCCCTACTTTGATTTCCAGAGGATCTCCCCTCACGGACTAGAGATCAGGCCTGCCATTACATTGGCCCCTAGCTGAGCCAAGTTTGCTTTTTCAGACATCTGTCCCCACAGCCCTGGCAAACAGAGCCTCTAGGCTGGGTCCTCTGGAGCCATACCACAGGACCGTGCCTGCTCTCTCCTGGGAAACTGTGTCCATTCCTTTGGCCACACACCTCCAGAATATGAGAAACCTCAAGGCCTCCGAGGACATCCCACTACTGGGAGCCTCACTGGACTCACAGGGGCATTCGGACACAAGCTGAGCAGCTACATCCATGAATGCATGCACACAGATGACAACAGAGATAGAAGGTTGAGCCGGACAGGCCTTTAGGCCGTAGTCTCAACTCTTGCTTTGGTTTCCAGGTGTCACTCCTCAGAGGCTTTGGTTCGAAGAACAGGGTATGGGGCTTTCCTGAGGCACGGAACAGAACTCCTCTCGTCTCCACATGGGAAGTTTCCTTGTTGGAGCCGTGTCAAACACCTCATGTTGGAGAATCCTGCAGAGTCCCTGAGCCACCTCCACATTCCAAGGTCTCCCAGGCCACCAAGCCACAGTAGGACTCATCTTCAGGAGAGTCCATTTCAACTCTCCCCTCTGGGTAGCTCACCCAGGAGCCCGCAGATTGAGCCTGCCTTGTCCTGACGAAAGAGTGGGAATATGAGGTGGCGTTCCCAGGCATCCATGCTTAGACACCTGCTCTCGAGTCTTTCCATATGGGGCCTCTTGGAACCATCCAATAGGACTCGACTGTCGTGCAGAAGGTAACCTTCAGTTTTGGAGCAGTTCACAAATCCCATCGTAGGCAAAACTTTCTGGCCTCATGAAGCCCCCACACCCTTCAGGAAGAGGCCATGCTGGACAAGAACTCTAGCCTGAGGCACGTCTCATAGTTGACATGACCTCAGTGCAGGAGATCCCGATTCAGCCTCTGCAGAGTGGGCATGCCGTGACCTCGGTCCCAAACCTCACGCTAGCTTGTGTTTTCAGACTTCCTTCCTCACACTCCTGGCAAACAAGCCCTCCGGACTAGGAACTCCAGAACCAAAACCCAGCCCAGTGTCTGCCCAACGGAAGAAAAACGTTTCCCTGTGGGGCTCTCCAGAAAACCCAGATGAGGATCAACCTGCTCGGGCCTCGACGGTACCCGAACTGGATAGGCTGCTCTGGGCACTCATGCTCTGCCTGACACAGCCTGAAGCCAGACGTCCAGACAGACAAGGAGACAGCTGGCCGCACACCCAGCACTTCGGACACGCCATGGTCTTATGCCGTCACCTCATCCTAACCTTGGTTTTCAGATATCTGAACCTAGACATTATATCAATTCTCCACACAGCTGGGTATAACAAGCACAAAACAGAACTCCTCCTTCCCCATGGCTGTCAAGCTTGCTCTTGGCATGGAGTCACACCTTCAGGGTGGGAGAAACCTTCATGGCCCCTGATGCCACGCCCAAACTTGAGTGCTGCTTGGGCACAAATTCACACTGTGACCCTCAGCATGAGCCCCATGTCAAAGAAAGGCCTGTCAGGGCCTGGACCAAGAGCCCACATATGGGGCTTGCCAAGCCCCTATGCACCCAATCCTCACCACGGTGTGAATTTTCCAGTCGCCCAGCCCGTCCCTGGAGCTCTGCTCTGGAATCCCTTTCTTGGAGAGACCCATGAGCCAGACAACACGACTCCACCCTTCCCACAAAATGACCCCAAACTCTTGGGAGCTGGGACAAATCCCCAGAGAGGGATACTCGTCCACAGTACCTGAGGCCACCGCTCCAATCCACGGCTATCCCGGACACAACATCCAGAGACAAAAGCCTGAAGGAACGCCTCCCACTCGCCCTTGTTTCAGAGGCCCAGGAGCTCCCTCTCGGGCTGTACATCCGGCCTGCCATACCCTAGGCGCCACTCCTAAGCTGAGTTGGTGTATTCAGACTTCTGTGCCCACAGCCTGGACCCACACAACATCCAGGCTAGGGCCTCTGGACCAAACAGCGAAAGATTGTGCCTGCCCTCTCCAAGGAAAGTGTGCCCTATCCATTGACCACAACCCTACAGGTTAGGGAAAAGCTCCAAGGTCCCTGAGGCCATCAATAGTATAGGCCACCCTGGACTAAGAGGGGCTCTCTGACAACAGCGGAGCAACTATCTCCACTTAGACTCTCAGACAGTGTCCCCAGAGACAGAAGGTTGAAAAGGACAGGCCCCCAGGCCCTAATCTGAACCTTAGCTTTGGTTTCCATGTTTCCGTTCTCAGAGGACTGTTTTCGTAGACCAGCACATGGGGCTTTTCTGAGGCACCAAACCAAACATCTCTCATCTCCACATGGGCAGCTTTCTTACTGGGATGTATCAAACACTTCAGGTAGGAGAGTTCCGCAGGGCCACTGAACAACCAGCACATTCCAAGGTCTCCATGGACCCAAACGCACATTATGACGCATCCTCAGGAGAGGCCATTTCAACTCGGCCCCCTGGGTCGCGTGTTCCAGAGGCAGCAGATCAAACATATCTTGTCGCTAATAGCCAATGGGAATGCGAGGCATGCTGTACAGGGATCCATCCTTCGAACCCTGCTCTCCAGTCCTTCCATATGGTATGTCCTGGAGCCATGCAACAGGACTCGAATGTCCCGCAGAAGGAAACCTTGTGGTTTGGGGCAACCTCCAAACTCAGCGTGGGAAAACTTCCTTGGCCTCATGAGGCCCCCACTTCATGAAGGTGCCATCATGGACACATACTCCAGCCTCAGCCAACGTCTGATCCTCAGCCTGACTTCAGATGCAGGAGATTTTGATTCAGCCTCTGCAGAGTGGGCCTGCTCTGCCCTTGGCTCCAATCCTCACACTAGCTTGTGTTTTCAGACTTCCGTCCTCACACTCCTGGCCCACAAACCCTCCTTACTGGGAATTCTGGGGCCACAATGAAGCACTGTGCCTGCCTCCCAAGAGAAAAACATTGTCTATGGCGCTGCCCAGAAACCCCAAATGAGGATCAAACTGCTTGGCCCTCGGCAACACCCCAATTGCATAGGCTACCTTAAACAGTGATGCTGTGTCGCAAATAGCCTGAGCCCAGACCTTCCAACAGACACCGACACAGCTGGCTGCACACCCAGCACATTGGACCCGCCACTGCCTTAGGCCACCATCCATTCCCAACCTGGGTTTTCAGTCATCGGAACCTAGACCTTATCTCCAATCCCTGCACAGGGGGGAACCTGATGCACAAGTCAGAACCCCTCCTTCCCCCTGGCAAGAAACCTTGCTGCTGGCAGTGAGTCAAACCTTCAGTGTAGGAGAAAACGGCATGGCCCATGAAACCACGCCCAAGCGTGAGGGCCGCCTTGGGCACAAACACACATTGTGACCCTCAGCGTGAGTACCTTATTCAAGTAACGCCTCTCAGTGACTGGACCAAGAGCCCGCATATGTGGCTTGCCATGCCCATAGGCACCCAGGACTAACTAGATGGTATGTATTCCAGCTGAGGGAACCCACTGCTGTGCTCTAGAGTCCCTCTCCTGGGGGGTCCCCTGTGGCAGAAAACAGTACTCTTCATTCCCACAGAATGAACACAAACACTTGGGAGCTTGGACAATCCCCTGAGAGGAAGGCTCTTCCTCGGCCTCTGAGACAACCCCTACCCTGACCGGACACTGTAAACGCAACACCCAGAGACAAAATCCTGAGTGACTGCCTCCCACTTGCCCTACTTTGATTTCCAGAGGATCTCCCCTCACGGACTAGAGATCAGGGCTGCCATTACATTGGCCCCTAGCTGAGCCAAGTTTGCTTTTTCAGACATCTGTCCCCACAGCCCTGGCAAACAGAGCCTCTAGGCTGGGTCCTCTGGAGCCATACCACAGGACCGTGCCTGCTCTCTCCTGGGAAACTGTGTCCATTCCTTTGGCCACACACCTCCAGAATATGAGAAACCTCAAGGCCTCCGAGGACATCCCACTACTGGGAGCCTCACTGGACTCACAGGGGCATTCGGACACAAGCTGAGCAGCTACATCCATGAATGCATGCACACAGATGACAACAGAGATAGAAGGTTGAGCCGGACAGGCCTTTAGGCCGTAGTCTCAACTCTTGCTTTGGTTTCCAGGTGTCACTCCTCAGAGGCTTTGCTTCGAAGAACAGGGTATGGGGCTTTCCTGAGGCACGGAACAGAACTCCTCTCGTCTCCACATGGGAAGTTTCCTTGTGGGAGCCGTGTCAAACACCTCATGTTGGAGAATCCTGCAGAGTCCCTGAGCCACCTCCACATTCCAAGGTCTCCCAGGCCACCAAGCCACAGTAGGACTCATCTTCAGGAGAGTCCATTTCAACTCTCCCCTCTGGGTAGCTCACCCAGGAGCCCGCAGATTGAGCCTGCCTTGTCCTGACTAAAGAGTGGGAATATGAGGTGGCGTTCCCAGGCATCCATGCTTAGACACCTGCTCTCGAGTCTTTCCATATGGGGCCTCTTGGAACCATCCAATAGGACTCGACTGTCGTGCAGAAGGTAACCTTCAGTTTTGGAGCAGTTCACAAATCCCATCGTAGGCAAAACTTTCTGGCCTCATGAAGCCCCCACACCCTTCAGGAAGAGGCCATGCTGGACAAGAACTCTAGCCTGAGGCACGTCTCATAGTTGACATGACCTCAGTGCAGGAAATCCCGATTCAGCCTCTGCAGAGTGGGCATGCCGTGACCTCGGTCCCAAACCACACGCTAGCTTGTGTTTTCAGACTTCCTTCCTCACACTCCTGGCAAACAAGCCCTCCGGACTAGGAACTCCGGAACCAAAACCCAGCCCAGTGTCTGCCCAACGGAAGAAAAACGTTTCCCTGTGGGGCTCTCCAGAAAACCCAGATGAGGATCAACCTGCTCGGGCCTCGACGGTACCCGAACTGGATAGGCTGCTCTGGGCACTCATGCTCTGCCTGACACAGCCTGAAGCCAGACGTCCAGACAGACAAGGAGACAGCTGGCCGCACACCCAGCACTTCGGACACGCCATGGTCTTAGGCCGTCACCTCATCCTAACCTTGGTTTTCAGATATCTGAACCTAGACATTATATCAATTCTCCACACAGCTGGGTATAGCAAGCACAAAACAGAACTCCTCCTTCCCCATGGCTGTCAAGCTTGCTCTTGGCATGGAGTCACACCTTCAGGGTGGGAGAAACCTTCATGGCCCCTGATGCCACGCCCAAACTTGAGTGCTGCTTGGGCAGAAATTCACACTGTGATCCTCAGCATGAGCCCCATGTCAAAGAAGGGCCTGTCAGGGCCTGGACCAAGAGCCCACATATGGGGCTTGCCAAGCCCCTATGCACCCAATCCTCACCACGGTTTGAATTTTCCAGTCGCCCCGCCCGTACCTGGAGCTCTGCTCTGGAATCCCTTTCTTGGAGAGACCCATGAGCCAGACAACACGACCCCACCCTTCCCACAAAATGACCCCAAACTCTTGGGAGCTGGGACAAATCCCCAGAGAGGGATACTCGTCCACAGTACCTGAGGCCACCGCTCCAATCCACGGCTATCCCGGACACAACATCCAGAGACAAAAGTATGAAGGAACGCCTCCCACTCGCCCTTGTTTCAGAGGCCCAGGAGCTCCCTCTCGGGCTGTACATCCGGCCGGCCATACCCTAGGCGCCACTCCTAAGCTGAGTTGGTGTATTCAGACTTCTGTGCCCACAGCCTGGACCCACACACCTCCAGGCTAGGGCCTCTAGGGCCACAGCGAAAGATTGTGCCTGCCCTCTCCAAGGAAAGTGTGCCCAATCCATTGACCACCACACTACAGGTTAGGGAAAAGCTCCAAGGCCCCTGAGGCCATCAATAGTGTAGGCCCCCCTGGACTAAGAGGGGCTCTCTGACACCAGCGGAGCAACTATCTCCACTTAGACTCTCAGACAGTGTCCCCAGAGACAGAAGGTTGAAATGGACAGGCCCCCAGGCCCTAATCTGAACCTTAGCTTTGGTTTCCATGTTTCCGTTCTCAGAGGACTGTTTTCGTAGACCAGCACATGGGGCTTTTCTGAGGCACCAAACCAAACATCTCTCATCTCCACATGGGCAGCTTTCTTACTGGGATGTATCAAACACTTCAGGTAGGAGAGTTCCGCAGGGCCACTGAACAACCAGCACATTCCAAGGTCTCCATGGACCCAAACGCACATTATGACGCATCCTCAGGAGAGGCCATTTCAACTCAGCCCCCTGGGTCGCGTGTTCCAGAGGCAGCAGATCAAACATATCTTGTCGCTAGTAGCCAATGGGAATGCGAGGCATGCTGTACAGGGATCCATCCTTCGAACCCTGCTCTCCAGTCCTTCCATATGGTATGTCCTGGAGCCATGCAACAGGACTCGAATGTCCCGCAGAAGGATACCTTGTGGTTTGGGGCAACCTCCAAACTCAGCGTGGGAAAACTTCCTTGGCCTCATGAGGCCCCCACATCATGAAGGTGCCATCATGGACACATACTCCAGCCTCAGCCAACGTCTGATCCTCAGCCTGACTTCAGATGCAGGAGATTTTGATTCAGCCTCTGCAGAGTGGTCCTGCTCTGCCCTTGGCTCCAATCCTCACACTAGCTTGTGTTTTCAGACTTCCGTCCTCAGACTCCTGGCCCACAAACCCTCCCTACTGGGAATTCTGGGGCCACAATGAAGCACTGTGCCTGCCTCCCAGGAGAAAAACATTGTCTATGCCGCTGCCCAGAAACCCCAAATGAGGATCAAACTGCTTGGCCCTCGGCAACACCCCAATTGCATAGGCTACCTTAAACAGTGATGCTCTGTCGCAAATAGCCTGAGCCCAGACCTTCCAACAGACACCGACACAGCTGGCTGCACACCCAGCACATTGGACCCGCCACTGCCTGAGGCCACCATCCATTCCCAACCTGGGTTTTCAGTCATCGGAACCTAGACCTTATCTCCAATCCCTGCACAGGGGGGAACCTGATGCACAAGTCAGAACCCATCCTTCCCCCTGGCAAGAAACCTTGCTGCTGGCAGTGTGTCAAACCTTCAGTGTAGGAGAAAACGGCATGGCCCATGAGGCCACGCCCAAGCGTGAGGGCCGCCTTGGGCACAAACACACATTGTGACCCTCAGCGTGAGTACCTTATTCAAGTAACGCCTCTCAGTGACTGGACCAAGAGCCCGCATATGTGGCTTGCCATGCCCATAGGCACCCAGGACTAACTAGATGGTGTGTATTCCTGTTGAGGGAACCCACTGCTGTGCTCTAGAGTCCCTCTCCTGGGGGGTCCCCTGTGGCAGAAAACAGTACTCTTCATTCCCACAGAATGAACACAAACACTTGGGAGCTTGGACAATCCCCTGAGAGGAAGGCTCTTCCTCGGCCTCTGAGACAACCCCTACCCTGACCGGACACTGTAAACGCAACACCCAGAGACAAAATCCTGAGTGACTGCCTCCCACTTGCCCTACTTTGATTTCCAGAGGATCTCCCCTCACGGACTAGAGATCAGGCCTGCCATTACATTGGCCCCTAGCTGAGCCAAGTTTGCTTTTTCAGACATCTGTCCCCACAGCCCTGGCAAACAGAGCCTCTAGGCTGGGTCCTCTGGAGCCATACCACAGGACCGTGCCTGCTCTCTCCTGGGAAACTGTGTCCATTCCTTTGGCCACACACCTCCAGAATATGAAAAACCTCAAGGCCTCCGAGGACATCCAACTACTGGGAGCCTCACTGGACTCACAGGGGCATTCGGACACAAGCTGAGCAGCTACATCCATGAATGCATGCACACAGATGACAACAGAGATAGAAGGTTGAGCCGGACAGGCCTTTAGGCCGTAGTCTCAACTCTTACTTTGGTTTCCAGGTGTCACTCCTCAGAGGCTTTGGTTCGAAGAACAGGGTATGGGGCTTTCCTGAGGCACGGAACAGAACTCCTCTCGTCTCCACATGGGAAGTTTCCTTGTTGGAGCCGTGTCAAACACCTCATGTTGGAGAATCCTGCAGAGTCCCTGAGCCACCTCCACATTCCAAGGTCTCCCAGGCCACCAAGCCACAGTAGGACTCATCTTCAGGAGAGTCCATTTCAACTCTCCCCTCTGGGTAGCTCACCCAGGAGCCCGCAGATTGAGCCTGCCTTGTCCTGACTAAAGAGTGGGAATATGAGGTGGCGTTCCCAGGCATCCATGCTTAGACACCTGCTCTCGAGTCTTTCCATATGGGGCCTCTTGGAACCATCCAATAGGACTCGACTGTCGTGCAGAAGGTAACCTTCAGTTTTGGAGCAGTTCACAAATCCCATCGTAGGCAAAACTTTCTGGCCTCATGAAGCCCCCACACCCTTCAGGAAGAGGCCATGCTGGACAAGAACTCTAGCCTGAGGCACGTCTCATAGTTGACATGACCTCAGTGCAGGAGATCCCGATTCAGCCTCTGCAGAGTGGGCATGCCGTGACCTCGGTCCCAAACCTCACGCTAGCTTGTGTTTTCAGACTTCCTTCCTCCCACTCCTGGCAAACAAGCCCTCCGGACTAGGAACTCCGGAACCAAAACCCAGCCCAGTGTCTGCCCAACGGAAGAAAAACGTTTCCCTGTGGGGCTCTCCAGAAAACCCAGATGAGGATCAACCTGCTCGGGCCTCGACGGTACCCGAACTGGATAGGCTGCTCTGGGCACTCATGCTCTGCCTGACACAGCCTGAAGCCAGACGTCCAGACAGACAAGGAGACAGCTGGCCGCACACCCAGCACTTCGGACACGCCATGGTCTTAGGCCGTCACCTCATCCTAACCTTGGTTTTCATATATCTGAACCTAGACATTATATCAATTCTCCACACAGCTGGGTATAGCAAGCACAAAACAGAACTCCTCCTTCCCCATGGCTGTCAAGCTTGCTCTTGGCATGGAGTCACACCTTCAGGGTGGGAGAAACCTTCATGGCCCCTGATGCCACGCCCAAACTTGAGTGCTGCTTGGGCACAAATTCACACTGTGATCCTCAGCATGAGCCCCATGTCAAAGAAAGGCCTGTCAGGGCCTGGACCAAGAGCCCACATATGGGGCTTGCCAAGCCCCTATGCACCCAATCCTCACCACGGTTTGAATTTTCCAGTCGCCCCGCCCGTACCTGGAGCTCTGCTCTGGAATCCCTTTCTTGGAGAGACACCTGAGCCAGACAACACGACTCCACCCTTCCCACAAAATGACCCCAAACTCTTGGGAGCTGGGACAAATCCCCAGAGAGGGATACTCGTCCACAGTCCCTGAGGCCACCGCTCCAATCCACGGCTATCCCGGACACAACATCCAGAGACAAAAGCCTGAAGGAACGCCTCCCACTCGCCCTTGTTTCAGAGGCCCAGGAGCTCCCTCTCGGGCTGTACATCCGGCCTGCCATACCCTAGGCGCCACTCCTAAGCTGAGTTTGTGTATTCAGACTTCTGTGCCCACAGCCTGGACCCACACACCTCCAGGCTAGGGCCTCTAGGGCCACAGCGAAAGATTGTGCCTGCCCTCTCCAAGGAAAGTGTGCCCAATCCATTGACCACAACACTACAGGTTAGGGAAAAGCTCCAAGGCCCCTGAGGCCATCAATAGGGTAGGCCCCCCTGGACTAAGAGGGGCTCTCTGACACCAGCGGAGCAACTATCTCCACTTAGACTCTCAGACAGTGTCCCCAGAGACAGAAGGTTGAAATGGACAGGCCCCCAGGCCCTAATCTGAACCTTAGCTTTGGTTTCCATGTTTCCGTTCTCAGAGGACTGTTTTCGTAGACCAGCACATGGGGCTTTTCTGAGGCACCAAACCAAACATCTCTCATCTCCACATGGGCAGCTTTCTTACTGGGATGTATCAAACACTTCAGGTAGGAGAGTTCCGCAGGGCCACTGAACAACCAGCACATTCCAAGGTCTCCATGGACCCAAACGCACATTATGACGCATCCTCAGGAGAGGCCATTTCAACTCAGCCCCCTGGGTCGCGTGTTCCAGAGGCAGCAGATCAAACATATCTTGTCGCTAATAGCCAATGGGAATGCGAGGCATGCTGTACAGGGATCCATCCTTCGAACCCTGCTCTCCAGTCCTTCCATATGGTATGTCCTGGAGCCATGCAACAGGACTCGAATGTCCCGCAGAAAGAAACCTTGTGGTTTGGGGCAACCTCCAAACTCAGCGTGGGAAAACTTCCTTGGCCTCATGAGGCCCCCACTTCATGAAGGTGCCATCATGGACACATACTCCAGCCTCAGCCAACGTCTGATCCTCAGCCTGACTTCAGATGCAGGAGATTTTGATTCAGCCTCTGCAGAGTGGGCCTGCTCTGCCCTTGGCTCCAATCCTCACACTAGCTTGTGTTTTCAGACTTCCGTCCTCAGACTCCTGGCCCACAAACCCTCCCTACTGGGAATTCTGGGGCCACAATGAAGCACTGTGCCTGCCTCCCAGGAGAAAAACATTGTCTATGGCGCTGCCCAGAAACCCCAAATGAGGATCAAACTGCTTGGCCCTCGGCAACACCCCAATTGCATAGGCTACCTTAAACAGTGATGCTCTGTCGCAAATAGCCTGAGCCCAGACCTTCCAACAGACACCGACACAGCTGGCTGCACACCCAGCACATTGGACCCGCCACTGCCTGAGGCCACCATCCATTCCCAACCTGGGTTTTCAGTCATCGGAACCTAGACCTTATCTCCAATCCCTGCACAGGGGGGAACCTGATGCACAAGTCAGAACCCATCCTTCCCCCTGGCAAGAAACCTTGCTGCTGGCAGTGAGTCAAACCTTCAGTGTAGGAGAAAACGGCATGGCCCATGAGGCCACGCCCAAGCGTGAGGGCCGCCTTGGGCACAAACACACATTGTGACCCTCAGCGTGAGTACCTTATTCAAGTAACGCCTCTCAGTGACTGGACCAAGAGCCCGCATATGTGGCTTGCCATGCCCATAGGCACCCAGGACTAACTAGATGGTGTGTATTCCAGTTGAGGGAACCCACTGCTGTGCTCTAGAGTCCCTCTCCTGGGGAGTCCCCTGTGGCAGAAAACAGTACTCTTCATTCCCACAGAATGAACACAAACACTTGGGAGCTTGGACAATCCCCTGAGAGGAAGGCTCTTCCTCGGCCTCTGAGACAACCCCTACCCTGACCGGACACTGTAAACGCAACACCCAGAGACAAAATCCTGAGTGACTGCCTCCCACTTGCCCTACTTTGATTTCCAGAGGATCTCCCCTCACGGACTAGAGATCAGGCCTGCCATTACATTGGCCCCTAGCTGAGCCAAGTTTGCTTTTTCAGACATCTGTCCCCCCAGCCCTGGCAAACAGAGCCTCTAGGCTGGGTCCTCTGGAGCCATACCACAGGACCGTGCCTGCTCTCTCCTGGGAAACTGTGTCCATTCCTTTGGCCACACACCTCCAGAATATGAGAAACCTCAAGGCCTCCGAGGACATCCCACTACTGGGAGCCTCACTGGACTCACAGGGGCATTCGGACACAAGCTGAGCAGCTACATCCATGAATGCATGCACACAGATGTCAACAGAGATAGAAAGTTGAGCCGGACAGGCCTTTAGGCCGTAGTCTCAACTCTTACTTTGGTTTCCAGGTGTCACTCCTCAGAGGCTTTGGTTCGAAGAACAGGGTATGGGGCTTTCCTGAGGCACGGAACAGAACTCCTCTCGTCTCCACATGGGAAGTTTCCTTGTTGGAGCCGTGTCAAACACCTCATGTTGGAGAATCCTGCAGAGTCCCTGAGCCACCTCCACATTCCAAGGTCTCCCAGGCCACCAAGCCACAGTAGGACTCATCTTCAGGAGAGTCCATTTCAACTCTCCCCTCTGGGTAGCTCACCCAGGAGCCCGCAGATTGAGCCTGCCTTGTCCTGACTAAAGAGTGGGAATATGAGGTGGCGTTCCCAGGCATCCATGCTTAGACACCTGCTCTCGAGTCTTTCCATATGGGGCCTCTTGGAACCATCCAATAGGACTCGACTGTCGTGCAGAAGGTAACCTTCAGTTTTGGAGCAGTTCACAAATCCCATCGTAGGCAAAACTTTCTGGCCTCATGAAGCCCCCACACCCTTCAGGAAGAGGCCATGCTGGACAAGAACTCTAGCCTGAGGCACGTCTCATAGTTGACATGACCTCAGTGCAGGAGATCCCGATTCAGCCTCTGCAGAGTGGGCATGCCGTGACCTCGGTCCCAAACCTCACGCTAGCTTGTGTTTTCAGACTTCCTTCCTCCCACTCCTGGCAAACAAGCCCTCCGGACTAGGAACTCCGGAACCAAAACCCAGCCCAGTGTCTGCCCAACGGAAGAAAAACGTTTCCCTGTGGGGCTCTCCAGAAAACCCAGATGAGGATCAACCTGCTCGGGCCTCGACGGTACCCGAACTGGATAGGCTGCTCTGGGCACTCATGCTCTGCCTGACACAGCCTGAAGCCAGACGTCCAGACAGACAAGGAGACAGCTGGCCGCACACCCAGCACTTCGGACACGCCATGGTCTTAGGCCGTCACCTCATCCTAACCTTGGTTTTCAGATATCTGAACCTAGACATTATATCAATTCTCCACACAGCTGGGTATAGCAAGCACAAAACAGAACTCCTCCTTCCCCATGGCTGTCAAGCTTGCTCTTGGCATGGAGTCACACCTTCAGGGTGGGAGAAACCTTCATGGCCCCTGATGCCACGCCCAAACTTGAGTGCTGCTTGGGCACAAATTCACACTGTGATCCTCAGCATGAGCCCCATGTCAAAGAAAGGCCTGTCAGGGCCTGGACCAAGAGCCCACATATGGGGCTTGCCAAGCCCCTATGCACCCAATCCTCACCACGGTTTGAATTTTCCAGTCGCCCCGCCCGTACCTGGAGCTCTGCTCTGGAATCCCTTTCTTGGAGAGACACCTGAGCCAGACAACACGACTCCACCCTTCCCACAAAATGACCCCAAACTCTTGGGAGCTGGGACAAATCCCCAGAGAGGGATACTCGTCCACAGTCCCTGAGGCCACCGCTCCAATCCACGGCTATCCCGGACACAACATCCAGAGACAAAAGCCTGAAGGAACGCCTCCCACTCGCCCTTGTTTCAGAGGCCCAGGAGCTCCCTCTCGGGCTGTACATCCGGCCTGCCATACCCTAGGCGCCACTCCTAAGCTGAGTTTGTGTATTCAGACTTCTGTGCCCACAGCCTGGACCCACACACCTCCAGGCTAGGGCCTCTAGGGCCACAGCGAAAGATTGTGCCTGCCCTCTCCAAGGAAAGTGTGCCCAATCCATTGACCACAACACTACAGGTTAGGGAAAAGCTCCAAGGCCCCTGAGGCCTTCAATAGGGTAGGCCCCCCTGGACTAAGAGGGGCTCTCTGACACCAGCGGAGCAACTATCTCCACTTAGACTCTCAGACAGTGTCCCCAGAGACAGAAGGTTGAAATGGACAGGCCCCCAGGCCCTAATCTGAACCTTAGCTTTGGTTTCCATGTTTCCGTTCTCAGAGGACTGTTTTCGTAGACCAGCACATGGGGCTTTTCTGAGGCACCAAACCAAACATCTCTCATCTCCACATGGGCAGCTTTCTTACTGGGATGTATCAAACACTTCAGGTAGGAGAGTTCCGCAGGGCCACTGAACAACCAGCACATTCCAAGGTCTCCATGGACCCAAACGCACATTATGACGCATCCTCAGGAGAGGCCATTTCAACTCAGCCCCCTGGGTCGCGTGTTCCAGAGGCAGCAGATCAAACATATCTTGTCGCTAATAGCCAATGGGAATGCGAGGCATGCTGTACAGGGATCCATCCTTCGAACCCTGCTCTCCAGTCCTTCCATATGGTATGTCCTGGAGCCATGCAACAGGACTCGAATGTCCCGCAGAAGGAAACCTTGTGGTTTGGGGCAACCTCCAAACTCAGCGTGGGAAAACTTCTTTGGCCTCATGAGGCCCCCACTTCATGAAGGTGCCATCATGGACACATACTCCAGCCTCAGCCAACGTCTGATCCTCAGCCTGACTTCAGATGCAGGAGATTTTGATTCAGCCTCTGCAGAGTGGGCCTGCTCTGCCCTTGATCCAATCCTCACACTAGCTTGTGTTTTCAGACTTCCGTCCTCACACTCCTGGCCCACAAACCCTCCCTACTGGGAATTCTGGGGCCACAATGAAGCACTGTGCCTGCCTCCCAGGAGAAAAACATTGTCTATGGCGCTGCCCAGAAACCCCAAATGAGGATCAAACTGCTTGGCCCTCGGCAACACCCCAATTGCCTAGGCTACCTTAAACAGTGATGCTCTGTCGCAAATAGCCTGAGCCCAGACCTTCCAACAGACACCGACACAGCTGGCTGCACACCCAGCACATTGGACCCGCCACTGCCTTAGGCAACCATCCATTCCCAACCTGGGTTTTCAGTCATCGGAACCTAGACCTTATCTCCAATCCCTGCACAGGGGGGAACCTGATGCACAAGTCAGAACCCCTCCTTCCCCCTGGCAAGAAACCTTGCTGCTGGCAGTGAGTCAAACCTTCAGTGTAGGAGAAAAAGGCATGGCCCATGAGGCCACGCCCAAGCGTGAGGGCCGCCTTGGGCACAAACACACATTGTGACCCTCAGTGTGAGTACCTTATTCAAGTAACGCCTCTCAGTGACTGGACCAAGAGCCCGCATATGTGGCTTGCCATGCCCATAGGCACCCAGGACTAACTAGATGGTGTGTATTCCAGTTGAGGGAACCCACTGCTGTGCTCTAGAGTCCCTCTCCTGGGGGGTCCCCTGTGGCAGAAAACAGTACTCTTCATTCCCACAGAATGAACACAAACACTCGGGAGCTTGGACAATCCCCCGAGAGGAAGGCTCTTCCTCGGCCTCGGAGACAACCCCTACCCTGACCGGACACTGTAAACGCAACACCCAGAGACAAAATCCTGAGTGACTGCCTCCCACTTGCCCTACTTTGATTTCCAGAGGATCTCCCCTCACGGACTAGAGATCAGGCCTGCCATTACATAGGCCCCTAGCTGAGCCAAGTTTGCTTTTTCAGACATCTGTCCCCCCAGCCCTGGCAAACAGAGCCTCTAGGCTGGGTCCTCTGGAGCCATACCACAGGACCGTGCCTGCTCTCTCCTGGGAAACTGTGTCCATTCCTTTGGCCACACACCTCCAGAATATGAGAAACCTCAAGGCCTCCGAGGACATCCCACTACTGGGAGCCTCACTGGACTCACAGGGGCATTCGGACACAAGCTGAGCAGCTACATCCATGAATGTATGCACACAGATGACAACAGAGATAGAAGGTTGAGCCGGACAGGCCTTTAGGCCGTAGTCTCAACTCTTACTTTGGTTTCCAGGTGTCACTCCTCAGAGGCTTTGGTTCGAAGAACAGGGTATGGGGCTTTCCTGAGGCACGGAACAGAACTCCTCTCGTCTCCACATGGGAAGTTTCCTTGTTGGAGCCGTGTCAAACACCTCATGTTGGAGAATCCTGCAGAGTCCCTGAGCCACCTCCACATTCCAAGGTCTCCCAGGCCACCAAGCCACAGTAGGACTCATCTTCAGGAGAGTCCATTTCAACTCTCCCCTCTGGGTAGCTCACCCAGGAGCCCGCAGATTGAGCCTGCCTTGTCCTGACTAAAGAGTGGGAATATGAGGTGGCGTTCCCAGGCATCCATGCTTAGACACCTGCTCTCGAGTCTTTCCATATGGGGCCTCTTGGAACCATCCAATAGGACTCGACTGTCGTGCAGAAGGTAACCTTCAGTTTTGGAGCAGTTCACAAATCCCATCGTAGGCAAAACTTTCTGGCCTCATGAAGCCCCCACACCCTTCAGGAAGAGGCCATGCTGGACAAGAACTCTAGCCTGAGGCACGTCTCATAGTTGACATGACCTCAGTGCAGGAAATCCCGATTCAGCCTCTGCAGAGTGGGCATGCCGTGACCTCGGTCCCAAACCACACGCTAGCTTGTGTTTTCAGACTTCCTTCCTCACACTCCTGGCAAACAAGCCCTCCGGACTAGGAACTCCGGAACCAAAACCCAGCCCAGTGTCTGCCCAACGGAAGAAAAACGTTTCCCTGTGGGGCTCTCCAGAAAACCCAGATGAGGATCAACCTGCTCGGGCCTCGACGGTACCCGAACTGGATAGGCTGCTCTGGGCACTCATGCTCTGCCTGACACAGCCTGAAGCCAGACGTCCAGACAGACAAGGAGACAGCTGGCCGCACACCCAGCACTTCGGACACGCCATGGTCTTAGGCCGTCACCTCATCCTAACCTTGGTTTTCAGATATCTGAACCTAGACATTATATCAATTCTCCACACAGCTGGGTATAGCAAGCACAAAACAGAACTCCTCCTTCCCCATGGCTGTCAAGCTTGCTCTTGGCATGGAGTCACACCTTCAGGGTGGGAGAAACCTTCATGGCCCCTGATGCCACGCCCAAACTTGAGTGCTGCTTGGGCACAAATTCACACTGTGATCCTCAGCATGAGCCCCATGTCAAAGAAAGGCCTGTCAGGGCCTGGACCAAGAGCCCACATATGGGGCTTGCCAAGCCCCTATGCACCCAAACCTCACCACGGTTTGAATTTTCCAGTCACCCCGCCCGTACCTGGAGCTCTGCTCTGGAATCCCTTTCTTGGAGAGACCCATGAGCCAGACAACACGACTCCACCCTTCCCACAAAATGACCCCAAACTCTTGGGAGCTGGGACAAATCCCCAGAGAGGGATACTCGTCCACAGTACCTGAGGCCACCGCTCCAATCCACGGCTATCCCGGACACAACATCCAGAGACAAAAGCCTGAAGGAACGCCTCCCACTCGCCCTTGTTTCAGAGGCCCAGGAGCTCCCTCTCGGGCTGTACATCGGGCCTGCCATACCCTAGGCGCCACTCCTAAGCTGAGTTTGTGTATTCAGACTTCTGTGCCCACAGCCTGGACCCACACACCTCCAGGCTAGGGCCTCTAGGGCCACAGCGAAAGATTGTGCCTGCCCTCTCCAAGGAAAGTGTGCCCAATCCATTGACCACAACACTACAGGTTAGGGAAAAGCTCCAAGGCCCCTGAGGCCATCAATAGGGTAGGCCCCCCTGGACTAAGAGGGGCTCTCTGACACCAGCAGAGCAACTATCTCCACTTAGACTCTCAGACAGTGTCCCCAGAGACAGAAGGTTGAAATGGACAGGCCCCCAGGCCCTAATCTGAACCTTAGCTTTGGTTTCCATGTTTCCGTTCTCAGAGGACTGTTTTCGTAGACCAGCACATGGGGCTTTTCTGAGGCACCAAACCAAACATCTCTCATCTCCACATGGGCAGCTTTCTTACTGGGATGTATCAAACACTTCAGGTAGGAGAGTTCCGCAGGGCCACTGAACAACCAGCACATTCCAAGGTCTCCATGGACCCAAACGCACATTATGACGCATCCTCAGGAGAGGCCATTTCAACTCAGCCCCCTGGGTCGCGTGTTCCAGAGGCAGCAGATCAAACATATCTTGTCGCTAATAGCCAATGGGAATGCGAGGCATGCTGTACAGGGATCCATCCTTCGAACCCTGCTCTCCAGTCCTTCCATATGGTATGTCCTGGAGCCATGCAACAGGACTCGAATGTCCCGCAGAAGGAAACCTTGTGGTTTGGGGCAACCTCCAAACTAAGCGTGGGAAAACTTCCTTGGCCTCATGAGGCCCCCACTTCATGAAGGTGCCATCATGGACACATACTCCAGCCTCAGCCAACGTCTGATCCTCAGCCTGACTTCAGATGCAGGAGATTTTGATTCAGCCTCTGCAGAGTGGGCCTGCTCTGCCCTTGGCTCCAATCCTCACACTAGCTTGTGTTTTCAGACTTCCGTCCTCACACTCCTGGCCCACAAACCCTCCCTACTGGGAATTCTCGGGCCACAATGAAGCATTGTGCCTGCCTCCCAGGAGAAAAACATTGTCTATGGCGCTGCCCAGAAACCCCAAATGAGGATCAAACTGCTTGGCCCTCGGCAACACCCCAATTGCCTAGGCTAGCTTAAACAGTGATGCTCTGTCGCAAATAGCCTGAGCCCAGACCTTCCAACAGACACCGACACAGCTGGCTGCACACCCAGCACATTGGACCCGCCACTGCCTTAGGCCACCATCCATTCCCAACCTGGGTTTTCAGTCATCGGAACCTAGACCTTATCTCCAATCCCTGCACAGGGGGGAACCTGATGCACAAGTCAGAACCCCTCCTTCCCCCTGGCAAGAAACCTTGCTGCTGGCAGTGAGTCAAACCTTCAGTGTAGGAGAAAACGGCATGGCCCATGAAACCACGCCCAAGCGTGAGGGCCGCCTTGGGCACAAACACACATTGTGACCCTCAGCGTGAGTACCTTATTCAAGTAACGCCTCTCAGTGACTGGACCAAGAGCCCGCATATGTGGCTTGCCATGCCCATAGGCACCCAGGACTAACTAGATGGTGTGTATTCCAGTTGAGGGAACCCACTGCTGTGCTCTAGAGTCCCTCTCCTGGGGGGTCCCCTGTGGCAGAAAACAGTACTCTTCATTCCCACAGAATGAACACAAACACTTGGGAGCTTGGACAATCCCCCGAGAGGAAGGCTCTTCCTCGGCCTCTGAGACAACCCCTACCCTGACCGGACACTGTAAACGCAACACCCAGAGACAAAATCCTGAGTGACTGCCTCCCACTTGCCCTACTTTGATTTCCAGAGGATCTCCCCTCACGGACTAGAGATCAGGCCTGCCATTACATTGGCCCCTAGCTGAGCCAAGTTTGCTTTTTCAGACATCTGTCCCCACAGCCCTGGCAAACAGAGCCTCTAGGCTGGGTCCTCTGGAGCCATACCACAGGACCGTGCCTGCTCTCTCCTGGGAAACTGTGTCCATTCCTTTGGCCACACACCTCCAGAATATGAGAAACCTCAAGGCCTCCGAGGACATCCCACTACTGGGAGCCTCACTGGACTCACAGGGGCATTCGGACACAAGCTGAGCAGCTACATCCATGAATGCATGCACACAGATGACAACAGAGATAGAAGGTTGAGCCGGACAGGCCTTTAGGCCGTAGTCTCAACTCTTGCTTTGGTTTCCAGGTGTCACTCCTCAGAGGCTTTGCTTCGAAGAACAGGGTATGGGGCTTTCCTGAGGCACGGAACAGAACTCCTCTCGTCTCCACATGGGAAGTTTCCTTGTGGGAGCCGTGTCAAACACCTCATGTTGGAGAATCCTGCAGAGTCCCTGAGCCACCTCCACATTCCAAGGTCTCCCAGGCCACCAAGCCACAGTAGGACTCATCTTCAGGAGAGTCCATTTCAACTCTCCCCTCTGGGTAGCTCACCCAGGAGCCCGCAGATTGAGCCTGCCTTGTCCTGACGAAAGAGTGGGAATATGAGGTGGCGTTCCCAGGCATCCATGCTTAGGCACCTGCTCTCGAGCCTTTCCATATGGGGCCTCTTGGAACCATCCAATAGGACTCGACTGTCGTGCAGAAGGTAACCTTCAGTTTTGGAGCAGTTCACAAATCCCATCGTAGGCAAAACTTTCTGGCCTCATGAAGCCCCCACACCCTTCAGGAAGAGGCCATGCTGGACAAGAACTCTAGCCTGAGGCACGTCTCATAGTTGACATGACCTCAGTGCAGGAGATCCCGATTCAGCCTCTGCAGAGTGGGCATGCCGTGACCTCGGTCCCAAACCTCACGCTAGCTTGTGTTTTCAGACTTCCTTCCTCACACTCCTGGCAAACAAGCCCTCCGGACTAGGAACTCCAGAACCAAAACCCAGCCCAGTGTCTGCCCAACGGAAGAAAAACGTTTCCCTGTGGGGCTCTCCAGAAAACCCAGATGAGGATCAACCTGCTCGGGCCTCAACGGTACCCGAAATGGATAGGCTGCTCTGGGCACTCATGCTCTGCCTGACACAGCCTGAAGCCAGACGTCCAGACAGACAAGGAGACAGCTGGCCGCACACCCAGCACTTCGGACACGCCATGGTCTTATGCCGTCACCTCATCCTAACCTTGGTTTTCAGATATCTGAACCTAGACATTATATCAATTCTCCACACAGCTGGGTATAACAAGCACAAAACAGAACTCCTCCTTCCCCATGGCTGTCAAGCTTGCTCTTGGCATGGAGTCACACCTTCAGGGTGGGAGAAACCTTCATGGCCCCTGATGCCACGCCCAAACTTGAGTGCTGCTTGGGCACAAATTCACACTGTGACCCTCAGCATGAGCCCCATGTCAAAGAAAGGCCTGTCAGGGCCTGGACCAAGAGCCCACATATGGGGCTTGCCAAGCCCCTATGCACCCAATCCTCACCACGGTGTGAATTTTCCAGTCGCCCAGCCCGTCCCTGGAGCTCTGCTCTGGAATCCCTTTCTTGGAGAGACCCATGAGCCAGACAACACGACTCCACCCTTCCCACAAAATGACCCCAAACTCTTGGGAGCTGGGACAAATCCCCAGAGAGGGATACTCGTCCACAGTACCTGAGGCCACCGCTCCAATCCACGGCTATCCCGGACACAACATCCAGAGACAAAAGCCTGAAGGAACGCCTCCCACTCGCCCTTGTTTCAGAGGCCCAGGAGCTCCCTCTCGGGCTGTACATCCGGCCTGCCATACCCTAGGCGCCACTCATAAGCTGAGTTGGTGTATTCAGACTTCTGTGCCCACAGCCTGGACCCACACAACATCCAGGCTAGGGCCTCTGGACCAAACAGCGAAAGATTGTGCCTGCCCTCTCCAAGGAAAGTGTGCCCTATCCATTGACCACAACCCTACAGGTTAGGGAAAAGCTCCAAGGTCCCTGAGGCCATCAATAGTATAGGCCACCCTGGACTAAGAGGGGCTCTCTGACAACAGCGGAGCAACTATCTCCACTTAGACTCTCAGACAGTGTCCCCAGAGACAGAAGGTTGAAAAGGACAGGCCCCCAGGCCCTAATCTGAACCTTAGCTTTGGTTTCCATGTTTCCGTTCTCAGAGGACTGTTTTCGTAGACCAGCACATGGGGCTTTTCTGAGGCACCAAACCAAACATCTCTCATCTCCACATGGGCAGCTTTCTTACTGGGATGTATCAAACACTTCAGGTAGGAGAGTTCCGCAGGGCCACTGAACAACCAGCACATTCCAAGGTCTCCATGGACCCAAACGCACATTATGACACATCCTCAGGAGAGGCCATTTCATCTCAGCCCCCTGGGTCGCGTGTTCCAGAGGCAGCAGATCAAACATATCTTGTCGCTAATAGCCAATGGGAATGCGAGGCATGCTGTACAGGGATCCATCCTTCGAACCCTGCTCTCCAGTCCTTCCATATGGTATGTCCTGGAGCCATGTAAAAGGACTCGAATGTCCCGCAGAAGGAAACCTTGTGGTTTGGGGCAACCTCCAAACTCAGCGTGGGAAAACTTCCTTGGCCTCATGAGGCCCCCACTTCATGAAGGTGCCATCATGGACACATACTCCAGCCTCAGCCAACGTCTGATCCTCAGCCTGACTTCAGATGCAGGAGATTTTGATTCAGCCTCTGCAGAGTGGGCCTGCTCTGCCCTTGGCTCCAATCCTCACACTAGCTTGTGTTTTCAGACTTCCGTCCTCACACTCCTGGCCCACAAACCCTCCCTACTGGGAATTCTGGGGCCACAATGAAGCACTGTGCCTGCCTCCCAGGAGAAAAACATTGTCTATGGCGCTGCCCAGAAACCCCAAATGAGGATCAAACTGCTTGGCCCTCGGCAACACCCCAATTGCCTAGGCTACCTTAAACAGTGATGCTCTGTCGCAAATAGCCTGAGCCCAGACCTTCCAACAGACACCGACACAGCTGGCTGCACACCCAGCACATTGGACCCGCCACTGCCTTAGGCCACCATCCATTCCCAACCTGGGTTTTCAGTCATCGGAACCTAGACCTTATCTCCAATCCCTGCACAGGGGGGAACCTGATGCACAAGTCAGAACCCCTCCTTCCCCCTGGCAAGAAACCTTGCTGCTGGCAGTGAGTCAAACCTTCAGTGTAGGAGAAAACGGCATGGCCCATGAAACCACGCCCAAGCGTGAGGGCCGCCTTGGGCACAAACACACATTGTGACCCTCAGCGTGAGTACCTTATTCAAGTAACGCCTCTCAGTGACTGGACCAAGAGCCCGCATATGTGGCTTGCCATGCCCATAGGCACTCAGGACTAACTAGATGGTGTGTATTCCAGTTGAGGGAACCCACTGCTGTGCTCTAGAGTCCCTCTCCTGGGGTGTCCCCTGTGGCAGAAAACAGTACTCTTCATTCCCACAGAATGAACACAAACACTTGGGAGCTTGGACAATCCCCCGAGAGGAAGGCTCTTCCTCGGCCTCTGAGACAACCCCTACCCTGACCGGACACTGTAAATGCAACACCCAGAGACAAAATCCTGAGTGACTGCCTCCCACTTGCCCTACTTTGATTTCCATAGGATCTCCCCTCACGGACTAGAGATCAGGCCTGCCATTACATTGGCCCCTAGCTGAGCCAAGTTTGCTTTTTCAGACATCTGTCCCCACAGCCCTGGCAAACAGAGCCTCTAGGCTGGGTCCTCTGGAGCCATACCACAGGACCGTGCCTGCTCTCTCCTGGGAAACTGTGTCCATTCCTTTGGCCACACACCTCCAGAATATGAGAAACCTCAAGGCCTCCGAGGACATCCCACTACTGGGAGCCTCACTGGACTCACAGGGGCATTCGGACACAAGCTGAGCAGCTACATCCATGAATGCATGCACACAGATGACAACAGAGATAGAAGGTTGAGCCGGACAGGCCTTTAGGCCGTAGTCTCAACTCTTGCTTTGGTTTCCAGGTGTCACTCCTCAGAGGCTTTGGTTCGAAGAACAGGGTATGGGGCTTTCCTGAGGCACGGAACAGAACTCCTCTCGTCTCCACATGGGAAGTTTCCTTGTTGGAGCCGTGTCAAACACCTCATGTTGGAGAATCCTGCAGAGTCCCTGAGCCACCTCCACATTCCAAGGTCTCCCAGGCCACCAAGCCACAGTAGGACTCATCTTCAGGAGAGTCCATTTCAACTCTCCCCTCTGGGTAGCTCACCCAGGAGCCCGCAGATTGAGCCTGCCTTGTCCTGACGAAAGAGTGGGAATATGAGGTGGCGTTCCCAGGCATCCATGCTTAGACACCTGCTCTCGAGTCTTTCCATATGGGGCCTCTTGGAACCATCCAATAGGACTCGACTGTCGTGCAGAAGGTAACCTTCAGTTTTGGAGCAGTTCACAAATCCCATCGTAGGCAAAACTTTCTGGCCTCATGAAGCCCCCACACCCTTCAGGAAGAGGCCATGCTGGACAAGAACTCTAGCCTGAGGCACGTCTCATAGTTGACATGACCTCAGTGCAGGAGATCCCGATTCAGCCTCTGCAGAGTGGGCATGCCGTGACCTCGGTCCCAAACCTCACGCTAGCTTGTGTTTTCAGACTTCCTTCCTCACACTCCTGGCAAACAAGCCCTCCGGACTAGGAACTCCAGAACCAAAACCCAGCCCAGTGTCTGCCCAACGGAAGAAAAACGTTTCCCTGTGGGGCTCTCCAGAAAACCCAGATGAGGATCAACCTGCTCGGGCCTCGACGGTACCCGAACTGGATAGGCTGCTCTGGGCACTCATGCTCTGCCTGACACAGCCTGAAGCCAGACGTCCAGACAGACAAGGAGACAGCTGGCCGCACACCCAGCACTTCGGACACGCCATGGTCTTATGCCGTCACCTCATCCTAACCTTGGTTTTCAGATATCTGAACCTAGACATTATATCAATTCTCCACACAGCTGGGTATAACAAGCACAAAACAGAACTCCTCCTTCCCCATGGCTGTCAAGCTTGCTCTTGGCATGGAGTCACACCTTCAGGGTGGGAGAAACCTTCATGGCCCCTGATGCCACGCCCAAACTTGAGTGCTGCTTGGGCACAAATTCACACTGTGACCCTCAGCATGAGCCCCATGTCAAAGAAAGGCCTGTCAGGGCCTGGACCAAGAGCCCACATATGGGGCTTGCCAAGCCCCTATGCACCCAATCCTCACCACGGTGTGAATTTTCCAGTCGCCCAGCCCGTCCCTGGAGCTCTGCTCTGGAATCCCTTTCTTGGAGAGACCCATGAGCCAGACAACACGACTCCACCCTTCCCACAAAATGACCCCAAACTCTTGGGAGCTGGGACAAATCCCCAGAGAGGGATACTCGTCCACAGTACCTGAGGCCACCGCTCCAATCCACGGCTATCCCGGACACAACATCCAGAGACAAAAGCCTGAAGGAACGCCTCCCACTCGCCCTTGTTTCAGAGGCCCAGGAGCTCCCTCTCGGGCTGTACATCCGGCCTGCCATACCCTAGGCGCCACTCATAAGCTGAGTTGGTGTATTCAGACTTCTGTGCCCACAGCCTGGACCCACACAACATCCAGGCTAGGGCCTCTGGACCAAACAGCGAAAGATTGTGCCTGCCCTCTCCAAGGAAAGTGTGCCCTATCCATTGACCACAACCCTACAGGTTAGGGAAAAGCTCCAAGGTCCCTGAGGCCATCAATAGTATAGGCCACCCTGGACTAAGAGGGGCTCTCTGACAACAGCGGAGCAACTATCTCCACTTAGACTCTCAGACAGTGTCCCCAGAGACAGAAGGTTGAAAAGGACAGGCCCCCAGGCCCTAATCTGAACCTTAGCTTTGGTTTCCATGTTTCCGTTCTCAGAGGACTGTTTTCGTAGACCAGCACATGGGGCTTTTCTGAGGCACCAAACCAAACATCTCTCATCTCCACATGGGCAGCTTTCTTACTGGGATGTATCAAACACTTCAGGTAGGAGAGTTCCGCAGGGCCACTGAACAACCAGCACATTCCAAGGTCTCCATGGACCCAAACGCACATTATGACGCATCCTCAGGAGAGGCCATTTCATCTCAGCCCCCTGGGTCGCGTGTTCCAGAGGCAGCAGATCAAACATATCTTGTCGCTAATAGCCAATGGGAATGCGAGGCATGCTGTACAGGGATCCATCCTTCGAACCCTGCTCTCCAGTCCTTCCATATGGTATGTCCTGGAGCCATGTAAAAGGACTCGGATGTCCCGCAGAAGGAAACCTTGTGGTTTGGGGCAACCTCCAAACTCAGCGTGGGAAAACTTCCTTGGCCTCATGAGGCCCCCACTTCATGAAGGTGCCATCATGGACACATACTCCAGCCTCAGCCAACGTCTGATCCTCAGCCTGACTTCAGATGCAGGAGATTTTGATTCAGCCTCTGCAGAGTGGGCCTGCTCTGCCCTTGGCTCCAATCCTCACACTAGCTTGTGTTTTCAGACTTCCGTCCTCACACTCCTGGGCAACAAGCCCTCCCTACTGGGAATTCTGGGGCCACAATGAAGCACTGTGCCTTCCTCCCAGGAGAAAAACATTGTCTATGGCGCTGCCCAGAAACCCCAAATGAGGATCAAACTGCTTGGCCCTCGGCAACACCCCAATTGCATAGGCTACCTTAAACAGTGATGCTCTGTCGCAAATAGCCTGATCCCAGACCTTCCAACAGACACCGACACAGCTGGCTGCACACCCAGCACATTGGACCCGCCACTGCCTTAGGCCACCATCCATTCCCAACCTGGGTTTTCAGTCATCGGAACCTAGACCTTATCTCCAATCTCTGCACAGGGGGGAACCTGATGCACAAGTCAGAACCCCTCCTTCCCCATGGCAAGAAACCTTGCTGCTGGCAGTGAGTCAAACCTTCAGTGTAGGAGAAAACGGCATGGTCCATGAGGCCACGCCCAAGCGTGAGGGCTGTTTTGGGCACAAACACACATTGTGACTCTGAGCGTGAGTACCTTATTCAAGTAACGCCTCTCAGTGACTGGACCAAGAGCCCGCATATGTGGCTTGCCATGCCCATAGGCACCCAGGACTAACTAGATGTTGTGTATTCCAGTTGAGGGAACCCACTGCTGTGCTCTAGAGTCCCTCTCCTGGGGGGTCCCCTGTGGCAGAAAACAGTACTCTTCATTCCCACAGAATGAACACAAACACTTGGGAGCTTGGACAATCCCCTGAGAGGAAGGCTCTTCCTCGGCCTCTGAGACAACCCCTACCCTGACCGGACACTGTAAACGCAACACCCAGAGACAAAATCCTGAGTGACTGCCTCCCACTTGCCCTACTTTGATTTCCAGAGGATCTCCCCTCACGCACGAGAGATCAGGCCTGCCATTACATTGGCCCCTAGCTGAGCCAAGTTTGCTTTTTCAGACATCTGTCCCCACAGCACTGGCAAACACAGCCTCTTGGCTGGGTCCTCTGGAGCCATCCCACAGGACCGTGCCTGCTCTCTCCTGGGAAACTGTGTCCATTCCTTTGGCCACACACCTCCAGAATATGAGAAACCTAAGGCCTCCGAGGACATCCCACTACTGGGAGCCTCACTGGACTCACAGGGGCATTCGGACACAAGCTGAGCAGTTACATCCATGAATGCATGCACACAGATGTCAACAGAGACAGAAGGTTGATCCGGACAGGCCTATAGGCCGTAGTCTCAACTCTTGCTTTGGTTTCCAGGTGTCACTCCTCAGAGGCTTTGGTTCGAAGGACAGGGTATGGGGCTTTCCTGAGGCACTGAACAGAACTCCTCTCGTCTCCACATGGGAAGTTTCCTTGTTGGAGCCGTGTCAAACACCCCATGTTGGAGAATCCTGCAGAGTCCCTGAGCCACCTCCACATTGCAAGGTCTCCCAGGCCACCAAGCCACAGTAGGACTCATCTTCAGGAGAGTCCATTCCAACTTTCCCCTCTGGGTAGCTCACCCAGGAGCCCGCAGATTGAGATTGCCTTGTCCTGACTAAAGAGTGGGAATATGAGGTGGCGTTCCCAGGCATCCATGCTTAGACACCTGCTCTGGAGTCTTTCCGTATGGGGCCTCTTGGAACCATCCAATAGGACTCGACTGTCGTGCGGAAGGAAAAACCTTGAGGTTTGGAGCAGTTCACAAATCCCATCGTAGGCAAACCTCCCTGGCCTCATGTAGCCCCCACACCCTTCAGGAAGAGGCCATGCTGGACAAAAACTCTAGCCTGAGGCAGGTCTCATGGTTGACATGACCTCAGTGCAGGAGATCTCGATTCAGCCTTTGCCAAGTGGCCCTGCCGTGCCCTCGGTCCCAACCTCATGGTAGCTTGTGTTTTGAGACTTCCTTCCTCACACTCCTGGCAAACAAGCCCTCCGGACTAGGAACTCCAGAACCACAACCCAGCCCAGTGTCTGCCCAACGGAAGAAAAACGTTTCCCTGTGGGGCTCTCCAGAAAACCCAGATGAGGATCAACCTGCCCGAGCCTCGATGGTACCCGATCTGGATAGGCTGCTCAGGGCACTCATGCTCTGTCTGACACAGCCTGAAGCCAGACGTCCAAACAGACAAGGAGACAGCTGGCCGCACACCCAGCACTGCGGACACGCCATGGCCTTATGCAGTCACCTCTTCCTAACCTTGGTTTTCAGATATCTGAACCTAGACATTATATCAATTCTCCACACAGCTGGGTATCGCAAGACAAAACAGAACTCCTCCTTCCCCATGGCTGTAAAGCTTGCTCTTGGCATGGAGTCACAGCTTAAGGGTGGGAGAATCCTTCATGGCCCCTGATGCCACGCCCAAACTTGAGTGCTGCTTGGGCACAAATTCACACTGTGACCCTCAGCATGAGCCCCATGTCAAAGAAAGGCCTGTGAGGGCCTAAACAAGAGCCCCCATATGGGTCTTGCCAAGCCCCTATGACCCAATCCTCACCAGGGTTTGAGTTTTCCAGTCGCCCCACCTGTACCTGGGGCTCTGCCCTTGAATCCCTTTCTTGGAGAGACCCATGAGCCAGACAACACGACTCCACCCTTCCCACAAAATGACCCCAAACTCTTGGGAGCTGGGACAAATCCACAGAGAGGGATACCCCTCCACAGATCCTAAGGCCCCCCTCCAATCCACGGCTATCCCGGACACAACATCCAGAGACAAAAGCCTGAAGGAATGCCTCCCACTCGCCCTTGTTTCAGAGGCCCCGGAGCTCCCTCTCGGGCTATACATCAGGCCTGCCATACCCTAGGCGCCACTCTTAAGCTGAGTTTGTGTTTTCAGACTTCTGTGCCCACAGCCTGGACACAAACAACCCCCAGGCGAGGCCCTCTGGAGCCACAGCGAAAAATTGTGCCTGCCCTCTCCAAGGAAAGTGTGCCAAATCCATGACCACAACCCTACAGGTTAGGGAAAAGCTCCAAGCCCCTGAGGCCATCAATAGTGGAGACCACCCTGGACTAAGAGGGGCTCTCTGACACCAGCGGATCAACTATGTCCACTTAGACTCTCAGACAGTGTCCCCAGAGACAGAAGGTTGAAATGGACAGGCCCCCAGGCCCTAATCTGAACCTTTCTTTGGTTTCCATGTGTCCGTCCTCAGAGGACTGTTTTCGTAGACCAGCAAACGGGGCTTTTCTGACGCACCAAACCAAACCTCTCTCGTCTCCACATGGGGAGCTTTCTTACTGGGATGTATCAAACCCTTCAGATAGGAGAGTGCCGCAGGGCCACTGAACAACCAGCACATTCCAAGGTCTCCATGGACTCCAAACGCACATTATGACGCATCCTCAGGAGAGGCTTTTTCAACACAGCCCCCTGGGTAGCGTGCCCCAGAGGCAGCAGATCAAACATATTTTGTCGCTTATGGCCAAGGGGAATGCGAGGCATGCTGTACAGTGATCCATCCTTCGAACCCTGCTCTCCAGTCCTTCCGTTTGCTATGTCCTGGAGCCATGCAACAGGACTCGAATGTCCCGCAGAAGGAAATCTTGTGGTTTGGGGCAACCTCCAAACTCAGCGTGGGAAAACTTCCTTGGCCTCATGAGGCCCCCGCTTCATGAAGGTGCCATCATGGACACATACTCCAGTCTCAGCCAACGTCTGATCCTCAGCCTGACTTCAGATGCAGGAGATTTTGATTCAGCCTCTGCAGAGTGGGCCTGCTCTGCCCTTGGCTCCAATCCTCACACTAGCTTGTGTTTTCAGACTTCCGTCCTCACACTCCTGGCCCAGAAACCCTCCCTACTGGGAATTCTGGGGCCACACTGAAGCACTCTTCCTGCCTCCCAGGAGAAAAACATTGTCTATGGTGCTGCACAGAAACCCCAAATGAGGATCAAACTGCTTGGCCCTCGGCAACACCCCAATTGCATAGGCTACCTTAAACACTGATGCTCTTTCTCAAAAGCCTGAGCCCAGACCTTCCAACAGACACCGACACAGCTGGCTGCACACCCAGCACATTGGACCCACCACTGCCTTAGGCCACCATCCATTCCCAACCTGGGTTTTCAGTCATCGGAACCTAGACCTTATCTCCAATCCCTGCACAGGGGGGAACCTGATGCATAAGTCAAAACCCCTCCTTCCCCCTGGCAAGAAACCTTGCTGCTGGCAGTGAGTCAAACCTTCAGTGTAGGAGAAAACGGCAAACCTGGCGGGCCTCATGAAGCCCTCATATCTTTCAAGGAGAGGCCATCATGGTCAAAAACTCTAGCTTGAAGCACGTCTCATAGTAGACATGACCGCAATGCAGGAGATCTTGATTCAGCCTCTGCAAAGTGGCCTGCCGTGCCCTCGGTCCCAAACCTCACGCTAGCTTGTGTTTTCAGACTTCCTTCCTCACACTCCTGGCAAACAATCCCTCCAGAGTAGGAATTGCAGAACCACAAGCCTGCCCAGTTACTGCCCACCGGTAGAAAACGTTTCCTTGTGGGGCTTTCCATAAAACCCAGATGAGGATCAACCTGCTCTTGCCTCGACGGCACTCAGATTTGATAGGCTGCTCTGGGCACTAATGCTCTGCCTTTCACAGCCTGATGCCAGACGTCCAGACAGGCAAGGAGACAGCTGGCCACACACCTAGCACTTCTGACATGCCATGGTCTTATGCCGTTATATCTTCCTAACCTTGGTTTTCCGATATCTAAACCCAGATATTATATCAATTCCCCACACAGTTTGGCATCTGAAGCACAAATCAGAACTCCTTCTTCCCCATGGCTGTAAGGCTTGCTCTTGGCATGGAGTCACACCTTCAGGGTGGGAGAAACCTTCATTTCCCCTGAAACCACGCCCAAACTTGAGTGCTGCCTTGGGCACAAATTCACTCTGTGACCCTCAGCATGAGCCCAATATCAAAGAAAGGCCTGTCAGGGCCTTGACCAAGAACCCTCATATGGGGCGTGCCAAGCCCCTATACACCCAATCCTCACCAGTGTTTGAGTTTTCCAGTCTCCCCCCTGTTCCTGGGGCTCTGCTCTGGAATCACTTTCTTGGAGAGACACATGAGCCAGACAACAGGACTCCACCCTTCCCACAAAATGACCCAAAACTCCTGTTAGCTGGGACAAATCCCCAGAGAGGTTACTCGTCCACAGTCACTGAGGCCACCCCCTACAATCCACGGCTATCCTGGACGCATCCAGAGACAAAAGCCTGAAGGAATCTCGCCCTTGATTCACAAGCCAAGGAGCTCACTCTTTATCTGTACATCCGGCCTGCCATACCCTCGGCGCCACTCAGAAGCTGAGTTTTTGTTTTCAGACTTATGTGCCCACAGCCTGGACCCACACACCCTCCAGGCTAGGGCATCTGGAGCCACAGTGAAAGATTGTGCCTGCCATCTCCAAGGAAAGTGTGCCCAATCCATTGACCACAACCCTACAGGTTAGGGAAAAGTTCCAAGGCCCCTGAGGCCATCCTGATAGTGTAGGCTGCCCTGGACTAAAAGGGGCACTCTGACACCAGCTGAGCCATTATCACCACTTAGACATTCAGACAGTGTCCCCAGAGACAGAAGATTGAAATGGACAGGCCCTTGGGCTTTAATATGAACCTTAGCTTTAGTTTTCATGTGTCTGTCCTCAGAGGACTGGTTTCTTATACCAGCATATTAGGTTTTTCTGAGGCTCCAAACCAAACCTCTCTCGTCTCCACATGGAGTGCTTTCTTACTGGATCTGTATCAAACCCTTCTGGTCGGAGAATTCTGCAGGGCCACAGTACAACCATCACATTCCAAGGTCTCCATGGACAGAAACCCACATTATGACGCATCCTCAGGAGAGGCCATTTCAACTCAGCCCACTGGTTAGCTTGCCCCAGAGCCAGCAGAACAAACATATCTTGTCGTTAATGGCCAAAGGGAATGCGAGGCATGTTGTTCAGGGATCCATCCTTTGAACCCTCCTCTTCAGTCCTTCCGTATGGTATGTACTGGAGCCATTCAACAGGACTCGACTGTCTCGCAGAAGGAAACCTTGTGGTTTGTGGCAACCTCCAAACTCAGCGTGGGAAAACTTCGTTGGCCTCATGAGGCACCTGCTTCATGAAGGTGCCATCAAGGGCACAATCCAACCTCAGCCAATGTCTGATCCTCAGCCTGACTTCAGATGCATGAGATATCCTTTCAGCCTTTGCAGAGTGGGCCTGCTCCCCACCTCACCCTATCTTTTGTTTTCAGACTCTACCCTAGCACTCCTGGCCCAAACCCTCATGATTGGGAATTCTGGTTCCAGAACGAAGCACTCTGCCTGCCCCCCAAAAAAACATTGTCTATGGCATTGCTCAGAAACCCCAAATGAAAATCAACCTGCTCAGCCCTCGGCAACACCCCAATTGCATAGGCTACCCTAAACACTATGCTCTGTCTTACATAGCCTGAGCCCAGACCTTGTGAGAGACATTGAGACAGTTGGCTTCACACCCAGCACATCGAAACTGCCATGGGTTAGGCCATTTCATCCCTTCCCATTAACCTGGGTGTCTTCCTGGAGGTATATTCTGAGGCTGTGTCAGACTATGCATTTTTTCTGGAGCTTCCTATGGAATTGGGGTGGTATTAGGGGCCTTGCAATTTTCTCTTAATCTAGTGGGTTGGGAAAATGAGACAGGCTGACATTCCTTGGGAGAGCTGGCCCAGTGCTGTTGTGTGTTCCTGGAGGCCCCATCCTGGAGGGCATATGGGTCAAAACTCTGGGTCCAAAGTCTTCAGACACAAACTCGGGTAAGAGTTAAGCTCGAGGTGATGGCAGACCCAATCTGTAGACCCTGAGCGAAGCATCTCCAGATATGAAATTCGGACGGCTGTGAGGCAGGAGCACAGTCTTTTCTGTCTGACTTGTTTGTCTATGATGGCCACGAAATGGAGGGGTGGCCTCATGGGTCCATGTGAGATTCTACCTCTCTGGGAATTCTGCTCGGCACCCAAGAGTTTGGTGTATTTCTGGGGGATGGGAGGAGCGCAGTTTTATGAGTCAGGGATCCCGTCCAAACAGCCATTCCAGAGATGGGTCCTGGGTTCTGGAGCCTGGATCACCGCAACAAGGCTTAGGATTTGGGCCTAGGGTCCTGCTCTATGTTTTCCTGGTACAGCTCCCGAGTGTTCTTGTTGGAAATGGGTCTCATTCTGAGGGTCACAATGCCTGTTTTTGCCCAGATGCCCATGCTGAGTGGGTGTGACCTCATGGGATATGCACTTGGCTCCCACTCTGAGGGTTGGACTGCCATCTCAACATTCAGTTTTCCTGCCATGGGGAAGGAGGTGTACTTTTTTATGCTTCAGGTTCCCCCATGGGCAGGAATTTGAGCTAAGTTCTGGGACAGGGGCCTGAATACCCAGTTCACTTTGAGATGAGGTCCTCGGGCCAAGGCAGGACCCACCTGCAGAAAATGAGGCCTGCTTTCTGGGTGGCTGTCAGGAGCTCGGGCTCGAGCTGTGTCAGACAGAACATTCGTGGAGAGTTCGGCCTATGATATTGGGGTGCTTTTGAGAGCTGTGCAACTGGATCCTCATGGGGGATTTTTGCACAGACCCTTTCTTCACTTCTTCTATCTGGTGAGCAGGCAGATGGCTGCATTACGGCTCCAGAATATCCAAGTTGGAGGGTTTGCAGGCGAGGAGTGTGAGGACAGAAGTATGAAAACATAAGCTACGGTTACGCTCAGTGCCGAGCACATGTCTATTCCAATGTACAGCAGTTCTTTCGAGATCTTCAGCACCTGGGCGAGGGGAAGATGTCTGCTCACGCTGGAGTTTGTATCCATGATGGCCAACAAATGGTGGGGAGGCCTCAAGAATTCTTGGAGGTTTTTCCAAGCTGGAGCTTGTGAGCTGCTCCAAACATCAAGGTGTCCTACTAAGGGACAGCAGAAGTCTTCTTACAGGGCTCCAGGGTCCCCCATATGGAAGATTCGATAGCAATGCTCTCTGAATGGAGGCCTGGGAAGCCAATCTCTTGTTACCATTGCAGCTGAGGAACAGGGTAAGCTTGAACCAATGACACTGATTCCAAGTTCCAAGTGATTTGCGTTGATGGAAGTTCTCAGTCTAACAGGTCCCAATGCTGCTTGGTGTCCAGGGAGACCTTAGAATGTGGTGGCGGCTCTCTGACCATTGAGGATTCTCTATCCTTAGGATTAGACCCAGTACCCAGGAGCCAGGTTTCCTTCTTGGGACAGGAGGTGTGCTCTTGTATGGCTCACGGACCACAGGTTGGACCATATGCTTGAATTTCCAGAACAGCCCTCTAGGGAGAGAGACCTCAAAACATAAGCTAGGGTTCTGATGAGGTTTTAGGGCCATGGAAGTTTCAATCTTCGGACTAAGTGCCATTGGCCTGCATGTCATCCTGGAGGTAGGTGCTGAGGCTGTGTCAGGCTGTGCACTTTTTCCAGAGTGGCCTATGATATTGGGGTGCAGTCAGGGGCCTTGCAGTTTTCTCCTAATCTGGACATTTTGGGAAACTGAGATGGGCAGGGTTTCCTCAGGGGAGCAGGGCCAGTGATGTAATGTGTTTCTCGAGGCCCCATCCTGGAGGTCATGTGTGTCAGGACTTTGGGACCAAAGACTTTAGACACAACCTCGGATAAGAGATAGGAGTGAGGTGATGGCAGTCCGAATCTGAAGACCCTGAGGGAAGCTCCTCGGGATTTGAAATTCAGGTGGCTGGGAGGGAGGAGCACAGGCTTTTCTGTCTGGATTGTGTGTCTAGGATGGCCACTAAATGGAGGGGTGACCTCATGTGTCCATGGGATATTCTTCCACTCTGGTGATTCTGCTTGGCACCCAAGAGTTTGATTTCTTTCTGGGGAAGAGGAAAAGACTGTATTCCATCTCTGGGATCCTGTCCAAACAGGGATTCCAGAGATGGGTTCTGGGTCCAGACACTGGGAAAACTTAACCAAAGCTTCGATTTGGGTTCCTGGTCCAGATCCCAACGGGGATCTTTGGAAAGGGGTCTCATTCTGAGGGTCACAATGCCTGTTTGTGCCCAGCTGCCCATCCTGTGTAGGCGTGGTCTCATGGACCATGCACCTGGTTCCCACTCAGGGTTGTACAGCCATCTCAACATTCAGTTTTCTGGCCATGGGGAAGGAGGAGCACTCTTTTGTGCTTCCGAGTCCCCTATGGGCAGGAATTTGAGCTAAGTCTGGGACAGGTACCTGAATATCCAGGTTGCTTCAAGATGATGGCCTCGGGCCAATGTTGGACCCACCTGGAGGATATGGGGCCCACTATCTGGGTGGCTGACAAGAGGTCGTGGATCAGGCGATGTCAGACAGACAATTTATGCAGAGGTCGGTCTATTATATTGGGGTGCCATTGAGGGCCGTGCAGGAGGATCCTCATGTGGGTTTCTGCGAAGACCCATAGGGCACTTCTTCTTTCTGGTGGGCAGGCAGAAAGCTGCACTGTGGCTTCAGAATTCCCAATATGGAGGGCTTGTAGGCGAGGAGTGTGAAGACAGAAGTCTGAAAACACAAGCCACGGATAAGCTCAGTGCCGACCACAGGACCATTCCATTGTGCAGTGGTTGTTTCGAGATTTCCAGCACCTGAGTATGGGCGAGGGTCAGATGTCTGCTCACGCTGGGTTTGCATCCATGATGGTCAACGAATTGTGGGGTGGCCTCAAGAATTCTTGGAGATTTTCCCAAGCAGGACCTTGTGAGCTGCTCCAAACAGCAAGGTGTCCTACTGTGGGACAGGGGAAGTCCGCTTACATGGCTCCAGGGTCCCCCATATAGAAAGATTCGACAGCAGAGGTCTCTGAATGGGGGCTTGGGAAGTCTTCCTTGCATGACCATTGCAGCTGAGGAACATTGCAGGCTTGATCTGCTGGTTTTTGTTCAAATTTCCAAGTGATCTAAGTTGACGGATGTTCTCAGTCTAATGAGTCACAATGCTGCTTGGTGTCCAGGGAGACCTTAGAATGTGGTGGTGAGGGTGCCTGGGTGGCTCAATGGGCTAAGCCTCTGCCTTCGGCTCAGGTCATGATCTCAGGGTCCTGGGATTGAGTCCCGCATCGGGCTCTCTGCTCAGCAGGGAGCCTGCTTCTTCCTCTCTCTCTCTCTGCCTTCCTCTATGCCTACTTGTGATCTCTCTCTGTCAAATAAATAAATAAAATCTATATAAAAAAAAAGAATGTGGTTGTGGGTCTGTGGCCATGCAGGATTCTCCTACCTGAGGGTTAGACCCAGTTCCCAGGAGCCAGGTTCCCTTCTCGGGACAGGAGGGGTTCTCTTGTATGGCTCAGGGACCACATGTCGGATCATATGTTGGATTTCAAGACCAGGCCTCTGGGCACAGAGGCCTGAATATCTAGGCTAGGGTTCTTATGAGGTTGTAGGGGCATGTCATCCTCAACCTTCGGACTTAGGGACTTTGACCTGTGAGTCTTCCTGGAGGTAGATGCTCAGGCTGTGTCAGACTGTGCATTTTTTCCAGAGTGGCCTATGAAATTGGGGTGGGCTCAGGGGCCTTGCAGGCTTTTCCTAATCTGGAGGGTTTGTGCAACTGAGACGGCAGAATTTCATCCAGAGATCAGGCCCAGTGATGTAGTGTGGTTCTGTCAGCCCCATCCTGCAGGGAATGTGGTTAAGGGCTCTGGGACCAAAGTCTTCAGACACAAAATTGTGTATCAATTAGGAGGGAGGTGATGGCAGCCCCGATCTGCAGACGCTGAGGGCAGCTCCTCAGGATTTGAAATTCGTGTGGCTGGGAGGCAGGAGCAAAGGCTTTTCTGTCTGGATTGTGTCTTGGATGGCCTTGGAATGGTGGTGTGTCCTCATGTGTCCATGGAATATTCTACCTCTCTGGGGATTCTGCCCAACACCCAAGAGTTTGGTGTCTCACTGAGAAGGAGAGAGCGTGGTTTACTGTTTCACGGCTCCCGTCAACACAGGGATTCCAGAGATGGGTTATAGGTCCCTGTGCCTGGATAACCCTACAAAGGCTTAGTATTTGGGCCTAGAGGCTTGACTGCCTGGCTCTGTGGGGCTTTGGTTCAGCTCCCATGGAGACTTGTTGGAAATGGGTCTCAGGGTAAGGGTCACAATGCCTGTTTTTGCCCAGATGCCCATCCTGAGTGGGCATTGGCTCTTGTTCCATGCACCTGGATCCCAATATGAGGGTTGGACCACCATATCAACATTTAATTTTCCTTCTATGAGGAAGGAGGAGTACTCTTTTGTGCTTCAGATTCCCCCATGCACAGTAATTTGAGCTATGTTCTGGGACTGGTACGTGAATAACCAGGTTGGTTTGAGATGAAGGACTCAGGTCAAGGCAGGTCACACCTGCCAGATATGGGTCCCGCTATACAGGTGGCTACCAGGAGGTCGGGCTCGAGCTGTGTCAGACAGAGCATTAGTTCACAAGGTGGCCTATGATATTGTGGTGCTATAGAGGGCTGTGCTGGTGGAACCTTATATGGAGTTTCACGCAGACCCATAGGGCACCTCTTTTTTCTGGTGGGCAGGCAGAAGGCTGCATTGTGGCTCCCAAATTCCCAATATGGGGGACTTGAAGGCGAGGAGTGTGAGAACAGAAGGCATAAAACACAATCTATGCTTAATCTCAGTGCCGAGAACATGGCCGTTCCAATGTGCAGTGGTTTTTTTCGAGATCTCCAGCATCTGAGTACAGGCGAGGGTCAGATGTCTGCTCATGATAGAGTTTGTATCTATCGTGGCCAACAAATGAAATATCCAGCACCTGAGTAAAGGTGGATTTCAGATGTTTACGCACACTGGAGTTTGTTTCTCTGATGACCGAATGGAGGAGTGGCATCAAGAGGCTGATGCATGTGAGATGCTCCAAACAGCAAGGTTGTTTTTTCTACTGGACAGTTAGAGTCTGGTATGTTTTCTGCAGGGCCCCCCATGTGAAAAGTATGGGTAGCAGAGCCCTTCCACATGGATGCCTGGAAAGCACACCTCCATTGACCAATGCAGCTGAGGAACATGCAGGTTCTTTACGGTGCTTCTGGGGCGAAGCACCAAGGTCTTGAGTTGACATGGAATCTCTTGAAGATGGGTTACAATGCTGGTTTTTTTTTACCAGGTAGATCTTAGAATGTGTTGGTGGCTAAGGTGCCTGCAGTATTCTCCTACCCTGAGGGTTTAACACAGGTCGAAGAGCACGGTTACCTTCTGGGGACAGGAGATGTAGTGTTTTGTGGCTCAGGGACCACATGCCGTATCATAAGTTCCTATTCAAGAACAGGCCTCTGAAGACAGATGCCCGACAACCTAATCTAGGGTTCCAATGAGTCCCAGGGGCATGAGAGGTTCAATCTTCAGACTTAGGACAGTTGACTTGGGTGTCTGCCAGGATGTAGGTGATCAGGGCATTTCAGACTGTGCACTTATGTCCAGAGTAACCTCCAATATTGGGGTGGCCACAGGGGCCTTGAATGTTTCAACCAACTCTGGAGGGTTTGGTTAACTGACATGCACAATTTCCATGGGGATGGCAAGCACAATCCTGTGGTGTGGCTCCAGAGATTCCACCCTGGAGGGCATGTGAGCCATGGTTCTGGGAGGGAAGTCTGCAAACACAAACTTGGGTTAGGTTTAGTGGCTAGGTTATCACAGGGCAATGTGTAGACCTGGAAGGCTACTCGTCAGGAACAGTAACTGGAATGACCCGAAGGTGGAAGCACAGGCTTTTATATCTGGATTGTGTGTCTAGGGTGACGTCAGAATGTAGCTGTGGCCTCATGGGTCCATGGGAGATTTTTCCTCTAAGGATACAGGCGGCTCCCAATATTTTGATGACTTTTTGGTATGGGAAGACTGCTATTTTCGATCTTAGGTGTGCCCCAAAACAGAGATTCCAGAGATGGGCTCTGGGTCTAGGCGCCTGGAAAATCCCACCAAGGGTTGGGATTTGGGCTTATGGGCAGACCAGGCCTGCAATGCAGGATCTTGGTGGTGCAACTGAGAGGGCTTGTTTGGAAACATGCTCAGGCTGAGCATTACAATGCCTGTTTGTGCTCAGGGTGGCCCTCAGGAGTGGGCGTGGTCCCATTGTCCATTTTCTGGCTCCCACACTGAGGGATGGACACACATTCCAATGTCCAGGTTTCCAGCCATGGGGAAGGAGGAAATATCTATTGTGCTTCATGTTCCCCCATAGGCAGGGATTACAGCAAAGGTCTGGGGACAGATGCCTGAATACCAAGGATGCATAGAGATGACAGATTTGGGCCATGGCCGTTCTCACATGCTGGATATGGGCCCCGCTCTCTGGGTGGCTGACACGAGGTCTGGGCTCAGGCTGTGTCAGACACAGCACTAGTGGCCAGAGAAGTCTATATATTGGGGTTCTCTCCAGGGCCGAGTAAATTGATCCTCATGTAGGGTTTCTGGCGAGACTCACGAAGCACTTCTTTCTGTGGGGCAGGCAGAATGCTGCCTTATGGATCCAGAATTCCCTATCAAGAGGGTTTGGGGACAAATAGGGTGAGAATGCAATTGTAAACACCAGCTATGCTTAAATTGAGTGCCAAGCGGAAGTCAGTTTCAATGTGCAGCAGCTTATACGAGATATCCAGCACCTGAGTAAGGGCAGATGTCAGATATTTGCTCACACTGGAGTTTGTGTCTAGGATGTCGACTAATGGAGGGGTGGCTTCAGGAGGCAATGGAGGATTACCCACGCTTAAGATTGTGAGATGCTCCAAACAACAAGGTTTCCTTCTAATGGACAGGAGGAGTCTGTTTTTTTTTTCCTCCAGGGTCCCTCAAGTGGAAGTTTGCGTAGCAGAGCCCTCCCGCATGGATGACTGGAAAGCACACGTCCAATGACCATTGCAGCTGAGGAACATGACAGGTTCGTTTTGGTGGTTCTGGTGCCAAGTACCAAGGCCTTGAGTTGACTTGGAATCTCTTACAGATGTGTCCCAAAACTGGTTTGTTACAAGGGAGGTCTTAGAATGTATTGGTGGCTAAGGGCCACGCTGAGGGTTTGGCACAGGTCGATGTGCACAGTTTCCATCTTGGGAGAGGAGATGTTCTGTTTTGTGGCTCAGGGTACATATGTTGTATCCTGACTTGGTATTCAAGAACAGGCCTCTGAGGATTGATGCTGGCAACCTAATCTAGAGATCCAATGATGTCCTTGGTGCCCATCAGGTTCAATTTTCTGACTAAGGACCATTGATATGGTTGTCTGACTGGATGTAGGTGATCAGGGTGTTTCAGACTGTGCATTTGCATCCAGAGCCACTTCCAATATTGGGGTGGGCTCAGGGGCCTTGCAGGTTTCTCCTAACTTGGAGGCTTTGGGGAACTGTGATGGGCACAGTTTCCTTGGGGATGGCAGGCCCAGTCCTGTGGTAAGGCTTCAGAGACCACCTCCTTGAGGATATGAGAGCCATGGTTTTGGGAGGGAAGTCTGCAAACACAAATTTGGGTCAGGGATAGTGGCAAGGTGATCGCAGGTCCAATGCATAGACCTAGAAGGCATCACGTCAGGAACTGTAATTAGGGTGACTGAAAGCTGGTAGCACAGGCTTTTCTATCTGGATTGTGTGTCCAGGATGGGCTCTGAATGTAGACGTGGTCTCATGGTTCAATGGGAGACTTTTCCTCTCTAAGGATCCTGGTGGATCTCCATAGATTGGTGGTTTTTCAGAGAAGAAAAGAGTGCTCTTTTCCATCTTAGGGGTGCTCCAAAACAGGGAAGAATGCTGTTTTCCAACTTAGGCTTATGCCAAAACAGGGATTCCAGAGACGGGCTCTGGGTCTGGGTGCCCGGATATCCCACCAAGTGTTAGGATTTGGGCCTAGGGGCATTCCAGGCCTGCAATGCAGGATCCTAATGGTGTAACAGAGAGGGCTTGTTTGAAAGCATGCTCAGGCTGAGGGTCATCATGCCTCTTTGTGCCCAGGGGGGCCCTCAGGAGAGGGCGTAGTCTCATTGGCCATATAGCTGGATCCCAATTTGAGGGTTGGACACCCATTGCAACAGCCAGGCTTCCTGCAATGGAAAGAGGAGTTCTCTATTGTGCTTCAGGTTCCCCCATTGACAGGGTTACAGGAAAGGTCTGTGGAAAGTTGCCTTAATACCAAGGATGTGTACAGATGACAGGCTAAGAATTCCCAGGTAACAAAACAGCATTGTTACCCATATTCATGACATTCCATGTAAAAATAAGCCCTTAGTACTTCGCCCCAGAGCCACCAGAATGAACTTGCCATGTTCCTAAGCTGCAATGGTCAGTGGAGGTGTGGTTTCCAGGCAACCATACGGGGGTGCTCTGCTACACAAACTTTGCAATTGGCGGGGACCCTTGAGACAAAAAAACAGAATGCCCCTGTCCGGTAGAAGGAAACCTTCTGTTTGGAGCATCTCACAAGCCCCAGCGTGGGAAATCCTCCATTTCCTCTTGAAGCCACCACTCCATTTGTCAGTCATCATAGACACAAACTCCAGCATGAGCAAACATCTGACATCAGCCCTTACTCAGGTGCTGGATTTCAATTCGATCGCTGCACACTGGAACTGCCTTTAGTTTGACTGAATTAAGCCATAGCTTGGGTTTACAATTCCATCCTCAGCCTACTGGTCCACAAGCCCTATTGTGAGGGAATTCTGGAGCTACAACACAATATTCTGCCTTCCCCATAGAAAGAAAAAGGGCCTGGGGAGTCTGCCCAGAAACTCCATATGATGGTCAATCTCGGTGCTAGACGGAACCCTGATTCATAGGCTGCCCTGGGCACTAGTGCTGTGTCTGACATAGCCGGAGCCAGGACCTAGTGTCAGCCACTGAGAGATCAGGGCCCATATACAGCATCTGAGACCAGCTATGGCCCAAGTCTGTCTTCTCTTCTATTCTTGGTATTCAGGCATCTGTACCCACACCTTTGCTGAAATCCTTGCCATTGGGGGAACCTGAAGCACAATAGAGAACTCCTCCTTCCCCATGGAAGGTATTCTGACAGTTGGGATAGTTGCTCAACCCTCAAAGTGGAAGGCAGCTCCATGGCCAAGGAGACCATGTGCACTCATGATGGCTTCCCCGGGCACAAGCAGGCATTGTGACCTCAGCCTGAGCATGCTTTCAACCAAACGCTCTCAATTGCATCTCTGGGACCCCGAATTGCAGGCCTAGTACACACCTAGGCCCAAATCCTAACCCTGGTGGGATTTTACAGGGGCCCAGACACAGAGCCCATCTCTGGAATCCCTATTTTGGGGGACCCTTAAGATGGAAAACAGCACTCTTCCCTTCCCCGAGATAGTCACCAAACTCATGGTAGCCACCAGGATCCTTGAGTGGAAAAATCTGCCATAGACCCATGAGAACACACCTGCATTCCGAGGCCATCCTGGACATACAATCCAGATACATATCATGTGCTATCACCTTTGAGTCATCGGATTTACAGTTCCTGACGAGCTGCCTTCCAGGTCTATGCATTGGGCCTGCAATCACCTTGCCATTAACCTAAACTGAGTTTGTGTTTGCAGACTTCCTTCCTAAAACCATGGCTCACATGACCTCCAGGTTCTGGCATCTGAAGCCACACCACAAGACTGTGCATGAGATCCTCAAGGAATCTGTGCCCATCACTTTTGCCCGATACCTTTAGATTAGGAGAAACCTACAAGGCCCCTGAGCGCAGCCAAATAATGGAGGCCGCTCTGGGCACAAATGCACAGTCTGAGACACCCTGATCACCTCCATACAGGCAGACACCCAAGTCAATGCTCCTGAGTCAGAAGATTGAACCTGACATGCCCCGAGGACTTCATTGGCACACTAGATTAGGTTTACAGGTATCTGTCATCAGAGGCCTGCTCTGGAATATCAACTTATGATAAAATATATAGTCCCTGAGCCACAGAACAGAATATGTCCTCCCCAAAAAGGAAGCCATGCTCCTGGAATTGTGTCATACCCTTAGGGTATTTGGATCCTGAATGGCCCCTTAGCAACCAGCACATTCTATGATATTCCTGGTAACAAACCATCATTGTGCCCCATCTTCATGAGACTCCATGTCAACTTAAGGTCTCGATATATTGCCCCAGAGCCACCAGAATGCACCTGCCATGTTCCTCAGGTGCAATGGTCAATTGAGGGGTGATTTCCAGGCATCCCTGTGGGGTTCTCTGCTACAAAACTTTCCACATGGAGAAACCAGAGAAAACAAACCAGACTTCTCCTGTCCGGTAGAAAGAAACTTTGCTATTTGGAGCATCTCACAAGCCCCAGCATGGGAAATCCTCCATGGCCTCTTGACGCCACCCTTCCATTTGTGGGTAATCACAGACACAAACTCCAGTGTGAGCAAACATCTGACATCCACCCTTACTCAGGTGCTGGATATTCGAAACGGCAGCTGCACACTGGAACTGCCTTTTGCTTTTCACTGAACTTAACCATAGCTTTGTATTACTATTCTATCCTCACCACACTGGTCCACAATATCTCTTGATAGGGAATTCTGGAGCCACAACGCAGTATTCTGCCTTCCACATAGAAAGAAGAAGGACCTGTTGAGTCTGCCCAGAAACCTCACATGAGGATCAATCTACTCAGACCACGAGGCAACCCTGATTAATAGATTTCCCTGACCACTAGTGCTGTGTCTGACAGAGTCTAAGCCCCGACCTCGTGTCAGCCACCCAGAGTTGAGGGCCCATATTTAGCATGAGAGATCGGCCATGGCCCTGGGCCATCATCTGTACCCATCCTTGGTATCCAGTCATCTGTCCCCCAAACTTTGCTGGAATTCCTGCCAATGGCGAACCTGAAACACAATAGAGAACACCTCCTTCCCCATGGCAGGAATATTGGTTGTCCAACCCTCAGCGTGGGAGCCAGCTGCATGGCCAAGGAGACCATGCCCACTCCTGAGGGCCGACATGGGCACAGGCAGGCATGGTGATCCTCAGCCTGAGCATGTTTTCAAACAAACACTCTCAGTTGCTCCTCCAGTACCAGCATTGCAGGCCTGGTATGCCCCTAGGCCCAAATCCTAACCCTTGGTGGGATTTTCCAGGTGCCCAGACCCAGAGTCCGTCTCAGAATCCCTGTTTGGGGCACCCTTAAGATGGAAAACAGCACTCTTCCCTTCCCTGAGAAAGGCACCAAACTATTGGGAGCCGCCAGGATCCTTAGAGAGAAAAAATCTCAAGCCACATCACAGGAAAGTTCCTGCCATCCCCAAGAAAACTGTGCCCATCAGGTTGTCCAAACCCTCCAGATTAGGAGAAACCTGCCAGGCCCCTGAACCTACCCCAATATTGGAGGTTGCTCTGGATGCAAACGTGCAGTCTGAAACACCCTGAGCACCTCCATCGAGGCAGAAAGCCAAGTCAATGGTTCTGAGTCAGATGATTGAACCTGACATGCCCCTAGGACTTCACTGGAACCCTAGATTGGGTCTTCAGACATCTGTTCTCAGAGTCCTGTTCTGGAATACCAAGTTATGATACAACATGTGGTCCCTGATTCCCACAACAGAACATCTCCTGTCTCCAGAAGGAAAATGTGCTCTTGGATCTATGTCCAACTTTCAGGGTAGATGGATCCTGCATGACCCATTAGCCCCAGCACCTTCTATGGTCTCCCTGGTAACAAACCAGCATTGTGACCCAACTTCCTGAGACTTGATGCCAACTCAAGGTGTTGGTACTTTGCCCAAGAGCCATGAAACGAATCTGCCATGTTCCTCAGGTACAAAGGTCAATGGACGTGTGCTTTCTAGGCATCCAAGAGGTAGTTCTCTGCTACACAAAAATTCCACATAGGGAACCCTAGAGCAAACAAATAAGACTGCTCCTGTCAGGTTGAAGGAAACCTTGGTTGTTTGGAGCATCTCACAAGCCCCAGCCTGGGAAGTCCTCCACATTCTCTTGATGCCAACCCTCCATTTGTTAGTCATCATAGACACAAATTCCAGCATGAGCAAACATCTGACATCTGCTCTTACTCAGGTGCTGGATATTTGAATCAGTCACGCACACTGGAAATACCTTTCACTTGACACTGTATTCTTGCATAGTTTGGTTTTACAATTCCATCCTCACCCTACTGGACTGCAAGTCCTCTTGAGAGGGAATTAGGGAGACAAAACGCAACATTCTGCCTTCCCCATAGAAAGAAGAAGGGCCTGGTGAGTCTGCCCAGAAACTCCCCATGAAGATCAATCTACTTGGCCCTCGAGGGAACCCCGATTTATACTTTGTGCTGGCCACTAGCGCTGTGTCTGAGAGAGCCTGAGCCCCAACCTCGTGTCAGCCACCCAGAGTGTGGGGCCCTTATCCAGCATGTGGGACTGGCCATGGCCCAGTCATCTCTACCCATCCTTGGTATTCCGGCAACTATCCCAGACCTTTGCTGGAATCCCTACCAGTGGGGGAACCTGAAGCACAATTGAGAACTCCTCCTTCCCCATGGCAGGAAGCCTGGCTGTTGCTATGGGTGCCCAACCCTCAGAATTAGAACCAGGTGCATGGCCAATGAGACAACGCCCAATCATAAGGGCCGCCTGAGCCAAAGCAGGCATTGTGTCCCTCAACCTTAGCATGCATTCAAACAAATGCTCTCAGTTGTTTCTGCAGGGTCCCGCATCGCAGGCCTGGTATGCCCTTAGGACCATATCCTAACACTTCGTGGGATTTTCCATGCCAACATAACCAGAGCCCGTCTCTGGAATCTCTGTTTTGAAGCACCCCTATGATGGAAAACAGCACTCTTCCCTCCCCTGAGAAAACTATTAGGAGCTGCCAGGATGCGTAGAGAGGAAAAATCTCCCAGGGCTCCATAAGACCACACCATCATTCCGAGGCCATCCAGGACACACAATCCAGATACAAGAGACTGTGCTACCACCTTCGAATCACCTGGTTTACAGTTCCAGAGGAGCTGCCCTACAGATCTACGCATTGGGCCTGTGATCACCTCGCCATTAACCCTACCCCAAGTTTGTGTTTGCAGACTTCTTTCCCAAAACCATGGCTCACATGCCCTCTATGATGGGTCTCTGTAGCCACACCACAGGAAAGATCCTGCTATCCCCAATGAAACTGTGTCCATCACAGTTGCCCAAACCCTCCAGATTAGGAGAGACCTGCAAGTCCCCTGAGCCCAGTCCAATATTGGAGGCCACTCTGGACACAAATGCACAGTGTGCAACACCCTGATCACCTCCATCCAGGAAGACACCCAAGTCAATGGTCCTGAGTCAGAAGATTGGTCCCTGAACCCCACAATAGAATATCTCCTGTCCCCAGATGGAATTCGTGCTCTTCAACTTGTGTCAAGGGTCGGGGTATATGAATTATGCACAGCCCCTTAGCCCCCAGCACATTCTAAGATCTCTCTGGTAACAAACAAACAGCATTGTGATCCATCTTCATGAGATTCCATGTCACTTCAAGTCCTTGGTAATTCGCCCCAGAGCCACCAGAATGAACCTGCCATGTTCCTCACCTGATATGGTCAGTGGAGGTGTGCTTTCCAGGCATCCATGTGGGAGTGCTCTTCTACTTATTCTTTCCACATGTGGGACCCTGGAGCAAACAAACCAGACTGCCACTGACCAGTAGAAGGGAACCCTCTGTTTGGAGCATCTCAGAAGCACCAGCAGAAGAAATCCTTCATGGCCCTTGACACAACCCCTCCATTTGTCAGTCATCATAGACAAAAACTCCAGCATGAGAAAACATCTGAAATCTGCCGTTATTTAGATTCTGCATTTTCTTTTCCACTACTGCACACTGGAACTGCGTTTCACTTGACACTGAATTTAACAATAGCTTGGGTTTAGAATTCCATCCTCAGCCTCCTGGTCTGCAAGCCCTCTAGAGAGGGAATTTGGAGCCACAAGGCAACATTCTGCATTCCCACTAGAAAGAAATAGGGCCTGGTGAATCTTCCCAGAAACTCCACATGAGGATCAATCTACTTGGCACTCGATGGAACCTTGATTTATAGGCTGTCCTGGGCACTAGTACTAGTACTAGTACTAGTACTGTGTCTGACAGAGCCTGAGCCAAGACCTAGTTTCAGGCACCCAGAGATATGAGCCCATATCCAGCATGTGAGATTGGCCAGGGCCCAATTACATCATCTCTACCCATCCTTGGTATTCAGGCACCTGTCCCCAGACCTTTTATGTAATCCCTACCAATGGGGTAACCTAAAGCACAATAGAGAACTCCTCCATCCCCATGGTAGGAATCCTGGCTGTTGATATGGGTGTCCAAACCTCAAAGTGGGAGCCAGCTGCATGGCCAAGGAGACAATGCCCACTCATGAGGGCTGCCCTGGGCACAAGTAGCCATTGTAACCCTCAGCTTGATGAAGCCTTCAAAAAAATGCTCTTAGTTGCACCTCCAGGATCCTGCATTGCAGGCCTGATATGCCCTTAAGCCCAAATCCTAACACATCGTGGGATGTTCCATGTGCACATACCCAGAGCCCGTCACTGGAATCCCTGTTTTGAGGCACCCCTAAGATGGAAAACAGCACTCTTCACTTCCCTGAGAAAGCCACCAAACTAATGGGATCCCCCAGGATCCTTGAGAAGAAGAATCTCCCATGGTCCCATGAGTCCACACCTGTATTCCGAGGCCAGCGTGGATATGCTATCCAGATACAAGAGACTGTGCTACTGGCTTCGAGTCACCTGATTTACAGTTCCTGACGTGCTGCCCTCCAGATCTTTGGATTGGGGCTGTGAACACCTCTCCATTAACCTTATCCCGAGTTTGTGTTTGCAGATCTCTCTCTAAAAACCATTGCTCACATGTCCTCCAGGATGGGGCCCCTAGAGTCACACCACAAGACTGTGCTTGCCATCCCCAAGGAAACTGGGCCCATCACAGTTGCCCAAACCCTCCTGATTAGGAGAAACCTGGAAGGCTCCTGAGCACATCCCAATATTGGAGGCTGCTCTGGATGCAAATGCACAGTCTGAAACACCCTGATCACCTCCATCCAGGCAGACACCCAAATCAATGGTCCTGAGTCAGATAATTGAACCTGACATGGCCCTAGGACCTCATTGGAAGAGGGATTAACTTTTCAGGCACCTGTCCTCAGAGGCCACTTCTGGAATACCAACTTATGATACAAATTATGGCCCCTGAGCCCCAGGGTGGGAAATCCTCCATGGCCTCTTGACGCCACCTCTCCATTTGTTGGTCATCATAGACACAAACTCCAGCCTGAGCAAACATCTGACATCCGCCCATATTCAGGCGCTGATATTGGAATCAGCTGCTGCACACTGGAACTGCCTTTCGCTTTGCAATGAATTTAAGCCTAGCTTCAGACTACAATTTCATCCTCACCCTACTGGTCTGCCATATCTCTTGATAGGGAATTCTGGAGCCACAACGCAACATTCTGCCTTCTTCATAGATAGAAGGACCTGGTGAGTCTGCCCATAAACTGCACATGAAGATCAATATACTCAGCCCAGGAGGGAACCCCTATTTATAGTTTGCCCTAGCCACTAGTGCTGTGTCTGACAGAGCCTGAGCCCCTACCTCGTGTCAGCAACCCAGAGGGTGGGGCCCACATTAACCATGTGAGACCGGCCATGGCCCAGGGCTGTCATTACTACCCATCCTTGGTATTCAGGCATCTGTCCCCTAGATCTTAGCTGGAATCCCTACCAATGGGGGGACCTGAAGCACAATAGAGAATTCATCCTTCGCCATGGCAGGAATCCTGGCTTTTGGATGGGTGTCCAACCCTAGGAATGGGAACTGGCTGCATGGCTGAGTAGACATCGCCCAATCCTGATGGCCTCCGGGGCACAAGCAGGCATTGGGACCCTCAGCTTGACCATACTTTCAAACAAACGCTCTCAGTTGCACCTCCAGGATCCCGCATTGCAGGCCTGGTATGGCCCTAGGCCTAAATATTAACCCTTGGTGGGATTTTCCAAGCACTTAGACCCAGAGCTCATCTCTGGAATGCCTGTTTTGGGGCACGCCTAAGCTGGAAAACAGTACTCATCCCTTCCCGGAGAAATCCAACAAACTATTGAGAACCGCCACGATCCTTGAGAGGAGAAATCTCCCATGGACCCTTGAGACAACACCTGCAATAAAGGCCATTCTGGAAATTAAATCCAGATACAATTACCTGTGCTACCACCTTTGAGTTACGTGATTTACAGTTCCAGACTTGCTGCCCTCCTGGTCTATGGATTGGGACTATGATCACCTTGCCACTAACCCTAACCTAAGTTTGTGTTTGCAGACTTCTCTCTCAAAATCATGGCGCACATGTCCTCCAGGATGGGGTCTCTGGAGTCACACCACAGGACAGTTCCTGCAATCCCCAAGGAAACTGCCCATCACAGTTGTCCAAAAACCCCATATAAGGAGAAACCTGCAAGGAACCTGAGCCAACCCTAGTATTGGATGCCACTCTGGACACAAATGCACAGTCTGAAACACCCTCATCACCTGCATCCAGTCAGACACCAGAGTCAATGATCCTGAGTCAGAAGATTGAATGACATTCCCCTAGGGCCTCATTCAAACCCTTTATTAGGTTTTCAGGCTTCTGTCCTCAGAGACCTGTTCTGGATTACCAATTTATGATACAACATATGGCCGCTGAGCCCCACAACAGAATATCTCCTGCCCCCAGAAGCAATCCGGGCTCTTGGGCCTGTGTCAAATCCTCAGGCTAGATGAATCCTGCATGGCCCATTAACCACCAGCACATTCTAAGATCTCCCTGGTAACAAACCAACATTTTGACCCATCTTCATGAGGTTCCATGTCCAATCCAGTCTTTATTTCTTCGCCTCAAAGCCACCAGATGCCATGTTCCTTCGCTGTCATGGTCAATGAAGGTGGGCTTTCCAGTCACCCATGTGGGAGATCTATGTTATCCGATCTTTCGACATGGGGAACCATGGAGGAAACAAATCAGACTGCCCCTGTCTGGTAGAAGGAAACCTTGCTGTTTGGAGCATCTCAAAAACACCAGATTGGGAAATCCTCCATAACCTCTTGACGCCACCCCTCCATTTTTGTGTCATCATAGACACAAACTCCAGCATGAGCAAATATCTGACATCCACCCTCACTCAAGTGCTGAATATTGGATTCAAACATTGCACACTGGAAATTCCTTTTGCTTGATACAGAATGTAACCATAGCTTAGGTTTACAATTCCATCCTCAGCCTCCTGGTCCACAAGCCCTCTTGATAGTGAATTCTAGAGCCACAAAGCAGCATTCTGCCTTCCCCTTACAAACAAGAAGGGCCTGGTGAGTCTGCCCAGAAACCATACATGAGGATCAATCTGCTCGGCACTCGAGGGAACCCCAATTTATAGGCTGCCCTGGGCACTAGTGCTGTGTCTGACAGAGCCTGAGCCAAGACCTAGTGTCAGCCACCCAGTGATCGGGGCCCATATCCACGATTTGATACTGGCCATGGCCCATGTCCATCATCTTTACCCATCCTTGGTATTCAGGCCTCTGTCCCCAGACCTTTGCTGGAATCCCCGCTAATGGGGGAACCTGAAGCACTATAGAGAACTCCTCTTTCCCCATGGCAGGATTCTGGCTGTTGGGATGGTTGTCCAACCCTCAAAGTGGGAGCCAGCTGCATGGCCAACGTGACCACGCCCACTCATGAGGGCCACCTGGGCATAAGCAAGTATTGTGACCCTCAGCCTGAGAATGATTTCAAACAAGCCCTCTCAGTTGCACCTCCAGGATTCTGCATGCAGGCCTGGTAAGCCACTAGGCCCAAATCCTAACACTTGGTGGGATTTTCCAGGGGACCAAACCCAGAGTCCGTCTCTGGAATCCATATTTTGGGGCACCCCTAACATGAAAAACAGCACTCTTCCCTTCCCCGAAAAAGCCACCAACTATTGGGAGCCACCAGGATCCTTAGAGAGGAAAAATCTCCCATGGACCCATGAGGCCACAACTGCATTCTGAGGCCATCCTGCACACAATACAGAGAAAAAAGCCTGTGATTCTGCCTTTGAGTCACCCGATTAACAGTTCCTGAAGAGCTGCCATCCATGTCTATGCATTGGGCCTGTGATAACCTTGCCACTAACCCTAACCCAAGTTTGTGTTTTCAGACTTCCCTCCCAAAACCATGGCTCACATGCCCTCCAGTTTGTGATAACTGGAGCCACACCACGGGATTGTACCTGTCTTCCCAAAGGAAACTGTGATTGTCACTATTAAACAAACCCTCTAGATTAGGAGAAACCTGCAAGGCCCCTAAGCCCAGCCCAATATTGGAGGCCACTCTGGACGCAAATGCACAGTCTGACACACCATATCACCTACATCCAGGCTGATATCCAAGTCAATGGTCCTCAGACAGAAGATTGAACCTGACATGCTCCTAGGATTCACTGGAACACTAGAATAGGTTTTCAGGTATCTGTACTCAGAAGGCTGTTCTGAATATCAATGTATGATACAATATGGTCACTGAGCCACACAAAAGAACATCTCCTGTCCTTAGAAGAAAGCTGTGCTCTGGACCTGTGTCAAACACTCTGGGTAGATGAATCCTTCAAGGCCCCCTGACAACCAGCACATTCTATGATCTCCCTGACAACATACCAGCATTGTGACCCATCTTCATGAGACTCCATGACAACTCCAGCCCTTGGTACTTCGGCCCAGAGCCACCAGAATGAAACTGCCATGTTCCTCTGCTGCCATGGTCAATGTAGGTGTACTTTCCAGGCATCCAGCGGGAGTGCTCTGATACCAACTTTCCACATGGGGAACCCTGGAGGAAACAAACCAGACTCCCCTGTACGGTAAAAGGGATCTTTGCTGTATGGAGTATCTCAAGCCTGAGGGTGGGTAATCCTCCATGGCCTCTTGAGGCCACCCTTCCATTTGTTGGTCATCATAGACACTAACTCCAGCGTGAGCAATCAACTGACATCTGCACTTACTCAAGTGCTGGATATTTGAATCAGCTGCTACACACTGGAATTGCCTTATGCTTGGCACTGAATTTAAAAGTAGCTTGGCGGGACGCCTGGGTGGCTCAGTTGGTTAAACAGCTGCCTTCGGCTCAGGTCATGATCCCAGCGTCCTGGGATCGAATCCCACATCAGGCTCCTTGCTCCGCAGGGAGCCTGCTTCTCCGTCTGACTCTGCCTTCCACTCTGTCTGCCTGTGCTTGCTCTCGCTCGCTCTCTGACAAATAAATAAAATCTTGAAAAAAAAAAGTAGCTTGGGTTTGCAATTCCATCCTCACCCTGGTGTTCAGTAAGCTCTCTTGATAGGGAATTCTGAAGCCACAACACAGCATTCTGCCTTCCCCATAGCAAGAAAAAACAGCCTGGAGAGACTGCCCAGAAACCCTACATGAGGATAAATCTACTCGACCCTCGAGTGAACCCCATTTATAGGTTTACCTGGCCACTAGGGCTGAGTCTGACAGAACCTCGTCTCTGACCTCGTGTCAGGACCCAGAGACTGGGCTCCAACTCCAGAATGTGAGACCAGCCATGTCCCAGGGCTGTCATCTCTACCCATTCTTGATTCAGGCATCTGTCCCCAGACATTTGCTGAAATCCCTGCCAATGGGGGAACCAGAAGCACAATAGGGAAATCCTCCTTCCCCATGGCAGGAATGATGGCTCTTGGGATGGGTTTCCAGACCTCAGAGTGGTAGCCAGCTGAATGGCCAATGATAACCCGCCCACTCATGAGGGCCGCCCTGGACACAAGCAGGCATTGTGACCCCCAACATGAGCATGCTTTCAAACAAACACTCTCAGTTGCATTCCAGAATCAAAATTTGCAGGCCTGATATGCCCCTAAGCACAAATCCTAACACCTGGTGGGATTTTTCAGGGGCCCAGAAACACAGCCTGTCTCTGGAATCCCTGTTTTGGGACACCCCTAAGATGGAAAATAGCACTCTCCCCTTCGCCAAGAAAGCCACCATAGTATAGGGAGCCGCTAGGATCCTTGAGAGGAAAAATCTCCCATGGATCCATGAGACCACACCTGTATTCCGAGGCCATCCTGGACACAAAAGCCAGATACACAAGCCTGTGCTACCACCTTCAAGGCAACTAATTTATAGTTCCAGACGAGCTGCCCTCCAGGTCTATGCATTGGGCCTGCGATCACCTCACCGCTAACCTTAACCCGAGTTTGTGCTTACAGACTTCTATCCCGAAACCATGGCTCATATTTCCTCCAGGATGGGGTCTCTGGAGCCACACCAAAGGACTGTGCCTGCCATCCCCAAGGAAAATGTGTCCGTCACATTTGCCTAAAACTTCGAGATAAGGAGAAACCTGCAAGGCCCCTGAGCCCACCCCAATACTGGAGGCCCCTCTGGACACAAATGTGCAGTCTGAAATACGCTGATCACCTGAATCCAGGCAGATACCCAAGTCAGTGTTTCTCAGTCAGAAGATTGAACCTGACATGCTCCTATGACCTCATTGTAAACCCTGATTAGGTTTTCAGGCATCTGTAATCAGAGACCTGTTCTGGAGTACCAACTTAAGATACAACATATGGTCCCTGATCCCCACAACAGAACATCTCCTTTCTCTAGATGGAAGCCGTGCTCTTGGAACTGTGTCAAACCCTCAGGGTAGATGAATCCTACTTGGCCCGTAGCCACCAGCAGAATCTAAGATCTCACTGGTAACAAGCCAGCATTGTGAGCCATCTTCATGAGATTCCATGTCAACTACAGGCCTTGGTACTTCACCCCAGAGCCTTCAGAAAGAACCTGTCATGTTCCTCAGCTGCAATGTTCAGTGGAAGTGTGCTTTCCAGGCATCCATGTGGGAGTGCTCTGCTACCCAAACTTTTCACATGGGGGACTCTCGAGCAAACAAATCTGACTGCCCTGTCCTGTAGAAGGAAACCTGGCTGTTTGGAGCATCTCACAAGCTCAAGTGTGGGAAATCCTCTATGACCTCTTTTCAACTCCTCTCCATTTGTCGGTCATTATAGACACAAACTCCAGCTTGAGCAAACATCTGACGTCTGCGCTTACTCAGGTGCTGGATATTCGAATCAGCCGCTGCACACTGGAAATGCCATTCGCTTGTCACTGAATTTATTCATAGCTTGGGTTTACAATTCCATCCTCACCCTACTGGTCTACAAGCCCTCATGATAGGGAATTCTGCAGCCACAACACAGCATTCTGCCTTCCCAATAGAAAGAAGAAGGGCCTGGTGAGTCTGCCCAGAAACTCCACATTATGATCAATCTACTTGTCCCTTGAGGGAACCCTGAATTATAGACAGCCCTGGCCCCTAGTGTTGTGTCTGACAGAGCCTAAGCCCCGACCTCGTGTCAGCCACCTAGAAGGCGGGGCCCATATCCCGCATGTTAGACTGGCCACGGAACAGAGCCGTCATCTTTACCCATCCTTGGTATTCAGGCATGTGTCCCCAGACCTTTCCTGGAATCCCTACCAATGAGGGAACCTGAATCACAATAGAGAAATCCTCATTCCCCATGGCAGGATTCCTGTAAGTTCGGAAGGGTGTCCAACAAATCCAGCATCCGGTCCTGATTAAAATGCTTCAAATTATAGGGATAGAGGGAACATTAGTCAACTTCATAAAATGTCTATGAAAAACCCACAGTGAATATTATTCTCGATGGGTATTAGCTGACAGGCTTCCCTTTGAGATCAGGAACATGACAAGGATGCCCACTCTCACCACTCTTGTTCTACAAACTATTTGAAATCCTAGCAACAGCAATCAGACAACAATGAGAAATAAAAGGTATCCAAATTGGTAATGAAGAAGTCAAACACTCTCTCCTCACAGATGACATAATTTATATGGAAAACTCAAAACACCCCACCTCCAAACTACCAGAACTCATACAGCAACTCAATAATGTGGCAGGATACAAAATCATTGTACAGAAATCAGTGGCCTTCTTCTACATTATCAATGAAAATACAGAAAGGGACATTAGAGAATCAATTCCATTTACTACAGCACTGAAACCATAAGATACCTGGGAATAAACCATACCAAAGAAGTAAAGGATTTTTCTTGAGGAACTACAGAACACTCATGAAAAAAATTGAAGAAAACAAAAAAGACAGAAGACCATTCCATGCTCAAGGATCAGAAGAATAAACATTGGTAAAATGGATAAAAGACCTCAATGTAAGACAGGAATCCATCAGAACCCTAGAGGAGAACATTGGCAGTAATCTCTTCTATATCAGCCACAGCAACTTATTTCAAGATATGTCTCCAAAGGCAAAGGAAACAAAAGCCAAAATAAACTTTTGGGACTTCATCAAAATCAAAAGCTTCTGCACAGCAAAGGAAAAAGTCAAAAAAACAAAGATGCAACCCATGGAATGTGATAAGATATTTGCAAATAACAGTACAGACAAAAGGTTGATATCCAGGATCTATAATGAACTCCTCAAACTCAACACATAGGAAATAGGCAAACATATCAAAAAATGGGCAGAAGATATGAACAGACAATTCTCTAATGAAGACATACAAATGGCAATCAGACACATGAAAAAATGTACATCATCACTAGCCCTCAGGGTGATTCAAAATAAAACCACAGTGAGATATCACCTTACACCAGTTAGAATTGCCAAAGTTAACAAAACAAGAAACAACATGTGTTGGAGAGGATGTGGAGAAAGGGGAACCCTTTTACACTGTTGGTGGGATTGCAAGTTGGTGCAGCCTCTTTGGAGAACAGTGTGGAGATTCCTCAAGAAATTAAAAACAGAACTTCCCTATGACCCTGCAATTGCACTCCTGGGTATTTACCCCAAAGATACAGATGTCGTGAAAAGAAGGGCCATCTGTACCCTAATGTTTATAGCAGCAATGGCCATGGTCGCCAAACTATGAAAGAACCAAGATGCCCTTCAACGGACGAATGGATAAGGAAGATGTGGTCCATATACACTATGGAGTATTATGCCTCCATCAGAAAGGATGAATACCCAACTTTTGTAGCAGCATGGACGGGACTGGAAGAGATTTTGCTGAATGAAGAAAGGCAGAGAGAATCAATTATCATATGGTTTCACTTATTTGTGGAGCATAACAAATATCATGGAGAACAAGGGGTCTTAGAGAGGAGAAGGGAGTTTGGGGGAATTGGAAGGGGAGGTGAATCATGAGAGACTATGGACTCTGAAAAACAACCTAGGGGTTTGAAGTGGCGGGGGGGTGGGATCTTGGGGTACCAGGTGGTGGGTATTATAGAGGGCACAGATTGCATGGAGCACTGGGTTGGTGAAAAAAATAATGAATACTGTTTTTCTGAAAATAAAGAAATTAATTTAATTAAAAAAAAACATTGTTAAAATGTTATACTGGAGACAAGATGGCGGAGAAGTAGGAGGAGGCTCCCTTTCAACCTGAACCCTACTTCTATTGAACTCCACTCACCGACAAAATCAGCCTGAGACCCGAATTATACACATCTGGATCTCTACCAGAGCAGAAAACGCCAGTGGGCAGGTAAAGCAGAGTGGGAAAGTCGGACTGATATCGGAAGATAAACAAAAGTGGGAGGGTGCTACCAGAGGTGACCCACTGGAAAGTAATATCCCAATACGAGAGTGCCCTGCATCTGGGGACCAGCATTATCTCAGAAGTATGGTAGAAAGCACTCAAGAAGAGCAAGGGATCACTGGGAAGAAATTGCAGGAATCGGGGTGTTAGGGTCAGGGGCTTAAGTCCCCAGACCCAGGACAGCCACCCCTGGTGCAGAGCCAGAAAGAGTGCGGCAGAGAAACCAGGTCTTGGTCCCTGAACCACCAGCAAGCTCGCCTGAGAGCGTGTGGCTCCCAGCTCCCATGAGGGGCTGGGAGCCTCGCCAGCCAACAGAAGCACAGCTTTTTTGCAGTCCCCATGCAAGTGCCCTGCCATGCCATCAGAGTCCGAGTCATGCCCTGCGCCCTCCAGAGAGAGAGGTGGCACAGGCACCAGCCTGGTGCTCTCGGACCTGGAAATACCAGGCACTCCCAGCTTGTGCCAGGGGGAAAATCTCAGTTTGCGATTGCTGCTTGGAACTTCTCTGGCAGTCTGGAGCTGCCCAGACAGCGGCCACTGCTGTGGTTTTGGTACAAGCAAAAAATCTTGAGTCCCCAGGGACCGCGACTGGGAACCTGCTCTGCCAGTGTTGAAGGGGGATTTTATTTGGGCTCTTCGGACAGATTGAGGCTTCTCTCTGAGACGAAGGACAGGGTACAGTTTGCTTTCCTCTAAACCTACAAAAACCATCAAAAGCCCTCAAGGCAAGAGAAAAACAAAAGTGAACAAATATAAAAACCTCCAGAGAACAAAAGCCTGAAAAAAACAGTTTCCTAAGAGCACACTCCCTTGAGGGGGGTGGGAGGACTTAACTCAGAGAACATCATTGACTGAAATCCCACGTGGCAGGCCCCTCCCCCAGAAAACCAACCGGGAAAGGAAAAAAAAAAAAAAAAGACAACAAGAGATCAACCACCACTACTTCATAGGACAATTTTTATTATTAATTTGTTCCCACTATCCTGGCTCATTTTATTAAAGATAATTTTTTATTATATATAGAAAATTTTTTAACCTATTTACCGTCACAGTGAGATGTCCAGTACATCAAATTCCATAATAACCTTCTAACCTGAACATTTTGATACATACACCTGTGTTTTCCTTTTGCATTTCTGTTTTTAAAATTTATTTTTTTTAATTTTAGTTTAGTTTAGTCTAGTTTATTCCTTTTTTTAATTTTTATTTTCTAATATTCATATAGAATTAAACTTCAAGGTAATCCCCTTTTCCCAATCAAAGCCACCCCTATAGGTAAAACAATTCCTAATCCCCATTTATCTTAGGAAAGTGGAGTCTTTAACAAATACATCAAGATATATCCGGAAAAAAAAAACAAAAAAACAAAAAACAAAAAAACTTCCTCACCCACACTGAGAATTTACAACCACTCTACAATCTTTTTCTTCCACCAGTATTTCTGTGTTGTTTTTTATTTATATATTTGACAGAGAGAGATCACAAGTAGGCAGAGAGGCAGGCAGAGAGAGAGAGAGAGAGAGAGGAAGCAGGCTCCCTGCTGAGCAGAGAGCCCGATGTGGGACTTGATCCCAGGACCCTGAGATCATGAACTGAGCCGAAGGCAGCGGCTTACCCCACTGAGCCACCCAGGCGCCCCTATTTCTGTGTTTTTGTGTTTGTCCTGATAGTATATAAATCTTACACTCGGGGTTCTTTCTGATGAGGTTATTCCTTTATTTGCATTTATATATGCAAATATATATATATATATATATATATATATATATATATATATAATTTTCTCTTCTCATATACTTTTATCAGTCTTTTTGTTTGTCTGTTTTTGTTTGTAAACTTCATAAATCTTACCTTGGAACCCATTTGGGCTGAACCTTCTCTTTTATCTCACCTTTCATTCTTGTCTCTCTCCCTCTCTCTTTTTTTCTTTTTTTTAACCTCAGGTGTCCCAACAAATGAGGGATTCCAGAGTAGAACCCTGGGGAGGGGCGACTGGACAATCAGAAATCTGATTAAAAATTGGGGCCTAGGGACATGTCAAGCCCATTATGACACCTAATGGTCCAGCCACTGAGAGGACTTACTAGAGGACAGGAATCATGCTGAGGGTCACAATGCGTGTGTATGCCCTCGTCGCACTCAAGAATGGGCGGGGCCTCAGGGTGAATGCTGGTTTCTCCTACACTGAACGTTGGACAACGTGCCAACCACAAGGGTTCTTGCCATGGGTAAGGAGGAGTTCTGATTTCTCCATCACACTCACCCCTGGGCAGTGATTGGAGATAAGGTCTCGGTTCTGAAGCCTGAAAACTGAGGTAGGGAAGAGATCATGACCTAAGGCCATGCTGGGTTTTATGTGCTCAGTGTGCGGTCAGCTTTCTGGGTGTTGGTCAGGAGGTCCGGGCTCAGGTTGTGTTCGACAGTGCATTAGTGCCCAGGTTAGACTATATAATTTGGGTAAAGTCGAGTGCTGTGTAGGTTGATCCTCATTTATGGTGCCTGGGCAGCTCATGAGGCAATAATTTTTTTTTCTATAGGACAGGCAGTGTGCTGCATTGTGGGTCCGGAATTGCCAATCTTGAGGGCTTCGGGACCAGGAGTGTGAGGACGGAAGTCTGAGAAGACAAGCCAGACTTGGGTTTCAGGGCGAGGCACGGCAGGTACCCCCTGCAGATCTGAACCAATATCTCATGCATCTGAAGTCAGGGCGAGGATCAGACATTGGCTCAGGTTGGAGATTCTCTGCATGACGGCCGCTTCATGAAGTGACCGGAATCTCGAGGCCATTGAGGTTTTCCCACGTTGGGAGTTGTGGGATGCCCCCTTCCAGGATTCCTTCTGCGGGACAATTGAGACCTGTTGGACAGCTCAAGGACATCCCATATGGAATGACTCCAGAGCACCATTCACGGATGAATGCCTGGGAAGCCCGCCTCGCATTCCAATTGTCTCCTAGCAAGAAGACAGTTTAGATCTGATGGCTCTGCCGGATCAACCGGGGTGGCTGAGTTGAAATGGACTTTCCTGAGGATGGGTCCTACTGTGTTTTTGTGTCCATGAGGGCCTAGGAATGGGGCAGTGGCACCGGGACCCTGAAGTACTCTCCTAAGCTTTGGACATGGCTCCCATGCACAGGTTTCCTTGTGGAGACGAGATGAGTTCTGATGGGTGCCTCAGGAAAACCCCTATGCTCGTATTGGAATCAGGCTTTTGAGGACACATGCGTGTAACCCAAAGCAATGGATCCTATAATGGCCTAGGTTCTGTCTGGTTCAATCTTCTTCTCTGGGGATATCCATCTATGGTATGAGTGCAGGTCGATTATCAGCTGGTGTCAGACAGCCCTTGTTTGTTCCGGGCGACCTACACTATTGGGATGGCCTCAGGGACTTTGGAGGTTTCTCCTAATTTGTACGATTTTGGACCTTGGAATGGGCAGAATTTTCATGGATTGGTAGGCACAGTCCTAATGTGTGGCTTCAGGGGCCCAGCCTGGAGGGTGTGTGGCCCAAGACTTTGAGGACAGAAGTCTGAAAACACAAACTCAGCTTAGGTTTGGGGACGTAGGTATGGCAGGCCCGATCTACAAACCATGAGAAGAACTCTTCAGGATATGAAGAAAGTGCGAGTCTGAGGCGCTTGCTCAGGTTTTTTCTCTGGATTTTGTATCAGCGATGGCCGTGGAATGTCGGGGAGGCCTCATGACCATGGACGGATCTTCCTCTCTGAGGATTTGGCCCGATTCCCAATTGCTTTTCATCAATCTGTGGGATGGGAGGACTCATTTCAGTTTTGTTACCTCAGGTGTCCGACCAAAAGAGGAATTCCAAAGCCAAGCCGTGGAGAAGACTGAAGGGACAACCCAAACTATGGTTAAAAATTGGGGCCTAGGGGCATGGCAAGCCCAATATGCTATCTCTTCATCCAGCCACTGAGTGTCCTTACTTGAGGACTGGGCTCAGCCTGAGGGTCACAATGTGTGTTTGTGACCAATGTGGCCCACGAGCATGGGCGCGGCCTCATGGGACACACTGGTTTCAACGACACTGAACGTTGGACAACATGCCAACCACAAGGTTTCTTGCCATGGGGAAGGAGTTCTGATCTCTGCATCACCTTCAACCCTGCGCAGTGATTGGAGATAAGGTCTAGGTTATGAAACCTGAAAACCTAGGTAGGGAAGAGATGACGACCTAAGTCCACGGCGGCTCGATGTGCTCAGTGTGCGGCCAGCTGTCTGGGAGGGTCCAGGGGGTCCCGGCTCAGGCTGTGTCAGAAAGGGCATTAGTGCCCTGGTCAGCCTATGTATTTGGGGTACAGCCAAGGTCGGTGCAGGTTGATCCTCATTTGCGGTTACTGGGTTGCCCCAGAGGACAAAGTTTTTCTTCTGGTTGGCAGGCAGAGTGCTGCATTGCAGTTCTGGATTGCCAAACTGGAGGGCTTGTGGGCCAGTAGTCTGACGACAAAAGTCTGAGAACACAAGATAGGCTTAGGTTTCAGGGTGAGGCCATGACAGGCAAAATCTACAGACCTGAATCGAGATCTCGTGCATCTGAAGTCATGGCGAGGATCAGACGATCGCTCAGGTTGGAGTTTCTGTCCCTGATGGACCCTTCATGAATGGGGGGGCATCACGAGGCCATGGGTGTTTTCCCACGATGGGAGTTGTGAGAAGCTCCAAACTGCGGAGAGTCTTTGCAGGACAATTGAGACTTGTTGTTTGGCTCCAGGCCAATGATTCTGAGCAGGGTTCTAAGGATGGATGGCTGGGTAAGCCACCTCGCATTCCAATTGTCTCCTAGCAACAAGACAGGTTAGATCTCCTGGATCTGTGGGGAGCAACCGAGGACGCTGAGTTGAAATGGACACCCCTGGGGATGGGTCCTAATGTGCTTTTGTGTCTATGGAGTCCTTGGAATGAAGCGGTGGCACTGGGGCCCTAAAGGGTTCTCCTAAACAGAGGCTTTGACACAGCTCCAACGTGAAAGTTTCCCATGTGTAGATGAGATGTTTTCTGATGGGTGAGTCAAGAAACAGCTATATGCCGCTTTAGAAATCCAGGCCTCTGAGGAGAGATGCCTGGAAACCAAAGCAATGGATCTGATTAGTGCCTAGGGGCCTGTTCTTTCCTTTTTACCTCTGGGGACATCTGTCTATGGGTCTGAGTGCAGGTAGGTGCTCAGTTGGGCTCAGATTGCCCCTGTTTTTCCTGGGAAGCCACCACTATTGAGATGGATCAGGGACTTTGGAGGTTTATCCTATTAGAAGGGTTGTGGCCATTGGAATGGGCACACACAATTCCCTTGGAGAGGGCAAGTACAGTCCTCAGGTTTGGCTCCAGGGGCCTGAGCCTGTAGGTTGTGTAGGCCAGGGCTGTTTGGACAGTTGTCTGAAAACACAAACTCGGCTTATGTTTTGGGTCATAGGTATGGCAGGACTGATCTACAGACCATGAGGAGAACTCTTCGGGATTTGAATGAAGGTCGCGTGTGAGGCTCCTGCTCAAGTTTTTGTCTCTGGATATCGTGTCACTCATGGTCGTGGAATTTATGGGTGACTTCATGGGAAATGGACGAGTTTTACTCTCTGGTGGTTTGGCCCTGTCCAAAGAGTTTGGGGTCATTCTGTGGGCTGGAAGAAGTCCGTTTTTTTTTTTTTTTTTTTTTTTTTGTTGTTTTCTTTTTTAACCTCAGGTGTCCCACCAAATGAGGATTCCAGTGTAGAGCCCTGGGGAGGGGCGACTGGACAATCAGAAATCTTGTTAAAAATTGGGGCCTAGGGACATGTCAAGCCCATTATGACATCTAAAGGTCCAGCCACTGAGAAAACTTACTAGAGGACAGGACTCATGCTGAGGGTCTCAATGCGTGTGTATGCCCTCGTAACACACAAGAATGGGCGGGGCCTCAGGGTGAATGCTGGTTTCTCCTACACTGAACGTTGGACAACGTGCCAACCACAAGGGTTCTTGCCATGGGTAAGGAGGAGTTCTGATTTCTGCATCACACTCACCCCTGGGCAGTGATTGGAGATAAGGTCTCGGTTCTGAAGCCTGAAAACTGAGGTAGCGAAGAGATGATGACCTAAGGCCATGCTGGGTTTTATGTGTTCAGTGTGCGGTCAGCTTTCTGGGTGTTGGTCACGAGGTCCGGGCTCAGGTTGTGTTCGACAGTGCATTAGTGCCCAGGTTAGACTATATAATTTGGATAAAGTCGAGTGCTGTGTAGGTTTATCCTCATTTAAGGTGCCTGGGCAGCTCATGAGGCAATAATTTTTTTTCTAGAGGGCAGGCAGAGTGCTGCATTGTGGGTCCGGACTTGCTAAACTTGAGGGCTTTGGGGCCACGAGTGTGAGGACGGACGTCTGAGAAGACAAGCTAGACTAGGGTTTTAGGCCGAGGGCACGGCAGGTAACCCCGGCAGATCTGAACCAATATCACATGCATCTGAAGCCAGGGCGAGGATCAGAATTGGCTCAGGTTGGAGTTCTGAGCATGACGGCTGCTTCATGAAGGGAGCGGAATCTCGAGGCCATTGAGGTTTTCCCACGTTGGGAGTTGTGGGATGCCCCCTTAAAGGATTCCTTCTGCGGGACAATTGAGACTTGTTGGACAGCTCCAGCACATCCCATATGGAATGACTCCAGAGCACCGTTTGCGGATGGATGCCTGGGAAGCCCGCCTCGCATTCCAATTGTCTCCTAGACACAAGACAGTTTAGATCTGATGGCTCTGCCGGAGCAACCGGGGTGGCTGAGTTGAAATGGACTTTCCTGAGGATGGGTCCTAATGTGTTTTTGTGTCCATGAGGGCCTTGGAGTGGGGCGGTGGCACCGGGACCCTGAAGTACTCTCCTAATCTTTGGACATGGCTCCCATGCACAGGTATCTTGTGGAGACGAGATGAGTTCTGATGGGTGCCTCAGGAAAACCCCTATGCTCGTATTGGAATCAGGCTTTTGAGGACACATGCCTGTAACCCAAAGCAATGGATCCTATTATGGCCTAGGGTCCTGTCTGGTTCAATCTTCTTCTCTGGGGACATCCATCTATGGTATGAGTGGAGGTCGATTATCAGCTGATGTCAGACAGCCCTTGTTTGTTCCGGGCGACCTACACTATTGGGATGGCCTCAGGGACTTTGGAGGTTTCTCCTAATTTGTACGATTTTGGACCATGGAATGGGCAGAATTCCCATGGATTGGTAGGCACAGTCCTAATGTGTGGCTCCAGGGGCCCAGCCTGGAGGGTGTGTGGCCCAAGACTTTGAGGACAGAAGTCTGAAAACACAAACTCAGCTTAGGTTTGGGGACGTAGGTATGGCAGGCCCGATCTACAAACCATGAGAAGAACTCTTCAGGATATGAAGAAAGTGCGAGTCTGAGGCGCTTGCTCAGGTTTTTTCTCTGGATTTTGTATCAGCGATGGCCGGGGAATGTCGGGAGGCCTCATGGGCCATGGACGAATCTTCCTCTCTGAGGATTTGGCCCGATTCCCAATTGCTTTTCGTCAATCTGTGGGATGGGAGGACTCATTTCAGGTTTGTTACCTCAGGTGTACCACCAAAAGAGGAATTCCAAAGCCAAGCAGTGGGGAAGACTGAAGGGTAAACCCGAACTATGGCTAATAATTGGGGCCTAGGGGCATGGCAAGCCCAATATGCTATCTCTTCATCCATCCACTGAGTGGCCTTACTTGAGGACTGGGCTCAGCCTGAGGGTCACAATGTGTGTTTGTAACCAATGTGGCCCACGAGCAGGTGCGGTGCCTCATGGGCCACACTGGTTTCAATGACACTGAACGTTGGACAACATGCCAACCAAAAGGTTTCTTGCCATTGGGAAGGAGTTCTGATTTCTGCATCACCTTCAACCTGGGCAGTGATTGGAGATAAGGTCTAGGTTCTGAAACCTGAAAACCGAGGTTTGGAAGTGATGACGACCTAAGGCCATGGCGGATCGATGTGCACAGTGTGCGGCCAGCTGTCTGGGAGGGGCCAGGGTGTCCAGGCTCAGGCTGTGTCAGAAAGGGCATTAGTGCCCTGGTCAGCCTATGTATTTGGGGTACAGCCAAGGTCGGTGCAGGTTGATCCTCATTTGGGGTTACTGGGTGCCCCAGTGGACAATGTATTTCTTCTGGAGGGCAGGCAGAGTGCTGCATTGTAGTTCTGGATTGCCAAACTGGAGGGCTTGTGGGCCAGTAGTCTGACGACAAAAGTCTGAGAACACAAGCTAGGCTTAGGTTTCTGGGTGAGGCCATGGCAGGCACAATCTACAGACCTGAATCGAGATCTCGTGCATCTGAAGTCAGGGCGAGGATCAGACGATCGCTCAGGTTGGAGTTTCTGTCCCTGATGGCCCCTTCATGATGGGGAGGCATTACGAGGCCATGGGGGTTTTCCCACGATGGGAGTTGTGAGAAGCTCCAAACTGCAGAGAGTCTTCTGCAGGACAACTGAGACCTGTTGTTTGGCTCCAGGCCAATGATTCTGAGCAGGGTTCTAAGGATGGATGGCTTGGTAGCCCAACTCGCATTCCAATTGTCTCTTAGCAACAAGACAGGTTAGATCTCCTGGATCTGTGGGTAGCAACCGAGGACGCTGAGTTGAAATGGACACCCCTGGGGATGGGTCCTAATGTGCTTTTGTGTCTATGGAGTCCTTGGAATGAAGCGGTGGCACTGGGGCCCTAAAGGGTTCTCCTAAACAGAGGCTTTGACACAGCTCCAACGTGAAAGTTTCCCATGTGTAGATGAGATGTTTTCTGATGGGTGAGTCAAGAAACAGCTATATGCTGCTTTTGAAATCCAGGCCTCTGAGGAGAGATGCCTGGAAACCAAAGCAATGGATCTGATTAGTGCCTAGGGGCCTGTTCTTTCCTTTTTACCACTGAAGACATCTGTCTATGGGTCTGAGTGCAGGTAGGTGCTCAGCTGGGCTCAGATTGCCCCTGTTTTTCCTGGGAAGCCACCAATATTGAGATGGATCAGGGACTTTGGAGGTTTATCCAATGAGAAGTGTTGTGGCCATTGGAATGGGCACACACAATTCCCTTGGAGAGGGCAAGTACAGTCCTCAGGTTTGGCTCCAGGTGCCTGAGCCTGTAGGTTGTGTAGGCCAGGGCTGTTTGGACAGTTGTCTGAAAACACAAACTCGGCTTATGTTTCGGGTCATAGGCATGGCAGGACTGAACTACAGACCATGAGGAGAACTCTTCGGGATTTGAAATAAGGGCGACTGTGAGGCTCCTGCTCCAGTTTTTGTCTCTGGATATCGTGTCACTCATGGTCGTGGAATTTCTGGGTGACTTCATGGGAAATGGACGAGTCTTACTCTCTGGTGGTTTGGCCCCGTCCAAAGAGTTTGGGGTCATTCTGTGGGCTGGAAGAAGTCCGTTTTTTTGTTGTTGTTGTTGTTGTTGTTGTTTTCTTTTTTAACCTAGAGTGTCCCACCAAATGAGGATTCCAGAGTAGAACCCTGGGGAGGGTCGAATGGACAATCAGAAATCTGGTTAAAAATTGGGGCCTAGGGACATGTCAAGCCCATTATGACATCTAATGGTCCAGCCAAGGAGAGGACTTACTAGAGGACAGGACTCATTCTGAGGGTCACAATGCGTGTGTATGCCCTCGTCACACTCAAGAATGGGCGGGGCCTCAGGGTGAATGCTGGTTTCTCCTACACTGAACGTTGGACAACGTGCCAACCACAAGGGTTCTTGCCATGGGTAAGGAGGAGTTCTGATTTCTGCATCAACTCACCCCTGGGCAGTGATTGGAGATAAGTTATCGGTTCTGAAGCCTGAAAACTGAGGTAGGGAAGAGATGATGACCTAAGGCTATGGCGGGTTTTATGTGCTCAGTGTGCGGTCAGCTTTCTGGGTGTTGGTCAGGAGGTCCGGGCTCAGGTTGTGTTCGACAGTGCATGAGTGCCCAGGTTAGACTTTATAATTTGGGTAAAGTCGAGTGCTGTGTAGGTTTACCCTCATTTAAGGTGCCTGGCAGGCTATGAGGCAATAATTTTTTTTCTAGAGGGCAGGCAGAGTGCTGCATTGTGGGTCCGGAATTGCCAAACTTGAGGGCTTCGGGGCCAGGAATGTGAGGACGGAAGTCTGAGAAGACAAGCTAGACTTGGCTTTTAGGGCGAGGGCACAGCAGGTACCCCCTGCAGATCTGAACCAATATCTCATGCATTTGAAGTCATGGCGAGGATCAGACGTTGGCTCAGGTTGGAGTTCTGAGCATGACGGCCGCTTCATGAAGGGAGCGGAATCTCGAGGCCATTGAGGTTTTCCCACGTTGGGAGTTGTGGGATGCCCCCTTCAAGGATTCCTTCTGCGGGACAATTGAGACCTGTTGGACAGCTCCAGGACATCCCATATGGAATGACTCCAGAGCACCGTTTGCGGATGGATGCCTGGGAAGCCCGCCTCGCATTCCAATTGTCTCCTAGACACAAGACAGTTTAGATTTGATGGCTCTGCCGGAGCAACCGGGGTGGCTGAGTTGAAATGGACTTTCCTGAGGATGGGTCCTAATGTGTTTTTGTGTCCATGAGGGCCTTGGAGTGGGGCGGTGGCACCGGGACCCTGAAGTACTCTCCTAATCTTTGGACATGGCTCCCATGCACAGGTATCTTGTGGAGACGAGATGAGTTCTGATGGGTGCCTCAGGAAAACCCCTATGCTCGTATTGGAATCAGGCTTTTGAGGACACATGCCTGTAACCCAAAGCAATGGATCCTATTATGGCCTAGGGTCCTGTCTGGTTCAATCTTCTTCTCTGGGGACATCCATCTATGGTATGAGTGGAGGTCGATTATCAGCTGATGTCAGACAGCCCTTGTTTGTTCCGGGCGACCTACACTATTGGGATGGCCTCAGGGACTTTGGAGGTTTCTCCTAATTTGTACGATTTTGGACCATGGAATGGGCAGAATTCCCATGGATTGGTAGGCACAGTCCTAATGTGTGGCTCCAGGGGCCCAGCCTGGAGGGTGTGTGGCCCAAGACTTTGAGGACAGAAGTCTGAAAACACAAACTCAGCTTAGGTTTGGGGACGTAGGTATGGCAGGCCCGATCTACAAACCATGAGAAGAACTCTTCAGGATATGAAGAAAGTGCGAGTCTGAGGCGCTTGCTCAGGTTTTTTCTCTGGATTTTGTATCAGCGATGGCCGGGGAATGTCGGGAGGCCTCATGGGCCATGGACGAATCTTCCTCTCTGAGGATTTGGCCCGATTCCCAATTGCTTTTCGTCAATCTGTGGGATGGGAGGACTCATTTCAGGTTTGTTACCTCAGGTGTACCACCAAAAGAGGAATTCCAAAGCCAAGCAGTGGGGAAGACTGAAGGGTAAACCCGAACTATGGCTAATAATTGGGGCCTAGGGGCATGACAAGCCCAATATGCTATCTCTTCATCCATCCACTGAGTGGCCTTACTTGAGGACTGGGCTCAGCCTGAGGGTCACAATGTGTGTTTGTAACCAATGTGGCCCACGAGCAGGTGTGGTGCCTCATGGGCCACACTGGTTTCAACGACACTGAACGTTGGACAACATGCCAACCAAAAGGTTTCTTGCCATTGGGAAGGAGTTCTGATTTCTGCATCACCTTCAACCTGGGCAGTGATTGGAGATAAGGTCTAGGTTCTGAAACCTGAAAACCGAGGTTTGGAAGTGATGACGACCTAAGGCCATGGCGGATCGATGTGCACAGTGTGCGGCCAGCTGTCTGGGAGGGGCCAGGGTGTCCAGGCTCAGGCTGTGTCAGAAAGGGCATTAGTGCCCTGGTCAGCCTATGTATTTGGGGTACAGCCAAGGTCGGTGCAGGTTGATCCTCATTTGGGGTTACTGGGTGCCCCAGTGGACAATGTATTTCTTCTGGAGGGCAGGCAGAGTGCTGCATTGTAGTTCTGGATTGCCAAACTGGAGGGCTTGTGGGCCAGTAGTCTGACGACAAAAGTCTGAGAACACAAGCTAGGCTTAGGTTTCTGGGTGAGGCCATGGCAGGCACAATCTACAGACCTGAATCGAGATCTCGTGCATCTGAAGTCAGGGCGAGGATCAGACGATCGCTCAGGTTGGAGTTTCTGTCCCTGATGGCCCCTTCATGATGGGGAGACATTACGAGGCCATGGGGGTTTTCCCACGATGGGAGTTGTGAGAAGCTCCAAACTGCAGAGAGTCTTCTGCAGGACAACTGAGACCTGTTGTTTGGCTCCAGGCCAATGATTCTGAGCAGGGTTCTAAGGATGGATGGCTTGGTAGCCCAACTCGCATTCCAATTGTCTCTTAGCAACAAGACAGGTTAGATCTCCTGGATCTGTGGGTAGCAACCGAGGACGCTGAGTTGAAATGGACACCCCTGGGGATGGGTCCTAATGTGCTTTTGTGTCTATGGAGTCCTTGGAATGAAGCGGTGGCACTGGGGCCCTAAAGGGTTCTCCTAAACAGAGGCTTTGACACAGCTCCAACGTGAAAGTTTCCCATGTGTAGATGAGATGTTTTCTGATGGGTGAGTCAAGAAACAGCTATATGCTGCTTTTGAAATCCAGGCCTCTGAGGAGAGATGCCTGGAAACCAAAGCAATGGATCTGATTAGTGCCTAGGGGCCTGTTCTTTCCTTTTTACCACTGAAGACATCTGTCTATGGGTCTGAGTGCAGGTAGGTGCTCAGCTGGGCTCAGATTGCCCCTGTTTTTCCTGGGAAGCCACCAATATTGAGATGGATCAGGGACTTTGGAGGTTTATCCAATGAGAAGGGTTGTGGCCATTGGAATGGGCACACACAATTCCCTTGGAGAGGGCAAGTACAGTCCTCAGGTTTGGCTCCAGGTGCCTGAGCCTGTAGGTTGTGTAGGCCAGGGCTGTTTGGACAGTTGTCTGAAAACACAAACTCGGCTTATGTTTCGGGTCATATGCATGGCAGGACTGAACTACAGACCATGAGGAGAACTCTTCGGGATTTGAAATAAGGGCGACTGTGAGGCTCCTGCTCCAGTTTTTGTCTCTGGATATCGTGTCACTCATGGTCGTGGAATTTCTGGGTGACTTCATGGGAAATGGACGAGTCTTACTCTCTGGTGGTTTGGCCCCGTCCAAAGAGTTTGGGGTCATTCTGTGGGCTGGAAGAAGTCCGTTTTTTTGTTGTTGTTGTTGTTGTTGTTGTTTTCTTTTTTAACCTAGAGTGTCCCACCAAATGAGGATTCCAGAGTAGAACCCTGGGGAGGGTCGAATGGACAATCAGAAATCTGGTTAAAAATTGGGGCCTAGGGACATGTCAAGCCCATTATGACATCTAATGGTCCAGCCAAGGAGAGGACTTACTAGAGGACAGGACTCATTCTGAGGGTCACAATGCGTGTGTATGCCCTCGTCACACTCAAGAATGGGCGGGGCCTCAGGGTGAATGCTGGTTTCTCCTACACTGAACGTTGGACAACGTGCCAACCACAAGGGTTCTTGCCATGGGTAAGGAGGAGTTCTGATTTCTGCATCAACTCACCCCTGGGCAGTGATTGGAGATAAGTTATCGGTTCTGAAGCCTGAAAACTGAGGTAGGGAAGAGATGATGACCTAAGGCTATGGCGGGTTTTATGTGCTCAGTGTGCGGTCAGCTTTCTGGGTGTTGGTCAGGAGGTCCGGGCTCAGGTTGTGTTCGACAGTGCATGAGTGCCCAGGTTAGACTTTATAATTTGGGTAAAGTCGAGTGCTGTGTAGGTTTACCCTCATTTAAGGTGCCTGGCAGGCTATGAGGCAATAATTTTTTTTCTAGAGGGCAGGCAGAGTGCTGCGTTGTGGGTCCGGAATTGCCAAACTTGAGGGCTTCGGGGCCAGGAATGTGAGGACGGAAGTCTGAGAAGACAAGCTAGACTTGGCTTTTAGGGCGAGGGCACAGCAGGTACCCCCTGCAGATCTGAACCAATATCTCATGCATTTGAAGTCATGGCGAGGATCAGACGTTGGCTCAGGTTGGAGTTCTGAGCATGACGGCCGCTTCATGAAGGGAGCGGAATCTCGAGGCCATTGAGGTTTTCCCACGTTGGGAGTTGTGGGATGCCCCCTTCAAGGGTTCCTTCTGCGGGACAATTGAGACCTGTTGGACAGCTCCAGGACATCCCATATGGAATGACTCCAGAGCACCGTTTGCGGATGGATGCCTGGGAAGCCCGCCTCGCATTCCAATTGTCTCCTAGACACAAGACAGTTTAGATTTGATGGCTCTGCCGGAGCAACCGGGGTGTCTGAGTTGAAATGGACTTTCCTGAGGCTGGGTCCTAATGTGTTTTTGTGTCCATGAGGGCCTTGGAATGGGGCGGTGGCACCGGGACCCTGAAGTACTCTCCTAAGCTTTGGACATGGCTCCCATGCACAGGTTTCCTTGTGGAGACGAGATGAGTTCTGATGGGTGCCTCAGGAAAACCCCTATGCTCGTATTGGAATCAGGCTTTTGAGGACACATGCCTGTAACCCATAGCAATGGATCCTATTATGGCCTAGGGTCCTGTCTGGTTCAATCTTCTTCTCTGGGGACATCCATCTATGGTATGAGTGGAGGACGATTATCAGCTGGTGTCAGACAGCCCTTGTTTGATCCGGGCGACCTACACTATTGGGATGGCCTCAGGGACTTTGGAGGTTTCTCCTAATTTGTACGATTTTGGACCATGGAATGGGCAGAATTCCCATGGATTGGTAGGCACAGTCCTAATGTGTGGCTTCAGGGGCCCAGCCTGGAGTGTGTGTGGCCCAAGACTTTGAGGACAGAAGACTGAAAACACAAACTCAGCTTAGGTTTGGGGACGTAGGTATGGCAGGCCCGATCTACAAACCATGAGAAGAACTCTTCAGGATATGAAGAAAGTGCGAGTCTGAGGCACTTGCTCAGGCTTTTGTCTCTGGATTTTGAATCATCGATGGCCGTGGAATGTCGAGGAGGCCTCATGGGCCATGGAGGAATCTTCCTCTCTGAGGATTTGGCCCAATTCCCAATTGCGTTTCGTCAATCTGTGGGATGGGAGGTCTCCTTTCAGGTTTGTTACCTCAGGTGTCCCACCAAAAGAGGAATTCCAAAGACAAACCGTGGGGAAGACTGAAGGGACAATCCGAACTATGGTGAAAAATTGGGGCATAGGGACACGGCAAGCCCAATAAGCTATCTCTTCATCCAGCCACTGAGTGGCCTTACTTGAGGACTGGGCTCAGCCTGAGGGTCACAATGTGTGTTTGTGACCAATGCGGCCCGCAAGCATGGGGTGGCCTCATGGGCCAAACTGGTTTCAACGACACTGAACGTTGGACAATATGCCAACCACAAGGTTTCTTACAATGGGAAGGAGTTCTGATTTCTTCATCACCTTCAACCTGGGCAGTGATTGGAGATAAGGTCTAGGTTCTGAAACCTGAAAACCGAGGATGGGAAGAGATGACGACCTAAGGCCATGGCGGATCGATGTGCTCAGTGTGCGGCCAGCTGTCTGGGAGGGGCCAGGGGCTCCAGGCTCAAGCTGTGTCAGAAAGGGCATTAGTGCCCTGGTCAGCCTATGTATTTGGGGTACAGCCAAGGTCGGTGCAGGTTGATCCTCATTTGGGATTACTGGGTAGCCCCAGAGGACAATGTATTTCTTCTGGAGGGCAGGAAGAGTGCTGCATTGTAGTTCTGGATTGCCAAAATGGAGGGCTTGTGGGCCAGTAGTCTGACGACAAAAGTCTGAGAACACAAGCTAGGCTTAGGTTTCTGGGCGAGGCCATGGCAGGCACAATCTACAGACCTGAATCGAGATCTCGTGCATCTGAAGTCAGGGCGAGGATCAGGCAATCGCTCAGGTTGGAGTTTCTATCCCTGATGGCCCCTTCATGAATGGGAGGGGCATCACGAGGCCATGGGGGTTTTCCTACGATGGGAGTTGTGTGAAGCTCCAAACTGCAGAGAGTCTTCTGCAGGACAATTGAGACCTGTTGTTTGGCTCCAGGCCAATGATTCTGAGCAGGGTTCTAAGGATGGATGGCTGGGTAGCCCACCTCGCATTCCAATTGTCTCCTAGCAACAAGACAGGTTAGATCTCCTGGTTCTGTGGGGAGCAACCGAGGACGCTGAGTTGAAATGGACACCCCTGGGGATGGGTTCTAATGTCATTTTGTGTATATGGAGACCTTGGAATGAAGCGGTGGCACTGGGGCCCTAAAGGTTCTCCTAAACAGAGGCTTTGACACAGCTCCAACGTGCAAGTTTCCCATGTGTAGATGAGATGTTTTCTGATGGGTGAGTCAAGAAACAGCTATATGCTGCTTTTGAAATCCAGGCCTCTGTGGAGAGATGCCTGGAAACCAAAGCAATGGATCTGATTAGTGCCTAGGGGCCTGTTCTTTCCTTTTTACCTCTGGGGACATCTGTCTATGGGTCTGAGTGCAGGTAGGTGCTCAGTTGGGCTCAGACTGCCCCTGTTTTTCCTGGGAAGCCACCACTATTGAGATGGATCAGGGACTTTGGAGGTTTATCCTATTAGAAGGGTTGTGGCCATTGGAATGTGCACACCCAATTCCCTTGGAGAGGGCAAGTACAGTCCTCAGGTTTGGCTCCAGGGGCCTGAGCCTGTAGGCCTGAGTCTGCTCAGTAGTCCTGAGCCAGGGCTGTTTGGACAGTTGTCTGAAAACACAAACTCGGCTTATGTTTCGGGTCATAGGTATGGCAGGACTGATCTACAGACCATGAGGGGAACTCTTCGGGATTTGAAAGAAGGGCGACTGTGAGGCTCCTGCTCAAGTTTTTGTCTCTGGATATCGTGTCACTCATGGTCGTGGAATTTCTGGGTGACTTCATGGGGAATGGACGAGTCATACTCTCTGGTGGTTAGGCCCCGTCCAAAGAGTTTGGGGTCATTCTGTGGGCTGGAAGAAGTCCGTTTTTTTTTTTTGTTGTTGTTGTTGTTGTTGTTGTGTTCTTTTTTAACCTCAGGTGTCCCACCAAATGAGGGATTTCAGAGTAGAGCCCTGGCGAGGGGCGACTGGACAATCAGAAATCTGGTTAAACATTGGGGCCTAGGGACATGTCAAGCCCATTATGACATCTAATGGTCCAGCCAAGGAGAGGACTTACTAGAGGACAGGACTCATGCTGAGGGTCCCAATGCGAATGTATGCCCTTGTCGCACTCAAGAATGGGCGGGGCGCCAGGGTGAATGCCGGTTTCTCCTACACTGAACTTTGGACAACGTGCCAACCACAAGGGTTCTTGCCATGAGTAAGGAGGAGTTCTGATTTCTGCATCACACTCATTCGTGGGCAGTGATTGGAGATAAGGTCTCGGTTCTGAAGCCTGAAAACTGAGGTAGGGAAGAGATGATGACCTAAGGCCATGGCGGGTTTTATGTGCTCAGTGTGCGGTCAGCTTTCTGGGTGTTGGTCAGGAGGTCCGGGCTCAGGTTGTGTTCGGCAGTGCATTAGTGCCCAGGTTAGACTATATAATTTGGGTAAAGTCGAGTGCTGTGTAGGTTTATTTTCATTTAAGGTGCCTGGGCAGCTCATGAGGCAATAATTTTTTTTCTAGAGGGCAGGCAGGGTGCTGTATTGTGGGTCCGGAATTGCCAAACTTGAGGGCTTAGGGGCCAGGAGTGTGAGGACGGAAGTCTGAGAAGACAAGCTAGACTTGGGTTTCAGGGCGAGGGCACGGCCGGTACCCCCTGCAGATCTAAACCAATATCTCATGCATCTGAAGTCAGGGCGAGGATCAGACGTTGGCTCAGGTTGGAGTTTCTGTGCATGACGGCCGCTTCATGAAGGGAGCGGAATCTCGAGGCCATTGAGGTTTTCCCACGTTGGGAGTTGTGGGATGCCCCCTTCAAGGGTTCCTTCTGCGGGACAATTGAGACCTGTTGGACAGCTCCAGGACATCCCATATAGAATGACTCCAGAGCACCGTTCGCGGATGGATGCCTGGGAAGCCCGCCTCGCATTCCAATTGTCTCCTAGACACAAGACAGTTTAGATTTGATGGCTCTGCCGGAGCAACCGGGGTGGCTGAGTTGAAATGGACTTTCCTGAGGATGGGTCCTAATGTGTTTTTGTGTCCATGAGGGCCTTGGAGTGGGGCGGTGGCACCGGGACCCTGAAGTACTCTCCTAATCTTTGGACATGGCTCCCATGCACAGGTATCTTGTGGAGACGAGATGAGTTCTGATGGGTGCCTCAGGAAAACCCCTATGCTCGTATTGGAATCAGGCTTTTGAGGACACATGCCTGTAACCCAAAGCAATGGATCCTATTATGGCCTAGGGTCCTGTCTGGTTCAATCTTCTTCTCTGGGGACATCCATCTATGGTATGAGTGGAGGTCGATTATCAGCTGATGTCAGACAGCCCTTGTTTGTTCCGGGCGACCTACACTATTGGGATGGCCTCAGGGACTTTGGAGGTTTCTCCTAATTTGTACGATTTTGGACCATGGAATGGGCAGAATTCCCATGGATTGGTAGGCACAGTCCTAATGTGTGGCTCCAGGGGCCCAGCCTGGAGGGTGTGTGGCCCAAGACTTTGAGGACAGAAGTCTGAAAACACAAACTCAGCTTAGGTTTGGGGACGTAGGTATGGCAGGCCCGATCTACAAACCATGAGAAGAACTCTTCAGGATATGAAGAAAGTGCGAGTCTGAGGCGCTTGCTCAGGTTTTTTCTCTGGATTTTGTATCAGCGATGGCCGGGGAATGTCGGGAGGCCTCATGGGCCATGGACGAATCTTCCTCTCTGAGGATTTGGCCCGATTCCCAATTGCTTTTCGTCAATCTGTGGGATGGGAGGACTCATTTCAGGTTTGTTACCTCAGGTGTACCACCAAAAGAGGAATTCCAAAGCCAAGCAGTGGGGAAGACTGAAGGGTAAACCCGAACTATGGCTAATAATTGGGGCCTAGGGGCATGGCAAGCCCAATATGCTATCTCTTCATCCATCCACTGAGTGGCCTTACTTGAGGACTGGGCTCAGCCTGAGGGTCACAATGTGTGTTTGTAACCAATGTGGCCCACGAGCAGGTGCGGTGCCTCATGGGCCACACTGGTTTCAACGACACTGAACGTTGGACAACATGCCAACCAAAAGGTTTCTTGCCATTGGGAAGGAGTTCTGATTTCTGCATCACCTTCAACCTGGGCAGTGATTGGAGATAAGGTCTAGGTTCTGAAACCTGAAAACCGAGGTTTGGAAGTGATGACGACCTAAGGCCATGGCGGATCGATGTGCACAGTGTGCGGCCAGCTGTCTGGGAGGGGCCAGGGTGTCCAGGCTCAGGCTGTGTCAGAAAGGGCATTAGTGCCCTGGTCAGCCTATGTATTTGGGGTACAGCCAAGGTCGGTGCAGGTTGATCCTCATTTGGGGTTACTGGGTGCCCCAGTGGACAATGTATTTCTTCTGGAGGGCAGGCAGAGTGCTGCATTGTAGTTCTGGATTGCCAAACTGGAGGGCTTGTGGGCCAGTAGTCTGACGACAAAAGTCTGAGAACACAAGCTAGGCTTAGGTTTCTGGGTGAGGCCATGGCAGGCACAATCTACAGACCTGAATCGAGATCTCGTGCATCTGAAGTCAGGGCGAGGATCAGACGATCGCTCAGGTTGGAGTTTCTGTCCCTGATGGCCCCTTCATGATGGGGAGGCATTACGAGGCCATGGGGGTTTTCCCACGATGGGAGTTGTGAGAAGCTCCAAACTGCAGAGAGTCTTCTGCAGGACAACTGAGACCTGTTGTTTGGCTCCAGGCCAATGATTCTGAGCAGGGTTCTAAGGATGGATGGCTTGGTAGCCCAACTCGCATTCCAATTGTCTCTTAGCAACAAGACAGGTTAGATCTCCTGGATCTGTGGGTAGCAACCGAGGACGCTGAGTTGAAATGGACACCCCTGGGGATGGGTCCTAATGTGCTTTTGTGTCTATGGAGTCCTTGGAATGAAGCGGTGGCACTGGGGCCCTAAAGGGTTCTCCTAAACAGAGGCTTTGACACAGCTCCAACGTGAAAGTTTCCCATGTGTAGATGAGATGTTTTCTGATGGGTGAGTCAAGAAACAGCTATATGCTGCTTTTGAAATCCAGGCCTCTGAGGAGAGATGCCTGGAAACCAAAGCAATGGATCTGATTAGTGCCTAGGGGCCTGTTCTTTCCTTTTTACCACTGAAGACATCTGTCTATGGGTCTGAGTGCAGGTAGGTGCTCAGCTGGGCTCAGATTGCCCCTGTTTTTCCTGGGAAGCCACCAATATTGAGATGGATCAGGGACTTTGGAGGTTTATCCAATGAGAAGGGTTGTGGCCATTGGAATGGGCACACACAATTCCCTTGGAGAGGGCAAGTACAGTCCTCAGGTTTGGCTCCAGGTGCCTGAGCCTGTAGGTTGTGTAGGCCAGGGCTGTTTGGACAGTTGTCTGAAAACACAAACTCGGCTTATGTTTCGGGTCATAGGCATGGCAGGACTGAACTACAGACCATGAGGAGAACTCTTCGGGATTTGAAATAAGGGCGACTGTGAGGCTCCTGCTCCAGTTTTTGTCTCTGGATATCGTGTCACTCATGGTCGTGGAATTTCTGGGTGACTTCATGGGAAATGGACGAGTCTTACTCTCTGGTGGTTTGGCCCCGTCCAAAGAGTTTGGGGTCATTCTGTGGGCTGGAAGAAGTCCGTTTTTTTGTTGTTGTTGTTGTTGTTGTTGTTTTCTTTTTTAACCTAGAGTGTCCCACCAAATGAGGATTCCAGAGTAGAACCCTGGGGAGGGTCGAATGGACAATCAGAAATCTGGTTAAAAATTGGGGCCTAGGGACATGTCAAGCCCATTATGACATCTAATGGTCCAGCCAAGGAGAGGACTTACTAGAGGACAGGACTCATTCTGAGGGTCACAATGCGTGTGTATGCCCTCGTCACACTCAAGAATGGGCGGGGCCTCAGGGTGAATGCTGGTTTCTCCTACACTGAACGTTGGACAACGTGCCAACCACAAGGGTTCTTGCCATGGGTAAGGAGGAGTTCTGATTTCTGCATCAACTCACCCCTGGGCAGTGATTGGAGATAAGTTATCGGTTCTGAAGCCTGAAAACTGAGGTAGGGAAGAGATGATGACCTAAGGCTATGGCGGGTTTTATGTGCTCAGTGTGCGGTCAGCTTTCTGGGTGTTGGTCAGGAGGTCCGGGCTCAGGTTGTGTTCGACAGTGCATGAGTGCCCAGGTTAGACTTTATAATTTGGGTAAAGTCGAGTGCTGTGTAGGTTTACCCTCATTTAAGGTGCCTGGCAGGCTATGAGGCAATAATTTTTTTTCTAGAGGGCAGGCAGAGTGCTGCATTGTGGGTCCGGAATTGCCAAACTTGAGGGCTTCGGGGCCAGGAATGTGAGGACGGAAGTCTGAGAAGACAAGCTAGACTTGGCTTTTAGGGCGAGGGCACAGCAGGTACCCCCTGCAGATCTGAACCAATATCTCATGCATTTGAAGTCATGGCGAGGATCAGACGTTGGCTCAGGTTGGAGTTCTGAGCATGACGGCCGCTTCATGAAGGGAGCGGAATCTCGAGGCCATTGAGGTTTTCCCACGTTGGGAGTTGTGGGATGCCCCCTTCAAGGATTCCTTCTGCGGGACAATTGAGACCTGTTGGACAGCTCCAGGACATCCCATATGGAATGACTCCAGAGCACCGTTTGCGGATGGATGCCTGGGAAGCCCGCCTCGCATTCCAATTGTCTCCTAGACACAAGACAGTTTAGATTTGATGGCTCTGCCGGAGCAACCGGGGTGTCTGAGTTGAAATGGACTTTCCTGAGGCTGGGTCCTAATGTGTTTTTGTGTCCATGAGGGCCTTGGAATGGGGCGGTGGCACCGGGACCCTGAAGTACTCTCCTAAGCTTTGGACATGGCTCCCATGCACAGGTTTCCTTGTGGAGACGAGATGAGTTCTGATGGGTGCCTCAGGAAAACCCCTATGCTCGTATTGGAATCAGGCTTTTGAGGACACATGCCTGTAACCCAAAGCAATGGATCCTATTATGGCCTAGGGTCCTGTCTGGTTCAATCTTCTTCTCTGGGGACATCCATCTATGGTATGAGTGGAGGACGATTATCAGCTGGTGTCAGACAGCCCTTGTTTGATCCGGGCGACCTACACTATTGGGATGGCCTCAGGGACTTTGGAGGTTTCTCCTAATTTGTACGATTTTGGACCATGGAATGGGCAGAATTCCCATGGATTGGTAGGCACAGTCCTAATGTGTGGCTTCAGGGGCCCAGCCTGGAGTGTGTGTGGCCCAAGACTTTGAGGACAGAAGACTGAAAACACAAACTCAGCTTAGGTTTGGGGACGTAGGTATGGCAGGCCCGATCTACAAACCATGAGAAGAACTCTTCAGGATATGAAGAAAGTGCGAGTCTGAGGCACTTGCTCAGGCTTTTGTCTCTGGATTTTGAATCATCGATGGCCGTGGAATGTCGAGGAGGCCTCATGGGCCATGGAGGAATCTTCCTCTCTGAGGATTTGGCCCAATTCCCAATTGCGTTTCGTCAATCTGTGGGATGGGAGGTCTCCTTTCAGGTTTGTTACCTCAGGTGTCCCACCAAAAGAGGAATTCCAAAGACAAACCGTGGGGAAGACTGAAGGGACAATCCGAACTATGGTGAAAAATTGGGGCATAGGGACACGGCAAGCCCAATAAGCTATCTCTTCATCCAGCCACTGAGTGGCCTTACTTGAGGACTGGGCTCAGCCTGAGGGTCACAATGTGTGTTTGTGACCAATGCGGCCCGCAAGCATGGGGTGGCCTCATGGGCCAAACTGGTTTCAACGACACTGAACGTTGGACAATATGCCAACCACAAGGTTTCTTACAATGGGAAGGAGTTCTGATTTCTTCATCACCTTCAACCTGGGCAGTGATTGGAGATAAGGTCTAGGTTCTGAAACCTGAAAACCGAGGATGGGAAGAGATGACGACCTAAGGCCATGGCGGATCGATGTGCTCAGTGTGCGGCCAGCTGTCTGGGAGGGGCCAGGGGCTCCAGGCTCAAGCTGTGTCAGAAAGGGCATTAGTGCCCTGGTCAGCCTATGTATTTGGGGTACAGCCAAGGTCGGTGCAGGTTGATCCTCATTTGGGATTACTGGGTAGCCCCAGAGGACAATGTATTTCTTCTGGAGGGCAGGAAGAGTGCTGCATTGTAGTTCTGGATTGCCAAAATGGAGGGCTTGTGGGCCAGTAGTCTGACGACAAAAGTCTGAGAACACAAGCTAGGCTTAGGTTTCTGGGCGAGGCCATGGCAGGCACAATCTACAGACCTGAATCGAGATCTCGTGCATCTGAAGTCAGGGCGAGGATCAGGCAATCGCTCAGGTTGGAGTTTCTATCCCTGATGGCCCCTTCATGAATGGGAGGGGCATCACGAGGCCATGGGGGTTTTCCTACGATGGGAGTTGTGTGAAGCTCCAAACTGCAGAGAGTCTTCTGCAGGACAATTGAGACCTGTTGTTTGGCTCCAGGCCAATGATTCTGAGCAGGGTTCTAAGGATGGATGGCTGGGTAGCCCACCTCGCATTCCAATTGTCTCCTAGCAACAAGACAGGTTAGATCTCCTGGTTCTGTGGGGAGCAACCGAGGACGCTGAGTTGAAATGGACACCCCTGGGGATGGGTTCTAATGTCATTTTGTGTATATGGAGACCTTGGAATGAAGCGGTGGCACTGGGGCCCTAAAGGTTCTCCTAAACAGAGGCTTTGACACAGCTCCAACGTGCAAGTTTCCCATGTGTAGATGAGATGTTTTCTGATGGGTGAGTCAAGAAACAGCTATATGCTGCTTTTGAAATCCAGGCCTCTGTGGAGAGATGCCTGGAAACCAAAGCAATGGATCTGATTAGTGCCTAGGGGCCTGTTCTTTCCTTTTTACCTCTGGGGACATCTGTCTATGGGTCTGAGTGCAGGTAGGTGCTCAGTTGGGCTCAGACTGCCCCTGTTTTTCCTGGGAAGCCACCACTATTGAGATGGATCAGGGACTTTGGAGGTTTATCCTATTAGAAGGGTTGTGGCCATTGGAATGTGCACACCCAATTCCCTTGGAGAGGGCAAGTACAGTCCTCAGGTTTGGCTCCAGGGGCCTGAGCCTGTAGGCCTGAGTCTGCTCAGTAGTCCTGAGCCAGGGCTGTTTGGACAGTTGTCTGAAAACACAAACTCGGCTTATGTTTCGGGTCATAGGTATGGCAGGACTGATCTACAGACCATGAGGGGAACTCTTCGGGATTTGAAAGAAGGGCGACTGTGAGGCTCCTGCTCAAGTTTTTGTCTCTGGATATCGTGTCACTCATGGTCGTGGAATTTCTGGGTGACTTCATGGGGAATGGACGAGTCATACTCTCTGGTGGTTAGGCCCCGTCCAAAGAGTTTGGGGTCATTCTGTGGGCTGGAAGAAGTCCGTTTTTTTTTTTGTTGTTGTTGTTGTTGTTGTTGTGTTCTTTTTTAACCTCAGGTGTCCCACCAAATGAGGGATTTCAGAGTAGAGCCCTGGCGAGGGGCGACTGGACAATCAGAAATCTGGTTAAACATTGGGGCCTAGGGACATGTCAAGCCCATTATGACATCTAATGGTCCAGCCAAGGAGAGGACTTACTAGAGGACAGGACTCATGCTGAGGGTCCCAATGCGAATGTATGCCCTTGTCGCACTCAAGAATGGGCGGGGCGCCAGGGTGAATGCCGGTTTCTCCTACACTGAACTTTGGACAACGTGCCAACCACAAGGGTTCTTGCCATGAGTAAGGAGGAGTTCTGATTTCTGCATCACACTCATTCGTGGGCAGTGATTGGAGATAAGGTCTCGGTTCTGAAGCCTGAAAACTGAGGTAGGGAAGAGATGATGACCTAAGGCCATGGCGGGTTTTATGTGCTCAGTGTGCGGTCAGCTTTCTGGGTGTTGGTCAGGAGGTCCGGGCTCAGGTTGTGTTCGGCAGTGCATTAGTGCCCAGGTTAGACTATATAATTTGGGTAAAGTCGAGTGCTGTGTAGGTTTATTTTCATTTAAGGTGCCTGGGCAGCTCATGAGGCAATAATTTTTTTTCTAGAGGGCAGGCAGGGTGCTGTATTGTGGGTCCGGAATTGCCAAACTTGAGGGCTTAGGGGCCAGGAGTGTGAGGACGGAAGTCTGAGAAGACAAGCTAGACTTGGGTTTCAGGGCGAGGGCACGGCCGGTACCCCCTGCAGATCTAAACCAATATCTCATGCATCTGAAGTCAGGGCGAGGATCAGACGTTGGCTCAGGTTGGAGTTTCTGTGCATGACGGCCGCTTCATGAAGGGAGCAGAATCTCGAGGCCATTGAGGTTTTCCCACGTTGGGAGTTGTGGGATGCCCCCTTCAAGGGTTCCTTCTGCGGGACAATTGAGACCTGTTGGACAGCTCCAGGACATCCCATATAGAATGACTCCAGAGCACCGTTCGCGGATGGATGCCTGGGAAGTCCGCCTCGCATTCCAATTGTCTCCTAGCAACAAGACAGTTTAGATCTGATGGCTCTGCGGGAGCAACCGGGGTGGCTGAGTTGAAATGGACTTTCCTGAGGATGGGTCCTAATGTGTTTTTGTGTCCATGAGGGCCTTGGAATGGGGCGGTGGCACCGGGACCCTGAAGTACTCTCCTAATCTTTGGACATGGCTCCCATGCACAGGTATCTTGTGGAGACGAGATGAGTTCTGATGGGTGCCTCAGGAAAACCCCTATGCTCGTATTGGAATCAGGCTTTTGAGGACACATGCCTGTAACCCAAAGCAATGGATCCTATTATGGCCTAGGGTCCTGTCTGGTTCAATCTTCTTCTCTGGGGATATCCATCTATGGTATGAGTGGAGGTCGATTATCAGCTAGTGTCAGACAGCCCTTGTTTGTTCCGGGCGACCTACACTATTGGGATGGCCTCAGGGACTTTGGAGGTTTCTCCTAATTTGTACGATTTTGGACCATGGAATGGGCAGAATTCCCATGGATTGGTAGGCACAGTCCTAATGTGTGGTTCCTGGGTGCCAGCCTGGAGGGTGTGTGGCCCAGGACTTTGAAGACAGAAGTCTGAAAACACAAACTCATCTTAGGTTTGGGGACGTAGGTATGGCAGGCCCGATCTACAAACCATGAGATGAACTCTTCAGGATATGAAGAAAGTGCGAGTGAGAGGCGCTTGCTCAGGCTTTTGTATCTGGATTTTGTATCAGCGATGGCCGTGGAATGTCGGGGAGGCCTCATGGGCCATGGACGAATCTTCGTCTCTGAGGATTTGGCCCGATTCCCAATTGCTTTTCATCAATCTGTGGGATGGGAGGACTCATTTCAGTTTTGTTACCTCAGGTGTCCCACCAAAAGAGGAATTCCAAAGCAAAGCAGTGGGGAAGACTGAAGGGACAACCCGAACTATGGTAAAAAATTGGGGCCTAGGGGCATGGCAAGCCCAATATGCTATCTCTTCATCCAGCCACTGAGTGGCCTACTTGAGGACTGATCTCAGCCTGAAAGTCACAATGTGTGTTTGTGACCAATGTGGCCCGCGAGCATTGGCGGGGCCTCATGGGCCACACTGGTTTCAATGACACTGAACGTTGGACAACATGCCAAACACAAGATTTCTTGCCATGGGGAAGGAGTTCTGGTTTCTGCATCACCTTCAACCAGGGCAGTGATTGGAGATATGGCCTAGGTTCTGAAACCTGAAAACCTAGGTTGGGAAGAGATGACGACATAAGGCCATGGCGGCTCGATGTGCTCAGTGTGCGTCCAGCTGTCTGGGAGGGGCCAGGGGGTCCAGGCTCAGGCTGTGTCAGAAAGGGCATTAGTTCCCTGGTCAGCCTATGTATTTGGGGTACAGCCAAGTTCGGTGCAGGTTGATCCTCATTTGGGATTACTGGGTAACCCCAGAGGACAATATTTTTCTTCTGGAGGGCCGGCAGAGTGCTTCATTGTAGTTCTGGATTGCCAAATTGGAGGGCTTGTGGGCCAGTAGTCTGACGACAAAAGTCTGAGAACACAAGCTAGGCTTAGGTTTCTGGGTAAGGCCATGGCAGGCACAATCTACAGACCTGAATCGAGATCTCGTGCATCTGAAGTCAGGGCGAGGATCAGACGATCGCTCAGGTTTGAGTTTCTGTCCCTGATGGCCCCTTCATGAATGGGGGGGGGCATCAAGAGGCCATGGGGGTTTTCCCACGATGGGAGTTGTGAGAAGCTCCAAACAGCAGACAGTCCTCTCCATGACAATTGAGACCTGTTGTTTGGCTCCAGGCCAATGATTCTGAGCAGGGTTCTAAGGATGGATGGCTGGGTAGCCCACCTCGCATTCCAATTGTCTTTTAGCAACAAGACAGGTTAGATATCCTGGATCTGTGGGGAGCAACCGAGGACGCTGAGTTGAAATGGACACCCCTGGGGATGGGTCCTAACGTGCTTTTGTGTCTATGGAGACCTTGGAATGAAGCGGTGGCACTGGGGCCCTAAAGGGTTCTCCTAAACAGAGGCTTTGACACAGCTCCAACGTTCAAGTTTCCCATGTGTAGATGAGATGTTTTCTGATGGGTGAGTCAAGAAACAGCTATATGCTGCTTTTGAAATCCAGGCCTCTGAGGAGAGATGCCTGGAAACCAAAGCAATGGATCTGATTAGTGCCTAGGGGCCTGTTCTTTCCTTTTTACCTCTGGGGACATCTGTCTTTGGGAATGAGTGCAGGTAGGTGCTCAGTTGGGCTCAGACTGCCCCTGTTTTTCCTGGGAAGCCACCACTATTGAGATGGATCAGGGAATTTGGATGTTTATCCTATTAGAATGGTTGTGGCCATTGGAATGGGCACACACAATTCCCTTGGAGAGGGCTAGTACAGTCCTCAGGTTTGGCTCCAGGGGCCTGAGCCTGTAGGTTGTGTAGGCCACGGCTGTTTGGACAGTTGTCTGAAAACACAAACTCGGCTTATGTTTCGGGTCATAGGTATGGCAGGACTGATCTACAGACCATGAGGAGAACTCTTCGGGATTTGAAAGAAGGGCGAGTGTGAGGCTCCTGCTTAAGTTTTTGTCTCTGGATATCGTGTCACTCATGGTCGTAGAATTTCTGGGTGACTTCATGGGAAATGGACGAGTCTTACTCTCTGGTTTTTTGGCCCCGTCCAAAGAGGTTGGGGTTATTCTGTGGACTGGAAGAAGTCCGTTTTTTTTTTTGTTGTTGTTGTTGTTTTTTTCTTGTTTAACCTCATGTGTCCCACCAAATGATGGATTCCAGAGTAGAGCCCTGGGGAGGGGCGACTGGACAATCAGAAATCTGGTTAAAAATTGGAACCTAGGGACATGTCAAGCCCATTATGACATCTAATGGTTCAGCCACTGAGAAGACTTACTAGAGGACAGGACTCATGCTGAGTTACACAATGCGTGTATATGCCCTCATAAAACTCAAGAATGGGCGGGGCCTCAGGATGAATGCTGGTTTCTCCTACACTGAACGTTGGACAACGTGCCAACCACAAGGGTTCTTGCCATGGGTAAGGAGGAGTTCTGATTTCTGCATCACACTCACCACTGGGCAGTGATTGGAGATAAGGTCTCGGTTCTGAAGCCTGAAAACTGAGGTAGGGAAGAGATGATGACCTAAGGCTATGGCGGGTTTTATGGGCTCAGTGTGCGGTCAGCTTTCTGGGTGTTGGTCAGGAGGTCCGGGCTCAGGTTGTGTTCGACAGTGCATTAGTGCCCAGGTTAGACTATATAATTTGGGTAAAGTCGAGTGCTGTGTAGGTTGATCCTCATTTATGGTGCCTGGGCAGCTCATGAGGCAATAATTTTTTTTCTAGAGGGCAGGCAGAGTGCTGCATTGTGGGTCCGGACTTGCCAAACTTGAGGGCTTTGGGGCCAGGAGTGTGAGGACGGAAGTCTGAGAAGACAAGCTAGACTTGGGTTTCAGGGTGAGGGCACGGCAGGTACCCCATGAAGATCTAAACCAATATCTCATGCATCTGAAGTCAGGGCGAGGATCAGACGTTGGCTCAGGTTGGATTTTCTAGCATGACGTCTGCTTCATGAAGGGAACGGAATCTTGAGGCCATTGAGGTTTTCCCACGTTGGGAGTTGTGGGATGACCCCTTCAAGGATTCCTTCTGCGGGACAATTGAGACCTGTTGGACAGCTCCAGGACATCCCATATGGAATGACTCCAGAGCACCGTTCGCGGATGGATGCCTGGGAAGCCTGCCTCGCATTCCAATTGTCTCCTAGAAACAAGACAGTTTAGATCTCATGGCTCTGCCGGAGCAACCGGGGTGGCTGAGTTGAAATGGACTTTCCTGAGGATGGGTCCTAATGTGTTTTTGTGTCCATGAGGGCCTTGGAATGGGGCGGTGGCACCGGGACCCTGAAGTACTCTCCTAAGCTTTGGACATGGCTCCCATGCACAGGTTTCATTGTGGAGACGAGATGAGTTCTGATGGGTGCCTCAGGAAAACCCCTATGCTCGTATTGGAATCAGGCTTTTGAGGACACATGCCTGTAACCCAAAGCAATGGATCCTATTATGGCCTAGGGTCCTGTCTGGTTCAATCTTCTTCTCTGGGGACATCCATCTATGGTATGAGTGGAGGTCGAATATCAGCTGGTGTCAGACAGCCCTTGTTTGTTCCGGGCTACCTACACGATTGGGATGGCCTCAGGGACTTTGGAGGTTTCTCCTAATTTGTACGATTTTGGACCATGGAATGGGCAGAATTCCCATGGATTGGTAGGCACAGTCCTAATGTGTGGCTCCAAGGGCCCAGCCTGGAGGGTGTGTGGCCCAAGACTTGGAAGACAGAAGTCTGAAAACACAAACTCAGCTTAGGTTTGGGGACGTAGGTATGGCAGGCCCGATCTACAAACCATGAGATGAACTCTTCCGGATATGAAGAAAGAGCGAGTCTGAGGCACTTGCTCAGGCTTTTGTCTCTGGATTTTGTATCAGCGATGGCCGTGGAATGTCGGGGAGGCCTCATGGGCCATGGACGAATCTTCCTCTCTGAGGATTTGGCCCGATTCCCAATTGCTTTTCGTCAATCTGTGGGATGGGAGGACTCATTTCAGTTTTGTTACCTCAGGTGTCCCACCAAAAGAGGAATTCCAAAGCCAAGCCGTGGGGAAGACTGAAGGGACAACCCGAACTATGGATAAAAATTGGGGCAAAGGGGCATGGCAAGCCCGATATGCTATCTCTTCATCCAGCCACTGAGTGGCTTTACTTGAGGACTGGGCTCAGCCTGAGGGTCACAATGTGTGTTTGTGACCAATGTGGCCCGCGAGCATGGGCGGGGCCTCATAGGCCACACTGGTTTCAACTACACTGAACGTTGGACAACATGCCAACCACAAGGTTTCTTGCCATGGGGAAGGAGTTCTTATTTCTGTATCACCTTCAACCCTGGGCAGTGTTTGGAGATAAGGTCTAGGTTCTGAAACCTGAAAACCGAGTTTGGGAGAGATGACGACCTAAGTCCATGGCGGCTAGATGTGCTCAGTGTGCGGCCAGCTGCCTGGGAGGGGCCAGGGGGTCCAGGCTCAGGCTGTGTCAGAAAGGGCATTAGTGCCCTGGTCAGCCTATGTATTTGGGGTACAGCCAAGGTCGGTGCAGGTTGATCCTCATTTGGGGTTACTGGGTAGCCCCAGAAAACAATGTTTTTCTTCTGGAGGTCCGGCAGAGTGCTGCATTGTAGTTCTGGAATGCCAAACTGGAGGGCTTGTGGGCCTGTAGTCTGACGACAAATGTCTAAGAACACAAGCTAGGCTTAGGTTTCTGGGTGAGGATATGGCAGGCACAATCTACAGACCTGAATCGAGATCTCGTGCATCTGAAGTCAGGGCAAGGATTAGATGATCTCTCAGGTTGGAGTTTCTGCCCCTGATGGCCCCTTCATGAATGGGGGGGCATCACGAGGCCATGGGGGTTTTCCCACGATGGGAGTTGTGAGAAGCTCCAAACTGCAGAGAGTCTTCTGCAGGACAATTGAGACCTGTTGTTTGGCTCCAGGCCAATGATTCTGAGCAGGGTTCTAAGGATGGATGGCTGGGTAGCCCACCTCGCATTCCAATTGTCTCCTCGCAACAAGACAGGTTAGATCTCCTGGATCTGTGGGGAGCAACCGAGGACGCTGAGTTGAAATGGACACCCCTGGGGATGGGTCCTAACGTGCTTTTGTGTCTATGGAGACCTTGGAATGAAACGGTGGCACGTGGGCCCTAAAGAGTTCTACTAAACAGAGGCTTTGACGCAGCTCCAACCTGCAAGTTTCCTATGTGTAGCTGAGAAGTTTTCTGTTGGTTGAGTTAAGAAACAGCTATATGCTGGTTTTGAAATCCAGGCCTCTGAGGAGAGATGCCTAGAAACCAATGCAGTGGATGTGATTAGTGCCTAGGGGCCTGTTCTTTCCTTTTTACCTCTGGGACATCTGTCTATGGGTCTGAGTGCAGGTAGGTGCTCAGTTGGGCTCAGATTGCCCCTGTTTTTCCTGGGAAGCCACCACTATTGAGATGGATCAGGGACTTTGGAGGTTTATCCTATTAGAAGGGTTGTGGCCATTGGAATGGGCACACACAATTCCCTTGGAGAGGGCAAGTACAGTCCTCAGGTTTGGCTCCAGGGGCCTGAGCCTGTAGGTTGTGTAGGCCAGGGCTGTTTGGACAGTTGTCTGAAAACACAAACTCGGCTTATGTTTCGGGTCATAGGTATGGCTGGACTGATCTACAGACCATGAGGAGAACTCTTCGGGATTTGAAAGAAGGGCGAGTGTGAGGCTCCTGCTTAAGTTTTTGTCTCTGGATATCGTGTCACTCATGGTCGTAGAATTTCTGGGTGACTTCATGGGAAATGGACGAGTCTTACTCTCTGGTTTTTTGGCCCCGTCCAAAGAGGTTGGGGTTATTCTGTGGACTGGAAGAAGTCCGTTGTTTTTTTTTTTGTTGTTGTTGTTGTTTTTTTCTTGTTTAACCTCAGGTGTCCCACCAAATGATGGATTCCAGAGTAGAGCCCTGGGGAGGGGCGACTGGACAATCAGAAATCTGGTTAAAAATTGGAACCTAGGGACATGTCAAGCCCATTATGACATCTAATGGTTCAGCCACTGAGAAGACTTACTAGAGGACAGGACTCATGCTGAGTTACACAATGCGTGTATATGCCCTCATAAAACTCAAGAATGGGCGGGGCCTCAGGATGAATGCTGGTTTCTCCTACACTGAACGTTGGACAACGTGCCAACCACAAGGGTTCTTGCCATGGGTAAGGAGGAGTTCTGATTTCTGCATCACACTCACCACTGGGCAGTGATTGGAGATAAGGTCTCGGTTCTGAAGCCTGAAAACTGAGGTAGGGAAGAGATGATGACCTAAGGCTATGGCGGGTTTTATGGGCTCAGTGTGCGGTCAGCTTTCTGGGTGTTGGTCAGGAGGTCCGGGCTCAGGTTGTGTTCGACAGTGCATTAGTGCCCAGGTTAGACTATATAATTTGGGTAAAGTCGAGTGCTGTGTAGGTTGATCCTCATTTATGGTGCCTGGGCAGCTCATGAGGCAATAATTTTTTTTCTAGAGGGCAGGCAGAGTGCTGCATTGTGGGTCCGGACTTGCCAAACTTGAGGGCTTTGGGGCCAGGAGTGTGAGGACGGAAGTCTGAGAAGACAAGCTAGACTTGGGTTTCAGGGTGAGGGCACGGCAGGTACCCCATGAAGATCTAAACCAATATCTCATGCATCTGAAGTCAGGGCGAGGATCAGACGTTGGCTCAGGTTGGATTTTCTAGCATGACGTCTGCTTCATGAAGGGAACGGAATCTTGAGGCCATTGAGGTTTTCCCACGTTGGGAGTTGTGGGATGACCCCTTCAAGGATTCCTTCTGCGGGACAATTGAGACCTGTTGGACAGCTCCAGGACATCCCATATGGAATGACTCCAGAGCACCGTTCGCGGATGGATGCCTGGGAAGCCCACCTCGCATTCCAATTGTCTCCTAGCAACAAGACAGTTTAGATCTGATGGCTCTGCGGGAGCAACCGTGGTGGCTGAGTTGAAATGGACTTTTCTGAGGATGGGTCCTAATGTGTTTTTGTGTCCATGAGGGCCTTGGAATGGGGCGGTGGCACCGGGAACCTGAAGTACTCTCCTAAGCTTTGGACATGGCTCCCATGCACAGGTTTCCTTGTGGAGACGAGATGAGTTCTGATGGGTGCCTCAGGAAAACCCCTATGCTCGTATTGGAATCAGGCTTTTGAGGACACATGCCTGTAACCCAAAGCAATGGATCCTATTATGGCCTAGGGTCCTGTCTGGTTCAATCTTCTTCTCTGGGGACATCCATCTATGGTATGAGTGGAGGTCGATTATCAGCTGGTGTCAGACAGCCCTTGTTTGTTCCGGGCGACCTACACTATTGGGATGGCCTCAGGGACTTTGGAGGTTTCTCCTAATTTGTACGATTTTGGACCATGGAATGGGCAGAATTCCCATGGATTGGTAGGCACAGTCCTAATGTGTGGCTCCAGGGGCCCAGCCTTGAGGGTGTGTGGCCCAAGACTTTGAGGACAGAAGTCTGAAAACACAAACTCAGCTTAGGTTTGGGGACGTAGGTATGGCAGGCCCGGTCGACAAACCATGAGCAGAACTCTTCAGGATATGAAGAAAGTGTGAGTCTTAGGCGCTTGCTCAGGCTTTTGTCTCTGGATTTTGTATCAGCGATGGACGTGGAATGTCGGGGAGGCCTCATGGGCCATGGACGAATCTTCCTCTCTGAGGATTTGGCCCGATTCCCAATTGCTTTTCGTCAATCTGTGGGATGGGAGGACTCATTTCAGTTTTGTTACCTCAGTTGTCCAACCAAAAGAGGAATTCCAAAGCCAAGCCGTGGGGAAGACTGAAGGGACAACCTGAACTATGGTTAAAAATTGGGGCCTAGGGGCATGGCAAGCCCAATATGCTATCTCTTCATCCAGCCACTGAGTGGCCTTACTTGAGGACTGGGCTCAGCCTGAGGGTCACAATGTGTGTTTGTGTCCAATGTGGCCTGCGAGCATGGGCCGGGACTCATGGGCCACACTGGTTTCAACTACACTGAACGTTGGACAACATGCCAACCACAAGGTTTCTTGCCATGGTGAAGGAGTTCTGATTTCTGCATCACCTTCAACCCTGGGCAGTGATTGGAGATAAGGCCTAGGTTCTGAAACCTGAAAACTGTTGTTGGGAAGAGATGACGACCTAAGGCCATGGCAGCGCGATGTGCTCAGTGTGCGGCCAGCTGTCTGGGAGGGGCCAGGGGGTCCAGGCTCAGGCTGTGTCAGAAAGGGCATTAGTGCCCTGGTCAGCCTATGTATTTGGGGTACAGCCAAGGTCGGTGCAGGTTGATCCTCATTTGGGATTACTGGGTAACCCCAGAGGACAATATTTTTCTTCTGGAGGGCCGGCAGAGTGCTGCATTGTAGTTCTGGATTGCCAAACTGGAGGGCTTGTGGGCCAGTAGTCTGACGACAAAAGTCTGAGAACACAAGCTAGGCTTAGGTTTCTGGGTGAGGCCATGGCAGGCACAATCTACAGACCTGAATCGAGGTCTCGTGCATCTGAAGTCAGGGCGAGGATCAGATGATCGCTCAGGTTGGAGTTTCTGTCCCTGATGGCCCCTTCATGAATGGGGGGGGGCATCAAGAGGCCATGGGGGTTTTTCCACGATGATAGTTGTGAGAAGCTCCAAACAGCAGACAGTCCTCTGCAGGACAATTGAGACCTGTTGTTTGGCTCCAGGCCAATGATTCTGAGCAGGGTTCTAAGGATGGATGGCTGGGTAGCCCACCTCGCATTCCAATTGTCACCTAGCAACAAGACAGGTTAGATATCCTGGATCTGTGGGGAGCACCCGAGGACGCTGAGTTGAAATGGACACCCCTGGGGATGGGTCCTCACGTGCTTTTGTGTCTATGGAGACCTTGGAATGAAGCGGTGGCACTGGGGCCCTAAAGGGTTCTCCTAAACAGAGGCTTTGACACAGCTCCAACGTGCAAGTTTCCCATGTGTAGATGAGATGTTTTCTGATGGGTGAGTCAAGAAACAGCTATATGCTGCTTTTGAAATCCAGGCCTCTGAGGAGAGATGCCTGGAAACAAAAGCAATGGATCTGATTAGTGCCTAGGGGCCTGTTCTTTCCTTTTTACCTCTGGGTACATCTGTCTATGGGAATGAGTGCAGGTAGGTGCTCAGTTGGGCTCAGATTGCCGCTGTTTTTCCTGGGAAGCCACCACTATTGAGATGGATCAGGGACTTTGGAGGTTTATCCTATTAGAAGGGTTGTGGCCATTGGAATGGGCACACACAATTCCCTTGGAGAGGGCTAGTACAGTCCTCAGGTTTGGCTCCAGGGGCCTGAGCCTGTAGGTTGTGTAGGCCAGGGCTGTTTGGACAGTTGTCTGAAAACACAAACTCGGCTTATGTTTCGGGTCATAGGTATGGCAGGACTGATCTACAGACCATGAGGGGAACTCTTCGGGATGTGAAAGAAGGGCGACTGTGAGGCTCCTGCGCAAGTTTTTGTCTCTGGATATCGTGTCACTCATGGTCGTGGAATTTCTGGGTGACTTCTTGGGGAATGGACGAGTCATACTCTCTGGTGGTTAGGCCCCGTCCAAAGAGTTTGGGGTCATTCTGTGGGCTGGAAGAAGTCCGTTTTTTTTTTTGTTTTTTTTTTTTTTTGTTTTTTTTTTTTTTTTTGTTGTGTTCTTTTTTAACCTCAGGTGTCCCACCAAATGAGGGATTTCAGAGTAGAGCCCTGGGGAGGGGCGACTGGACAATCAGAAATCTGGTTAAAAATTGGAACCTAGGGACATGTCAAGCCCATTATGACATCTAATGGTCCAGCCACTGAGAAGACTTACTAGAGGACAGGACTCATGCTGAGGGACACAATGCGTGTATATGCCCTCGTAAAACTCAAGAATGGGCGGGGCCTCAGGGTGAATGCTGGTTTCTCCTACACTGAACGTTGGACAACGTGCCAACCACAAGGGTTCTTGCCATGGGTAAGGAGGAGTTCTGATTTCTCCATCACACTCACCCCTGGGCAGTGATTGGAGATAAGGTCTCGATTCTGAAGCCTGAATTCTGAGGTAGGGAAGAGATGATGTCCTAAGGCCATGGCGGGTTTTATGTGCTCAGTGTGCGGTCAGCTTTCTGGGTGTTGGTCAGGAGGTCCGGGCTCAGGTTGTGTTCGACAGTGCATGAGTGCCCAGGTTAGACTATATAATTTGGGTAAAGTCGAGTGCTGTGTAGGTTCACCCTCATTTAAGGTGCCTGGGCAGCTCATGAGGCAATAATTTTTTTTCTAGAGGGCAGGCAGAGTGCTGCATTGTGGGTCCGGAATTGCCAAACTTGAGGGCTTCGGGGCCAGGAGTGTGAGGACAGAAGTCTGAGAAGACAAGATAGACTTGGGTTTCAGGGTGAGGGTACGGCAGGTACCCCATGAAGATCAGAACCAATATCTCATGCATTTGAAGTCATGGCGAGGATCAGACGTTGGCTCAGGTTGGAGTTCTGAGCATGACGGCCGCTTCATGAAGGGAGCGGAATCTCGAGGCCATTGAGGTTTTTCCACGTTGGGAGTTGTGGGATGACCCCTTCAAGGATTCCTTCTGCGGGACAATTGAGACCTGTTGGACAGCTCCAGGACATCCCATATGGAATGACTCCAGAGCACCGTTCGCGGATGGATGCCTGGGAAGCCCGCCTCGCATTCCAATTGTCTCCTAGCAACAAGACAGTTTAGATCTGATGGTTCTGCCGGAGCAACTGGGGTGGCTGAGTTGAAATGGACTTTCCTGAGGATGGGTCCTAAAGTGTTTTTGTGTCCATGAGGGCCTTGGAATGGGGTGGTGGCACCGGGACCCTGTAGGACTCTCCTAAGACTTGGCCATGGCTCCCATGCACAGGTTTCCTTGTGGAGACGAGATGAGTTCTGATTGGTGCCTCAGGAAAACCCCTATGCTCGTATTGGAATCAGGCTTTTGAGGACACATGCCTGTAACCCAAAGCAATGGATCCTATTATGGCCTAGGGTCCTGTCTGTTTCAATCTTCTTCTCTGGGGACATCCATCTATGGTATGAGTGGAGGTCGATTATCAGCTGGTGTCAGACAGCCCTTGTTTGTTCCGGGCAACCTACACTATTGGGATGGCCTCAGGGACTTTGGAGGTTTCTCCTAATTTGTACGATTTTGGACCATGGAATGGGCAGAATTCCCATGGATTGGTAGGCACAGTCCTAATGTGTGGCTCCAGGGGCCCAGCCTTGAGGGTGTGTGGCCCAAGACTTTGAGGACAGAAGTCTGAAAACACAAACTCAGCTTAGGTTTGGGGACGTAGGTATGGCAGGCCCGATCTACAAACCATGAGAAGAACTCTTCAGGATATGAAGAAAGTGCGAGTCTGAGGCGCTTGCTCAGGCTTTTTTCTCTGGATTTTGTATCATCGATGGCCGTGGAATGTCGGGGAGGCCTCATGGGCCGTGGACGAATCTTCCTCTCTGAGGATTTGGCCCGATTCGCAATTGCTTTTCGTCAATCTGTGGGATGGAATGACTCATTTCAGTTTTGTTACCTCAGGTGTCCCACCAAAAGAGGAATTCCAAAGCTAAGCCGTGGGGAAGACTGAAGGGACAACCCGAACTATGGTTAAAAATTGGGGCCTAGGGGCATGGCAAGCCCAATACGCTGTCTCTTCATCCAGCCACTGAGTGGCCTTACTTGAGGACTGGGCTCAGCCTGAGGGTCACAATGTGTGTTTGTGACCTATGTGGCCCGCGAGCATGGGCGGGGCCTCATGGGCCACACTGGTTTCAACGACACTGAACGTTGGACAACATGCCAACCACAAGGTATCTTGCCATGGGGAAGGAGTTCTGATTTCAGCATCACCTTCAACCCCGGGCAGTGATTGGAGATAAGGTCTAGGTTCTGAAACCTGAAAACCGAGGTTGGGAAGAGATGACGACCTAAGGCCATGGCGGCTCGATATGCTCAGTGTGCGGCCAGCTGTCTGGGAGGGGCCAGGGGGTCCAGGCTCAGGCTGTGTCAGAAAGGGCATTAGTGCCCTGGTCAGCCTATGTTTGGGGTACAGCCAAGGTCGGTGCAGGTTGATCCTCATTTGGGGTTACTGGATAGCCCCAGAGGACAATGTTTTTCTTCTGGCGGGCAGGCAGAGTGCGGCATTGTAGATCTGGATTGCCAAACTGGAGGGCTTGTGGGCCAGTAGTCTGACGACAAAAGTCTGAGAACACAAGCTAGGCTTAGGTTTCTGGGTGAGGCCATGGCAGGCACATTCTACAGACCTGATCGAGATCTCGTGCATCTGAAGTCAGGGCGAGGATCAGACGATCGCTCAGGTTGGAGTTTCTGTCCCTGATGGCCCCTTCATGAATGGGGGGGCATCACGAGGCCATGGGGGTTTTCCCACGATGGGAGTTGTGAGAAGCTCCAAACTGCAGAGAGTCTTCTGCAGGACAATTGAGACCTGTTGTTTGGCTCCAGGCCAATGATTCTGAGCAGGGTTCTAAGGATGGATGGCTGAGTAGCCCACCTCGCATTCCAATTGTCTCCTAGCAACAAAACAGGTTAGATCTCCTGGATCTGTGGGGAGCAACCGAGGACGCTGAGTTGAATTGGACATCCCTGGGCATGGGTCCTAACGTGCTTTTGTGTCTATGGAGACCTCAGAATGAAGCGGTGGCACTGGGGAACTTAAGATTTCTCCTAAACTGAAGCTTTGACACAGCTCCAACGTGCAAGTTTCCCATGCGTAGATGAGGTGTTTTCTGATGGGTGAGTCAAGAAACAGCTATATGCTGCTTTTGAAATCCAGGCCTCTGAGGAGAGATGCCTGGAAACCAAGCAATGGATCTGATTAGTGCCTAGGGGCCTGTTCTTTCCTTTTTACCTCTGGGGACATCTGTCTATGGGTCTGAGTGCAGGTAGGTGCTCAGTTGGGCTCAGATTGCCCCTGTTTTTCCTGGGAAGCCACCACTATTGAGATGGATCAGGGACTTTGGAGGTTTATCCTATTAGAAGGGTTGTGGCCATTGGAATGGGCACACACAATTCCCTTGGAGAGGGCAAGTACAGTCCTCAGGTTTGGCTCCAGGGGCCTGAGCCTGTAGGTTGTGTAGGCCAGGGCTGTTTGGACAGTTGTCTGAAAACACAAACTCGGCTTATGTTTCGGGTCATAGGTATGGCTGGACTGATCTACAGACTATGAGGAGAACTCTTCAGGATTTGAAAGAAGGGCGACTGTGAGGCTCCTGCTCAAGTTTTTGGCTCTGGATATCGTGTCACTCATGGTCGTGGAATTTCTGGGTGACTTCATGGGAAATGGACGAGTCTTACTCACTGGTGGTTTGGCCCCGTCCAAAGAGTTTGGGGACATTCTGTGGGCTGGAAGAAGTCCGTTTTTTTTTGTTGTTGTTGTTGTTGTTGTTGTTGTTTTTTTTAACCTCAGGTGTCCCACCAAATGAGGGATTCCAGATTAGAGCCCTGAGGAGGGGCTACTGGACAATCAGAAATCTGGTAAAAAATTGGGGCTTAGGGACATTTCAAGCCCATTATGACATCTAATGGTCCAGCCACTGAGAGGACTTACTAGAGGACAGGACTCATGCTGAGGGTCTCAATGCGTGTGTATGCCCTCGTAACACTCAAAAATGGGCGGGGCCTCAGGGTGAATGCTGGTTTCTCCTACACTGAACGTTGGACAACGTGCCAACCACAAGGGTTCTTGCCATGGGTAAGGAGGAGTTCCGATTTCTCCATCACACTCACCCCTGGGCAGTGTTGGAGATAAGGTCTCGGTTCTGAAGCTGAAAACTGAGGTAGGGAAGAGATGATGACCTAAAGCCATGGCGGGTTTTATGTGCTCAGTGTGCGGTCAGCTTTCTGGGTGTTGGTCAGGAGGTCCGGGCTCAGGTTGTGTTCGACAGTGCATTAGTGCCCAGGTTAGACTATATAATTTGGGTAAAGTCGAGTGCTGTGTAGGTTTACCCTCATTTAAGGTACCTGGGCAGCTCATGAGGCAATAATTTTTTTTCTAGAGGGCAGGCAGAGTGCTGCATTGTGGGTCCGGAATTGCCAAACTTGAGGGCTTAGGGGCCAGGAGTGTGAGGACGGAAGTCTGAGAAGACAAGCTAGACTTGGGTTTCAGGGCGAGGGCACGGCAGGTACCCCCTGCAGATCTGAACCAATATCTCATGCATCTGAAGTCAGGGCGAGTATCAGACGTTGGCTCAGATTGGAGTTTCTGAGCATGACGGCCGCTTCATGAAGGGAGCGGAATCTCGAGGCCATTGAGGTTTTCCCACGTTGGGAGTTGTTAGATGCCCTCTTCAAGGATTCCTTCTGTGGGACAATTGGGACCTGTTGGACAGCTCCAGGACATCCCATATGGAATGACTCCAGAGCACCGTTCGCGGATGGATGCCTGGGAAGCCCGCCTCGCATTCCAATTGTCTCCTAGCAACAAGACAGTATAGATCTGATGGCTCTGCGGGAGCAACCGGGGTGGTTGAGTTGAAATGGACTTTCCTGAGGATGGGTCCTAATGTGTTTTTGTGTCCATGAGGGCCTTGGAATGGGGCGGTGGCACCGGGAACCTGAAGTACTCTCCTAAGCTTTGGACATGGCTCCCATGCAGAGGTTTCCTTGTGGAGACGAGATGAGTTCTGATGGGTGCCTCAGGAAAACCCCTATGCTCGTATTGGAATCAGGCTTTTGAGGACACATGCCTGTAACCCAAAGCAATGGATCCTATTATGGCCTAGGGTCCTGTCTGGTTCAATCTTCTTCTCTGGGGACATCCATCTATGGTCTGAGTGGAGGTCGATTATCAGCTGGTGTCAGACAGCCCTTGTTTGTTCCGGGCGACCTACACTATTGGGATGGCCTCAGGGACTTTGGAGGTTTCTCCTAATTTGTACGATTTTGAACCATGGAATGGGCAGAATTCCCATGGATTGGTAGGCACAGTCCTAATGTGTGGCGCCAGGTGCCCAGCCTGGAGGGTGTGTGGCCCAAGACTTTGAGGACAGATGTCTGAAAACACAAACTCAGCTTAGGTTTGGGGACGTAGGTATGGCAGGCCTGATCGACAAACCATGAGCAGAACTCTTCAGGATATGAAGAAAGTGCGAGTCTGAGGCACTTGCTCAGGCTTTTGTCTCTGGATTTTGTATCAGCGATGGCCGTGGAATGTCGGGGAGGCCTCATGGGCCATGGACGAATCTTCCTCTCTGAGGATTTGGCCCGATTCCCAATTGCTTTTCGTCAATCTGTGGGATGGGAGGACTCATTTCAGTTTTGTTACCTCAGGTGTCCCACCAAAAGAGGAATTCCAAAGCCAAGCCGTGGGGAAGACTGAAGGGACAACCCGAACTATGGATAAAAATTGGGGCCAAGGGTCATGGCAAGCCCAATATGCTATCTCTGCATCCAGCCACTGAGTGGCTTTACTTGAGGACTGGGCTCAGCCTGAGGGTCACAATGTGTTTTTGTGACCAATGTGGCCCGTGAGATGGGCGGGGCCTCATGGGCCACACTGGTTTCAACTACACTGAACGTTGGACAACATGCCAACCACAAGGTTTATTGCCATGGGGAAGGAGTTCTGATTTCTGTATCACCTTCAACCCTGGGCAGTGTTTGGAGATAAGGTCTAGGTTCTGAAACCTGAAAACCGAGTTTGGGAAGAGATGACGACCTAAGTCCATGGCGGCTAGATGTGCTCAGTGTGCGGCCAACTGTCTGGGAGGGGCCAGGGGGTCGAGGCTCAGGCTGTGTCAGAAAGGGCATTAGTGCCCTGGTCAGCCTATGTATTTGGGGTACAGCCAAGTTCGGTGCAGGTTGATCCTCATTTGGGGTTACTGGGTAGCCCCAGACACAATGTTTTTCTTCTGGAGGGCTGGCAGAGTGCTGCATTGTAGTTCTGGATTGCCAAAATGGAGGGCTTGTGGGCCAGTAGTCTGACGACAAATGTCTAAGAACACAAGCTAGGCTTATGTTTCTGGGTGAGGATATGGCAGGCACAATCTACAGACCTGAATCGAGATCTCGTGCATCTGAATTCAGGGCAAGGATTAGACGATCGCTCAGGTTGGAGTTTCTGTCCCTGATGGCCCCTTCATGAATGGGGGTGGTCATCACGAGGCCATGGGTGTTTTCCCACGATGGTAGTTGTGAGAAGCTCCAAACTGCAGAGCATCTTCTGCAGGACAATTGAGACCTGTTGTTTGGCTCCAGGCCAATGATTCTGAGCAGGGTTCTAAGGATGGATGGCTGAGTAGCCCACCTCGCATTCCAATTGTCTCCTAGCAACAAAACAGGTTAGATCTCCTGGATCTGTGGGGAGCAACCGAGGACGCTGAGTTGAATTGGACACACCTGTGGATGGGTCCTAACGTGCTTTTGTGTCTATGGAGACCTTAGAATGAAGCGGTGGCACTGGGGACCTTAAGGTTTCTCCTATACTGAAGCTTTGACACAGCTCCAACGTGAAAGTTTCCCATGTGTAGATGAGGTGTTTTCTGATGGGTGAGTCAAGAAACAGCTATATGCTGCTTTTGAAATCCAGGCCTCTGAGGAGAGATGCCTGGAAACCAAGCAATGGATCTGATTAGTGCCTAGGGGCCTGTTCTTTCCTTTTTACCTCTGGGGACATCTGTCTATGGGTCTGAGTGCAGGTAGGTGCTCAGTTGGGCTCAGATTGCCCCTGTTTTTCCTGGGAAGCCACCACTATTGAGATGGATCAGGGACTTTGGAGGTTTATCCTATTAGAAGGGTTGTGGCCATTGGAATGGGCACACACAATTCCCTTGGAGAGGGCAAGTACAGTCCTCAGGTTTGGCTCCAGGGGCCTGAGCCTGTAGGTTGTGTAGGCCAGGGCTGTTTGGACAGTTGTCTGAAAACACAAACTCGGCTTATGTTTCGGGTCTTAGGTATGGCAGGACTGATCTACAGACCATGAGGAGAACTCTTCAGGATTTGAAAGAAGGGCAACTGTGAGGCTCCTGCTCAAGTTTTTGGCTCTGGATATCGTGTCACTCATGGTCGTGGAATTTCTGGGTGACTTCATGGGAAATGGACGAGTCTTACTCTCTGGTGGTTTGGCCCCGTCCAAAGAGTTTGGGGTCATTCTGTGGGCTGGAAGAAGTCCGTTTTTTTGTTGTTGTTGTTGTTGTTGTTGTTTTTTTAACCTCAGGTGTCCCACCAAATGAGGGATTCCAGATTAGAGCCCTGAGCAGGGGCTACTGGACAATCAGAAATCTGGTAAAAAATTGGGGCTTACGGACATTTCAAGCCCATTATGACATCTAATGGTCCAGCCACTGAGAGGACTTACTAGAGGACAGGACTCATGCTGAGGGTCTCAATGCGTGTGTATGCCCTCGTAACACTCAAAAATGGGCGGGGCCTCAGGGTGAATGCTGGTTTCTCCTACACTGAACGTTGGACAACGTGCCAACCACAAGGGTTCTTGCCATGGGTAAGGAGGAGTTCTGATTTCTCCATCACACTCACCCCTGGGCAGTGTTGGAGATAAGGTCTCGGTTCTGAAGCTGAAAACTGAGGTAGGGAAGAGATGATGACCTAAAGCCATGGCGGGTTTTATGTGCTCAGTGTGCGGTCAGCTTTCTGGGTGTTGGTCAGGAGGTCCGGGCTCAGGTTGTGTTCGACAGTGCATTAGTGCCCAGGTTAGACTATATAATTTGGGTAAAGTCGAGTGCTGTGTAGGTTTACCCTCATTTAAGGTGCCTGGGCAGCTCATGAGGCAATAATTTTTTTTCTAGAGGGCAGGCAGAGTGCTGCATTGTGGGTCCGGAATTGCCAAACTTGAGGGCTTAGGGGCCAGGAGTGTGAGGACGGAAGTCTGAGAAGACAAGCTAGACTTGGGTTTCAGGGCGAGGGCACGGCCGGTACCCCCTGCAGATCTGAACCAATATCTCATGCATCTGAAGTCAGGGCGAGTATCAGACGTTGGCTCAGGTTGGAGTTTCTGAGCATGACGGCCGCTTCATAAAGGGAGCGGAATCTCGAGGCCATTGAGGTTTTCCCACGTTGGGAGTTGTTAGATGCCCCCTTCAAGGATTCCTTCTGTGGGACAATTGGGACCTGTTGGACAGCTCCAGGACATCCCATATGGAATGACTCCAGAGCACCGTTCGCGGATGGATGCCTGGGAAGCCCGCCTCGCATTCCAATTGTCTCCTAGCAACAAGACAGTTTAGATCTGATGGCTCTGCGGGAGCAACCGGGGTGGTTGAGTTGAAATGGACTTTCCTGAGGATGGGTCCTAATGTGTTTTTGTGTCCATGAGGGCCTTGGAATGGGGCGGTGGCACCGGGACTCTGAAGTACTCTCCTAAGCTTTGGACATGGCTCCCATGCAGAGGTTTCCTTGTGGAGACGAGATGAGTTCTGATGGGTGCCTCAGGAAAACCCCTATGCTCGTATTGGAATCAGGCTTTTGAGGACACATGCCGGTAACACAAAGCAATGGATCCTATTATGGCCTAGGGTCCTGTCTTGTTCAATCTTCTTCTCTGGGGACATCCATCTATGGTATGAGTGGAGGTCGATTATCAGCTGGTGTCAGACAGCCCTTGTTTGTTCCGGGCGACCTACACTATTGGGATGGCCTCAGGGACTTTGGAGGTTTCTCCTAATTTGTACGATTTTGAACCATGGAATGGGCAGAATTCCCATGGATTGGTAGGCACAGTCCTAATGTGTGGCGCCAGGTGCCCAGCCTGGAGGGTGTGTGGCCCAAGACTTTGAGGACAGATGTCTGAAAACACAAACTCAGCTTAGGTTTGGGGACGTAGGTATGGCAGGCCCGATCGACAAACCATGAGAAGAACTCTTCAGGATACGAAGAAAGTGCGAGTCTGAGGCGCTTGCTCAGGCTTTTGTATCTGCATTTTGTATCAGCGATGGCCGTGGAATGTCGGGGAGGCCTCATGGGCCATGTACGAATCTTCTTCTCTGGGGATTTGGCCCGATTCCCAATTGCTTTTCGTCAATCTGTGGGATGGGTGGACTCATTTCAGTTTTGTTACCTCAGGTGTCCAACCAAAAGAGGAATTCCAAAGCCAAGCCGTGGGTAAGACTGAAGGGACAACCTGAACTATGTTTAAAAATTGGGGCCTAGGGGCATGGCAAGCCCAATATGCTATCTCTTCATCCAGCCACTGAGTGGCCTTACTAAAAGACTGGGCTCAGTCGAGGGTCACAATGTGTGTTTGTGACCATGTGGCCTGCGAGCATGGGCCGGGAATCATGGGCCACACTGGTTTCAACTACACTGAACGTTGGACAACATGCCAACCACAAGGTTTCTTGCCATGGGGAAGGAGTTCTGATTTCTGCATCACCTTCAACCCTGGGCAGTGATTGGAGATAAGGTCTAGTTTCTGAAACCTGAAAACTGATGTTGGGAAGAGATGACGACCTAAGGCCATGGCAGCTAGATGTGCTCAGTGTGTGGCCAGCTGTCTGGGAGGGGCCAGGGGGTCCAGGCTCAGGCAGTGTCAGAAAGGGCATTAGTGCCCTGGTCAGCCTATGTATTTGGGGTACAGCCAAGGTCGGTGGAGGTTGATCCTCATTTGGGGTCACTGGGTAGCCCCAGAGGACAATCTTTTTCTTCTGGAGGGCCAGCAGAGTGCTGCATTGTAGTTCTGGATTGCCAAACTGGCGGGCTTGTGGGCCAGTAGTCTGACGACAAATGTCTAAGAACACAAGCTGGGCTTAGGTTTCTGGGTGAGGATATGGCAGGCACAATCTACAGACCTGAATCGAGATCTCGTGCATCTGAAGTCGGGGCGAGGATTAGACAATCGCTCAGGTTGGAGTTTCTGTCCCTGATGGCCCCTTCATGAATGTGGGGGGGGGGGGCATCACGAGGCCATGTGTGTTTTCCCACGATGGTAGTTGTGAGAAGCTCCAAACTGCAGAGAGTCTTCTGCAGGACAATTGAGACCTGTTGTTTGGCTCCAGGCCAATGATTCTGAGCAGGGTTCTAAGGATGGATGGCTGAGTAGCCCACCTCGCATTCCAATTGTCTCCTAGCAACAAGACAGGTTAGATCTCCTGGATCTGTGGGGAGCAACTGAGGACGATGAGTTGAATTGGACACCCCTGGGGATGGGTCCTAACGTGCTTTTGTGTCTATGGAGACCTTAGAATGAAGCGGTGGCACTGGGGCCCTTAAGGTTTCTCCTACACTGAAGCTTTGACACAGCTCCAACGTGCAAGTTTCCCATGTGTAGATGAGATGTTTTCTGATGGGTGAGTCAAGAAACAGCTAGATGCTGCTTTTGAAATCCAGGCCTCTGAGGAGAGATGCCTGGAAACCAAAGCAATGGACCTGATTAGTGCCTAGGTTCCTGTTCTTTCCTTTTTACTTCTGGGGACATCTGTCTATGGGTCTGAGTGCAGGTAGGTGCTCTGTTGGGCTCAGATTGCCCCTGTTTTTCGTGGGAAGCCACCACTATTGAGATGGATCAGGGACTTTGGAGGTTTATCCTATTAGAAGGGTTGTGGCCATTGGAATGGGCACACACAATTCCCTTGGAGAGGGCAAGTACAGTCCTCAGGTTTGGCTCCAGGGGCCTGAGCCTGTAGGTTGTGTAGGCCAGGGCTGTTTGGACAATTGTCTGAAAACACAAACTCGGCTTATGTTTCGGGTCATAGGTATGGCAGGACTGATCTACAGACCATGAGGAGAACTCTTCCGGATTTGAAAGAAGGGCGAGTGTGAGGCTCCTGATCTAGTTTTTGTCTCTGGATATCGTGTCACTAATGGTCGTGGAATTTCTGGGTGACTTCATGGGAAATGGATGAGTCTTACTCTCTGGTGGTTTGGCCCCGTCCAAAGAGTTTGGGGTCATTCTGTGGGCTGGAAGAAGTCCGTTTTTGTTGTTGTTGTTGTTGTTGTTGTTGTTTTCTTTTTTAACCTCAGGTGTCCCACCAAATGAGGGATTCCAGAGTAGAGCCCTGGTGAGGGTCGACTGGACAATCAGAAATCTGGTTAAAAATTGGGGCCTAGGGACATGTCAAGCCCATTATGACATCTAATCGTCCAGCCACTGAGAGGACTTACTAGAGGAAAGGACTCATGCTGAGGATCTCAATGCGTGTGTATGCCCTCGTAACACTCAAGAATGGGCGGGGCCTCAGGGTGAATGCTGGTTTCTCCTACAATGAACGTTGGACAAGGTGCCAACCACAAGGGTTCTTGCCATGGGTATGGAGGAGTTCTGATTTCTCCATCACACTCACCCCTGGGCAGTGTTGGAGATAAGGTCTCGGTTCTGAAGCTGAAAACTGAGGTAGGGAAGAGATGATGACCTAAAGCCATGGCGGGTTTTATGTGCTCAGTGTGCGGTCAGCTTTCTGGGTGTTGGTCAGGAGGTCCGGGCTCAGGTTGTGTTCGACAGTGCATTTGTGCCCAGGTTAGACTATATAATTTGGGTAAAGTCGAGTGCTGTGTAGGTTTACCCTCATTTAAGGTGCCTGGGCAGCTCATGAGGCAATAATTTTTTTTCTAGAGGGCAGGCAGAGTGCTGCATTGTGGGTCCGGAATTGCCAAACTTGAGGGCTTAGCGGCCAGGAGTGTGAGGACGGAAGTCTGAGAAGACAAGCCAGACTTGGGTTTCAGGGCGAGGGCACGGCAGGTACCCCCTGCAGATCTGAACCAATATCTCATGCATCTGAAGTCAGGGCGAGGATCAGACGTTGGCTCAGGTTGGAGTTTCTGTGCATGACGGCCGCTTCATGAAGGGAGCGGAATCTCGAGGCCATTGAGGTTTTCCCACGTTGGGAGTTGTGGGATGCCCCCTTCAAGGATTCCTTCTGCGGGACAATTGAGACCTGTTGGACAGCTCCAGGACATCCCATATGGAATGACTCCAGAGCACCGTTCGCGGATGGATGCCTGGGAAGCCCGCCTCGCATTCCAATTGTCTCCTAGCAACAAGACAGTTTAGATCTGATGGCTCTGCGGGAGCAACCGGGGTGGCTGAGTTGAAATGGACTTTCCTGAGGATGGGTCCTAATGTGTTTTTGTGTCCATGAGGGCCTTGGAATGGGGCGGTGGCACCGGGACCCTAAAGTACTCTCCTAAGCTTTGCACATATCTCCCATGCACAGGTTTCCTTGTGGAGACGAGATGAGTCCTATGGGTGCCTCAGGAAAACCCCTATGCTCGTATTGGGATCAGGCTTTTGAGGACACATGCCTGTAACCCAAAGCAATGGATCCTATTATGGCCTAGGGTCCTGTCTGGTTCAATCTTCTTCTCTGGGGACATCCATCTATGGTATGAGTGGAGGTCGATTATTAGCTGGTGTCAGACAGCCCTTGTTTGTTCCGGGCGACCTACACTATTGGGATGGCCTCAAGGACTTTGAAGGTTTCTCCTAATTTGTACGATTTTGGACCATGGAATGGGCAGAATTCCCATGGATTGGTAGGCACAGTCCTAATGTGTGGCTCCAGGGGCCCAGCCTGGAGGGTGTGTGGCCCAAGACTTTGAGGACAGATGTCTGAAAACACAAACTCAGCTTAGGTTTGGGGACATAGGTATGGCAGGCCCGATAGACAAACCATGAGAAGAACTCTTCAGGATATGAAGAAAGTGCGATTCTGAGGCGCTTGCTCAGGCTTTTGTCTCTGGATTTTGTATCAGCGATGGCCGTGGAATGTCGGGGAGGCCTCATGGGCCATGGACGAATCTTCCTCTCTGAGGATGTGGCCCGATTCCCAATTGCATTTCGTCAATCTGTGGGATGGGAGAACTCATTTCAGTTTTGTTACCTCAGGTGTCCCCCAAAAGAGGAATTCCAAAGCCAAGCCATGGGGAAGACTGAAGGGACAACCCGAACTATGGTTAAAAATTGGGGCCTAGGGGCTGGCAAGCCCAATATGCTATCTCTTCATCCAGCCACTGAATGGCCTTATTTGAGGACTGGTCTCAGCCTGAGCGTCACAATGTGTGTTTGTGACCAATGTGGCCCGCGAGCATGGGCGGGGCCTCATGGGCCAACCTGGATTTCAAATACACTGAACGTTGGACAACATGCCAACGACAAGGTTTCTTGCCATGGGGAAGGAGTTCTGCTTTCAGCATCACCTTCAACCCCAGGCAGTGATTGGAGATATGGTCTAGGTTCTGAAACCTGAAAACCGAGGTTGGGAAGAGATGACGACCTAAGGCCATGGCGGCTCGATGTGCTCAGTGTGCGGCAGCTGACTGGGAGGGGCCAGGGGGTCCAGGCTCAGGCTGTGTCAGAAAGGGCATTAGTGCCCTGGTCAGTCTATGTATTTGGGGTACAGACAAGGTCGGTGCTGGTTGATCCTCATTTGGGTTTACTGGATAGCCCCAGAGGACAATGTTTTTTTTTTTTTTTTTTTGCGGGCAGGCAGAGTGCGGCATTGTAGTTCTGGATTGCCAAACTGGAGGGCTTGTGGGCCAGTAGTCTGACGACAAAAGTCTGAGAACACAAGCTAGGCTTAGGTTTTTGGGTGAGGCCATGGCAGGCACAATCTACAGACCTGAAGCGAGATCTCGTGCATCTGAAGTCAGGGCGAGGATCAGACGATCGCTCAGGTTGGAGTTTCTGTCCCTGATGGCCCCTTCATGAATGGGGGGGGCATCACGAGCCCATGGGGGTTTTCCCACGATGGGAGTTGTGAGAAACTCCAAACTGCAGAGAGTCTTCTGCAGGATAATTGAGACCTGTTGTTTGGCTCCAGGCCAATGATTCTGAGCAGGGTTCTAAGGATGGATGGCTGGGTAGCCCACCTCGCATTCCAATTGTCTCCTAACAACAAGAGAGGTTAGATCTCCTGGATCTGTGGGGAGCAACCGAGGACGTTGAGGTGAAATGGACACCCCTGGGGATGGGTCCTAATGTGCTTTTGTGTCTATGGAGACCTTGGAATGAAGCGGTGGCATTGGGGCTATAAACGGTTCTCCTAAACAGAGGCTTTGACACAGCTCCAACGTGCAAGTTTCCCATGTGTAGATGAGATGTTTTCTGATGGGTGAGTCAAGAAACATCTATATGCTGCATTTGAAATCCAGGCCTCTGAGGAGAGATGCCTGGAAACCAAAGCAATGGATCTGATTAGTGCCTAGGGGCCTGTTCTTTCCTTTTTACCTCTGGGGACATCTGTCTATGGGTCTGAGTGCAGGTAGGTGCTCAGTTGGGCTCAGATTGCCCCTGTTTTTCCTGGGAAGCCACCACTATTGAGATGGATCACGGACTTTGGAGGATTATGCTATTAGAAGGATTGTGGCCATTGGAATGGGCACACACAATTCCCTAGAGAGGGCAAGTACAGTCCTCAGGTCTGGCTCCAGATGCCTGAGCCTGTAGGTTGTGTAGGCCAGGGCTGTTTGGACAGTTGTCTGAAAACACAAACTCGTCTTATGTTTCGGGTCATAGGTATGGCAGGACTGATCTACAGACCATGAAGAGAACTCTTCGGGATTTGAAAGAAGGGAGAGTGTGAGGCTCCTGCTCAAGTTTTTGTCTCTGGATATCGTGCCACTCATGGTCGTGGAATTTCTGGGTGACTTCATGGGAAATGGACGAGTCTTACTCTCTGGTGGTTTGGCCCCGTCCAAAGAGTTTGGGGTCATTCTGTGGGCTGGAAAAAGTCCTTTTTTTGTTGTTGTTGTTGTTGTTTTCTTTTTTAACCTCAGGTGTCCCACCAAATGAGGGATTCCAGAGTAGAGCCCTGGAGAGGGGCGACTGGACAATCAGTAATCTGGTTAAAAATTGGGGCCTAGGGACATGTCAAGCCCATTATGACATCTAATGGTCCAGCCACTGAGAGGACTTACTAGAGGACAGGACTCATGCTGAGGGTCACAATGCGTGTGTATGCCCTCGTCGCACTCAAGAATGGGCGAGGCCTCAGGGTGAATGCTGGTTTCTCCTACACTGAACGTTGGACAACGTGCCAACCACAAGGGTTCTTGCCATGGGTAAGGAGGAGTTCTGATTTCAGCATCACACTCACCCCTGGGCAGTGATTGGAGATAAGGTCTCGGTTCTGAAGCCTGAAATATGAGGTAGGGAAGAGATAATGACCTAAGGCCATGGTAGTTTTTATGTGCTCAGTGTGCGGTCAGCTTTCTGGGTGTTGGTCAGGAGGTCCGTGCTCAGGTTGTGTTCGACAGTGCATTAGTGCCCAGGTTAGACCGCTTCATGAAGGGAGCGGAATCTCGAGGCCATGGAGGTTTTCCCACGTTGGGAGTTGTGGGATGCCCCCTTCAAGGATTCCTTCTGCGGGACAATTGAGACCTGTTGGACAGCTCCAGGACATCCCATATGGAATGACTCCTGAGCACCGTTCGCGGATGGATGCCTGGCAAGCCCGCCTCGCATTCCAATTGTCTCCTAGCAACAAGACAGTTTAGATCTGCTAGCTCTGGGGAAGCAACCGGGGTGCTGAGTTGAAATGGACTTTCCTGAGGATGGGTCCTAATGTGTTTTTGTGTCCATGAGGGCCTTGGAATGGGGCGGTGTCACCGGGACCCTGAAGTACTCTCCTAAGCTTTGGACATGGCTCCCATGCACAGGTTTCCTTGTGGAGACGAGATGAGTTCTGATGGGTGCCTCAGGAAAACCCCTATGCTCATATTGTAATCAGGCTTTTGAGGACACATGCCTGTAACCCAAAGCAATGGATCCTATTATGGCCTAGGGTCCTGTCTGGTTCAATCTTCTTCTCGGGGGACATCCATCTATGGTATGAGTGGAGGTCGATTATCAGCTGGTGTCAGACAGCCCTTGTTTGTTCCGGGCGACTTACACTATTGGGATGGCCTCAGGGACTTTGGAGGTTTCTCCTAATTTGTACGATTTTGGACCATGGAATGGGCGGAATTCCCATGGATTGGTAGGCACAGTCCTAATGTGTGGCTCCAGGGGCCCAGCCTAGAGGGTGTGTGGCCCAAGACTTTGAGAACAGAAGTCGAAAACACAAACTCAGCTTAGGTTTGGGGACGTAGGTATGGCAGGCCCGATCTACAAACCATGTTAAGAACTCTACAGGATAAAAGAAAGTGCGAGTCTGAGGCGCTTGCTCAGGCTTTTGTCTCTGGATTTTGTATCAGCGATGGCCGTGAAATGTCGGAGAGGCCTCATGGGCCATGGACGAATCTTCCTCTCTGAGGATTTGGCCCGATACCCAATTGCTTTTATTCAATCGGTGGGATGGGATGACTCCTTTCAGTTTTGTTACCTCAGGTGTCCCACCAAAAGAGGAATTCCAAAGCAAAGCCGTGGGGAAGACTGAAGGGACAACCCGAACTATGGTTAAAAATTGGGGACTAGGGGCATGGCAAGCCCAATACGCTGTCGCTTCATCCAGCCACTGAGAGGCCTTACTTGAGGACTGGGCTCAGCCTGAGGGTCACAATGTGTGTTAGTGACCATAGTGGCCCGCGAGCATGGGCGGGGCCTCATGGGCCACACTGGTTTCAACGACACTGAACGTTGGACAACATGCCAACCACAAGGTTTCTTGCCATGGGGAAGGAGTTCTGATTTCTGCATCACGTTCAACCCTGCGCAGTCATTGGAGATAAGGTCTAGGTTCTGAAACCTGAAAACCGAGGTTGGGAAGAGACGAGGACCTAAGGCCATGGCGGCTCCATGTGCTCAGTGTGCGGCCAGCTGTCTGGGAGTGGCCAGGGGGTCCAGGCTCAGGCTGTGTCAGAAAGGGCATTAGTGCCCTGGTCAGCCTATGTATTTGGGGTACAGCCAAGGTCGGTGCAGGTTGATCCTCATTTGGGGTTACTGGGTAGACCCAGAGGACAATGTTTTTCTTCTGGAGGGCAGGCAGAGTGCTGCATTGTAGTTCTGGATTGCCAAACTGGAGGGCTTGTGGGCCAGTAGTCTGACGACAAAAGTCTGAGAACACAAGCTAGGCTTAGGTTTCTGTGTGAGGCCATGGCAGGCACAATCTACAGACCTGAATCGAGATCTCGTGCATCTGAAGTCAGGGCGAGGATTAGACGATCGCTCAGGTTGGAGTTTCTGTCCCTGATGGCCCCTTCATGAATGGGGGGGCATCACGAGGCCATGGGGGTTTTCACACGATGGGAGTTGTGAGAAGCTCCAAACTGCAGAGAGTCTTCTGCAGGACAATTGAGACCTGTTGTTTGGCTCCAGGCCAATGATTCTGAGCAGGGTTCTAAGGATGGATGGCTGGGTAGCCCACCTCGCATTCCATTTATCTGCTAGCAACAAGACAGGTTAGATCTCCTGGATCTGTGGGGAGCAACCGAGGACGCTGCATTGAAATGGACACCCCTGGGGATGGGTCCTAATGTGCCTTTGTGTCTAAGGAGACCTTGGAATGAAGCGGTGGCACTTGGGCCCTAAAGAGTTCTACTAAACAGAGGCTTTGACACAGCTCCAACGTGCAAGTTTCCCATGAGTAGATGAGATGTTTTCTGATGGGTGAGTCAAGAAACAGCTATATGCTGCTTTTGAAATCCAGGCCTCTGAGGAGAGATTCCTGGAAACGAAAGCAATGGATCTGATTAGTGCCTAGGGGCCTGTTCTTTCCTTTTTACCTCTGGGGACATCTGTTTATGGGTCTGAGTGCAGGTAGGTGTTCTGTAGGGCTCAGATTGCCCCTGTTTTTCCTGGGAAGCCACCACTATTGAGATGGATCAGGGACTTTGGAGGTTTATCCTATTAGAAGGGTTGTGGCCATTGGAATGGGCACACACAATTCCCTTCGAGAGGGCAAGTACAGTCCTCAGGTTTGGCTCCAGGGGCCTTAGCCTGTAGGTTGTGTAGGCCAGGGCTGTTTGGACAATTGTCTGAAAACACAAACTCGGCTTATGTTTCGGGTCATAGGTATGGCAGGACTGATCTACAGACCATGAGGAGAACTCTTCGGGATTTGAAAGAAGGGCGAGTGTGAGGCTCCTGCTCAAATTTTTGTCTCTGGATATCGTGTCACTCATGGTCGTGGAAATTCTGGGTTACTTCATGGGAAATGTCGAGTCTTACTCTCTGGTGGTTTGGCCCCATCCAAAGAGTTTGGGGTCATTCTGTGGGCTGGAAGAAGTCCGTTTTTTGTTGTTGTTGTTGTTGTTGTTTTCTTTTTTAACCTCATGTGTCCCACCAAATGAGGGATTCCAGAGCAGAGCCCTGGGGAGGGGCTACTGGACAATCAGAAATCTGGTTAAAAATTTTGGCCTAGGGACATGTCAAGCCCATTATAACATCTAATGGTCCAGCCACTAGGAGGACTTACTAGAGGACAGGACTCATGCTGTGGGTCACAATGCGTGTGTATGCCCTCGTCGCACTCAAGAATGGGCGGGGCCTCAGGGTGAATGCTGGTTTCTCCTACACTGAACGTTGGACAACGTGCCAACAACAAGGGTTCTTGCCATGGGTAAGGAGGAGTTCTGATTTCTGCATCACACTCACCCCTGGGCAGTTATTGGAGATAAGGTCTCGGTTCTGAAGCCTGAAAACTGAGGTAGGGAAGAGATCATGACCTAAGGCCATGGCGGGTTTTATGTGCTCAGTGTGCGGTCAGCTTTCTGGGTGTTGGTCAGGAGGTCCGGGCTCAGGTTGTGTTCGACAGTGCATTAGTGCCCAGGTTAGACTATATAATTTGGGTAAAGTCGAGTGCGGTGTAGGCTTATCCTCATTTAAGGTGCCTGGGCAGCTCATGAGGCAATAATTTTTTTTCTAGAGGCCAGGCAGGGTGCTGCATTGTGGGTCCGGATTTGCCAAACTTGAGGGCTTCGGGGCCAGGAGTGTGAGGACGGAAGTCTGAGAAGACGAGCTAGACTTGGGTTTCAGGGCGAGGGCACGGCAGGTACCCCCTGCAGATCTGAACCAATATCTCATGCATCTGAAGTCAGGGCGAGGATCAGACGTTGGCTCAGGTTGGAGTTTCTGTGCATGACGGCCGCTTCATGAAGGGAGCGGAATCTCGAGGCCATTGAGGTTTTCCCACGTTGGGAGTTGTGGGATGCCCCCTTCAAGGATTCCTACTGCGGGACAATTGAGACCTGTTGGACAGCTCCAGGACATCCCATATGGAATGACTCCAGAGCACCGTTCGCGGATGGATGCCTGGGAAGCCCGCCTCGCATTCCAATTGTCTCCCAGCAACAAGACAGTTTAGATCTGATGGCTCTGCCGGAGCAACCGGTGTGGCTGAGATGAAATGGACTTTCCTGAGGATGGGTCCTAATGTGTTTTTGTGTCCATGAGGGCCTTGGAATGGGGCGGTGGCACCGGGACCCTCCAGTACTCTCCTAAGCTTTGGACATGGCTCCCATGCACAGGATTTTTGTGGAGACGAGATGAGTTCTGATGGGTGCCACAGGAAAACCCCTATGCTCGTATTGGAATCAGGCTTTTGAGGACACATGCCTGTAACCCAAAGCAATGGATCCTATTATGGCCTAGGGTTCTCTCTGGTTCAATCTTCTTCTCTTGGGACATCCATCTATGGTATGAGTGGAGGTCGATTATCAGCTGCTGTCAGACAGCCCTTGTTTGACCGGGCAACCTACACTATTGGGATGGCCTCAGGGACTTTGGAGGTTTCTCCTAATTTGTACGGTTCTGGACCATGTAATGGGCAGAATTCCCATGTATTGGTAGGCACAGTCCTAATGTGTGGCTCCAGGGGCCCAGCCTGGAGCGTGTGTGGACCAAGACTTTGAGGACAGAAGTCTGAAAACACAAACTCAGCTTAGGTTTGGGGACATAGGTATGGCAGGCCCGATCTACAAACCATGAGAAGAACTCTTCAGGATATGAAGAAAGTGCGAGTCTGAGGCGCTTGCTCAGGCTTTTGTCTCTGGATTTTGTATCAGCAATGGCCGTGGAATGTCGGGGAGGCCTCATGGGCCGTGGACAAATCTTCCTCTCTGAGGATTTGGCCCGATTCGCAATTGATTTTCGTCAATCTGTGGGATGGGATGACTCATTTCAGTTTTGTTACCTCAGGTGTCCCACCAAAAGAGGAATTCCAAAGCTAAGCCGTGGGGAAGACTGAAGGGACAACCCGAACTATGGTTAAAAATTGGGGCCTAGTGGCATGGCAAGCCCAATATGCTGTCTCTTCATCCAGCCACTTAGTGGCCTTACTTGAGGACTGGGCTCAGCCGGAGGGTCACAATGTGTGTTTGTGACCAATGTGGCCTGCGAGCATGGGCGGGGCCTCATGGGCCACACTGGTTTCAACGACACTGAACGTTGGACAACATGCCAACCACAAGGTTTCTTGCCATGGGGAAGGAGTTCTGATTTCAGCATCACCTTCAACCCCGGGCAGTGATTGGAGATAAGGTCTAGGTTCTGAAACCTGAAAACCGAGGTTGGGAAGAGATGACGACCTAAGGCCATGGCGGCTCGATATGCTCAGTGTGCGGCCAGCTGTCTGGGAGGGGCCAGGGGGTCCAGGCTCAGGCTGTGTCAGAAAGGGCATTAGTGCCCTGGTCAGCCTATGTATTTGGGGTACAGCCAAGGTCGGTGCAGGTTGATCCTCATTTGGGGTTACTGGATAGCCCCAGAGGACAATGATTTTCTTCTGGCGGGCAGGCAGAGTGCGGCATTGTAGTTCTGGATTGCCAAACTGGAGGGCTTGTGGGCCAGTAGTCTGACGACAAAAGTCAGAGAACACAAGCTAGGCTTAGGTTTCTGGGTGAGGCCATGGCAGGCACAATCTACAGACCTGAATCGAGATCTCATGCATCTGATTTCAGGGCGAGGATCAGACGATCGCTCAGGTTGGAGTTTCTGTCCCTGATGGCCCCTTCATGAATGGGGGGGCTTCACGGGGCCATGGGGGTTTTCCCACGATGGGAGTTGTGAGAAGCTCCAAACTGCAGAGAGTCTTCTGCAGGACAATTGAGACCTGTTGTTTGGCTCCAGGCCAATGATTCTGAGCAGGGTTCTAAGGATGGATGGCTGGGTAGCCCACCTCGCATTCCTATTGTCTCCTAGCAACAAGACAGGTTAGATCTCCTGGATCTGTGGGGAGCAACCGAGGTTGCTGCATTGAAATGGACACCCCTGGGGATGGGTCCTAATGTGCCCTTTTGTCTAAGGAGACCTTGGAATGAAGGGGTGGCACTAGGGCCCTAAAGAGTTCTACTAAACAGAGGCTTTGACACAGCTCCAACGTGTAAGTTTCCCATGTGTAGATGAGAAGTTTTCTGAAGGGTGAGTCAAGAAACAGCTATATGCTGCTTTTGAAATCCAGGCCTCTGAGGAGAGATTCCTGGAAACGAAAGCAATGTATCTGATTAGTGCCTAGGGGCCTGTTCTTTCCTTTTTACCTCTGGGGACATCTGTCTATGGGTCTGAGTGCAGGTAGGTGCTCTGTAGGGCTCAGATTGCCCCTGTTTTTCCTGGGAAGCCACCACTATTGAGATGGATCAGGGACTTTGGAGGTTTATCCTATTAGAAGGGTTGTGGCCATTGGAATGGGCACACACAATTCCCTTGGAGAGGGCAAGTACAGTCCTCAGGTTTGGCTCCAGGGGCCGGAGCCTGTAGGTTGTGTAGGCCAGGGCTGTTTGGACAATTGTCTGAAAACACAAACGCGGCTTATGTTTCGGGTCATAGGTATGGCAGGACTGATCTACAGACCATGAGGAGAACTCTTCAGGGTTTGAAAGAAGGGTGAGTGTGAGGCTCCTGCTCATGTTTTTGTCTCCTGATATCGTGTCACTCATGGTCGTGGAATTTCTGGGTGACTTCATGGGAAATGGACGAGTCTTACTCTCTGTTGGTTTCGCCCCGTCCAAAGAGTTTGGGGTCATTCTGTGGGCTGGAAGAAGTCCGTTTTTTTTTTTTTTTTTTGTTGTTGTTGTTGTTTTCTTTTTTAACCTCAGGTGTCCCACCAAATGAGGGATTCCAGAGTAGAGCCCTGGGGAGGGGCGACTGGACAATCAGAAATCTGGTTAAAAATTGTGGCCTAGGGACCTGTCAAGCCCATTATGACATCTAATGGTCCAGCCTAGGAGAGGACTTACTAGAGGACAGGACTCATGCTGAGGGTCACAATGCGTGTGTATGCCCTCGTCGCACTCAAGAATGGGCGGGGCCTCAGGGTGAATGCTGGTTTCTCCTACACTGAACGTTGGACAACGTGCCAACCACAAGGGTTCTTGCCATGGGTAAGGAGGAGTTCTGATTTCTCCATCACACTCACCCCTGGGCAGTGATTGGAGATAAGGTCTCGGTTCTGAAGCCTGAAAACTGAGGTAGGGAAGAGATCATGACCTAAGGCCATGGCGGGTTTTATGTGCTCAGTGTGCGGTCAGCTTTCTGGGTGTTGGTCAGGAGGTCCGGGCTCAGGTTGTGTTCGACAGTGCATTAGTGCCCAGGTTAGACTATATAATTTGGGTAAAGTCGAGTGCGGTGTAGGTTTATCCTCATTTAAGGTGCCTGGGCAGCTCATGAGGCAATAATTTTTTTTCTAGAGGGCAGGCAGGGTGCTGCATCGTGGGTCCGGAATTGCCAAACTTGAGGGCTTCGGAGCCAGGAGTGTGAGGACGGAAGTCTGAGAAGACAAGCTAGACTTGGGTTTCAGGGCGAGGGCACGGCAGGTACCCCCTGCAGATCTGAACCAATATCTCATGCATCTGAAGTCAGGGCGAGGATCAGACGTTGGCTCAGGTTGGAGTTTCTGTGCATGACGGCCGCTTCATGAAGGGAGCGGAATCTCGAGGCCATTGAGGTTTTCCCACGTTGGGAGTTGTGGGATGCCCCCTTCAAGGATTCCTACTGCGGGACAATTGAGACCTGTTGGACAGCTCCAGGACATCCCATATGGAATGACCCCAGAGCACCGTTCGCGGATGGATGCCTGGGAAGCCCGCCTCGCATTCCAATTGTCTCCTAGCAACAAGACAGTTTAGATCTGATGGCTCTGCCGGAGCAACCGGGGTGGCTGAGATGAAATGGACTTTCCTGAGGATGGGTCCTAATGTGTTTTTGTGTCCATGAGGGCCTTGGAATGGGGCGGTGGCACCGGGACCCTCAAGTACTCTCCTAAGCTTTGGACATGGCTCCCATGCACATTTTTTTGTGGAGACGAGATGAGTTCTGATGGGTGCCTCAGGAAAACCCCTATGCTCGTATTGGAATCAGGCTTTTGAGGACACATGCCTGTAACCCAAAGCAATGGATCCTATTATGGCCTAGGGTCCTGTCTGGTTCAATCTTCTTCTCTTGGGACATCCATCTATGGTATGAGTGGAGGTTGATTATCAGCTGGTGTCAGACAGCCCTTGTTTGTTCCGGGCGACCTACACTATTGGGATGGCCTCAGGGACTTTGGAGGTTTCTCCTAATTTGTACGATTTTGGACCATGGAATGGGAAGAATTCCCATGGATTGGTAGGCACAGTCCTAATGTGTGGCTCCAGGGGCCCAGCCTGGAGGGTATGTGGCCCAAGACTTTGAGGACAGAAGTCTGAAAACACAAACTCAGCTTAGGTTTGGGGACGCAGGTATGCCAGGCCCGATCTACAAACCATGAGAAGAACTCTTCAGGATATGAAGAAAGTGCGAGTCTGAGGCGCTTGCTCAGGCTTTTGTCTCTGGATTTTGTATCAGCAATGGCCGTGGAATGTCGGGGAGGCCTCATGGGCCGTGGACAAATCTTCCTCTCTGAGGATTTGGCCCGATTCGCAATTGATTTTCGTCAATCTGTGGGATGGGATGACTCATTTCAGTTTTGTTACCTCAGGTGTCCCACCAAAAGAGGAATTCCAAAGCTAAGCCGTGGGGAAGACTGAAGGGACAACCCGAACTATGGTTAAAAATTGGGGCCTAGGGGCATGGCAAGCCCAATACGCTGTCTCTTCATCCAGCCACTGAGTGGCCTTACTTGAGGACTGGGCTCAGCCGGAGGGTCACAATGTGTGTTTGTGACCAATGTGGCCCGCGAGCATGGGCGGGGCCTCATGGGCCACACTGGTTTCAAGGACCCTGAACGTTGGACAACATGCCAACCACAAGGTATCTTGCCATGGGAAAGTAGTTTTGATTTCAGCATCACCTTCAACCCCCGGCAGTGATTGGAGATAAGGTCTAGGTTCTGAAACCTGAAAACCGAGGTTGGGAAGAGATGACGACCTAAGGCCATGGCGGCTCGATATGCTCAGTGTGCGGCCAGCTGTCTGGGAGGGGCCAGGGGGTCCAGGCTCAGGCTGTGTCAGAAAGGGCATTAGTGCCCTGGTCAGCCTATGTTTTTGGGGTACAGCCAAGGTCGGTGCAGGTTGATCCTCATTTGGGGTTACTGGATAGCCCCAGAGGACAATGTTTTTCTTCTGGCGGGCAGGCAGAGTGCGGCATTGTAGTTCTGGATTGCCAAACTGGAGGGCTTGTGGGCCAGTAGTCTGACGACAAAAGTCAGAGAAGACAAGCTAGGCTTAGGTTTCAGGGTGAGGCCATGGCAGGCACAATCTACAGACCTGAATCGAGATCTCGTGCATCTGAAGTCAGGGCGAGGATCAGACGATCGCTCAGGTCGGAGTTTCTGTCCCTGATGGCCCCTTCATGAATGGGGGGGCATCACGAGGCCATGGGGGTTTTCCCACGATGGGAGTTGTGAGAAGCTCCAAACTGCAGAGAGTCTTCTGCAGGACAATTGAGACCTGTTGTTTGGCTCCAGGCCAATGATTCTGAGCAGGGTTCTAAGGATGGATGGCTGGGTAGCCCACCTCGCATTCCATTTATCTGCTAGCAACAAGACAGGTTAGATCTCCTGGATCTGTGGGGAGCAACCGAGGATGCTGCATTGAAATGGACACCCCTGGGGATGGGTCCTAATGTGCCTTTGTGTCTAAGGTGACCTTGGAATGAAGCGGTGGCAATTGGGCCCTAAAGAGTTCTACTAAACAGAGGCTTTGACACAGCTCCAACGTGCAAGTTTCCCATGAGTAGATGAGATGTTTTCTGATGGGTGAGTCAAGAAACAGCTATATGCTGCTTTTGAAATCCAGGCCTCTGAGGAGAGATTCCTGGAAATGAAAGCAATGGATCTGATTAGTGCCTAGGGGCCTGTTCTTTCCTTTTTACCTCTGGGGACATCTGTTTATGGGTCTGAGTGCAGGTAGGTGTTCTGTAGGGCTCAGATTGCCCCTGTTTTTCCTGGGAAGCCACCACTATTGAGATGGATCAGGGACTTTGGAGGTTTATCCTATTAGAAGGGTTGTGGCCATTGGAATGGGCACACACAATTCCCTTCGAGAGGGCAAGTACAGTCCTCAGGTTTGGCTCCAGGGGCCTTAGCCTGTAGGTTGTGTAGGCCAGGGCTGTTTGGACAATTGTCTGAAAACACAAACTCGGCTTATGTTTCGGGTCATAGGTATGGCAGGACTGATCTACAGACCATGAGGAGAACTCTTTGGGATTTGAAAGAAGGGCGAGTGTGAGGCTCCTGCTCAAGTTTTTGTCTCTGGATATCGTGTCACTCATGGTCGTGGAATTTCTGGGTGACTTCATGGGAAATGAACGAGTCTTACTCCTTGTTGGTTTCGCCCCGGCCAAAGAGTTTGGGGTCATTCTGTGGGCTGGAAGAAGTCCGTTTTTGTTGTTGTTGTTGTTGTTGTTGTTGTTGTTGTTTTCTTTTTTAACCTCAGGTGTCCCACCAAATGAGGGATTCCAGCGTAGAGCCCTGGGGAGGGGCGACTGGACAATCAGAAATCTGGTTAAAAATTGTGGCCTAGGGACCTGTTAAGCCCATTATGACATCTAATGGTCCAGCCTAGGAGAGGACTTAGTAGAGGACAGGACTCATGCTGAGGGTCACAATGCGTGTGTATGCCCTCGTCGCACTCAAGAATGGGCGGGGCCTCAGGGTGAATGCTGGTTTCTCCTACACTGAACGTTGGACAACGTGCCAACCACAAGGGTTCTTGCCATGGGTAAGGAGGAGTTCTGATTTCTCCATCACACTCACCCCTGGGCAGTGATTGGAGATAAGATCTCGGTTCTGAAGCCTGAAAACTGAGGTAGGGAAGAGATCATGACCTAAGGCCATGGCGGGTTTTATGTGCTCAGTGTGCGGTTAGCTTTCTGGATGTTGGTCAGGAGTTCCGGGCTCAGGTTGTGTTCGACTGTGTATTAGTGCCCAGGTTAGACTATATAATTTGGGTAAAGTCGAGTGCGGTGTAGGTTTATCCTCATTTAAGGTGCCTGGGCAGCTCATGAGGCAATAATTTTTTTTCTAGAGGGCAGGCAGGGTGCTGCATTGTGCTTCCGGAATTGCCAAACTTGAGGGCTTCGGGACCAGGAGTGTGAGGACAGAAGTCTGAGAAGACAAGCTAGACTTGGGTTTCAGGGCGAGGAAACGGCAGGTACGCCCTGCAGATCTGAACCAATATATCATGCATCTGAAGTCAGGGCGAGGATCAGACGTTGGCTCAGGTTGGAGTTTCTGAGCATGACGGCCGCTTCATGAAGGGAGCGGAATCTCGAGGCCATTGAGGTTTTCCCACGTTGGGAGTTGTGGGATGCCCCCTTCAAGGATTCCTACTGCGGGACAATTGAGACCTGTTGGACAGCTCCAGGACATCCCATATGGAATGACCCCAGAGCACCGTTCGCGGATGGATGCCTGGGAAGCCCGCCTCGCATTCCAATTGTCTCCTAGCAACAAGACAGTTTAGATCTGATGGCTCTGCCGGAGCAACCGGGGTGGCTGAGATGAAATGGACTTTCCTGAGGATGGGTCCTAATGTGTTTTTGTGTCCTTGAGGGCCTTGTAATGGGGCGGTGGCACCGGGACCCTCAAGTACTCTCCTAAGCTTTGGACATGGCTTCCATGCACAGGTTTTTTTGTGGAGACGAGATGAGTTCTGATGGGTGCCTCAGGAAAACCCCTATGCTCGTATTGGAATCAGGCATTTGAGGACACATGCCGGTAACCCAAAGCAATGGATCCTATTATGGCCTAGGGTCCTGTCTGGTTCAATCTTCTTCTCTTGGGACATCCATCTATGGTATGAGTGGAGGTCGATTATCAGCTGGTGTCAGACAGCCCTTGTTTGTTCCGGGCGACCTACACTATTGGGATGGCCTCAGGGACTTTGGAGGTTTCTCCTAATTTGTACGATTTTGGACCATGGAATGGGAAGAATTCCCATGGATTGGTAGGCACAGTCCTAATGTGTGGCTCCAGGGTCCCAGCTTGGAGGGTGTGTGGCCCAAGACTTTGAGGACAGAAGTCTGAAAACACAAACTCAGCTTAGGTTTGGGGACGTAGGTATGGCAGGCCCGATCTACAAACCATGAGAAGAACTCTTCAGATTATGAAGAATGTGCGAGTCTGAGGCGCTTGCTCAGGCTTTTGTCTCTGGATTTTGTATCAGCGATGGCCGTGGAATGTTGGGGAGGCCTCATGGGCCGTGGACGAATCTTCCTCTCTGAGGATATGGCCCGATTCGCAATTGCTTTTCGTCAATCTGTGGGATGGGATGACTCATTTCAGTTTTGTTACCTCAGGTGTCCCACCAAAAGAGGAATTCCAAAGCTAAGCCGTGGGGAAGACTGAAGGGACAACCCGAACTATGGTTAAAAATTGGGGCCTAGGGGCATGGCAAGCCCAATACGCTGTCTCTTCATCCAGCCACTGAGTGGCCTTACTTGAGGACTGGGCTCAGCCTGAGGGTCACAATGTGTGTTTGTGACCAATGTGGCCCGCGAGCATGGGCGGGGCCTCATGGGCCACACTGGTTTCAACGACACTGATGTTGGACAACATGCCAACCACAAGGTATCTTGCCATGGGGAAGGAGTTCTGATTTCAGCATCACCTTCAACCCCGGGCAGTGATTGGAGATAAGGTCTAGGTTCTGAAACCTGAAAACCGAGGTTGGGAAGAGATGACGACCTAAGGCCATGGCGGCTTGATGTGCTCAGTGTGCGGCCAGCTGTCTGGGAGGGGCCAGGGGGTCCAGGCTCAGGCTGTGTCAGAAAGGGCATTAGTGCCCTGGTCAGCCTATGTATTTGGGGTACAGAAAAGGTCGGTGCAGGTTGATCCTCATTTGGGGTTACTGGATAGCCCCAGAGGACAATGTTTTTCTTCTGGCGGGCAGGCAGAGTGCGGCATTGTAGTTCTGGATTGCCAAACTGGAGGGCTTGTGGGCCAGTAGTCTGACGACAAAAGTCTGAGAACACAAGCTAGGCTTAGGTTTCTGGGTGAGGCCATGGCAGGCACAATCTACAGACCTGAATCGAGATCTCGTGCATCTGAAGTCAGGGCGAGGATCAGACGATCGCTCAGGTTGGAGTTTCTGTCCCTGATGGCCCCTTCATGATTGGGGGTCATCACGAGGCCATGGGGGTTTTCCCACGATGGGAGTTGTGAGAAGCTCCAAACTGCAGAGAGTCTTCTGCAGGACAATTGAGACCTGTTGTTTGGCTCCAGGCCAATGATTCTGAGCAGGGTTCTAAGGATGGATGGCTGGGTAGCCAACCTCGCATTCCAATTGTCTGCTAGCAACAAGACAGGTTAGATCTCCTGGATATGTGGGGAGCAACCGAGGACGCTGCATTGAAATGGACACCCCTGGGGATGGGTCCTTATGTGCCTTTGTGTCTAAGGAGACGTTGGAATGAAGCGGTGGCACTTGGGCCCTAAAGAGTTCTACTAAACAGAGGCTTTGACACAGCTCCAGCGTGCAAGTTTCCCATGTGTAGATGAGATGTTTTCTGATGGGTGAGTCAAGAAACAGCTATATGCTGCTTTTGAAATCCAGGCCTCTGAGGAGAGATTCCTGGAAACGAAAGCAATGGATCTGATTAGTGCCCAGGGGCCTGTTTTTTCCTTTTTACCTCTGGGGACATCTGTTTATGGGTCTGAGTGCAGGTAGGTGTTCTGTAGGGCTCAGATTGCCCCTGTTTTTCCTGGGAAGCCACCACTATTGAGATGGATCAGGGACTTTGGAGGTTTATCCTATTAGAAGGGTTGTGGCCATTGGAATGGGCACACACAATTGCCTTCGAGAGGGCAAGTACAGTCCTCAGGTTTGGCTCCAGGGGCCTTAGCCTGTAGGTTGTGTAGGCCAGGGCTGTTTGGACAATTGTCTGAAAACACAAACTCGGCTTATGTTTCGGGTCATAGGTATGGCAGGACTGATCTACAGACCATGAGGAGAACTCTTCGGGATTTGAAATAAGGGCGACTGTGAGGCTCCTGCTCAAGTTTTTGTCTCTGGATATCGTGTCACTCATGGTCGTGGAATTTCTGGGTGACTTCATGGGAAATGGACGAGTCTTACTCTCTGTTGGTTTGGCCCAGTCCAAAGAGTTTGGGGTCATTCTGTGGGCTGGAAGAAGTCCGTTTTTTTTTGTTTTGTTTTGTTTTTTTTTTTGTTGTTGTTGTTGTTTTCTTTTTTAACCTCAGGTGTCCCACCAAATGAGGGATTCCAGAGTAGAGCCCTGGGGAGGGGCGACTGGACAATCAGAAATCTGGTTAAAAATTGTGGCCTAGGGACCTGTCAAGCCCATTATGACATCTAATGGTCCAGCCTAGGAGAGGACTTACTAGAGGACAGGACTCATGCTGAGGGTCACAATGCGTGTGTATGCCCTCGTCGCACTCAATAATGGGCGGGGCCTCAGGGTGAATGCTGGTTTCTCCTACACTGAACGTTGGACAACGTGCCAACAACAAGGGTTCTTGCCATGGGTAAGGAGGAGTTCTGATTTCTCCATCACACTCACCCCTGGGCAGTTATTGGAGATAAGGTCTCGGTTCTGAAGCCTGAAAACTGAGGTAGGGAAGAGATCATGACCTAAGGCCATGGCGGGTTTTATGTGCTCAGTGTGCGGTCAGCTTTCTGGGTGTTGGTCAGGAGGTCCGGGCTCAGGTTGTGTTCGACAGTGCATTAGTGCCCAGGTTAGACTATATAATTTGGGTAAATTCGAGTGCGGTGTAGGTTTACCCTCATTTAAGGTGCCTGGGCAGCTCATGAGGCAATAATTTTTTTTCTAGAAGGCAGGCAGGGTGCTGCATTGTGGGTCCGGAACTGCCAAACTTGAGGGCTTCGGGGCCAGGAGTGTGAGGACGGAAGTCTGTGAAGACAAGCTAGACTTGGGTTTCAGGGCGAGGGCACGGCAGGTACGCCCTGCAGATCTGAACCAATATCTCATGCATCTGAAGTCAGGGCGAGGATCAGACGTTGGCTCAGGTTGGAGTTTCTGAGCATGACGGCCGCTTCATGAAGGGAGCGGAATCTCGAGGCCATTGAGGTTTTCCCACGTTGGGAGTTGTGGGATGCCCCCTTCAAGGATTCCTACTGCGGGACAATTGAGACCTGTTGGACAGCTCCAGGACATCCCATATGGAATGACTCCAGAGCACCGTTCGCGGATGGATGCCTGGGAAGCCCGCCTCGCATTCCAATTGTCTCCTAGCAACAAGACAGTTTAGATCTGATGGCTCTGCCGGAGCAACCGGGGTGGCTGAGATGAAATGGACTTTCCTGAGGATGGGTCCTAATATGTTTTTGTGTCCATGAGGGCCTTGGAATGGGGCGGTGGCACCGGGACCCTCAAGTACTCTCGTAAGCTTTGGACATGGCTTCCATGCACAGGTTTTTTTGTGGAGACGAGATGAGTTCTGATGGGTGCCTCAGGAAAACCCCTATGCTCATATTGGAATCAGGCTTTTGAGGACACATGCCTGTAACCCAAAGCAATGGATCCTATTATGGCCTAGGGTCCTGTCTGGTTCAATCTTCTTCTCTTGGGACATCCATCTATGGTATGAGTGGAGGTCGATTATCAGCTGGTGTCAGACAGCCCTTGTTTGTTCCGGGCGACCTACACTATTGGGATGGCCTCAGGGACTTTGGAGGTTTCTCCTAATTTGTACGATTTTGGACCATGGAATGGGCAGAATTCCCATGGATTGGTAGGCACAGTCCTAATGTGTGGCTCCAGCGGCCCAGCCTGGAGGGTGTGTTGCCCAAGACTTTGAGGACAGAAGTCTGAAAACACAAACTCAGCTTAGGTTTGGGGACGTAGATATGGCAGGCCCGATCTACAAACCATGTGGAAAAACTCTTCAGGATATGAAGAAAGTGCGAGTCTGAGGCGCTTGCTCAGGCTTTTGTCTCTGGATTTTGTATCAGCGATGGCCGTGGAATGTCGGGGAGGCCTCATGGGCCGTGGACGAATCTTCCTCTCTGAGGTTTTGGCCCGATTCGCAATTGCTTTTCGTCAATCTGTGGGATGGGAGACTCATTTCAGTTTTGTTACCTCAGGTGTCCCACCGAAAGAGGAATTCCAAAGCTAAGCCGTGGGGAAGACTGAAGGGACAACCCGAACTATGGTTAAAAATTGGGGCAAAGGGGCATGGCAAGCCCAATACACTGTCTCTTCATCCAGCCACTGAGTGGCCTTACTTGAGGACTGGGCTCAGCCTGAGGGTCACAATGTGTGTTTGTGACCAATGTGGCCCGCGAGCATGGGCGGGGCCTCATGGGCCACACTGGTTTCAACGACACTGAACGTTGGACAACATGCCAACCACAAGGTATCTTGCCATGGGGAAGGAGTTCTGATTTCAGCATCACCTTCAACCCCGGGCAGTGATTGGAGATAAGGTCTAGGTTCTGAAACCTGAAAACCGAGGTTGGGAAGAGATGACGACCTAAGGCCATGGCGGCTCGATATGCTCAGTGTGCGGCCAGCTGTCTGGGAGGGGCCAGGGGGTCCAGGCTCAGGCTGTGTCAGAAAAGGCATTAGTGCCCTGGTCAGCCTATGTATTTGGGGTACAGCCAAGGTCGGTGCAGGTTGATCCTCATTTGGGGTTACTGGATAGCCCCAGAGGACAATGTTTTTCTTCTGGCGGGCAGGCAGAGTGCGGCAATGTAGTTCTGGATTGCCAAACTGGAGGGCTTGTGGGCCAGTAGTCTGACTACAAAAGTCTGAGAACACAAGCTAGGCTTAGGTTTCTGGGTGAGGCCATGGCAGGCACAATCTACAGACCTGAATCGAGATCTCATGCATCTGAAGTCAGGGCGAGGATCAGACGATCGCTCAGGTTGGAGTTTCTGTCCCTGATGGCCCCTTCATGAATGGGGGGGCATCACGAGGCCATGGGGGTTTTCCCACGATGGGAGTTGTGAGAAGCTCCAAACTGCAGAGAGTCTTCTGCAGGACAATTGAGACCGGTTGTTTGGCTCCAGGCCAATGATTCTGAGCAGGGTTCTAAGGATGGATGGCTGGGTAGCCCACCTCGCATTCCATTTATCTGCTAGCAACAAGACAGGTTAGATCTCCTGGATCTGTGGGGAGCAACCGAGGACGCTGAATTGAAAAGGACACCCCTGGGGATGGGTCCTAATGTGCCTTTGTGTCTAAGGAGACCTTGGAATGAAGCGGTGGCACTTGGGCCCTAAAGAGTTCTACTAAACAGAGGCTTTGACACAGCTCCAACGTGCAAGTTTCCCATGTGTAGATGAGATGTTTTCTGATGGGTGAGTCAAGAAACAGCTATATGCTGCTTTTGAAATCCAGGCCTCTGAGGAGAGATTCCTGGAAACGAAAGCAATGGATCTGATTAGTGCCTAGTGGCCTGTTCTTTCCTTTTTACCACTGCGGACATCTGTCTCTGGGTCTGAGTGCAGGTAGGTGCTCTGTAGGGCTCAGATTGCCCCTGGTTTTCCTGGGAAGCCACCACTATTGAGATGGATCACGGACTTTGGAGGTTTATCCTATTAGAAGGGTTGTGGCCATTGGAATGGGCACACACAATTCCCTTGGAGAGGGCAAGTACAGTCCTCAGGTTTGGCTCCAGGGGCCTTAGCCTGTAGGTTGTGTAGGCCAGGGCTGTTTGGACAGTTGTCTGAAAACACAAACTCGGCTTATGTTTCGGGTCATAGGTATGGCAGGGCTGATCTACAGACCATGAGGAGAACTCTTCGGGATTTGAAAGAAGGGCGAGTGTGAGGCTCCTGCTCAAGTTTTTGTCTCTGGATATCGTGTCACTCATGGTCGTGGAATTTCTGGGTGACTTCATGGGAAATGGACGAGTCTTACTCTCTGTTGGTTTCGCCCCGTCCAAAGAGTTTGGGGTCATTCTGTGGGCTGGAAGAAGTCCGTTTTGTTGTTGTTGTTGTTGTTGTTGTTGTTTTCTTTTTTAACCTCAGGTGTCCCACCAAATGAGGGATTCCTGAGTAGAGCCCTGGGGAGGGGCGACTGGACAATCAGAAATCTGGTTAAAAATTGGGGCCTACGGACTTGTCAAGCCCATTATGACATCTAATGGTCCAGCCAAGGAGAGGACTTATTAGAGGACAGTACTCATCCTGAGGGTCACAATGCGTGTGTATGCCCTCGTCGCACTCAAGAATGGGCGGTTCCTCAGGGTGAATGCTGGTTTCTCCTACACTGAATGTTGGACAACGTGCCAACCACAAGGGTTATTGCCATGGGTAAGGAGGAGTTCTGATTTCTGCATCACACTCACCCCTGGGCAGTGATTGGAGATAAGGTCTCGGTTCTGAAGCCTGAAAACTGAGGTAGGGAAGAGATCATGACCTAAGGCCATGGCGGGTTTTATGTGCTCAGTGTGCAGTCAGCTTTCTGGGTGTTGGTCAGGAGTTCCGGGCTCAGGTTGTGTTCAACAGTGCATTTGTGCCCAGGTTAGACTATATAATTTGGGTAAAGTCGAGTGCTGTGTAGGTTTATCCTCATTTAAGGTGCCTGGGCAGCTCATGAGGCAATAATTTTTTTTCTAGAGGGCATGCAGGGTGCTGCATTGTGGGTCCGGAATTGCCAAACTTGAGGGCTTCGGGGCCAGGAGTGTGAGGACGGAAGTCTGAGAAGACAAGCTAGACTTGGGTTTTAGGGCGATGGCACGGCAGGTACCCCCTGCATATCTGAACCAATATCTCATGCATCTGAATCAGGGCATAGATCAGACGTTGGCTCAGGTTGGAGTTTCTGTGCATGACGGCCGCTTCATGAAGGGAGCGGAATCTCGAGGCCATTGAGGTTTTCCCACGTTGGGAGTTGTGGGATGCCCCCTTCAAGGATTCCTTCTGCGGGACAATTGAGACCTGTTGGACAGCTCCAGGACATCCCATATGGAATGACTCCAGAGCACCATTCCGGATGGATGCCTGGGAAGCCCGCCTCGCATTCCAATTGTCTCCTAGCAACAAGACAGTTTAGATCTGCTGGCTCTATTGATGCCCCCCACCATCATGAAGGGGCCATCCTGAACAGAAACTTCAACCTGAGCCTACGTCTCATCCTCGCCCTGACTTCAGATGCATGAGATTTAGATTTAGCTCTACAGTGTGTGCCTGCCATGATCTTGACCCAAAACCTAAGCCTAGCTTGTGTTCTCACACTTCCCTCCTCACAATTCTGGCCCACAAGCCCTCCAGTGTGAGAATTCCGTCGCCACAATGCAGCACTCTTCCTTCCCTCCAGAAGAAAAACGTTGCCCCTGGGGCTACCCAGAAACGCCAAATGAGGATCAATCTGCATGCCATCAACTTTACTCCAATTATACAGTCTAAGCTTGGCACTAATGCCCTGTCTGACACAGCCTGAGCCTGGACATCCTGGATGACACCCAGAAAGGTGGTGTCACACCTAAGGACTGTGCCAGTGCTCTCCAAGGGAACTCTGCCCGTTTCATTTGCCACAACCTTACAGATTAGGAGAAACCTCCAATTCCCAAGACCAGCCCAATAGTGTTGGCCTCCCCCAACAAACATGGGTGATCTGACACAAGCGGAGCAGTGACCTCCATTCTGAATCTTAGACAGAGACACTCAGAGGAGAATATTGAAAAGGACAGGCCCCTAGACCGTAATCAGATCCATTGCTTTGGATTCCAGGCATTGTTCCCCAGATGCTTGGTTTCCAATACCAGGTTGTGGGGGTTTCAGAACAAATCTCGTCTCTACATGGGAAACTTGCTCTTTGGAGCTGCATCAAAACGTCAGGTTAGGAGAATTCTTCAGGGAAACAGAGCCACTGCCTCATTCCAAGGGATCCATGGACACAAATCCACATCATGACTGATCCTCATGAGAGTGCATTTCAATTCAGCCCCCTCGGTTGTTCCCCCAGTGACAGCAGATCGAATCCGCCTTTTCACTAGGACACAACTGGAATGCAAGTTGGACTGCCCAGGCATCCATCATTAGAACTGTGCTTTGGAGCATTTCTTATGGGACGTCCTTGATCCATCCAAAAGGTCGTGACTGTCCCGCTGACGGAATCCATGTGGTTTGGAGCATCACACACTCACAAAGTTGGAAATCTTCCATGGTTTCCTGATGCCCCCCCCACCTTCATGAAGGGGACATCATGTACAGAAACTCCAACCTAAGCCAACATCTGATCCTCGCCCTGACTTCAGATGCACGAGATCTCATTTCAGGTCTGTAGAGTGTGCCTGCCATGTCACCGCTGCGAATTCAAAGCTGAACTTGTGTTCTCAGACTTCTGTCCTAAAACACCTGGCCCACAAGCCCTGAAGTTGGCAATTCTGGAGCCAGAATGCAGCACTCTGCCTGCCCTGCAGAAGAAAATCTTTGCCCTATGGGGCCAACCAGAAACCCCAAATGAGGACCAACCTTCACATCACTCGACTGTACCCCAATTATACAGTCTAGCCTGGGGACTAATGCCCTGCCTGACACAGCCTGAGCCCAGACCTCATGATGGACACAGACATCTGGCTGCACACTAAGTGCATCGGACCCACCATGGCCTTAGGTCGTCATCTCTTACCAACCTCGGTTTTCAGGCTTCAGAATCTAGACCTTATCTCTACTCACTGCCATGCCGTGTACGTGATGCAGAAATCAGAACTCCTCCTTCCCCATGACCAGAAACCCTGTGGTTGGCATGTTGTCCAACGTGCAGTGTAGGAGAAACCAGCATGGCCCATGAGGCCTCAGACATGCTTGAGGGCTGCGATGGGCACAAACACACATTAGGACCCTAAGCATGAACCCTGGCCTCAAGTAAAGCCTCTCCGGGGCTGGACCAAGAGCCCACATATGGAGATTACCATGCCCCTACTCCCCAAACCTTAACCAGTGCTTGAGAAGTCTAGTCACTTCTACTCAGATCTCTTCTCTAGAATCCCTCCTTGGTGGGACACATGAGGTTAAAAAAAAAAATAGAGAAAGGACTTCTACCGTCCAAAGAATGACCGCAAACACTTGGAATTGGGCCAAATTCACAGAGAGAAATACTCGTCCATGGCTGATGAGGCCATCCTGACATTCCACGGCCACCATTGACACAAAATCCGGAGACAAAAGCCTGAAAAAGCGCCACACACTGGCCCTTTGTTCAAAGCCTGAAAAATTCTCATGGTCTGTAGATCGGGCCTGCCATACCTATGTCCCCAAACCTAAGCCAAGTTTCTGTTTTCAGACTTCTGTCTCCATTGTCCTGGCCCACACACCCTCAAGGCTTGGCCCCATGGAGCCACACCTCAGGACTGTGCCTGCCCTCTCCATGGGAATTCTGCTCATTCCTTTGGCACAACCTGACAGATTAGGAGAAACATCCGAAGTCCCCGAGGCCACCCCAATATTGTAGGATGTCCGGGACAAACAGGGACCATCTGCCACAAGCTGAGCCACTACCTCCAATCAGACCTGTAGATAGATATCCATAGAAAAGAAGATTGAACAGGACAGGCACCTAGGCCCTAAACGGATCCATTGCTTTTGTTTTCACGTATCTCTCCTCAGAGGCCTGGATTCCAATACCAGCACATGAGGGTTTCTGGAGCTACCAATCAGAACAAATCGCATGCCACATGGGAATCATGCTATATGGAACTGTGTCTAAATCTCCAGTTAGGAGAAAATTTCACGTCACTGGAGCCACCGCCCCATTCCAATGTCTCAATGGACACAATCCCACATTATGACCCATCCTCAGGAGAGTCCATTTCAACTGAAACCTGGCGGTTGCTCACCCAGTGCCAGCAGATCAAACCTGCGTTGTCACTAGGAGACAATTGGAATGCGAGTTTGTTGCCCAGGTATCCGTTGTTAGAACTCTGCTCTGGAGAAATTCCTAATGGGGTGTCCTTGATCCATTCAACAGGTCTCAACTGTCCTGCAGAAGGAATCCTTGTAGTTTGCAGCATCACACACTCGCACCGTGGGAAAACCTCCATGGCCTCGTGATGCCTCCACCTTTAGGTAGAGGACATCATGGACAGAAACTCCCGTCTGATTCGCCCTGACTTCAGATGCATGAGATCTCAATTCAGCTCTGCAGAGTGTTCCTGCCTTGCCCTTGCCCCAAAACCTAAGCCAGCTCGCGTTCTCAGACTTCTGTCCTCACACCCCTGCCCACAAGCCTTCCACTTTGGGAATTCTGGAGACAAAATGCAGCACTCTGCCTGCCCTCCAGAAAAGAGACTTTGCCCTAGGGGTCTACCCAGAAACATCAAATGAGGATCAACCTGCAATTCTCTAGACTGTATCCCAATTATACAGTCTAGCCTGGGCACTAATGCCCTGTCTGACACAGCCTGATCCCAGACCTCGTGACCGACACCCAGACACCTGGCCTCACACTGAACACATCGAACATGCCATGGCCTTAGGTCATCATCTCTTCCCAACCTTGGTCTTCAGGCTTCAGAACCTAGATATTATCTCCACTCACAACTAAGTGATGTACGTGATGCAGAAATCAGAACTTCACCTTCCCCATGACCAGAAACCTTGTGGTTGGCATGTTGTCCAACGTTCATTATATGAGAACCCAGCATGGCCCATGAGGCCTCAGACATGCTTGAGGGCCGCGATGGGCATAAACACACATTAGGACCCTAAGCATGAACCCTGGCCTCAAGTAAGCCTCTCCGGGGCTGGACCAAGAGCCTGCATATGGGACTTGCCATGCCCCTACTCCCCCAATCCTAGCCAGAGCTTGAGAAGTCTAGTCAACCTTATTCAGAGCTCTTTTCTGGAATCCCTCTTTGGTGGTACACATAAGGTAAAAAAAAAAAAAAAAAAAAAACCCAAGATAAAGAAAAAAAAAAAAGTAAGGACTCCTACCATCCAAAGAATGACCCCAAACACTTGGAATTTGGCCAAATCCACAGAGAGAAATACTCGTCCATGGTCGATGAGGCCAGCCTGACATTCCACGGCCACCATTGACACAAAATCTGGAGACAAAAACCTGAAAAAGCGCCACACACTTGCCCTTTGTTCAGAGCCCCCAAAATTCTCAAGGTCTGTAGATCGGGCCTGCCATACCTATGTCCCCAAACCTAAGCCGAGTTTGTGTTTTCAGACTTCTGTCTCCATTGTCCTCACCCACACACCCTAAAGGCTGGGCCCCATGGAGCCACACCTCAGGACTGTGCCTGCCCTCTCCAAGGGAATTCTGCTCATTCATTTGGCACAACCTGACAGATTAGGAGAATCATCCAAAATCTCTGAGGCCATCCCAATAGTGTAGGATGTCCTGGACATACAGGGACCCTCTGGCACAAGCTGAGCCACTACCTCCAATCAGAACCTTAGACAGATATCCATAGAAAAGAATATTGAACAAGACAGGCACCTAGGCCCTAATTGGATCCATTGCTTTTGTTTTCAGTCATCTCTCCTCAGTGGCCTGGATTCCAATACCAGCATAAGGGGGTTTCCAGAGATACCTATCAGAAAAAATCTCGTCTCCACATGGGAATCTTGCTCTATGGAGCTGTGTCATAACCTCCAGTTAGGAGAAAACTTCAGGTCACTGGAGCCACTGCCCCATTTGAATATCTCCATGGACACAATCCCAAATTATGACCCATCCTCAGGAGAGTCCATTTCAACTAAACCCCCTCGGTTGCTACCCCAGAGCCAGCAGATTGAACCTGCCTTGTCGCTAGGAGACAATTGAAATGCGAGTTGGGCTCTTCAGGCATCCATCCTTACAACCCTGCTCTTGCGTCATTCCTTATGGGACATCCTTGAGCCATCCAACAGGTCTCGACTGTCCCACAGGAGTCCTTGTGCATGGACCACCTAACAACTCATATCATGGAAAGCTTCCAAGGTCACATGATGCCCCCAATCTTCATGAAGGCAGATCATGGAAAGAAACTCCAACCTGAACCAACAGCTGATCTTCGCCTTGACTTCAGATGCACGAGATCTTGATTCAGCTCTTCAGAGTGTACCTGCTGTGCCCTCACCCCAAAACCTAAGCGTAGCTAGTGTTCTCCGACTTCTGTCCTCACTCTCCTGGACCACACGCCCTCTATTTTGGGATTTCCGATGACACAGTGCTGCACTCTGCCTGCCCTCTAGAAGAAAAATATTGCCCTATGGGTCTACCCAGAAACCTCAAATGAGGATAAACCTGCACGTCACTCAACTGTACGCCAATTATATAGTCTAGCCTGTGCACTAATGCCCTGTCTGACATAACCTGAGGCCTGAATTCCCAACCGACACCCAGACAGCTTGCAGTACACTGAGAACATCTGAACCGCCATGGCCTTAGGTCGCCATCTCTTTCCAACTTCGGTTTTCAGGCTACAGAATCCTAGACCTTATCTCTACTCACTTCCCATGGGTGAACGTGATGCAGAAATCAGAACTCCTCCTTCCCTCTCGCCAGAATCTTGTGGTTGGCATCTTGTCCAACGTTCAGTGGAGGACCCCTGTAGGGCCTACAGGGGTAGTAGTAGGGCCCCTGAGGGTAGTGTAGGGTCCCTGAGGCCCTGCCTATGCTTAAGAGCTGCGGTGGGCTCAAACACACATTGGGACCCTCAGTTTGAGCCCTGTCCTCAAGTAAAGCCTCTCAGTGGCTGGACCATGAGCCCACATATGGGGCCTGCCATGCCCCAAGTCACCCAATCTTAACCAGAGGTAGAGACATCTAGTCACCCCTACTCAGGGCTCTGCTCTGGAATCCCTCTTTGGTGGGATATTTGAGGTAAATAAACACAGAAAGGACTCCTCCCACTCACAGAATGACCCCAATAACTTGGGATTGGGCCATCCCAAGTGATTGGGGTCCAGAGAGAAAGACTCGTCCATGGCCCATGAGGCCAGCCCGACATTCCACGGCCACTATTGACACAAAATCCAGAGACATAAGCTTCAGCAAGCGTTCACACTCACCCTTAGGTCATAGCCCAAAAAATTCTCCTCATAGTCTGTAGATTTGCCACCATACCTACGTCCCCAAACCTAAGCCGAGTTTGTGTTTTCAGACTTCTATCCTGACATCCCTGTCCCACACACCCTCCACACTGAGGCCCCTGGAGCCACACCTCAGGACTGTGCCTGCCCTCTCCAAGGAAATTCTTCCCATTCCATTGGCCACAACCCTACAGATAAGGAGAAACCTCCAAAGTCCCAGAGGCCATTCCAATAGTGTAGGCCACCCAGGACAAAGAGGGGCGATCTCTCACAAGCTGAGCAACGACGTCAACTCACCCGTAGACAGATAACCCAAGAGAAGAAGATTAAACTGGCCTGGCCCCTAGAATGTAATTGGTTCCATTGCTTTTTTTTCTAAGCATCTCTCCTCAGAGGCCTGTTTTCCAATACCAGCATATGGGGGATTCCAGAGATACCAATTAGAACAAATCTTGTCTTCACATGGGAAACTTATCCTTTGGAGCTCTGTAAAAGCCTCCAGTTAGGAGAAACCTTCAGGTAGCCGGAGCAACCGCCCTATTCCAAGGTCTCCATGGACACATACCCGCATTATGACCATTCGGCAGGAGAGTACATTTCAACTCAGCCCCGTCGATTACTCCCCCAGAGGCAGAATATCAAACCTGCCTTGTCGCTAGGAGACAACTGGAATGCAAAGCAGACTCTCTAGGCATCCATCCTTGGAATCCTGCTCTGGCGCCGTTCCATATGGGATGTCCTGGAGCCTTCCAACAGGTCTTGACTGTCCCACAGAAGGAATCCTTGCAGATTGGAGCATTTCACAACTCCTATCGTGGGAAAACCTACATGGCCTCATGAGATGCTCCCCTTTATAAAGGGGCCATCATGGACAGAAACTCCAACCTGAGCCAACTTCTGATGCATTGCTTTGGTTTCTAGGTATCTCTCCTCAGAGGCCTGGTTTCCAATATCAGAATATGGGGGTTTCCTAAGGAAACAATCAGAACAGATCTCATCTCCACATGGGAAACTTGCTCTTTGGAGCTGTGTCAATACCTCAGGTTAGGAGGATCCTTCAGGGCGCTGGCGCCATGGCCCAATCCCAAGGTCCCCAAGGACACAAACTTACATTATGATCCATTCTCAGGAGAGTCCATTTCAAATCAGCCCCCTCGGCTGCTCACCTAGAGGCAGCAGATCAAACCTTCCTTGTCACTAGGAGACAGTTAGAATGGGAGACGGGCTGCCCAGGCATCCATCCTTAGAACCCTGCTCTGGAGAACTTCTTTATGGGACGTCTTGAATCCAACCAACCTGTCTTGACTGTCTCGCAGAATGTATCCTTGTGGTTTGAAGCATCACACAATAACACTGTGAGAAAACCTCCATTTCCTCATGATGCCCCACACCTTCATAAATGGGCCATCATGGACAGAAACTCCATCCTAAGCCAAAGTCTGATCCTCGCCCTGAATTCAGAAGCATGAGATCTCGATTCAGCACTTGAGAGTGTGCCTGCTGGGCCCTCTCCCCGAAACCTAAGCCAAACTTGTGTTATCAGACTTCCGTCCTCAGAATCCTGGCCACACCCCTCCAGTTTGGAAATTCTGGAGACACAATGCAGCACTCTGCCTGGCCTCCAGAAGAAAAATGTTGCCCTATAGGGCTAACCAGAAACGCCAAATGAGTAACAACCTGCATGCCACTCGACCATACCCCAATTATACAGTCTAGCCTGTGCACTAAAGCCCTGTCTGACACAGCCTGAGGGCAGACCTCAAGTCCAACACCAGGACAGGTGGCCGTACACTGAGCATATCATACCCACAATGGCTTTAGGCCATCATCTCTACCCAACCTCAGTTTTCACCTTCAGAACCTAGACCTTATCTCCACTCACTGCTCAGGAGAGAACGTGATGCAAAAATCAGAACTTCTCCTTCGCCATGGCAAGAAACCTTGTGGTTGGCATGTTGTCCAACGTTCATTGTAGGAGAAAGCAGCATGGACTAGGAGGCCCCACCTATCCCTGAGGGCCACAATGTGCACAAACACACATTGTGACCCTCAGCGTGAGCCCTATCCTCATGTGAAGCCTCTAGTGACTGGAACAACAGCCCACATATGGGGATTGCCAAGCCCCTAGTCACCCAATCTCAACCAGATTTTGAGATGTCAAGTCACCCGACTCAGGGCTCTGCTCTGGAATCCCTCTTTGGTGGGACACCTGAGGTAAAAAAAAAAATACAGAAAGGAATTTTCCCATCCACAGAATGATCCCAACCCCTTGGGATCAGGCCAAATCACCAGAGAAAGAATTGTCCATGGCCCTTGAGGACACCCCGACATTCCACAGCCACCGTTGACAAAAAATCCAGAGACAAAAGCCTGAGCAAGCGCCACATACTCGCCCTTTGTTCATAGCCCGGAAAATTCTCACGGTCTGTAGATCGAGCCTTCATACATACATCCCCAAACCTAAGCTGAGTTTGTGTTTTCAGACTTCTGTCCCCACAGTCCTGGCCCACACACCATCCAAGCTGGGGCCCCTGGAGCCACACCTCAGGACTGTGGCTTCCCTCTCCAGGGGAATTCTGCCATTTCCATTGGCCACAACCCTATAGATTAGGAGAAACCTCCAAACTCCCCGAGGCCATCAGAATAGTGTTGGCTGCCCAGGACAAACAGGGATGATCTTTCACAAGTTAGGAAACTACCTCCACTCAGACCCAGAGACAGATATCCCCATAGAATAAGATTGAACTGGACAGGCACTTAGGCCCTAATCAGATCCAATGCTTTTGTTTCCAGGCATCTCTCCTCAGAGGCCTGGTTTCCAATACCAGCATAGGGGAATTACTGTGGCACTCATCAGAAAAATCTCGTCTCCACATAGGAAATGTACTCTTTGGAGCTCTATAAAAACCTCTGTTTAGGAGAATCTTTCAGGGCCCCGGATCAAGCGCCCAATTCCAAGGTCTCCATGGACTTAAACCCACATTATGATCTATCCTCGGGAGCGTCCATGTCAACTCAACCCCCTTGGTTTCTCCCCCAGGGCCTGCAGATCAAACCTGCCTTGTTGCTAGGAGACAACTAGAATGGGAGGTGGGCTGCATAGGCATCAATCCTTAGAACCCTACTCTGGAGTCATTCCATATGGGACATCCTAGAGCCATCCAACAGGTCTCAAGTGTCCCACAGAAGGAATATTTGCAGTCTGGATCATCTCACAACTCCCATTGTGGGAAAATCTACATGGCCTCTTGAGACGCTCCACTTTATAAAGTGGCCATCATGGACAGAAACTCCAACCTGAGCAAACGTCTGATATTCGCCCTGACTTCAGGTGCATGAGATCATGATTCAGCTCTGCAGAGTGTGCCTTCTGTGCCCTCACCCCAAAAACTAAGCCTAGCTTGTGTTCTCAGACTACAGTCCTCACACCCCTGGCCCAAAAGCCCTACAGTTTGGCAATCCTGGGGCCACAATGCAGCACTCTGCTAGCCCTCCCAGAGAAAAACGTTGCCTAATGGAACTACCTAGAAACCCGAATGAGGATCAATTGAACGCCACTCGACTGCACCCCAAATATACAGTCTACCCTGTCTAATGCCTTGTCTGACACAGCATGAGCCCACACCTCCAGACCTACGCTCAACAGCTGGCCACACACTGAGCTCATTGGACCCAACAGGTCCTTAGGTCTTCATCTCTTCCCAACCTCGGTTTTCGGGTTTCAGAACCTAGACCTAAACTCCAATCACTGTCCAGCGGTGAACGTGATGCAGAAGTCACAACTCTTCCTTCGCCATGGCCAGAAACCTTGTGGTTGGCATATTCTCCAACGTTCAGTGTCGGAGAATCCAACATGGCCCATGAGGCCCTTCCCATGCTTGAGGGACTTGTTGGCACAAATAGGCATTGTGACCCTCAGAATGAGCCCTGTCCTCAAGGAAGGCCTCTCAGTGTCTGAATCAAGAGCCCACATATTGGATTTGCCATGCCCCTAGGCCCCCAAACTAAAACAGAGGTGAGGTTGTCCAGTTGTCCCTCCTGAGGACTCTGCTCTGGAATCCCTCTTTTATTGGGACACATGAGGTACAAAAAATAAAATAAAATAAAATAAAATAAAAAACAGAAAGGACTCCTCCCATCCCACAGAACGTACCCAAACTCTTGGGATTGGGTCAAATCCTCAGAGAAGGAAAGCCGTCCACAACCCATGAGGCCACGCCAGCATTCCACCCACATTGTTGTCACCAATCCAGAGACAAAATCTGAGCAAGCAACTCAAACTCCAACTTTTTCATAACCTGAAGTGTTGTCACGGTCTGTAGATTGGGCATGCCATAACTATGTCCCCAATCCTAAGCAGAGTTTGTGTTTTCAGATTTTTGTCCCCACAGGCCTGGCCCACACACCCTCAAGGTTGGGGCCCTAGAGCCAAACTCAGAACTTTGCCTGCCCTCTCCAGGGGATTTCTGCCCATTCCATTGGCCACAACCCTATAGATTAGGAGAAACTCCAAAGTCCTGAGGCCATCCCAATATTATAGGCTGCCCAGGACAAACAGGGGCGATCTGACACAAGCTGAGCAACTACATCCCCTCAGATCCTTATACACGTATCCTCAGGAAAGTGATTGAACCGGACAGGCATCTAGGCCCTAATCATCTCGATTGCTTTTGTTTCCAGTCATCTCTCCTCAGAGGCCTGGTTTCCAATACCAGCATATGGGAGATTCCTTAGGCACTCATCAAAACAATTCTCTTCTCTACATAGGAAACATACTCTTTAGAGCTCCATCAAAACCTCCGGTTATGAACATCCCTCAAGGACCCGGATCAAGACCCCATTCCAAGGTCTCCATGGACACAAATGCACATTATGACCCATCCTCAACTCACCCATTTCAACACACCCGATTCAGTTGCTCCCCTAGATCAGGCAGATCGAACTTGCCTTGGCTCTATGAGACACCTGGAATGGGAGGCAGGCTGCCGAGGCATCCATCCTTAGAACCCTGCTCTGGATAACTTCCTTATGGGATGTCCTGGAGCCATCCAACAGGTCTCGACTGTCCCACAGAAGGAATCATTGCGGTTTGGAGCATCTCACAATTCCCATCGTGGGAAAACCTCCATGTCCTCGTGACACGCTCCCCTTCATGAAGGGGCCGTCATGGACAGAAACTCCGACCTAAGCCAACGTCTGATCCTAGCTCTGTCTTCAGGTATACGGGATCTCGAATCATCTCTGCAGAGGGTGCCTGCCGTCCCCTCACCCCGAAATCTAAGTCTGGCTTGTGTTCTCAGAATTTTTTCCTCACACTCCTGGCCCACAAGTCTTCCAGTTTGGGAATTCTGGAGCCACTATTTGACACTGTGTCTTCCCTACAGAAGAAAAACGTTGACCTCTGGGGCTACCCAGTAACCACAAATGAGTACCATCCTGCACGAAACTCGCCTGCACCCCAATGATACAGTCTAGCCGGGGCACTAATTCCCTGTCTGCCACAGCCTGAGCCTGCACCACCTAACCCACACTCATCAGCTAGCCGAACACTGAGCACATCAGACACACCATGGCCTTAGGTCTTCATCTCTTCCCAACCTCAGTTTTCAGGCTTCAGAACCTAGACCTTAAATCTAATCACAGTCCAGGAGTGAAAGTGTTGCAGAAATTAGAACTCCTTTTTCCCCATGGCCAGAAAACTTTTGGTTGCCATATTGTGCAACGTTCAGTGTAGGAGAAACCAGCATGGTACATTAGGCCACGCCCTGCCTTGAGGGGCTCCTTGGGCACAAAAACACATTGTGAAACTCAGTGTGAGACCTATCCTCAAGGAAGGCCTCTCAGTGTCTGGACCAAGAGCCCAAATATGGGGCTTGCCATGTTCTTAGGTCCCAATGTTAACCAGAGGTCTGTTTGTCCAGTCGCCCCTCTCCAGGACTCTGCTCTGGAATCCCTCTGTTGGTGGTACACCTGAGGTAAAAAAAAAAAAAAAAAACACAAAGGCCTCCTCCCTTCCGACACAAAACCCCAAAACCTTGGGATCGGGTCAATCCCCAGAAAGGGAGCCTCATCGATGGCCCATGAGGACACCCCGACATTCCATTGCAATCGGTGACACATTTCCAGAAAAAAAAAAAAAAAAAGCATGAGCAAGCACCTCACATTCGCCCTTTGTTCATATCCCGAAGAGTTCTCCTCAGGGTCTATAGATCGGGCCGGCCATACCTACATCCACCAACCTAAGTGGAGTTTGTGTTTTCAGACTTTTGTCGAAATAGCCCTGGACCACACACGCTCCACACTTGGGTCCCTGGAGCCACACCTCAGGACTCTGCTTCCCTTTCAAGGGAATTCTTCCCATTCCATTGGCCACAACCTTGCAAATGAGGAAAAACATCCAAAGTCACTGAGGCCATCCCAATAGTGTAGGCCGCCCAGGACAAACAGGGGTGATCTCAAACCAGCTGAGCAACTACCTCCACTCAGACAACAGATGTCCCCAGAGAAGAATATTGAACCGGATAGGCCCCTAGGCCCTAATCAGATCCATTGTTTTGGTTTCCAGGCATCTCTCCTCAGAGGCCTCGTTTCCAATACCAGCATATGGTGGTTTCCTGAGGCACCAATAAGAACAAATCTCGTCTACCCATGGAAAACTTGCTCATTAGAGCTTTGTCATAACCTCTGGTTAGGAGAATCCTTCAGGGCCCTGGTGCCACTGCCCCATACCAAGGTCTCCATGGACTCAATCCAACATTAAGACCATCCTCAGGAAAGTCTATTTCAACTCAGCCCCCTCTGTTGCTACCCCAAGTCAGCAGATCAAACGTTTCTTGTTGCTAGGAGACAATTGGAATGTGAGGCTGGCTGCCCAGCCATCCATACGTAGAACCCTGTTCTGGAAAAATACCTTATAAGACGTCCTGGAGCCATCCAACAAATCTTAATTGTCCCACAGAAGGAATCCTTGCGGTTTGGAGCATCCCACAACTCCAATAGTGGCAAAACGCCCATGGCCTCATAATCCCCCCTCTTCTTGAAGGGGCCATCATGGACAGAAACTCAAACCTGAGCAAAGTCTGATCCTCGACTGACTTCAGACGCATGAGATCTCAATTCAGCTCTGCAGAGTGTGCCTGCCATGTCCTTGCCCCGAAACCTAAGCCTAGCTTGTGTTCTCAGCCACGTCCTCACTCTCCTGGCCCACAAGCCCTCCAGTTTGGGAATTCCGAAGCCACAATGCAGCATGCTGCCTGCCCTCCAGAAGAAAAACTTTGCCCTATGCTGCTAATAAGAAACCCCAAATGATTTTCTAATGCATGTCACTCGATGGTAAAGCAATTATAGAGTCTACCCTGTATACTAATGCCCTGTCTGGCACAGCCTGAGACATGACATCCCAAACAAAACCCAGACAGCTGGCCCCAACCTGGACACATAGGACCCGCTATTGCTGTAGGTCGTCATCTCTTCCCAACCTCGGTTTTCAGGCTTCAGAACCTAAACCTTATCTCCAATCACTGCCCAGGGGTGAACGTGATGCAGAAATTAGAATTCCTCCTTCCCCATGGCCAGAAACCTTGTGGTTGGCATGTTGTCCAACGTTCAATGTGGGAAAACCTGCATTGTCCGAAAGGCCACGCCAGTGCTTGAGGGCCGCCTAGGGCACAGACATGCATTGTGACCTGCAGTGTGAGTCCCGTATGAAAGTAACGCCTTTCAGTGGCTGGACAAAGATCCTGCATATGGGGCTTGTCATATCCATAGGCCCCCAGGCTTAACCAGAGGGCGAGTATTCCAGTTGTCAGTACCCACTGCTATGCTCTAGAATCCCTCTACTGGGGGGACACATGAAGCAGAAAACAGGACACTTCCCTTCCCACAGAATGACCCCAAACTCTTGGGGGCTGGACAAACTACCAGAGAGGGAGACTTCTACGACCCATGAAGCAACTCCTACATTAAACGGCCATTGTGGACAAAACATCCAGAGACAAAAGCCTGAGCGACTGCCTCCCTCTCACCCTTCTTTCAGATCCAGAAGAGCTCCCCTCGTGGACTGTAGATCAGGCCTGCCGTAACCTCGGCCCCTAACCTGAGCTGAGTTAGGGTTTTTGGATGTCTGTCTGCACAGCCATGGCCCACCCAGCCTCCAGGCTGGGGACTCTGGAGCCACACCACAGTACTGTGCCTGCTCTCTCCTAAGAAACTGCCCATTCCATTGGCCACAACTCTACAAAATAGTAGAAACCTCAAGGTCCCCAAGGACATCCCACTACCGCAAGCCGCACTGGACAAATAGGGGCATTATGACACAAGCTGAGCAACTACTACCTCCATGCAGACACACAGACAGATATCCGCAGACAGAAGATTGAACCAGACAGGCCCCTAGGCTCTATTATGAACTCTGGCTTTGGTGTCCAGGTATCACTCCTCAGAGGCCTGGGTTCGAAGACCAGCATACGGGGCTTTCCTGAGGCACCAGACAGAAGACCTCTCATCTCCACATGGGAAGCTTCCTTGTTGGAGTTGTGTCAAGCCCTTCGGGTTGGAGAATCCTGCAGAGTCCCTTAGCTACTGCCACATTCCAAGGTCTCCATGGACACCAACCCACATTATGACTCATCCTCAGGAGAGTCCATTTTAACTCAGCCTTCTGGGTAGATAACCCAAGATCCCGCAGATTGAGCGTGCCTTGTCTCGACCAGGCAATGGGAAGGTGAGTTGGCGTTTCTCGGCATCCACGCTTAGGGCCCTGCTCTCGAGTCTTTCTGTATGGGGCATCCTGGAACCATCCAATAGTACTCGACTGTCCTGATGAAGGAAACTTTGAAGTTTGGAGCAGCTCACAACTCCCAGCGTAGGGAAACCTCCCTGGCCTCATGACGCCCCCACCCCCTTCAGGAAGGGGCCGTCATGGACACAAACTCCAGCTTGAGGCAACATCTGATACTCGCCCTGACCTCACCTGCAGGAGATCTCGATTCAGCCTCTGCAGAGTGGGCCTGCCATGCTCTTGGCCCCAAAACTCGTGCTAGCTTGTGTTTTCAGACTTCCTTCCTCACAATCCTGGACACACCCCTCCAGTTAGGCAATTCTGGAGACACAATGCAGCACTCTGCCTGCCCTCCAAAAGAAAAATGTTGCCCTATAAGGCTAACCAGAAACGCCAAATGAGTAACAACCTGCATGCCACTCGACCATACCCCAATTATACAGTCTAGCCTGTGCACTAAAGCCCTGTCTGACACAGCCTGAGGGCAGACCTCCAGTCCAACACCCAAACAGCTGGCCGTACACAGACCATATTACACCCACAATGGCTTTAGGCCATCATCTCTACCCAACCGCATTTTCACCTTCAGAACCTAGACCTTATCTCCACTCACTGCTCAGGAGTGAACGTGATGCAAGAATCAGAACTTCTCCTTCGCCTTGGCAAGAAACCTAGTGGTTGGCATGTTGTCCAATGTTCATTGTAGGAGAAAGCAGCATGGACTATGAGGCCCCACCTATCCCTGAGGGCCACAATGTGCACAAACACACATTGTGACCCTCAGCGTGAGCCCTATCCTCATGTAAAGCCTCTTAGTGACTGGAACAACAGCCCACATATGGGGCTTGCCAGGCCCCTAGTCCCCCAATCTCAACCAGAGTTCGAGATGTCTAGTCACCCCTACTCAGGGCTCTACTCTGGAATCCCTCTTTGGTGGGATACCTGAGGCTAAAAAAAAAAAAAAAATACAGAAAGGACTCTTCCCATCCAAAGAATGATCCCAACCACTTGGGATCAGGCCAAATCATCAGAGAAAGAATTGTCCATGGCTTTTGAGGACACCCCGACATTCCGCGGCCACCGTTGACACAAAATCCAGAGACAAAAGCCTGAGCAAGCGCCACATACTCGCCCTTTGTTCATAGCCCGGAAAATTCTCACGGTCTGTAGATCGAGCCTTCATACATACATCCCCAAACCTAAGCTGAGTTTGAGTTTTCAGACTTCTGTCCCCACAGTCCTGGCCCACACACCATCCAAGTTGGGGCCCCTGGAGCCACACCTCAGGACTGTGGCTTTCCTCTCCAGGGGAATTCTGCCATTTCCATTGGCCACAACCCTATAGATTAGGAGTATCCTCCCATCTCCCCGAGGCCATCCGAATAGTGTTGGCTGCCCAGGACAAACAGGGATGATCTCTCACAAGTTAGGAAACTACCTCCACTCAGACCCAGAGACAGATGTCCCCAGAAAATAAGATTGAACTGGACAGGCACTTAGGCCCTAATCAGATCCATTGCTTTTGATTCCAGTCATCTCTCCTCAGAGGCCTGGTTTCCAATACCAGCATATGGGAGATTCCTTAGGCACTCATCAAAACAATTCTCTTCTCTACATAGGAAACATACTCTTTAGAGCTCCATCAAAACCTCCGGTTATGAACATCCCTCAAGGCCCCGGATCAAGCACCCCATTCCAAGGTCTACATGGACACAAATGCACATTATGACCTATCCTCAACTCACCCATTTCAACACACCCGCCTCGGTTGCTCCCCTAGATCCAGCAGATCGAACTTGCCTTGGCTCTATGAGACACCCGGAATGGGAGGCAGGCTGCACAGGCATCCATCCTTAGAACCCTGCTCTGGATAACTTCCTTATGGGATGTCCTGGAGCTATCCAACAGGTCTCAACTGTCCCACAGAAGGAATCATTGCGGTTTGGAGCATCTCACAATTCCCATCGTGGGAAAATCTCCATGTCCTCGTGACACCCTCCCCTTCATGAAGGGGCCGTCATGGACAGAAACTCCGACCTAAGCCAACTTCTGATCCTAGCTCTGTCTTCAGGTATACGGGATCTCGAATCATCTCTGCAGAGGGTGCCTGCCGTCCCCTCACCCCGAAATATAAGTCTGGCTTGTGTTCTCAGAATTTTTTCCTCACACTCCTGGCCCACAAGCCTTCCAGTTTGGGAATTCTGGAGCCACTATGTGGAACTGTGTCTTCCCTCCAGAAGAAAAACTTTGCTCTTTGGGGCTACCCAGTAACCACAAATGAGTACCATCCTGCACGAAACTCGACTGCACCCCAATGATACAGTGTAGCCTGAACACTAATTCCCTGTCTGCCACAGCCTGAGCCTGCCCCTCCCAACCCACACTCAACAGCTGGCTGAACACTGAGCACATCAGAAACACCTGGCCTTAGGTCTTCATGTCTTCCCAACCTCAGTTTTCAGGCTTCAGAACCTAGACCTTAAATCCAATCACAGTCCAGGAGTGAAAGTGTTGCAGAAAATAGAACTCCTTCTCCACCATGGCTAGAAAACTTTTGGTTGCCATATTGTGCAACGTTCAGTGTAGGAGAAACCAGCATGGTACATTAGGCCACGCCCTGCCTTGAGGGGCTCCTTGGGCACAAAAACACATTGTGAAACTCTGTGCGAGACCTATCCTCAAGGAAGGCCTCTCAGTGCCTGGACCGAGAACCCACATATGGGGCTTGCCATGTTCTTAGGTCCCAATGTTAACCAGAGGTCTGGTTGTCCAGTTGCCCCCACCCACGACTCTGCTCTGGAATCCCTCTTTTGGTGGTCCACATGAGGTAAAAAAAAAAAAAAAAAAAAAAAAGAAGGCCTCCTCCCTTCCGTCAGAATGACCCACAACTCTTGGGAACGGGTCAAATCCCCAGAAAGGGAGCCTCATCGATGGCCCATGAGGACACCCCGACATTCCATGGCAATCGGTGACACATTTACAGAAAAAAACAAAAAAGCATGAGCAAGCACCTCACATTCGCCCTTTGTTCATATGCCGAAGAGTTCTCCTCACGTTCTATAGATCGGGCCGGCCATAACTACATCCCCCAACCTAAGTGGAGTTTGTGTTTTCAGACTTTTGACCAAATAGCCCTGGACCACACAAGCTCCACACTTGGGTCCCTGGAGCCACACTTCAGGACTGTGCTTCCCTTTCAAGGGAATTCTTCCCATTCCATTGGCCACAACCTTGCAAATGAGGAAAAACCTCCAAAGTCACCGAGGCCATCCCAATAGTGTAGGCCGCCCAGGACAAACAGGGGTGATCTCAAACCAGCTGAGCAACTACCTCCACTCAGACAACAGATGTCCCCAGAGAAGAATATTGAACCGGACAGGACCCTAGGCCCTAATCAGATCCATTGCTTTGGTTTCCAGGCATCTCTCCTCAGAGGCCTCGTTTCCAATACCAGCATATGGTGGTTTCCTGAGGCACCAATAAGAACAAATCTCGTCTCCCCATGGAAAACTTGCTCATTGGAGCTTTGTCATAACCTCTGGTTAGGAGAATCCTTCAGGGCCCTGGTGCCATTGCCCCATACCAAGGTCTCCATGGACTCAATCCAACATTAAGACCATCCTCAGGAAAGTCCATTTCAACTCAGCCCCCTCTGTTGCTACCCCAAGCCAGCAGATCAAACGTTTCTTGTTGCTAGGAGACAATTGGAATGTGAGGCTGGCTGCCCAGGCATCCATACTTAGAACCCTGTTCTGGAAAAATACCTTATAAGACGTCCTGGAGCCATCCAACAAATCTTAATTGTCCCACAGAAGAAATCCTTGCGGTTTGGAGCATCTCACAACTCCAATAGTGGGAAAACCCCCATGGCCTCATAATGCCCCCCCTTCCTGAAGGGGCCAACATGGACAGAAACTCAAACCTGAGCCAAAGTCTGAACCTCGACCTGACTTCAGACGCATGAGATCTCAATTCAGCTCTGCAGAGTGTGCCTGCCATGTCCTTGCCCCGAAACCTAAGCCTAGCTTGTGTTCTCAGACTTCTGTCCTCACTCTCCTGGCCCATAAGCCCTCCAGTTTGGGAATTCCGAAGCCATAATGCAGCATGCTGCCTGCCCTCCAGAAGAAAAACTTTGCCCTATGCTGCTAATAAGAAACCCCAAATGATTTTCTAATGCATGCCACTCGATTGTAAAGCAATTATACAGCCCACCCTGTACACTAATGCCCTGTCTGGCAGAGCCTGAGAAAAGACATCCCAAACGACACCCAGACAGCTGGCCCCAACCTGGACACATAGGACCCGCTATGGCTGTAGGTCGTCATCTCTTCCCAACCTCGGTTTTCAGGCTTCAGAACCTAGACCTTATCTCCAATCACTGCCCAGGGGTGAACGTGATGCAGAAATTAGAATTCCTCCTTCCCCATGGCCAGAAACCTTGTGGTTGGCATGTTGTCTAACGTTCAATGTGGGAAAACCTGCATTGTCCGAAAGGCCACGCCAGTGCTTGAGGGCCGCCTAGGGCACAGACATGCATTGTGACCTGCTGTGTGAGTCCCGTATGAAAGTAATGCCTTTCAGTGGCTGGACCAAGATCCTGCATATGGGGCTTGTCATATCCATAGGCCCCCAGGCTTAACCAGAGGGCGAGTATTCCAGTTCTCTGTACCCACTGCAATGCTCTAGAATCCCTCTACTGGGGGGACACATGAAGCAGAAAACAGGACACTTCCCTTCCCACAGAAGGACCCCAAACTCTTGGGGGCTGGACAAACTACCAGAGAGGGAGACTTCTACGACCAATGAGGCAACTCCTACATTAAACGGCCATTGTGGACAAAACATCCAGAGACAAAAGCCTGAGCGACTGCCTCCCTCTCACCCTTCTTTCATATCCAGAGGAACTCCCCTCATGGACTGTAGATCAGGCCTGCCGTAACCTCGGCCCTAAACCTGAGCTGAGTTAGGGTTTTTGGATGTCTGTCTGCACAGCCATGGCCCACACAGCCTCCAGGCTGGGGTCTCTGGAGCCACACCACAGTACTGTGCCTGCTCTCTCCTAAGAAACTGCCCATTCCATTGGCCACAACTCTACAAAATAGTAGAAACCTCAAGGTCCCCAAGGAAATCCCACTACAGCAAGCCGCACTGGACAAATAGGGGCATTATGACACAAGTTGAGCAACTACTACCTCCATGCAGACACAAAGACAGATATCCGCAGAGACAGAAGATTGAACCAGACAGGCCCCTAGGCCCTATTATGAACTCTTGCTTTGGTTTCCAGGTATCACTCCTCAGAGGCCTGGGTTCGAAGACCAGCATACGGGGCTTTCCTGAGGCACCAGACAGAAGACCTCTCATCTCCACATGGGAAGCTTCCTTGTTGGGGTTGTGTCAAGCCCTTCGGGTTGGAGAATCCTGCAGAGTCCCTTAGCTACTGCCACATTCCAAGGTCTCCATGGCCACCAACCCACATTATGACTCATCCTCAGGAGAGTCCATTTAAACTCAGCCTTCTGGGTAGCTCACCCAAGAGCCCGCAGATTGAGCGTGCCTTGTCTCGACCAGGCAATGGGAAGGTGAGTTGGCGTTTCTCGGCATCCATACTTACGGCCCTGCTCTCGAGTCTTTCTGTATGGGGCATCCTGGAACCATCCAATAGTACTCGACTGTCCTGAAGAAGGAAACTTTGAAGTTTGGAGCAGCTCACAACTCCCAGCGTAGGGAAACCTCCCTGGCCTCATGACGCCCCCACGCCCTTCAGGAAGGGGCCGTCATGGACACAAACTCCAGCTTGAGGCAACATCTGATACTCGCCCTGACCTCACCTGCAGGAGATCTCGATTCAGCCTCTGCAGAGTGGGCCTGCCATGCTCTTGGCCCCAAAACTCGTGCTAGCTTGTGTTTTCAGACTTCCTTCCTCACAATCCTGGCCACACACCTCCAGTTTGGCAATTCTGGAGACACAATGCAGCACTCTGCCTGCCCTCCAGAAGAAAAATGTTTCCCTATAGGGCTAACCAGAAACGCCAAATGAGTAACAACCTGCATGCCACTCGACCATACCCCAATTATACAGTCTAGCCTGTGCACTAAAGCCCTGTCTGACACAGCCTGAGGGCAGACCTCCAGTCCAACACCCAGACAGCTGGCCGTACACAGAGCATATCACACCCACAATGGCTTTAGGCCATCATCTCTACCCAACCGCATTTTCACCTTCAGAACCTAGACCTTATCTCCACTCACTGCTCAGGAGTGAACGTGATGCAAGAATCAGAACTTCTCCTTCGCCTTGGCAAGAAACCTAGTGGTTGGCATGTTGTCCAACGTTCATTGTAGGAGAAAGCAGCATGGACTAGGAGGCCCCACCTATCCCTGAGGGCCACAATGTGCACAAACACACATGGTGACCCTCAGCGTGAGCCCTATGCTCATGTAAAGCCTCTTAGTGACTGGAACAACAGCCCACATATGGGGCTTGCCAGGCCCCTAGTCCCCCAATCTCAACCAGAGTTCGAGATGTCTAGTCACCCCTACTCAGGGCTCTACTCTGGAATCCCTCTTTGGTGGGACACCTGAGGTAAAAAAAAAAAAAAAAATTACAGAAAGGACTCTTCCCATCCACAGAATGATCCCAACCACTTGGGATCAGGCCAAATCATCAGAGAAAGAATTGTCCATGGCCCTTGAGGACACCCCGACATTCCGCGGCCACCGTTGACACAAAATCCAGAGACAAAAGCCTGAGCAAGCGCCACATACTCGCCCTTTGTTCATAGCCCGGAAAATTCTCACGGTCTGTAGATCGAGCCTTCATACATACATCCCCAAACCTAAGATGAGTTTGTGTTTTCAGACTTCTATCCCCACAGTCCTGGCCCACACACAATCCAAGTTGGGGCCCTTGGAGCCACACCTCAGGACTGTGGCTTCCCTCTCCAGGGGAATTCTGCCATTTCCATTGGCCACAACCCTATAGATTAGGAGTATCCTCCAATCTCCCCGAGGCCATCCGAATAGTGTTGGCTGCCCAGGACAAACAGGGATGATCTCTCACAAGTTAGGAAACTACCTCCACTCAGACCCAGAGACAGATATCCCCAGAGAATAAGATTGAACTGGACAGGCACTTAGGCCCTAATCAGATCCATTGCTTTTGATTCCAGTCATCTCTCCTCAGAGGCCTGGTTTCCAATACCAGCATATGGGAGATTCCTTAGGCACTCATCAAAACAATTCTCTTCTCTACATAGGAAACATACTCTTTAGAGCTCCATCAAAACCTCCGGTTATGAACATCCCTCAAGGCCCCGGATCAAGCATCCCATTCCAAGGTCTACATGGACACAAATGCACATTATGACCCATCCTCAACTCACCCATTTCAACACACCCGCCTCGGTTGCTCCCCTAGATCCAGCAGATCGAACTTGCCTTGGCTCTATGAGACACCTGGAATGGGAGGCAGGCTGCCCAGGCATCCATCCTTAGAACCCTGCTCTGGATAACTTCCTTATGGGATGTCCTGGAGCTATCCAACAGGTCTCGACTGTACCACAGAAGGAATCATTGCGGTTTGGAGCATATCACAATTCCCATCGTGGGAAAACCTCCATGTCCTCGTGACACCCTCCCCTTCATGAAGGGGCCGTCATGGACAGAAACTCCGACCTAAGCCAACTTCTGATCCTAGCTCTGTCTTCAGGTATACGGGATCTCGAATCATCTCTGCAGAGGGTGCCTGCCGTCCCCTCACCCCGAAATCTAAGTCTGGCTTGTGTTCTCAGAATTTTTTCCTCACACTCCTGGCCCACAAGCCTTCCAGTTTGGGAATTCTGGAGCCACTATGTGGAACTGTGTCTTCCCTCCAGAAGAAAAACTTTGCTCTTTGGGGCTACCCAGTAACCACAAATGAGTACCATCCTGCACGAAAGTCGACTGCACCCCAATGATACAGTCTAGCCTGGGCATTAATTCCCTGTCTGCCACAGCCTGAGCCTGCACCTCCCAACCCACACTCAACAGCTGGCCGAACACTGAGCAATCAGACACACCATGGCCTTAGGTATTCATCTCTTCCCAACCTCAGTTTTCAGGCTTCAGAACCTAGACCTTAAATCCAATCACAGTCCAGGAGTGAAAGAGTTGCAGAAAATAGAACTCCTTCTTCCCCATGGCCAGAAAACTTTTGGTTGCCATATTGTGCAACGTTCAGTGTAGGAGAAACCAGCATGGTACATTAGGCCACGCCCTGACTTGAGGGGCTCCTTGGGCACAAAAACACATTGTGAAACTCAGTGCGAAACCTATCCTCAAGGAAGGCCTCTCAGTGTCTGGACCAAGAGCCCACATATGGGGCTTGCCATGTTCTTAGGTCCCAATGTTAACCAGAGGTCTGGTTGTCCATTTGCCCCCACCCACGACTCTGCTCTGGAATCCCTCTTTTGGTGGTCCACCTGAGGTAAAATAAATAAATAAATAAATAAAAATAAACAAAAAAAAACCAGAAAGGCCTCCTCCCTTACGACAGAATGACCACAAACTCTTGGGATCTGGTCAAATCCCCAGAAAGGGAGCCTCATCGATGGCCCATGAGGACACCCCGACATTCCATGGCAATCGGTGACACATTTCCAGAAAAAAAAAAAAAAAAGCATGAGCAAGCACCTCACAATCGCCCTTTGTTCATATGCCGAAGAGTTCTCCTCACGGTCTATAGATCGGGCCGGCCATACCTACATCCCCCAACCTAAGTGGAGTTTGTGTTTTCAGACTTTTGACCAAATAGCCCTGGACCACACACGCTCCACACTTGGGTCCCTGGAGCCACACCTCAGGACTGTGCTTCCCTTTCAAGGGAATTCTTCCCATTCCATTGGCCACAACCTTGCAAATGAGGAAAAACCTCCAAAGTCACCGAGGCCATCCCAATAGTGTAGGCCGCCCAGGACAAACAGGGGTGATCTCAAACCAGCTGAGGAACTACCTCCACTCAGACAACAGATGTCCCCAGAGAAGAATATTGAACCGGACAGGACCCTAGGCCCTAATCAGATCCATTGCTTTGGTTTCCGGGCATCTCTCCTCAGAGGCCTCGTTTCCAATACCAGCATATGGTGGTTTCCTGAGGCACCAATAAGAACAAATCTCGTCTCCCCATGGAAAACTTGCTCATTGGAGCTTTGTCATAACCTCTGGTTAGGAGAATCCTTCAGGGCCCTGGTGCCAATGCCCCATACCAAGGTCTCCATGGACTCAATCCAACATTAAGACCATCCTCAGGAAAGTCCATTTCAACTCAGCCCGCTCTGTTGCTACCCCAGGACAGCAGATCAAACGTTTCTTGTTGCTGGGGGACAATTGGAATGTGCGGCTGGCTGCCCAGGCATCCATACTTACAACGCTGTTCTGGAAAAATACCTTATAAGACGTCTTGGAGCCATCCAACAAATCTTAATTGTCCCACAGAAGTAATCCTTGCGGTTTGGAGCAACTCACAACTCCAATAGTGGGAAAACCCCCATGGCCTCATAATGCCCCCCCTTCCTGAAGGGGCCAACATGGACAGAAACTCAAACCTGAGCCAAAGTCTGAACCTCGACCTGACTTCAGACGCATGAGATCTCAATTCAGCTCTGCAGAGTGTGCCTGCCATGTCCTTGCCCCGAAACCTAAGCCTAGCTTGTGTTCTCAGACTTCTGTCCTCACTCTCCTGGCCCATAAGCCCTCCAGTTTGGGAATTCCGAAGCCACAATGCAGCATGCTGCCTGCCCTCCAGAAGAAAAACTTTGCCCTATGCTGCTAATAAGAAACCCCAAATGATTTTCTAATGCATGCCACTCGATTGTAAAGCAATTATACAGCCCACCCTGTATACTAATGCCCTGTCTGGCACAGCCTGAGACAAGACATCCCAAACGACACCCAGACAGCTGGCCTCAACCTGGACACATAGGACCCGCTATGGCTGTAGGTCGTCATCTCTTCCCAACCTCGGTTTTCAGGCTTCAGAACCTAGACCTTATCTCCAATCACTGCCCAGGGGTGAACGTGATGCAGAAATTAGAATTCCTCCTTCCCCATGGCCAGAAACCTTGTGGTTGACATGTTGTCCAACGTTCAATGTGGGAAAACCTGCATTGTCCGAAAGGCCACGCCAGTGCTTGAGGGCCGCCTAGGGCACAGACATGCATTGTGACCTGCAGCGTGAGTCCCGTATTAAAGTAACGCCTTTCAGTGGCTGGACCAAGATCCTGCATATGGGGCTTGTCATATCCATAGGCCCCCAGGCTTAACCAGAGGGCGAGTATTCCAGTTGTCAGTACGCACTGCTATGCTCTAGAATCCCTCTACTGGGGGGACACATGAAGCAGAAAACAGGACACTTCCCTTCCCACAGAAGGACCCCAAACTCTTGGGGGCTGGACAAACTACCAGAGAGGGAGACTTCTACGACCCATGAGGCAACTCCTACATTAAACGGCCATTGTGGACAAAACATCCAGAGACAAAAGCCTGAGCGACTGCCTCCCTCTCACCCTTCTTTCATATCCAGAGGAACTGCCCTCATGAACTGTAGATCAGGCTTGCCGTAACCTCGGCCCTAAACCTGAGCTGAGTTAGGGTTTTTGGATGTCTGTCTGCACAGCCATGGCCCACACAGCCTCCAGGCTGGGGTCTCTGGAGCCACACCACAGTACTGTGCCTGCTCTCTCCTAAGAAACTGCCCATTCCATTGGCCACAACTCTACAAAATAGTAGAAACCTCAAGGTCCCCAAGGACATCCCACTACCGCAAGCCGCACTGGACAAATAGGGGCATTATGACACAAGTTGAGCAACTACTACCTCCATGCAGACACAAAGACAGATATCCGCAGAGACAGAAGATTGAACCAGACAGGCCCCTAGGCCCTATTATGAACTCTTGCTTTGGTGTCCAGGTATCACTCCTCAGAGGCCTGGGTTCGAAGACCAGCATACGGGGCTTTCCTGAGGCACCAGACAGAAGACCTCTCATCTCCACATGGGAAGCTTCCTTGTTGGGGTTGTGTCAAGCCCTTCGGGTTGGAGAATCCTGCAGAGTCCCTTAGCTACTGCCACATTCCAAGGTCTCCATGGCCACCAACCCACATTATGACTCATCCTCAGGAGAGTCCATTTAAACTCAGCCTTCTGGGTAGCTCACCCAAGAGCCCGCAGATTGAGCGTGCCTTGTCTCGACCAGGCAATGGGAAGGTGAGTTGGCGTTTCTCGGCATCCATACTTACGGCCCTGCTCTCGAGTCTTTCTGTATGGGGCATCCTGGAACCATCCAATAGTACTCGACTGTCCTGAAGAAGGAAACTTTGAAGTTTGGAGCAGCTCACAACTCCCAGCGTAGGGAAACCTCCCTGGCCTCATGACGCCCCCACGCCCTTCAGGAAGGGGCCGTCATGGACACAAACTCCAGCTTGAGGCAACATCTGATACTCGCCCTGACCTCACCTGCAGGAGATCTCGATTCAGCCTCTGCAGAGTGGGCCTGCCATGCTCTTGGCCCCAAAACTCGTGCTAGCTTGTGTTTTCAGACTTCCTTCCTCACAATCCTGGCCACACACCTCCAGTTTGGCAATTCTGGAGACACAATGCAGCACTCTGCCTGCCCTCCAGAAGAAAAATGTTTCCCTATAGGGCTAACCAGAAACGCCAAATGAGTAACAACCTGCATGCCACTCGACCATACCCCAATTATACAGTCTAGCCTGTGCACTAAAGCCCTGTCTGACACAGCCTGAGGGCAGACCTCCAGTCCAACACCCAGACAGCTGGCCGTACACAGAGCATATCACACCCACAATGGCTTTAGGCCATCATCTCTACCCAACCGCATTTTCACCTTCAGAACCTAGACCTTATCTCCACTCACTGCTCAGGAGTGAACGTGATGCAAGAATCAGAACTTCTCCTTCGCCTTGGCAAGAAACCTAGTGGTTGGCATGTTGTCCAACGTTCATTGTAGGAGAAAGCAGCATGGACTAGGAGGCCCCACCTATCCCTGAGGGCCACAATGTGCACAAACACACATGGTGACCCTCAGCGTGAGCCCTATGCTCATGTAAAGCCTCTTAGTGACTGGAACAACAGCCCACATATGGGGCTTGCCAGGCCCCTAGTCCCCCAATCTCAACCAGAGTTCGAGATGTCTAGTCACCCCTACTCAGGGCTCTACTCTGGAATCCCTCTTTGGTGGGACACCTGAGGTAAAAAAAAAAAAAAAAATTACAGAAAGGACTCTTCCCATCCACAGAATGATCCCAACCACTTGGGATCAGGCCAAATCATCAGAGAAAGAATTGTCCATGGCCCTTGAGGACACCCCGACATTCCGCGGCCACCGTTGACACAAAATCCAGAGACAAAAGCCTGAGCAAGCGCCACATACTCGCCCTTTGTTCATAGCCCGGAAAATTCTCACGGTCTGTAGATCGAGCCTTCATACATACATCCCCAAACCTAAGATGAGTTTGTGTTTTCAGACTTCTATCCCCACAGTCCTGGCCCACACACAATCCAAGTTGGGGCCCTTGGAGCCACACCTCAGGACTGTGGCTTCCCTCTCCAGGGGAATTCTGCCATTTCCATTGGCCACAACCCTATAGATTAGGAGTATCCTCCAATCTCCCCGAGGCCATCCGAATAGTGTTGGCTGCCCAGGACAAACAGGGATGATCTCTCACAAGTTAGGAAACTACCTCCACTCAGACCCAGAGACAGATATCCCCAGAGAATAAGATTGAACTGGACAGGCACTTAGGCCCTAATCAGATCCATTGCTTTTGATTCCAGTCATCTCTCCTCAGAGGCCTGGTTTCCAATACCAGCATATGGGAGATTCCTTAGGCACTCATCAAAACAATTCTCTTCTCTACATAGGAAACATACTCTTTAGAGCTCCATCAAAACCTCCGGTTATGAACATCCCTCAAGGCCCCGGATCAAGCATCCCATTCCAAGGTCTACATGGACACAAATGCACATTATGACCCATCCTCAACTCACCCATTTCAACACACCCGCCTCGGTTGCTCCCCTAGATCCAGCAGATCGAACTTGCCTTGGCTCTATGAGACACCTGGAATGGGAGGCAGGCTGCCCAGGCATCCATCCTTAGAACCCTGCTCTGGATAACTTCCTTATGGGATGTCCTGGAGCTATCCAACAGGTCTCGACTGTCCCACAGAAGGAATCATTGCGGTTTGGAGCATATCACAATTCCCATCGTGGGAAAACCTCCATGACCTCGTGACACCCTCCCCTTCATGAAGGGGCCGTCATGGACAGAAACTCCGACCTAAGCCAACTTCTGATCCTAGCTCTGTCTTCAGGTATACGGGATCTCGAATCATCTCTGCAGAGGGTGCCTGCCGTCCCCTCACCCCGAAATCTAAGTCTGGCTTGTGTTCTCAGAATTTTTTCCTCACACTCCTGGCCCACAAGCCTTCCAGTTTGGGAATTCTGGAGCCACTATGTGGCACTGTGTCTTCCCTCCAGAAGAAAAACGTTGCCCTTTGGGGCTACCCAGTAACCACAAATGAGTACCATCCTGCACGAAAGTCGACTGCACCCCAATGATACAGTCTAGCCTGGGCATTAATTCCCTGTCTGCCACAGCCTGAGCCTGCACCTCCCAACCCACACTCAACAGCTGGCCGAACACTGAGCAATCAGACACACCATGGCCTTAGGTATTCATCTCTTCCCAACCTCAGTTTTCAGGCTTCAGAACCTAGACCTTAAATCCAATCACAGTCCAGGAGTGAAAGAGTTGCAGAAAATAGAACTCCTTCTTCCCCATGGCCAGAAAACTTTTGGTTGCCATATTGTGCAACGTTCAGTGTAGGAGAAACCAGCATGGTACATTAGGCCACGCCCTGACTTGAGGGGCTCCTTGGGCACAAAAACACATTGTGAAACTCAGTGCGAAACCTATCCTCAAGGAAGGCCTCTCAGTGTCTGGACCAAGAGCCCACATATGGGGCTTGCCATGTTCTTAGGTCCCAATGTTAACCAGAGGTCTGGTTGTCCATTTGCCCCCACCCACGACTCTGCTCTGGAATCCCTCTTTTGGTGGTCCACCTGAGGTAAAATAAATAAATAAATAAATAAAAATAAACAAAAAAAAACCAGAAAGGCCTCCTCCCTTACGACAGAATGACCACAAACTCTTGGGATCTGGTCAAATCCCCAGAAAGGGAGCCTCATCGATGGCCCATGAGGACACCCCGACATTCCATGGCAATCGGTGACACATTTCCAGAAAAAAAAAAAAAAAGCATGAGCAAGCACCTCACAATCGCCCTTTGTTCATATGCCGAAGAGTTCTCCTCACGGTCTATAGATCGGGCCGGCCATACCTACATCCCCCAACCTAAGTGGAGTTTGTGTTTTCAGACTTTTGACCAAATAGCCCTGGACCACACACGCTCCACACTTGGGTCCCTGGAGCCACACCTCAGGACTGTGCTTCCCTTTCAAGGGAATTCTTCCCATTCCATTGGCCACAACCTTGCAAATGAGGAAAAACCTCCAAAGTCACCGAGGCCATCCCAATAGTGTAGGCCGCCCAGGACAAACAGGGGTGATCTCAAACCAGCTGAGGAACTACCTCCACTCAGACAACAGATGTCCCCAGAGAAGAATATTGAACCGGACAGGACCCTAGGCCCTAATCAGATCCATTGCTTTGGTTTCCAGGCATCTCTCCTCAGAGGCCTCGTTTCCAATACCAGCATATGGTGGTTTCCTGAGGCACCAATAAGAACAAATCTCGTCTCCCCATGGAAAACTTGCTCATTGGAGCTTTGTCATAACCTCTGGTTAGGAGAATCCTTCAGGGCCCTGGTGCCAATGCCCCATACCAAGGTCTCCATGGACTCAATCCAACATTAAGACCATCCTCAGGAAAGTCCATTTCAACTCAGCCCGCTCTGTTGCTACCCCAGGACAGCAGATCAAACGTTTCTTGTTGCTGGGGGACAATTGGAATGTGCGGCTGGCTGCCCAGGCATCCATACTTACAACGCTGTTCTGGAAAAATACCTTATAAGACGTCTTGGAGCCATCCAACAAATCTTAATTGTCCCACAGAAGTAATCCTTGCGGTTTGGAGCAACTCACAACTCCAATAGTGGGAAAACCCCCATGGCCTCATAATGCCCCCCCTTCCTGAAGGGGCCAACATGGACAGAAACTCAAACCTGAGCCAAAGTCTGAACCTCGACCTGACTTCAGACGCATGAGATCTCAATTCAGCTCTGCAGAGTGTGCCTGCCATGTCCTTGCCCCGAAACCTAAGCCTAGCTTGTGTTCTCAGACTTCTGTCCTCACTCTCCTGGCCCATAAGCCCTCCAGTTTGGGAATTCCGAAGCCACAATGCAGCATGCTGCCTGCCCTCCAGAAGAAAAACTTTGCCCTATGCTGCTAATAAGAAACCCCAAATGATTTTCTAATGCATGCCACTCGATTGTAAAGCAATTATACAGCCCACCCTGTATACTAATGCCCTGTCTGGCACAGCCTGAGACAAGACATCCCAAACGACACCCAGACAGCTGGCCCCAACCTGGACACATAGGACCCGCTATGGCTGTAGGTCGTCATCTCTTCCCAACCTCGGTTTTCAGGCTTCAGAACCTAGACCTTATCTCCAATCACTGCCCAGGGGTGAACGTGATGCAGAAATTAGAATTCCTCCTTCCCCATGGCCAGAAACCTTGTGGTTGACATGTTGTCCAACGTTCAATGTGGGAAAACCTGCATTGTCCGAAAGGCCACGCCAGTGCTTGAGGGCCGCCTAGGGCACAGACATGCATTGTGACCTGCAGCGTGAGTCCCGGTTCTGAAGGTGAAAACTGAGGTTGGGTAAAGATGATGGCCTAAAGCCATTGTGGGTGTGATATGCTCTGTGTACGGCCAGCTGTCTGGGTGTTGGACTGGAGGTCTGCCCTCAGGCTGTGTCAGACAGGGCTTTAGTGCACAGGCTAGACTGTATAATTGGGGTATGGTCGAGTGGCATGCAGGTTGTTACTCATTTGGCGTTTCTGGTTAGCCCTATAGGGAAACATTTTTCTTCTGGAGGGCAGGCAGAGTGCTGCATTGTGTCTCCAGAATTGCCAAACTGGAGGTGTGTGGCCACGATTGTGAGGAAGGAAGTCTGAAAACACAAGCTAGCACGAGTTTTGGGGCCAAGAGCATGGCAGGCCCACTCTGCAGAGGCTGAATCGAGATCTCCTGCAGGTGAGGTCAGGGCGAGTATCAGATGTTGCCTCAAGCTGGAGTTTGTGTCCATGACGGCCCCTTCCTGAAGTGGGGTGGGCGTCATGAGGCCAGGGAGGTTTCCCTACGCTGGGAGTTGTGAGCTGCTCCAAACTTCAAAGTTTCCTTCTTCAGGACAGTCGAGTACTATTGGATGGTTCCAGGATGCCCCATACAGAAAGACTCGAGAGCAGGGCCGTAAGCATGGATGCCGAGAAACGCCAACTCACCTTCCCATTGCCTGGTCGAGACAAGGCACGCTCAATCTGCGGGCTCTTGGGTGAGCTACCCAGAAGGCTGAGTTTAAATGGACTCTCCTGAGGATGAGTCATAATGTGGGTTGGTGGCCATGGAGACCTTGGAATGTGGCAGTAGCTAAGGGACTCTGCAGGATTCTCCAACCCGAAGGGCTTGACACAACCCCAACAAGGAAGCTTCCCATGTGGAGATGAGAGGTCTTCTGTCTGGTGCCTCAGGAAAGCCCCGTATGCTGGTCTTCGAACCCAGGCCTCTGAGGAGTGATACCTGGACACCAAAGCAAGAGTTCATAATAGGGCCTAGGGGCCTGTCTGGTTCAATCTTCTGTCTCTGCGGATATCTGTCTTTGTGTCTGCATGGAGGTAGTAGTTGCTCAACTTGTGTCATAATGCCCCTATTTGTCCAGTGCGGCTTGCGGTAGTGGGATGTCCTTGGGGACCTTGAGGTTTCTACTATTTTGTAGAGTTGTGGCCAATGGAATGGGCAGTTTCTTAGGAGAGAGCAGGCACATTACTGTGGTGTGGCTCCAGAGACCCCAGCCTGGAGGCTGTGTGGGCCATGGCTGTGCAGACAGACATCCAAAAACCCTAACTCAGCTCAGGTTTAGGGCCGAGGTTACGGCAGGCCTGATCTACAGTCCATGAGGGCAGTTCCTCTGGATATGAAAGAAGGGTGAGAGGGAGGCAGTCGCTCAGGCTTTTGTCTCTGGATGTTTTGTCCACAATGGCCGTTTAATGTAGGAGTTGCCTCATGGGTCGTAGAAGTCTCCCTCTCTGGTAGTTTGTCCAGCCCCCAAGAGTTTGGGGTCCTTCTGTGGGAAGGGAAGTGTCCTGTTTTCTGCTTCATGTGTCCCCCCAGTAGAGGGATTCTAGAGCATAGCAGTGCGTACTGACAACTGGAATACTCGCCCTCTGGTTAAGCCTGGGGGCCTATGGATATGACAAGCCCCATATGCAGGATCTTGGTCCAGCCACTGAAAGGGAAAAGCTCCAAGGTCCCTGAGGCCATCAATAGTATAGGCCACCCTGGACTAAGAGGGGCTCTCTGACACCAGCGGAGCAACTATCTCCACTTAGACTCTCAGACAGTGTCCCCAGAGACAGAAGGTTGAAATGGACAGGCCCCCAGGCCCTAATCTGAACCTTAGCTTTGGTTTCCATGTTTCCGTTCTCAGAGGACTGTTTTCGTAGACCAGCACATGGGGTTTTTCTGAGGCACCAAACCAAAGCTCTCTCATCTCCACATGGGCAGCTTTCTTACTGGGATGTATCAAACACTTCAGGTAGGAGAGTTCCGCAGGGCCACTGAACAACCAGCACATTCCAAGGTCTCCATGGACCCAAACGCACATTATGACGCATCCTCAGGAGAGTCCATTTCAACTCAGCCCCCTGGGTCGCGTGTTCCAGAGGCAGCAGATCAAACATATCTTGTCGCTAATAGCCAATGGGAATGCGAGGCATGCTGTACAGGGATCCATCCTTCGAACCCTGCTCTCCAGTCCTTCCATATGGTATCCTGGAGCCATGCAACAGGACTCGAATGTCCCGCAGAAGGAAACCTTGGGGTTTGGGGCAACCTCCAAACAGCGTGGGAAAACTTCCTTGGCCTCATGAGGCCCCCACTTCATGAAGGTGCCATCATGGACACATACTCCAGCCTCAGCCAACGTCTGATCCTCAGCCTGACTTCAGATGCAGGAGATTTTGATTCAGCCTCTGCAGAGTGGGCCTGCTCTGCCCTTGGCTCCAATCCTCACACTAGCTTGTGTTTTCAGACTTCCGTCCTCACACTCCTGGCCCACAAACCCTCCCTACTGGGAATTCTGGGGCCACATGAAGCACTGTGCCTGCCTCCCAGGAGAAAAATATTGTCTATGGTGCTGCCCAGAAACCCCAAATGAGGATCAAACTGCTTGGCCCTCGGCAACACCCCAATTGCATAGGCTACCTTAAACAGTGATGCTCTGTCGCAAATACCTGAGCCCAGACCTTCCAACAGACACGGACACAGCTGGCTGCACACCCAGCACATTGGACCCGCCACTGCCTTAGGCCACCATCCATTCCCAACCTGGGTTTTCAGTCATCGGAACCTAGACCTTATCTCCAATCCCTGCACAGGGGGGAACCTGATGCACAAGTCAGAACCCCTCCTTCCCCATGGCAAGAAACCTTGCTGCTGGCAGTGAGTCAAACCTTCAGTGTAGGAGAAAACGGCATGGCCCATGAGGCCACGCCGAAGCGTGACGGCCGCCTTGGGCACAAACACACATTGTGACCCTAGCGTGAGTACTTTATTCAAGTAACGCCTCTCAGTGACTGGACCAAGAGCCCGCATATGTGGCTTGCCATGCCCATAGGCACCCAGGACTAACTAGATGGTGTGTATTCCAGTTGAGGGAACCCACTGCTGTGCTCTAGAGTCCCTCTCCTGTGGGGTCCCCTGTGGCAGAAAACAGTACTCTTCATTCCCACAGAATGAACACAAACACTTGGGAGCTTGGACAATCCCCAGAAAGGAAGGCTCTTCCTCGGCCTCAAAGACAACCCCTACCCTGACCGGACACTGTAAACGCAACACCCAGAGACAAAATCCTGAGTGACTGCCTCCCACTTGCCCTACTTTGATTTCCAGAGGATCTCCCCTCACGGACTAGAGATCAGGCCAGCCATTACATTGGCCCCTAGCTGAGCCAAGTTTGCTTTTTCAGACATCTGTCCCCACAGCCCTGGCAAACACAGCCTCTAGGCTGGGTCCTTTGGAGCCATACCACAGGACCGTGCCTGCTCTCTCCTGGGAAACTGTGTCCATTTTTTTGGCCACACACCTCCAGAATATGAGAAACCTCAAGGCCTCCGAGGACATCCCACTACTGGGAGCCTCACTGGACTCACAGGGGCATTCGGACACAAGCTGAGCAGCTACATCCATGAATGCATGCACACAGATGTCAACAGAGATAGAAGGTTGAGCCGGACAGGCCTTTAGGCCGTAGTCTCAACTCTTGCTTTGGTTTCCAGGTGTCACTCCTCAGAGGCTTTGGTTCGAAGAACAGGGTATTGGGCTTTCCTGAGGCACGGAACAGAACTCCTCTCGTCTCCACATGGGAAGTTTCCTTGTTGGAGCCGTGTCAAACACCTCATGTTGGAGAATCCTGCAGAGTCCCTGAGCCACCTCCACATTCCAAGGTCTCCCAGGCCACCAAGCCACAGTAGGACTCATCTTCAGGAGAGACCATTTCAACTCTCCCCTCCGGGTAGCTCACCCAGGAGCCCGCAGATTGAGCCTGCCTTGTCCTGACTAAAGAGTGGGAATATGAGGTGGCGTTCCCAGGCATCCATGCTTAGACACCTGCTCTCGAGTCTTTCCATATGGGGCCTCTTGGAACCATCCAATAGGACTCGACTGTCGTGCAGAAGGTAACCTTCAGTTTTGGAGCAGTTCACAAATCCCATCGTAGCCAAAACTTTCTGGCCTCATGAAGCCCCCACACCCTTCAGGAAGAGGCCATGCTGGACAAAAACTCTAGCCTGAGGCACGTCTCATAGTTGACATGACCTCAGTGCAGGAGATCTCGATTCAGCCTCTGCAGAGTGGGCCTGCCGTGCCCTCGGTCCCAAACCTCACGCTAGCTTGTGTTTTCAGACTTCCTTCCTCACACTCCTGGCAAACAAGCCCTCCGGACAAGGAACTCCGGAACCAAAAACCAGCCCAGTGTCTGCCCAACGGAAAAAAAACGTTTCCCTGTGGGGCTCTCCAGATAACCCAGATGAGGATCAACCTGCTCGGGCCTCGACGGTACCCGAACTGGATAGGCTGCTCTGGGCACTCATGCTCTGCCTGACACAGCCTGAACCCAGACGTCCAGACAGACAAGGAGACAGCTGGCCGCACACCCATCACTTCGGACACGCCATGGTCTTATGCCGTCACCTCATCCTAACCTTGGTTTTCAGATATCTGAACCTAGACATTATATCAATTCTCCACACAGCTGGGTATAGCAAGCACAAAACAGAACTCCTCCTTCCCCATGGCTGTCAAGCTTGCTCTTGGCATGGAGTCACACCTTCAGGGTGGGAGAAACCTTCATGGCTTCTGATGCCACGCCCAAACTTGAGTGCTGCTTGGGCACAAATTCACACTGTGACCCTCAGCATGAGCCCCATGTCAAAGAAAGGCCTGTCAGGGCCTGGACCAAGAGCCCACATATGGGGCTTGCCAAACCCCTTTGCACCCAATCCTCACCACGGTTTGAATTTTCCAGTCGCCCCGCCCATACCTGGAGCTCTGCTCTGGAATTCCTTTCTTGGAGAGACCCATGAGCCAGACAACACGACTCCACCCTTCCCACAAAATGACCCCAAACTCTTGGGAGCTGGGACAAATCCCCAGAGAGGGATACTCGTCCACAGTACCTGAGGCCACCACTCCAATCCACGGCTATCCCGGACACAACATCCAGAGACAAAAGCCTGAAGGAACGCCTCCCACTCGCCCTTGTTTCAGAGGCCCAGGAGCTCCCTCTCGGGCTGTACATCCGGCCTGCCATACCCTAGGCGCCACTCATAAGCTGAGTTTGTGTATTCAGACTTCTGTGCCCACAGCCTGGACCCACACAACATCCAGGCTAGGGCCTCTGGACCAAACAGCGAAAGATTGTGCCTGCCCTCTCCAAGGAAAGTGTGCCCAATCCATTGACCACAACCCTACAGGTTAGGGAAAAGCTCCAAGGTCCCTGAGGCCAGCAATAGTATAGGCCACCCTGGACTAAGAGGGGCTCTCTGACACCAGCGGAGCAACTATCTCCACTTAGACTCTCAGACAGTGTCCCCAGAGACAGAAGGTTGAAATGGACAGGCCCCCAGGCCCTAATCTGAACCTTAGCTTTGGTTTCCATGTTTCCTTTCTCAGAGGACTGTTTTCGTAGACCAGCACATGGGGCTTTTCTGAGGCACCAAACCAAACATCTCTCATCTCCACATGGGCAGCTTTCTTACTGGGATGTATCAAACACTTCAGGTAGGAGAGTTCCGCAGGGCCACTGAACAACCAGCACATTCCAAGGTCTCCATGGACCCAAACGCACATTATGACGCATCGTCAGGAGAGGCCATTTCAACTCAGCCCCCTGGGTCGCGTGTTCCAGAGGCAGCAGATCAAACATATCTTGTCGCTAATAGCCAATGGGAATGCGAGGCATGCTCTACAGGGATCCATACTTCGAACCCTGCTCTCCGGTCCTTCCATATGGTATGTCCTGGAGCCATGCAACAGGGCTCGAATGTCCCGCAGAAGGAAACCTTGGGGTTTGGGGCAACCTCCAAACTCAGCGTGGGAAAACTTCCTTGGCCTCATGAGGCCCCCACTTCATGAAGGTGCCATCATGGACACATACTCCAGCCTCAGCCAACGTCTGATCCTCAGCCTGACTTCAGATGCAGGAGATTTTGATTCAGCCTCTGCAGAGTGGGCCTGCTCGGCCCTTGGCTCCAATCCTCACACTAGCTTGTGTTTTCAGACTTCCATCCTCACACTCCTGGCCCACAAACCCTCCCTACTGGGAATTCTGGGGCCACAATGAAGCACTGTGCCTGCCTCCCAGGAGAAAAACATTGTCTATGGCGCTGCCCAGAGACCCCAAATGAGGATCAATCTGCTTGGCCCTCGGCAACACCCCAATTGCATAGGCTACCTTAAACACTGATGCTCTGTCGCAAATAGCCTGAGTCCAGACCTTCCAACAGACACCGACACAGCTGGCTGCACACCCAGCACATTGGACCCGCCACTGCCTTAGGCCACCATCCATTCCCAACCTGGGTTTTCAGTCATCGGAAGCTAGACCTTATCTCCAATCCCTGCACAGGGGGGAACCTGATGCACAAGTCAGAACCCCTCCTTCCCCATGGCAAGAAACCTTGCTGCTGGCAGTGAGTCAAACCTTCAGTGTAGGAGAAAACGGCATGGCCCATGAGGCCACGCCGAAGCGTGAGGGCCGCCTTGGGCACAAACACACATTGTGACCCTCAGCGTGAGTACCTTATTCAAGTAACGCCTCTCAGTGACTGGACCAATAGCCTGCATATGTGGCTTACCATGCCCATAGGCACCCAGGACTAACTAGATGGTGTGTATTCCAGTTGAGGGAACCCACTGCTGTGCTCTAGAGTCCCTCTCCTGGGGGGTCCCCTGTGGCAGAAAACATTACTCTTCATTCCCACAGAATGAACACAAACACTTGGGAGCTTGGACAATCCCCCGAGAGGAAGGCTCTCCTCGGCCTCTGAGACAACCCCTACCCTGACCGGACACTGTAAACGCAACACCCAGAGACAAAATCCTGAGTGACTGCCTCCCACTTGCCCTACTTTGATTTCCAGAGGATCTCCCCTCACGGACTAGAGATCAGGCCTGCCATTACATTGGCCCCTAGCTGAGCCAAGTTTGCTTTTTCAGACATCTGTCCCCACAGCCCTGGCAAACACAGCCTCTAGGCTGGGTCCTCTGGAGCCATAACACAGGACCGTGCCTGCTCTCCTGGGAAACTGTGTCCATTCCTTTGGCCACACACCTCCAGAATATGAGAAACCTCAAGGCCTCCGAGGACATCCCACTACTGGGAGCCTCACTGGACTCACAGGGGCATTCGGACACAAGCTGAGCAGCTACATCCATGAATGCATGCACACAGATGTCAACAGAGATAGAAGGTTGAGCCGGACAGGCCTTTAGGCCGTAGTCTCAACTCTTGCTTTGGTTTCCAGGTGTCACTCCTCAGAGGCTTTGGTTCGAAGAACAGGGTATGGGGCTTTCCTGAGGCACGGAACAGAACTCCTCTCGTCTCCACATGGGAAGTTTCCTTGTTGGAGCCGTGTCAAACACCTCATGTTGGAGAATCCTGCAGAGTCCCTGAGCCACCTCCACATTCCAAGGTCTCCCAGGCCACCAAGCCACAGTAGGACTCATCTTCAGGAGAGACCATTTCAACTCTCCCCTCTGGGTAGCTCACCCAGGAGCCCGCAGATTGAGCCTGCCTTGTCCTGACTAAAGAGTGGGAATATGAGGTGGCGTTCCCAGGCATCCATGCTTAGACACCTGCTCTCGAGTCTTTCCATATGGGGCCTCTTGGAACCATCCAATAGGACTCGACTGTCGTGCAGAAGGTAACCTTCAGTTTTGGAGCAGTTCACAAATCCCATCGTAGGCAAAACTTTCTGGCCTCATGAAGCCCCCACACCCTTCAGGAAGAGGCCATGCTGGACAAGAACTCTAGCCTGAGGCACGTCTCATAGTTGACATGACCTCAGTGCAGGAGATCTCGATTCAGCCTCTGCAGAGTGGGCCTGCCGTGCCCTCGGTCCCAAACCTCACGCTAGCTTGTGTTTTCAGACTTCCTTCCTCACACTCCTGGCAAACAAGCCCTCCGGACTAGGAACTCCGGCCCAAAACCCAGCCCAGTGTCTGCCCAACGGAAAAAAAACGTTTCCCTGTGGGGCTCTCCAGAAAACCCAGATGAGGATCAACCTGCTCGGGCCTCGACGGTACCCGAACTGGATAGGCTGCTCTGGGCACTCATGCTCTGCCTGACACAGCCTGAACCCAGACGTCCAGACAGACAAGGAGACAGCTGGCCGCACACCCAGCACTTCGGACACGCCATGGTCTTATGCCGTCACCTCATCCTAACCTTGGTTTTCAGATATCTGAACCTAGACATTATATCAATTCTCCACACAGCTGGGTATAGCAAGCACAAAACAGAACTCCTCCTTCCCCATGGCTGTCAAGCTTGCTCTTGGCATGGAGTCACACCTTCAGGGTGGGAGAAACCTTCATGGCTTCTGATGCCACGCCCAAACTTGAGTGCTGCTTGGGCACAAATTCACACTGTGACCCTCAGCATGAGCCCCATGTCAAAGAAAAGCCTGTCAGGGCCTGGACCAAGAGCCCACATATGGGGCTTGCCAAGCCCCTATGCACCCAATCCTCACCACGATTTGAATTTTCCAGTCGCCCCGCCCATACCTGGAGCTCTGCTCTGGAATCCCTTTCTTGGAGAGACCCATGAGCCAGACAACACGACTCCACCCTTCCCAAAAAATGACCCCAAACTCTTGGGAGCTGGGACAAATCCCCAGAGAGGGATACTCGTCCACAGTACCTGAGGCCACCGCTCCAATCCACGGCTATCCCGGACACAACATCCAGAGACAAAAGCCTGAAGGAACGCCTCCCACTCGCCCTTGTTTCAGAGGCCCAGGAGCTCCCTCTCGGGCTGTACATCCGGCCTGCCATACCCTAGGCGCCACTCATAAGCTGAGTTTGTGTATTCAGACTTCTGTGCCCACAGCCTGGACCCACACAACATCCAGGCTAGGGCCTCTGGACCAAACAGCGAAAGATTGTGCCTGCCCTCTCCAAGGAAAGTGTGCCCAATCCATTGACCACAACCCTACAGGTTAGGGAAAAGCTCCAAGGTCCCTGAGGCCAGCAATAGTATAGGCCACCCTGGACTAAGAGGGGCTCTCTGACACCAGCGGAGCAACTATCTCCACTTAGACTCTCAGACAGTGTCCCCAGAGACAGAAGGTTGAAATGGACAGGCCCCCAGGCCCTAATCTGAACCTTAGCTTTGGTTTCCATGTTTCCTTTCTCAGAGGACTGTTTTCGTAGACCAGCACATGGGGCTTTTCTGAGGCACCAAACCAAACATCTCTCATCTCCACATGGGCAGCTTTCTTACTGGGATGTATCAAACACTTCAGGTAGGAGAGTTCCGCAGGGCCACTGAACAACCAGCACATTCCAAGGTCTCCATGGACCCAAACGCACATTATGACGCATCGTCAGGAGAGGCCATTTCAACTCAGCCCCCTGGGTCGCGTGTTCCAGAGGCAGCAGATCAAATATATCTTGTCGGTAATAGCCAATGGGAATGCGAGGCATGCTGTACAGGGATCCATCCTTCGAACCCTGCTCTCCAGTCCTTCCATATGGTATGTCCTGGAGCCATGCAACAGGACTCGAATGTCCCGCAGAAGGAAACCTTGGGGTTTGGGGCAACCTCCAAACTCAGCGTGGGAAAACTTCCTTGGCCTCATGAGGCCCCCACTTCATGAAGGTGCCATCATGGACACATACTCCAGCCTCAGCCAACGTCTGATCCTCAGCCTGACTTCAGATGCAGGAGATTTTGTTTCCGCCTCTGCAGAGTGGGCCTGCTCTGCCCTTGGCTCCAATCCTCACACTAGCTTGTGTTTTCAGACTTCCGTCCTCACACTCCTGGCCCACAAACCCTCCCTACTGGGAATTCTGGGGCCACAATGAAGCACTGTGCCTGCCTCCCAGGAGAAAAACATTGTCTATGGCGCTGCCCAGAAACCCCAAATGAGGATCAAACTGCTTGGCCCTCGGCAACACCCCAATTGCATAGGCTACCTTAAACAGTGATGCTCTGTCGCAAATAGCCTGAGCCCAGACCTTCCAACAGACACCGACACAGCTGGCTGCACACCCAGCACATTGGACCCGCCACTGCCTTAGGCCACCATCCATTCCCAACCTGGGTTTTCAGTCATCGGAACCTAGACCTTATCTCCAATCCCTGCACAGGGGGGAACCTGATGCACAAGTCAGAACCCCTCCTTACCCCTGGCAAGAAACCTTGCTGCAGGCAGTGAGTCAAACTTTCAGTGTAGGAGAAAACGGCATGGCCCATGAGGCCTCGCCCAAGATTGAGGGCCGCCTTGGGCACAAACACACATTGTGACCCTCAGCGTGAGTACCTTATTCAAGTAACGCCTCTCAGTGACTGGACCAAGAGCCCGCATATGTGGCTTGCCATGCCCATAGGCACCCAGGACTAACTAGATGGTGTGTATTCCAGTTGAGGGAACCCACTGCTGTGCTCTAGAGTCCCTCTCCTGGGGGGTCCCCTGTGGCAGAAAACAGTACTCTTCATTCCCACAGAATGAACACAAACACTTGGGAGCTTGGACAATCCCCCGAGAGGAAGGCTCTTCTTCGGCCTCTGAGACAACCCCTACCCTGACCGGACACTGTAAACGCAACACCCAGAGACAAAATCCTGAGTGACTGCCTCCCACTTGCCCTACTTTGATTTCCAGAGGATCTCCCCTCACGGACTAGAGATCAGGCCTGCCATTACATTGGCCCCTAGCTGAGCCAAGTTTGCTTTTTCAGACATCTGTCCCCACAGCCCTGGCAAACACAGCCTCTAGGCTGGGTCCTCTGGAGCCATACCACAGGACCGTTCCTGCTCTCTCCTGGGAAACTGTGTCCATTCCTTTGGCCACACACCTCCAGAATATGAGAAACCTCAAGGCCTCGAGGACATCCCACTACTGGGAGCCTCACTGGACTCACTGGGGCATTCGGACACAAGCTGAGCAGCTACATCCATGAATGCATGCACACAGATGTCAACAGAGATAGAAGGTTGAGCCGGACAGGCCTTTAGGCCGTAGTCTCAACTCTTGCTTTGGTTTCCAGGTGTCACTCCTCAGAGGCTTTGGTTCGAAGAACAGGGTATGGGGCTTTCCTGAGGCACGGAACAGAACTCCTCTCGTCTCCACATGGGAAGTTTCCTTGTTGGAGCCGTGTCAAACACCTCATGTTGGAGAATCCTGCAGAGTCCCTGAGCCACCTCCACATTCCAAGGTCTCCCAGGCCACCAAGCCACATTAGGACTCATCTTCAGGAGAGACCATTTCAACTCTCCCCTCTGGGTAGCTCACCCAAGAGCCCGCAGATTGAGCCTGCCTTGTCCTGACTAAAGAGTGGGAATATGAGGTGGCGTTCCCAGGCATCCATGCTTAGACACCTGCTCTCGAGTCTTTCCATATGGGGCCTCTTGGAACCATCCAATAGGACTCGACTGTCGTGCAGAAGGTAACCTTCAGTTTTGGAGCAGTTCACAAATCCCATCGTAGGCAAAACTTTCTGGCCTCATGAAGCCCCCACACCCTTCAGGAAGAGGCCATGCTGGACAAAAACTCTAGTGAGGCACGTCTCATAGTTGACATGACCTCAGTGCAGGAGATCTCGATTCAGCCTCTGCAGAGTGGGCCTGCCGTGCCCTCGGTCCCAAACCTCACGCTAGCTTGTGTTTTCAGACTTCCTTCCTCACACTCCTGGCAAACAAGCCCTCCGGAATAGGAACTCCGGAACCAAAACCCAGCCCAGTGTCTGCCCAACGGAAGAAAAACGTTTCCCTGTGGGGCTCTCCAGAAAACCCAGATGAGGATCAACCTGCTCGGGCCTCGACGGTAACCGAACTGGATAGGCTGCTCTGGGCACTCATGCTCTGCCTGACACAGCCTGAAGCCAGACGTCCAGACAGACAAGGAGACAGCTGGCTGCACACACAGCACTTCGGACACGCCATGGTCTTATGCCGTCACCTCATCCTAACCTTGGTTTTCAGATATCTGAACCAAGACATTATATCAATTCTCCACACAGCTGGGTATAGCAAGCACAAAACAGAACTCCTCCTTCCCCATGGCTGTCAAGCTTGCTCTTGGCATGGAATCACACCTTCAGGGTGGGAGAAACCTTCATGGCTTCTGATGCCACGCCCAAACTTGAGTGCTGCTTGGGCACAAATTCACACTGTGACCCTCAGCATGAGCCCCATGTCAAAGAAAGGCCTGTCAGGGCCTGGACCAAGAGCCCACATACGGCGCTTGCCAAGGCCCTATGCACCCAATCCTCACCACGGTTTGAATTTTCCAGTCTCCCCGCCCGTACCTGGAGCTCTGATCTGGAATCCCTTTTTTGGAGAGACCCATGAGCCAGACAACACGACTCCACCCTTCCCACAAAATGACCCCAAACTCTTGGGAGCTGGGACAAATCCCCAGAGAGGGATACTCGTCCACAGTACCTGAGGCCACCGCTCCAATCCACGGCTATCCCGGACACAACATCCAGAGACAAAAGCCTGAAGGAACGCCTCCCACTCGCCCTTGTTTCAGAGGCCCAGGAGCTCCCTCTCGGGCTGTACATCCGGCCTGCCATACCCTAGGCGCCACTCATAAGCTGAGTTTGTGTATTCAGAATTCTTTGCCCACAGCCTGGACCCACACAACATTCAGGCTAGGGCCTCTGGACCAAACAGCGAAAGATTGTGCCTGCCCTCTCCAAGGAAAGTGTGCCCAATCCATTGACCACAACCGTACAGGTTACGGAAAAGCTCCAAGGTCCCTGAGGCCATCAATTGTATAGACCATCCTGGACTAAGAGGGGCTTTCTGTCACCAGCGGAGCAACTATCTCCACTTAGACTCTCATACAGTGTCCCCAGAGACAGAAGGTTGAAATGGACAGGCCCCCAGGCCCTAATCTGAACCTTAGCTTTGGTTTCCATGTTTCCGTTCTCAGAGGATTGTTTTCGTAGACCAGCACATGGGGCTTTTCTGAGGCACCAAACCAAACCTCTCTCATCTCCACATGGGCAGCTTTCTTACTGGGATGTATCAAACACTTCAGGTAGGAGAGTTCCGCTGGGCCACTAAACAACCAGCACATTCCAAGGTCTCCATGGACCCAAACGCACATTATGACGCATCCTCAGGAGACGCCATTTCAACTCAGCCCCCTGGGTCGCGTGTTCCAGAGGCAGCAGATCAAACATATCTTGTCGCTAATAGCCAATGGGAATGCGAGGCATGCTCTACAGGGATCCATCCTTCGAACCCTGCTCTCCAGTCCTTCCATATGGTATGTCCTGGAGCCATGCAACAGGACTCGAATGTCCCGCAGAAGGAAACCTTGTGGTTTGGGGCAACCTCCAAACTCAGCGTGGGAAAACTTCCTTGGCCTCATGAGGCCCCCACTTCATGAAGGTGCCATCATGGACACATACTCCAGCCTCAGCCAACGTCTGATCCTCAGCCTGACTTCAGATGCAGGAGATTTTGATTCAGCCTCTGCAGAGTGGGCCTGCTCTGCCCTTGGCTCCAATCCTCACACTAGCTTGTGTTTTCAGACTTCCGTCCTCACACTCCTGGCCCACAAACCCTCCCTACTGGGAATTCTGGGGCCACAATGAAGCACTGTGCCTGCCTCCCAGGAGAAAAACATTGTCTATGGCGCTGCCCAGTAACCCCAAATGAGGATCAAACTGCTTGGCCCTCGGCAACACCCCAATTGCATAGGCTACCTTAAACAGTGATGCTCTGTCGCAAATAGGCTGAGCCCAGACCTTCCAACAGACACCGACACAGCTGGCTGCACACCCAGCACATTGGACCCGCCACTGCCTTAGGCCACCATCCATTCCCAACCTGGGTTTTCAGTCATCGGAACCTAGACCTTATCTCCAATCCCTGCACAGGGGGGAACCTGATGCACAAGTCAGAACCCCTCCTTCCCCTTGGCAAGAAACCTGCTGCTGGCAGTGAGTTAAACCTTCAGTGTAGGAGAAAACGGTATGGCCCAAGAGGCCACGCCGAAGCGTGAGGGCCGCCTTGGGCACAAACACACATTGTGCCCCTCAGCGTGAGTACCTTTTTCAAGTAACGCCTCTCAGTGACTGGACCAAGAGCCCGCATATGTGGTTTGCCATGCCCATAGGCACCCAGGACTAACTAGATGGTGTGTATTCCAGTTGAGGGAACCCACTGCTGTGCTCTAGAGTCCCTCTCCTGGGGGGGTCCCCTGTGGCAGAAAACAGTACTCTTCATTCCCACAGAATGAACACAAACACTTGGGAGCTTGGACAATCCCCCGAGAGGAAGGCTCTTCCTCGGCCTCTGAGACAACCCCTACCCTGACCGGACACTGTAAACGCAACACCCAGAGACAAAAGCCTGAGTGACTGCCTCCCACTTGCCCTACTTTGATTTCCAGAGGATCTCCCCTCACGGACTAGAGATCAGGCCTGCCATTACATTGGCCCCTAGCTGAGCCAAGTTTGCTTTTTCAGACATCTGTCCCCACAGCCCTGGCAAACACAGCCTCTAGGCTCGGTCCTCTGGAGCCATACCACAGGACCGTGCCTGCTCTCTCCTGGGAAACTGTGTCCATTCCTTTGGCCACACACCTCCAGAATATGAGAAACCTCAAGGCCTCCGAGGACATCCCACTACTGGGAGCCTCACTGGACTCACAGGGGCATTTGGACACAAGCTGAGCAGCTACATCCATGAATGCATGCACACAGATGTCAACAGAGATAGAAGGTTGAGCCGGACAGGCCTTTAGGCCGTAGTCTCAACTCTTGCTTTGGTTTCCAGGTGTCACTCCTCAGAGGCTTTGGTTCGAAGAACAGGGTATGGGGCTTTCCTGAGGCACGGAACAGAACTCCTCTCGTCTCCACATGGGAAGTTTCCTTGTTGGAGCCGTGTCAAACACCTCATGTTGGAGAATCCTGCAGAGTCCCTGAGCCACCTCCACATTCCAAGGTCTCCCAGGCCACCAAGCCACAGTAGGACTCATCTCCAGGAGAGTCCATTTCAACTCTCCCCTCTGGGTAGCTCACCCAAGAGCCCGCAGATTGAGCCTGCCTTGTCCTGACTAAAGAGTGGGAATATGAGGTGGCGTTCCCAGGCATCCATGCTTAGACACCTGCTCTCGAGTCTTTCCATATGGGGCCTCTTGGAACCATCCAATAGGACTCGACTGTCGTGCAGAAGGTAACCTTCAGTTTTGGAGCAGTTCACAAATCCCATCGTAGCCAAAACTTTCTGGCCTCATGAAGCCCCCACACCCTTCAGGAAGAGGCCATGCTGGACAAGAACTCTAGCCTGAGGCACGTCTCTTAGTTGACATGACCTCAGTGCAGGAGATCTCGATTCAGCCTCTGCAGATTGGGCCTGCCGTGCCCTCGGTCCCAAACCTCACGCTAGCTTGTGTTTTCAGACTTCCTTCCTCACACTCCTGGCTAACAAGCCCTACGGACTAGGAACTCCGGAACCAAAACCCAGCCCAGTGTCTGCACAACGGAAGAAAAATGTTTCCCTGTGGGGCTCTCCAGAAAACCCAGATGAGGATCAACCTGCTCGGGCCTCGACGGTACCCGAACTGGATAGGCTGCTGTGTGCACTCATGCTCTGCCTGACACAGCCTGAAGCCAGACGACCAGACAGACAAGGAGACAGCTGGCCGCACACCCAGCACTTCGGACACGCCATGGTCTTATGCCGTCACCTCATCCTAACCTTGGTTTTCAGATATCTGAACCTAGACATTATATCAATTCTCCACACAGCTGGGTATAGCAAGCACAAAACAGAACTCCTCCTTCCCCATGGCTGTCAAGCTTGCTCTTGGCATGGAGGCACACCTTCAGGGTGGGAGAAACCTTCATGGCCCCTGATGCCACGCCCAAACTTGAGTGCTGCTTGGGCACAAATTCACACTGTGACCCTCAGCATGAGCCCCATGTCAAAGAAAGGCCTGTCAGGGCCTGGACCATGAGCCCACATATGGCGCTTGCCAAGCCCCTATGCACCCAATCCTCACCACGGTTTGAATTTTCCAGTCGCCCCGCCCGAACCTGGACCTCTGCTCTGGAATCCCTTTCTTGGAGAGACCCATGAGCCAGACAACACGACTCCACCCTTCCCACAAAATGACCCCAAACTCTTGGGAGCTGGGACTAATCCCCAGAGAGGGATACTCGTCCACAGTACCTGAGGCCACCGCTCTAATCCACGGCTATCCCGGACACAACATCCAGAGACAAAAGCCTGAAGGAACGCCTCCCACTCGCCCTTGTTTCAGAGGCCCAGGAGCTCCCTCTCGGGCTGTACATCCGGCCTGCCATACCCTAGGCGCCACTCATAAGCTGAGTTTGTGTATTCAGACTTCTGTGCCCACAGCCTGGACCCACACAACATCCAGGCTAGGGCCTCTGGACCAAACAGCGAAAGATTGTGCCTGCCCTCTCCAAGGAAAGTGTGCCCAATCCATTGACCACAACCCTACAGGTTAGGGAAAAGCTCCAAGGTCCCTGAGGCCAGCAATAGTATAGGCCACCCTGGACTAAGAGGGGCTCTCTGACACCAGCGGAGCAACTATCTCCACTTAGACTCTCAGACAGTGTCCCCAGAGACAGAAGGTTGAAATGGACAGGCCCCCAGGCCCTAATCTGAACCTAAGCTTTGGTTTCCATGTTTCCGTTCTCAGAGGACTGTTTTCGTAGACCAGCACATGGGGCTTTTCTGAGGCACCAAACCAAACATCTCTCATCTCCACATGGGCAGCTTTCTTACTGGGATGTATCAAACACTTCAGGTAGGAGAGTTCCGCAGGGCCACCGAACAACCAGCACATTCCAAGGTCTCCATGGACCCAAACGCACATTATGACGCATCCTCGGAGAGGCCATTTCAACTCAGCCCCCTGGGTCGCGACCCTCAGCATGAGCCCCATGTCAAAGAAAGGCCTGTCAGGGCCTGGACCAAGAGCCCACATATGGGGCTTGCCAAGCCCCTATGCACCCAATCCTCACCACGGTTTGAATTTTCCAGTCGCCCCGCCCGTACCTGGAGCTCTGCTCTGGAATCCCTTTCTTGGAGAGACCCATGAGCCAGACAACACGACTCCACCCTTCCCACAAAATGACCCCAAACTCTTTGGAGCTGGGACAAATCCCCAGAGAGGGAAACTCGTCCACAGCACCTGAGGCCACCGCTCCAATCCACGGCTATCCCGGACACAACATCCAGAGACAAAAGCCTGAAGGAACGCCTCCCACTCGCCCTTGTTTCAGTGGCCCAGGAGCTCCCTCTCGGGCTGTACATCCGGCCAGCCATACCCTAGGCGCCACTCATAAGCTGAGTTTGTGTATTCAGACTTCTGTGCCCACAGCCTGGACCCACACAACATCCAGGCTAGGGCCTCTGGACCAAACAGCGAAAGATTGTGCCTGCCCTCTCCAAGGAAAGTGTGCCCATTCCATTGACCACAACCCTACAGGTTAGGGAAAAGCTCCAAGGTCCCTGAGGCCAGCAATAGTATAGGCCACCCTGGACTAAGAGGGGCTCTCTGACACCAGCGGAGCAACTATCTCCACTTAGACTCTCAGACAGTGTCCCCAGAGAGAGAAGGTTGAAATGGACAGGCCCCCAGGCCCTAATCTGAACCTAAGCTTTGGTTTCCATGTTTCCGTTCTCAGAGGACTGTTTTCGTAGACCAGCACATTGGGCTTTTCTGAGGCACCAAACCAAACATCTCTCATCTCCACATGGGCAGCTTTCTTACTGGGATGTATCAAACACTTCAGGTAGGAGAGTTCCGCAGGGCCACCGAACAACCAGCACATTCCAAGGTCTCCATGGACCCAAACGCACATTATGACGCATCCTCAGGAGAGGCCATTTCAACCCAGCCCCCTGGGTCGCGTGTTCCAGAGGCAGCAGATCAAACATATCTTGTCGTTAATAGCCAATGGGAATGCGAGGCATGCTGTACAGGGATCCATCCTTCGAACCCTGCTCTCCAGTCCTTCCATATGGTATGTCCTGGAGCCATGCAACAGGACTCGAATGTCCCGTAGAAGGAAACCTTGTGGTTTGGGGCAACCTCCAAACTCAGCCTGGGAAAACTTCCTTGGCCTCATGAGGCCCCCACTTCATGAAGGTGCCATCATGGACACATACTCCAGCCTCAGCCAACGTCTGATCCTCAGCCTGACTTCAGATGCAGGAGATTTTGATTCAGCCACTGCAGAGTGGGCCTGCTCTGCCCTTGGCTCCAATCCTCACACTAGCTTGTGTTTTCAGACTTCCGTCCTCACACACCTGGCCCACAAACCCACCCTACTGGGAATTCGTGGGTCACAATGAAGCACTATGCCTGCCTCCCAGGAGAAAAACATTGTCTATGGCGCTGCCCAGTAACCCCAAATGAGGATCAAACTGCTTGGCCCTCGGCAACACCCCAATTGCATAGGCTACCTTAAACAGTGATGCTCTGTCGCAAATAGCCTGAGCCCAGACCTTCCAACAGACACCGACAGCTGGCTGCACACCCAGCACATTGGACCCGCCACTGCCTTAGGCCACCATCCATTCCCAACCTGGGTTTTCAGTCATCGGAACCTAGACCTTATCTCCAATCCCTGCACAGGGGGGAACCTGATGCACAAGTCAGAACCCCTCCTTCCCCCTGGCAAGAAACCTTGCTGCTGGCAGTGAGTCAAACCTTCAGTGTAGGAGAAAACGGCATGGCCCATGAGGCCACGCCCAAGCGTGAGGGCCGCCTTGGGCACAAACACACATTGTAACCCTCAGCGTGAGTACCTTATTCAAGTAACGCCTCTCAGTGACTGGACCAAGAGCCCGCATATGTGGCTTGCCATGCCCATAGGCACCCAGGACTAACTAGATGGTGTTTATTCTAGTTGAGCGAACCCACTGCTGTCCTCTAGAGTCCCTCTCCTGGGGGGCCCCTGTGGCAGAAAACAGTACTCTTCATTCCCACAGAATGAACACAAACACTTGGGAGCTTGGACAATCCCCCGAGAGGAAGGCTCTTCCTCGGCCTCTGAGACAACCCCTACCCTGACCGGACACTGTAAACGCAACACCCAGAGACAAAATCCTGAGTGACGGCCACCCACTTGCCCTACTTTGATTTCCAGAGGATCTCCCCTCACGGACTAGAGATCAGGCCTGCCATTACATTGGCCCCTAGCTGAGCCAAGTTTGCTTTTTCAGACATCTGTCCCCACAGCCCTGACAAACACAGCCTCTAGGTTGGGTCCTCTGGAGCCATACCACAGGACCGTGCCTGCTCTCTCCTGGGAAACTGTGTCCATTCCTTTGGACACACACCTCCAGAATATGAGAAACCTCAAGGCCTCCGAGGACATCCCACTACTGGGAGCCTCACTGGACTCACAGGGGCATTCGGACACAAGCTGAGCAGCTACATCCATGAATGCATGCACACAGATGTCAACAGAGATAGAAGGTTGAGCCGGACAGGCCTTTAGGCCGTAGTCTCAACTCTTGCTTTGGTTTCCATGTGTCACTCCTCAGAGGCTTTGGTTCGAAGAACAGGGTATGGGGCTTTCCTGAGGCATGGAACAGAACTCCTCTCGTCTCCACATGGGAAGTTGCCTTGTTGGAGCCGTGTCAAACAACTCATGTTGGAGAATCCTGCAGAGTCCCTGAGCCACCTCCACATTCCAAGGTCTCCCAGGCCACCAAGCCACAGTAGGACTCATCTTCAGGAGAGTCCATTTCAACTCTCCCCTCTGGGTAGCTCACCCAGGAGCCCGCAGATTGAGCCTGCCTTGTCCTGACTAAAGAGTGGGAATATGAGGTGGCGTTCCCAGGCATCCATGCTTAGACACCTGCTCTCGAGTCTTTCCATATGGGGCCTCTTGGAACCATCCAATAGGACTTGACTGTCGTGCAGAAGGTAACCTTCAGTTTTGGAGCAGTTCACAAATCCCATCGTAAGCAAAACTTTCTGGCCTCATGAAGCCCCCTCACCCTTCAGGAAGAGGCCATGCTGGACAAGAACTCTAGCCTGAGGCACGTCACATAGTAGACATGACCTCAGTGCAGGAGATCTCGATTCAGCCTCTGCATAGTGGGCCTGCCGTGCCCTCGGTCCCAAACCTCACGCTAGCTTGTGTTTTCAGACTTCCTTCCTCACACTCCTGGCAAACAAGCCCTCCGGACTAGGAACTCCAGAACCAAAACCCAGCCCAGTGTCTGCCCAACGGAAGAAAAACGTTTCTTTGTGGGGCTCTCCAGAAATCCCTGATGACCATCAACCTGCTCGGGCCTCGACGGTACCCGAACTGGATAGGCTGCTCTGGGCACTCATGCTCTGCCTGACACAGCCTGAAGCCAGACATCCAGACAGACAAGGAGACAGCTGGCCGCACACCCAGCACTTCGGACACGCCATGGTCTTATGCCGTCACCTCATCCTAACCTTGGTTTTCAGATATCTGAACCTAGACATTATATCAATTCTCCACACAGCTGGGTATAGCAAGCACAAAACAGAACTCCTCCTTCCCCATGGCTGTCAAGCTTGCTCTTGGCATGGAGTCACACCTTCAGGGTGGGAGAAACCTTCATGGCCCCTGATGCCACGCCCAAACTTGAGTGCTGCTTGGGCACAAATTCACACTGTGACCCTCAGCATGAGCCCCATGTCAAAGAAAGGCCTGTCAGGGCCTGGACCAAGAGCCCACATGTGGCGCTTGCCAAGCCCCTATGCACCCAATCCTCACCATGGTTTGAATTTTCCAGTCGCCCCGCCCATACCTGGATCTCTGCTCTGGAATCCCTTTCTTGGAGAGACCCATGAGCCAGACAACACGACTCCACCCTTCCCACAAAATGACCCCAAACTCTTGGGAGCTGGGACAAATCCCCAGAGAGGGATACTCGTCCACAGTACCTGAGGCCACCGCTCCAATCCACGGCTATCCCGGACACAACATCCAGAGACAAAAGCCTGAAGGAACGCCTCCCACTCGCCCTTGTTTCAGAGGCCCAGGAGCTCCCTCTCAGGCTGTACATCCGGCCGGCCATACCCTAGGCGCCACTCCTAAGCTGAGTTTGTGTATTCAGACTTCTGTGCCCACAGCCTGGACCCACAGAACATCCAGGCTAGGGCCTCTGGACCAAACAGCGAAAGATTGTGCCTGCCCTCTCCAAGGAAAGCGTGCACAATCCATTGACCACAACCCTACATGTTAGGGAAAAGCTCCAAGGTCCCTGAGGCCATTAATATTATAGGCCACCCTGGACTAAGAGGGGCTCTCTGACACCAGCGGAGCAACTATCTCCACTTAGACTCTCAGACATTGTCCCCAGAGACAGAAGGTTGAAATGGACAGGCCCCCAGGCCCTAATCTGAACCTCAGCTTTGGTTTCCATGTTTCCGTTTTCAGAGGACTGTTTTCGTAAACCAGCACATGGGGCTTTTCTGAGGCACCAAACCAAACATCTCTCATCTCCACATGGGCAGCTTTCTTACTGGGATGTATCAAACACTTCAGGTAGGAGAGTTCCGCAGGGCCACCGAACAACCAGCACATTCCAAGGTCTCCATGGTCCCAAACGCACATTATGACGCATCCTCAGGAGAGGCCATTTCAACTCAGGCCACTGGGTCGCGTGTTCCAGAGGCAGCAGATCAAACATATCTTGTCGTTAATAGCCAATGGGAATGCGAGGCATGCTGTACAGGGATCCATCCTTCGAACCCTGCTCTCCAGTCCTTCCATATGGTATGTCCTGGAGCCATGCAACAGGACTCGAATGTCCCGTAGAAGGAAACCTTGTGGTTTGGGGCAACCTCCAAACTCAGCGTGGGAAAACTTCCTTGGCCTCATGAGGCCCCCACTTCATGAAGGTGCCATCATGGACACATACTCCAGCCTCAGCCAACGTCTGATCCTCAGCCTGACTTCAGATGCAGGAGATTTTGATTCAGCCTCTGCAGAGTGGGCCTGCTCTGCCCTTGGCTCCAATCCTCACACTAGCTTGTGTTTTCAGACTTCCGTCCTCACACACCTGGCCCACAAACCCTCCCTACTGGGAATTCTGGGGCCACAATGAAGCACTGTGCCTGCCTCCCAGGAGAAAAACATTGTCTATGGCGCTGCCCAGAAACCCCAAATGAGGATCAAACTGCTTGGCCCTCGGCAACACCCCAATTGCATAGGCTACCTTAAACAGTGATGCTCTGTCGCAAATAGGCTGAGCCCAGACCTTCCAAAAGACACCGACACAGCTGGCTGCACACCCAGCACATTGGACCCGCCACTGCCTTAGGCCACCATCCATTCCCAACCTGGGTTTTCAGTCATCGGAACCTAGACCTTATCTCCAATCCATGCACAGGGGGAAACCTGATGCACAAGTCAGAACCCCTCCTTCCCCATGGCAAGAAACCTTGCTGCGGGCAGTGTGTCAAACCTTCAGTGTAGGAGAAAACGGCATGGCCCATGAGGCCACGCCCAAGCGTGAGGGCCGCCATGGGCACAAACACACATTGTGACCCTCAGCGTGAGTACCTTATTCAAGTAACGCCTCTCAGTGACTGGACCAAGAGCCCGCATATGTGGCTTGCCATGCCCATAGGCACCCAGGACTAACTAGATGGTGTGTATTCCAGTTGAGGGAACCCACTGCTGTGCTCTAGAGTCCCTCTCCTGGGGGGTCCCCTGTGGCAGAAAACAGTACTCTTCATTCCCACAGAATGAACACAAACACTTGGGCGCTTGGACAATCCCCCGAGAGGAAGGCTCTTCCTCGGCCTCTGAGACAACCCCTACCCTGACCGGACACTGTAAACGCAACACCCAGAGACAAAATACTGAGTGACTGCCTCCCACTTGCCCTACTTTGATTTCCAGAGGATCTCCCCTCACGGACTAGAGATCAGGCCTGCCATTACATTGGCCCCTAGCTCAGCCAAGTTTGCTTTTTCAGACATCTGTCCCCACAGCCCTGGCAAACACAGCCTCTAGGCTGGGTCCTCTGGAGCCATACCACAGGACCGTGCCTGCTCTCTCCTGGGAAACTGTGTCCATTCCTTTGGGCACACACCTCCAGAATATGAGAAACCTCAAGGCCTCGAGGACATCCCACTACTGGGAGCCTCACTGGACTCACAGGGGCATTCGGACACAAGCTGAGCAGCTACATCCATGAATGCATGCACACAGATGTCAACAGAGATAGAAGGTTGAGCCGGACAGGCCTTTAGGCCGTAGTCTCAACTCTTGCTTTGGTTTCCAGGTGTCACTCCTCAGAGGCTTTGGTTCGAAGAACAGGGTATGGGGCTTTCCTGAGGCACGGAACAGAACTCCTCTCGTCTCCACATGGGAAGTTTCCTTGTTGGAGCCGTGTCAAACACCTCATGTTGGAGAATCCTGCAGAGTCCCTGAGCCACCTCCACATTCCAAGGTCTCCCAGGCCACCAAGCCACAGTAGGACTCATCTTCAGGAGAGTCCATTTCAACTCTCCCCTCTGGGTAGCTCACCCAGGAGCCCGCAGATTGAGCCTGCCTTGTCCTGACTAAAGAGTGGGAATATGAGGTGGCGTTCCCAGGCATCCATGCTTAGACACCTGCTCTCGAGTCTTTCCATATGGGGCCTCTTGAAACCATCCAATAGGACTCGACTGTCGTGCAGAAGGTAACCTTCAGTTTTGGAGCAGTTCACAAATCCCATCGTAGGCAAAACTTTCTGGCCTCATGAAGCCCCCACACCCTTCAGGAAGAGGCCATGCTGGACAAGAACTCTAGCCTGAGGCACGTCTCATAGTTGACATGACCTCAGTGCAGGAGATCTCGATTCAGCCTCTGCAGAGTGGGCCTGCCGTGCCCTCGGTCCCAAACCTCACGCTAGCTTGTGTTTTCAGACTTCCTTCCTCACACTCCTGGCAAACAAGCCCTCCGGACTAGGAACTCCAGAACCAAAACCCAGCCCAGTGTCTGCCCAACGGAAGAAAAACGTTTCCCTGTGGGGCTCTCCAGAAAACCCAGATGAGGATCAACCTGCTCGGGCCTCGACGGTACCCGAACTGGATAGGCAGCTCTGGGCACTCATGCTCTGCCTGACACAGCCTGAAGCCAGACGTCCAGACAGACAAGGAGACAGCTGGCCGCACACCCAGCACTTCGGACACACCATGTTCTTATGCCGTCACCTCATCCTAACCTTGGTTTTCAGATATCTGAACCTAGACATTATATCAATTCTCCACACAGCTGGGTATAGCAAGCACAAAACAGAACTCCTCCTTCCCCATGGCTGTCAAGCTTGCTCTTGGCATGGAGTCACACCTTCAGGGTGGGAGAAACCTTCATGGCCCCTGATGCCACGCCCAAACTTGAGTGCTGCTTGGGCACAAATTCACACTGTGACCCTCAGCATGAGCCCCATGTCAAAGAAAGGCCTGTCAGGGCCTGGAACAAGAGCCCACATATGGGGCTTGCCAAGCCCCTATGCACCCAATCCTCACCACGGTTTGAATTTTCCAGTCACCCCGCCCGTACCTGGAGCTCTGCTCTGGAATCCCTTTCTTGGAGAGACCCATGAGCCAGACAACACGACTCCACCCTTCCCACAAAATGACCCCAAACTCTTGGGAGCTGGGACAAATCCCCAGAGAGGGATACTCGTCCACAGTACCTGAGGCCACCGCTCCAATCCACGGCTATCCCGGACACAACATCCAGAGACAAAAGCCTGAAGGAACGCCTCCCACTCGCCCTAGTTTCAGAGGCCCAGGAGCTCCCTCTCGGGCTGTACATCCGGCCTGCCATACCCTAGGCGTCACTCATAAGCTGAGTTTGTGTATTCAGACTTCTGTGCCCACAGCCTGGACCCACACAACATCCAGGCTAGGGCCTCTGGACCAAACAGCGAAAGATTGTGCTTGCCCTCTCCAAGGAAAGCGTGCACAATCCATTGACCACAACCCTACAGGTTAGGGAAAAGCTCCAAGGTCCCTGAGGCCATCAATATTATAGGCCACCCTGGACTAAGAGGGGCTCTCTGACACCAGCGGAGCAACTATCTCCACTTAGACTCTCAGACAGTGTCCCCAGAGACAGAAGGTTGAAATGGACAGGCCCCCAGGCCCTAATCTGAACCTTAGCTTTGGTTTCCATGTTTCCGTTCTCAGAGGACTGTTTTCGTAGACCAGCACATGGGGCTTTTCTGAGGCACCAAACCAAACCTCTCTCATCTCCACATGGGCAGCTTTCTTACTGGGATGTATCAAACACTTCAGGTAGGAGAGTTCCGCAGGGCCACTGAACAACCAGCACATTCCAAGGTCTCCATGGACCCAAACGCACATTATGACGCATCGTCATTAGAGGCCATTTCAACTCAGCCCCCTGGGTCGCGTGTTCCAGAGGCAGCAGATCAAACATATCTTGTCGCTAATAGCCAATGGAATGCGAGGCATGCTGTACAGGGATCCATCCTTCGAACCCTGCTCTCCAGTCCTTCCATATGGTATGTCCTGGAGCCATGCAACAGGACTCGAATGTCCCACAGAAGGAAACCTTGTGGTTTGGGGCAACCTCCAAACTCAGCGTGGGAAAACTTCCTTGGCCTCATGAGGCCCCCACTTCATGAAGGTGCCATCATGGACACATACTCCAGCCTCAGCCAACGTCTGATCCTCAGCCTGACTTCAGATGCAGGAGATTTTGATTCAGCCTCTGCAGAGTGGGCCTGCTCGGCCCTTGGCTCCAATCCTCACACTAGCTTGTGTTTTCAGACTTCCGTCCTCACACTCCTGGCCCACAAACCCTCCCTACTGGGAATTCTGGGGCCACAATGAAGCACTGTGCCTGCCTCCCAGGAGAAAAACATTGTCTATGGCGCTGCCCAGAAACCCCAAATGAGGATCAATCTGCTTGGCCCTCGGCAACACCCCAATTGCATAGGCTACCTTAAACAGTGATGCTCTGTCGCAAATAGCCTGAGCCCAGACCTTCCAACAGACACCGACACAGCTGGCTGCACACCCAGCACATTGGACACGCCACTGCCTTAGGCCACCATCCATTCCCAACCTGGGTTTTCAGTCATCGGAAACTAGACCTTATCTCCAATCCCTGCACAGGGGGGAACCTGATGCACAAGTCAGAACCCCTCCTTCCCCCTGGCAAGAAACCTTGCTGCTGGCAGTGAGTCAAACCTTCAGTGTAGGAGAAAACGGCATGGCCCATGAGGCCACGCCCAAGCGTGAGGGCCGCCTTGGGCACAAACACACATTGTGACCCTCAGCGTGAGTACCTTATTCAAGTAACGCCTCTCAGTGACTGGACCAAGAGCCCGCATATGTGGCTTGCCATGCCCATAGGCACCCAGGACTAACTAGATGGTGTGTATTCCAGTTGAGGGAACCCACTGCTGTGCTCTAGAGTCCCTCTCCTGGGGGGTCCCCTGTGGCAGAAAACAGTACTCTACATTCCCACAGAATGAACACCAACACTTGGGAGCTTGGACAATCCCCCGAGAGGAAGGCTCTTCCTCGGCCTCTGAGACAACCCCTACCCTGACCGGACACTGTAAACGCAACACCCAGAGACAAAATCCTGAGTGACTGCCTCCCACTTGCCCTACTTTGATTTCCAGAGGATCTCCCCTCACGGACTAGAGATCAGGCCTGCCATTACATTGGCCCCTAGCTGAGCCAAGTTTGCTTTTTCAGACATCTGTCCCCCCAGGGCTGGCAAACAGAGCCTCTAGGCTGGGTCCTCTGGAGCCATACCACAGGACCGTGCCTGCTCTCTCCTGGGAAACTGTGTCCATTCCTTTGGCCAGACACCTCCAGAATATGAGAAACCTCAAGGCCTCCGAGGACATCCCACTACTGGGAGCCTCACTGGACTCACAGGGGCATTCGGACACAAGCTGAGCAGCTACATCCATGAATGCATGCACACAGATGTCAACAGAGATAGAAGGTTGAGCCGGACAGGCCTTTAGGCCGTAGTCTCAACTCTTGCTTTGGTTTCCAGGTGTCACTCCTCAGAGGCTTTGGTTCGAAGAACAGGGTATGGGGCTTTCCTGAGGCACGGAACAGAACTCCTCTCGTCTCCACATGGGAAGTTGCCTTGTTGGAGCCGTGTCAAACACCTCATGTTGGAGAATCCTACAGAGTCCCTGAGCCACCTCCACATTCCAAGGTCTCCCAGGCCACCAAGCCACAGTAGGACTCATCTTCAGGAGAGTCCATTTCAACTCTCCCCTCTGGGTAGCTCACCCAGGAGCCCGCAGATTGAGCCTGCCTTGTCCTGACTAAAGAGTGGGAATATGAGGTGGCGTTCCCAGGCATCCATGCTTAGACACCTGCTCTCGAGTCTTTCCATATGGGGCCTCTTGGAACCATCCAATAGGACTCGACTGTCGTGCAGAAGGTAACCTTCAGTTTTGGAGCAGTTCACAAATCCCATCGTAGGCAAAACTTTCTGGCCTCATGAAGCCCCCACACCCTTCAGGAAGAGGCCATGCTGGACAAGAACTCTAGCCTGAGGCACGTCTCATAGTTGACATGACCTCAGTGCAGGAGATCTCGATTCAGCCTCTGCAGAGTGGGTCTGCCGTGCCCTCGGTCCCAAACCTCACGCTAGCTTGTGTTTTCAGACTTCCTTCCTCACACTCCTGGCAAACAAGCCCTCCGGACTAGGAACTCCAGAACCAAAACCCAGCCCAGTGTCTGCCCAACGGAAGAAAAACGTTTCCCTGTGGGGCTCTCCAGAAAACCCAGATGAGGATCAACCTGCTCGGGCCTCGACAGTACCCGAACTGGATAGGCTGCTCTGGGCACTCATGCTCTGCCTGACACAGCCTGAAGCCAGACGTCCAGACAGACAAGGAGACAGCTGGCCGCACACCCAGCACTTTGGACACGCCATGGTCTTATGCCGTCACCTCATCCTAACCTTGGTTTTCAGATATCTGAACCTAGACATTATATCAATTCTCCACACAGCTGGGTATAGCAAGCACAAAACAGAACTCCTCCTTCCCCATGGCTGTCAAGCTTGCTCTTGGCATGGAGTCACACCTTCAGGGTGGGAGAAACCTTCATGGCCCCTGATTCCACGCCCAAACTTGAGTGCTGCTTGGGCACAAATTCACACTGTGACCCTCAGCATGAGCCCCATGTCAAAGAAAGGCCTGTCAGGGCCTGGAACAAGAGCCCACATATGGGGCTTGCCAAGCCCCTATGCACCCAATTCTCACCACGGTTTCAATTTTCCAGTCGCCCCGCCCGTACCTGGAGCTCTGCTCTGGAATCCCTTTCTTGGAGAGACCCATGAGCCAGACAACACGACTCCACCCTTCCCACAAAATGACCCCAAACTCTTGGGAGCTGGGACAAATCCCCAGAGAGGGATACTCGTCCACAGTACCTGAGGCCACCGCTCCAATCCACGGCTATCCCGGACACAACATCCAGAGACAAAAGCCTGAAGGAACGCCTCCCACTCGCCCTAGTTTCAGAGGCCCAGGAGCTCCCTCTCGGGCTGTACATCCGGCCGGCCATACCCTAGGCGCCACTCATAAGCTGAGTTTGTGTATTCAGACTTCTGTGCCCACAGCCTGGACCCACACAACATCCAGGCTAGGGCCTCTGGACCAAACAGCGAAAGATTGTGCCTGCCCTCTCCAAGGAAAGCGTGCACAATCCATTGACCACAAACCTACAGGTTAGGGAAAAGCTCCAAGGTCCCTGAGGCCAGCAATAGTATAGGCCACCCTGGACTAAGAGGGGCTCTCTGACACCAGCGGAGCAACTATCTCCACTTAGACTCTCAGACAGTGTCCCCAGAGACAGAAGGTTGAAATGGACAGGCCCCCAGGCCCTAATCTGAACCTTAGCTTTGGTTTCCATGTTTCCGTTCTCAGAGGACTGTTTTCGTAGACCAGCACATGGGGCTTTTCTGAGGCACCAAACCAAACCTCTCTCATCTCCACATGGGCAGCTTTCTTACTGGGATGTATCAAACACTTCAGGTAGGAGAGTTCCGCAGGGCCACTGAACAACCAGCACATTCCAAGGTCTCCATGGACCCAAACGCACATTATGACGCATCGTCAGGAGAGGCCATTTCAACTCAGCCCCCTGGGTCGCGTGTTCCAGAGGCAGCAGATCAAACATATCTTGTTGCTAATAGCCAATGGGAATGCGAGGCATGCTGTACAGGGATCCATCCTTCGAACCCTGCTCTCCAGTCCTTCCATATGGTATGTCCTGGAGCCATGCAACAGGACTCGAATGTCCCGCAGAAGGATACCTTGTGGTTTGGGGCAACCTCCAAACTCAGCGTGGGAAAACTTCCTTGGCCTCATGAGGCCCCCACTTCATGAAGGTGCCATCATGGACACATACTCCAGCCTCAGCCAACGTCTGATCCTCAGCCTGACTTCAGATGCAGGAGATTTTGATTCAGCCTCTGCAGAGTGGGCCTGCTCTGCCCTTGGCTCCAATCCTCACACTAGCTTGTGTTTTCAGACTTCCGTCCTCACACTCCTGGCCCACAAACCCTCCCTACTGGGAATTCTGGGGCCACAATGAAGCACTGTGCCTGCCTCCCAGGAGAAAAACATTGTCTATGGCGCTGCCCAGAGACCCCAAATGAGGATCAATCTGCTTGGCCCTCGGCAACACCCCAATTGCATAGGCTACCTTAAACAGTGATGCTCTGTCGCAAATAGCCGGAGCCCAGACCTTCCAAAAGACACCGACACAGCTGGCTGCACACCCAGCACATTGGACCCGCCACTGCCTTAGGCCACCATCCATTCCCAACCTGGGTTTTCAGTCATCGGAACCTAGACCTTATCTCCAATTTCTGCACAGGGGGGAACCTGATGCACAAGACAGAACCCCTCCTTCCCCATGGCAAGAAACCTTGCTGCTGGCAGTGAGTCAAACCTTCAGTGTAGGAGAAAACGGCATGGCCCATGAGGCCACGCCCAAGCGTGAGGGCCGCCTTGGGCACAAACACACATTGTGACCCTCAGCGTGAGTACCTTATTCAAGTAACGCCTCTCAGTGACTGGACCAAGAGCCCGCATATGTGGCTTGCCATGCCCATAGGCACCCAGGACTAACTAGATGGTGTGTATTCCAGTTGAGGGAACCCACTGCTGTGCTCTAGAGTCCCTCTCCTGGGGGGTCCCCTGTGGCAGAAAACAGTACTCTACATTCCCACAGAATGAACACCAACACTTGGGAGCTTGGACAATCCCCCGAGAGGAAGGCTCTTCCTCGGCCTCTGAGACAACCCCTACCCTGACCTGACACTGTAAACGCAACACCCAGAGACAAAATCCTGAGTGACTGCCTCCCACTTGCCCTACTTTGATTTCCAGAGGATCTCCCCTCACGGACTAGAGATCAGGCCTGCCATTACATTGGCCCCTAGATGAGCCAAGTTTGCTTTTTCAGACATCTGTCCCCACAGCCCTGGCAAACAGAGCCTCTAGGCTGGGTCCTCTGGAGCCATACCACAGGACCGTGCCTGCTCTCTCCTCGGAAACTGTGTCCATTCCTTTGGCCACACACCTCCAGAATATGAGAAACCTCAAGGCCTCCGAGGACATCCCACTACTGGGAGCCTCACTGGACTCACAGGGGCATTCGGACACAAGCTGAGCAGCTACATCCATGAATGCATGCACACAGATGTCAACAGAGATAGAAGGTTGAGCCGGACAGGCCTTTAGGCCGTAGTCTCAACTCTTGCTTTGGTTTCCAGGTGTCACTCCTCAGAGGCTTTGGTTCGAAGAACAGGGTATGGGGCTTTCCTGAGGCACGGAACAGAACTCCTCTCGTCTCCACATGGGAAGTTGCCTTGTTGGAGCCGTGTCAAACACCTCATGTTGGAGAATCCTACAGAGTCCCTGAGCCACCTCCACATTCCAAGGTCTCCCAGGCCACCAAGCCACAGTAGGACTCATCTTCAGGAGAGTCCATTTCAACTCTCCCCTCTGGGTAGCTCACCCAGGAGCCCGCAGATTGAGCCTGCCTTGTCCTGACTAAAGAGTGGGAATATGAGGTGGCGTTCCCAGGCATCCATGCTTAGACACCTGCTCTCGAGTCTTTCCATATGGGGCCTCTTGGAACCATCCAATAGGACTCGACTGTCGTGCAGAAGGTAACCTTCAGTTTTGGAGCAGTTCACAAATCCCATCGTAGCCAAAACTTTCTGGCCTCATGAAGCCCCCACACCCTTCAGGAAGAGGCCATGCTGGACAAGAACTCTAGCCTGAGGCACGTCTCATAGTTGACATGACCTCAGTGCAGGAGATCTCGATTCAGCCTCTGCAGAGTGGGTCTGCCGTGCCCTCGGTCCCAAACCTCACGCTAGCTTGTGTTTTCAGACTTCCTTCCTCACACTCCTGGCAAACAAGCCCTCCGGACTAGGAACTCCAGAACCAAAACCCAGCCCAGTGTCTGCCCAACGGAAGAAAAACGTTTCCCTGTGGGGCTCTCCAGAAAACCCAGATGAGGATCAACCTGCTCGGGCCTCGACAGTACCCGAACTGGATAGGCTGCTCTGGGCACTCATGCTCTGCCTGACACAGCCTGAAGCCAGACGTCCAGACAGACAAGGAGACAGCTGGCCGCACACCCAGCACTTCGGACACGCCATGGTCTTATGCCGTCACCTCATCCTAACCTTGGTTTTCAGATATCTGAACCTAGACATTATATCAATTCTCCACACAGCTGGGTATAGCAAGCACAAAACAGAACTCCTCCTTCCCCATGGCTGTCAAGCTTGCTCTTGGCATGGAGTCACACCTTCAGGGTGGGAGAAACCTTCATGGCCCCTGATGCCACGCCCAAACTTGAGTGCTGCTTGGGCACAAATTCACACTGTGACCCTCAGCATGAGCCCCATGTCAAAGAAAGGCCTGTCAGGGCCTGGAACAAGAGCCCACATATGGGGCTTGCCAAGCCCCTATGCACCCAATTCTCACCACGGTTTCAATTTTCCAGTCGCCCCGCCCGTACCTGGAGCTCTGCTCTGGAATCCCTTTCTTGGAGAGACCCATGAGCCAGACAACACGACTCCACCCTTCCGACAAAATGACCCCAAACTCTTGGGAGCTGGGACAAATCCCCAGAGAGGGATACTCGTCCACAGTACCTGAGGCCACCGCTCCAATCCACGGCTATCCCGGACACAACATCCAGAGACAAAAGCCTGAAGGAACGCCTCCCACTCGCCCAAGTTTCAGAGGCCCAGGAGCTCCCTCTCGGGCTGTACATCCGGCCGGCCATACCCTAGGCGCCACTCATAAGCTGAGTTTGTGTATTCAGACTTCTGTGCCCACAGCCTGGACCCACACAACATCCAGGCTAGGGCCTCTGGACCAAACAGCGAAAGATTGTGCCTGCCCTCTCCAAGGAAAGCGTGCACAATCCATTGACCACAAACCTACAGGTTAGGGAAAAGCTCCAAGGTCCCTGAGGCCATCAATATTATAGGCCACCCTGGACTAAGAGGGGCTCTCTGACACCAGCGGAGCAACTATCTCCACTTAGACTCTCAGACAGTGTCCCCAGAGACAGAAGGTTGAAATGGACAGGCCCCCAGGCCCTAATCTGAACCTTAGCTTTGGTTTCCATGTTTCCTTTCTCAGAGGACTGTTTTCGTATACCAGCACATGGGGCTTTTCTGAGGCACCAAACCAAACCTCTCTCATCTCCACATGGGCAGCTTTCTTACTGGGATGTATCAAACACTTCAGGTAGGAGAGTTCCGCAGGGCCACTGAACAACCAGCACATTCCAAGGTCTCCAAGGACCCAAACGCACATTATGACGCATCGTCAGGAGAGGCCATTTCAACTCAGCCCCCTGGGTCGCGTGTTCCAGAGGCAGCAGATCAAACATATCTTGTCGCTAATAGCCAATGGGAATGCGAGGCATGCTGTACAGGGATCCATCCTTCGAACCCTGCTCTCCAGTCCTTCCATATGGTATGTCCTGGAGCCATGCAACAGGACTCGAATGTCCCGCAGAAGGAAACCTTGTGGTTTGGGGCAACCTCCAAACTCAGCGTGGGAAAACTTCCTTGGCCTCATGAGGCCCCCACTTCATGAAGGTGCCATCATGGACACATACTCCAGCCTCAGCCAACGTCTGATCTTCAGCCTGACTTCAGATGCAGGAGATTTTGATTCAGCCTCTGCAGAGTGGGCCTGCTCTGACCTTGGCTCCAATCCTCACACTAGCTTGTGTTTTCAGACTTCCGTCCTCACACTCCTGGCCCACAAACCCTCCCTACTGGGAATTCTGGGGCCACAATGAAGCACTGTGCCTGCCTCCCAGGAGAAAAACATTGTCTATGGCGCTGCCCAGAGACCCCAAATGAGGATCAATCTGCTTGGCCCTCGGCAACACCCCAATTGCATAGGCTACCTTAAACAGTGATGCTCTGTCGCAAATAGCCTGAGCCCACCTTCCAACAGACACCGACACAGCTGGCTGCACACCCAGCACATTGGACCCGCCACTGCCTTAGGCCACCATCCATTCCCAACCTGGGTTTTCAGTCATCGGAACCTAGACCTTATCTCCAATCCCTGCACAGGGGGGAACCTGATGCACAAGTCAGAACCCCTCCTTCCCCATGGCAAGAAACCTTGCTGCTGGCAGTGAGTCAAACCTTCAGTGTAGGAGAAAACGGCATGGCCCATGAGGCCACGCCCAAGCGTGAGGGCCGCCTTGGGCACAAACACACATTGTGACCCTCAGGGTGAGTACCTTATTCAAGTAAGGCCTCTCAGTGACTGGACCAAGAGCCCGCATATGTGGCTTGCCATGCCCATAGGCACCCAGGACTAACTAGATGGTGTGTATTCCAGTTGAGGGAACCCACTGCTGTGCTCTAGAGTCCCTCTCCTGGGGGGTCCCCTGTGGCAGAAAACAGTACTCTTCATTCCCACAGAATGAACACAAACACTTGGGAGCTTGGACAATCCCCCGAGAGGAAGGCTCTTCCTCGGCCTCGGAGACAACCCCTACCCTGACCGGACACTGTAAACGCAACACCCAGAGACAAAATCCTGAGTGACTGCCTCCCACTTGCCCTACTTTGATTTCCAGAGGATCTCCCCTCACGCACGAGAGATCAGGCCTGCCATTACATTGGCCCCTAGCTGAGCCAAGTTTGCTTTTTCAGACATCTGTCCCCACAGCCCTGGCAAACACAGCCTCTAGGCTGGGTCCTCTGGAGCCATACCACAGGACCGTGCCTGCTCTCTCCTGGGAAACTGTGTCCATTCCTTTGGCCACACACCTCCAGAATATGAGAAACCTCAAGGCCTCCGAGGACATCCCACTACTGGGAGCCTCACTGGACTCACAGGGGCATTCGGACACAAGCTGAGCAGCTACATCCATGAATGCATGCACACAGATGTCAACAGAGATAGAAGGTTGAGCCGGACAGGCCTTTAGGCCGTAGTCTCAACTCTTGCTTTGGTTTCCAGGTGTCACTCCTCAGAGGCTTTGGTTCGAAGAACAGGGTATGGGGCTTTCCTGAGTCACGGAACAGAACTCCTCTCGTCTCCACATGGGAAGTTGCCTTGTTGGAGCCGTGTCAAACACCTCATGTTGGAGAATCCTGCAGAGTCCCTGAGCCACCTCCACATTCCAAGGTCTCCCAGGCCACCAAGCCTCAGTAGGACTCATCTTCAGGAGAGTCCATTTCAACTCTCCCCTCTGGGTAGCTCACCCAGGAGCCCGCAGATTGAGCCTGCCTTGTCCTGACTAAAGAGTGGGAATATGAGGTGGCGTTCCCAGGCATCCATGCTTAGACACCTGCTCTCGAGTCTTTCTATATGGGGCCTCTTGGAACCATCCAATAGGACTCGACTGTCGTGCAGAAGGTAACCTTCAGTTTTGGAGCAGTTTACAAATCCCATCGTAGCCAAAACTTTCTGGCCTCATGAAGCCCCCACACCCTTCAGGAAGAGGCCATGCTGGACAAGAACTCTAGCCTGAGGCACGTCTCATAGTTGACATGACCTCAGTGCAGGAGATCTCGATTCAGCCTCTGCAGAGTGGGTCTGCCGTGCCCTCGGTCCCAAACCTCACGCTAGCTTGTGTTTTCAGACTTCCTTCCTCACACTCCTGGCAAACAAGCCCTCCGGACTAGGAACTCCAGAACCAAAACCCAGCCCAGTGTCTGCCCAACGGAAGAAAAACGTTTCCCTGTGGGGCTCTCCAGAAAACCCAGATGAGGATCAACCTGCTCGGGCCTCGACGGCACCCGAACTGGATAGGCTGCTCTGGGCACTCATGCTCTGCCTGACACAGCCTGAAGCCAGACGACCAGACAGACAAGGAGACAGCTGGCCGCACACCCAGCACTTCGGACACGCCATGGTCTTATGCCGTCACCTCATCCTAACCTTGGTTTTCAGATATCTGAACCTAGACATTATATCAATTCTCCACACAGCTGGGTATAGCAAGCACAAAACAGAACTCCTCCTTCCCCATGGCTGTCAAGCTTGCTCTTGGAATGGAGTCACACCTTCAGGGTGGGAGAAACCTTCATGGACCCTGATGCCACGCCCAAACTTGAGTGCTGCTTGGGCACAAATTCACACTGTGACCCTCAGCATGAGCCCCATGTCAAAGAAAGGCCTGTCAGGGCCTGGACCAAGAGCCCACATATGGGGCTTGCCAAGCCCCTATGCACCCAATTCTCACCACGGTTTCAATTTTCCAGTCGCCCCGCCCGTACCTGGAGCTCTGCTCTGGAATTCCTTTCTTGGAGAGACCCATGAGCCAGACAACACGACTCCACCCTTCCCACAAAATGACCCCAAACTCTTGGGAGCTGGGACAAATCCCCAGAGAGGGATACTCGTCCACAGTACCTGAGGCCACCGCTCCAATCCACGGCTATCCCGGACACAACATCCAGAGACAAAAGCCTGAAGGAACGCCTCCCACTCGCCCTAGTTTCAGAGGCCCAGGAGCTCCCTCTCGGGCTGTACATCCGGCCGGCCATACCCTAGGCGCCACTCATAAGCTGAGTTTGTGTATTCAGACTTCTGTGCCCACAGCCTGGACCCACACAACATCCAGGCTAGGGCCTCTGGACCAAACAGCGAAAGATTGTGCCTGCCCTCTCCAAGGAAAGCGTGCACAATCCATTGACCACAAACCTACAGGTTAGGGAAAAGCTCCAAGGTCCCTGAGGCCATCAATATTATAGGCCACCCTGGACTAAGAGGGGCTCTCTGACACCAGCGGAGCAACTATCTCCACTTAGACTCTCAGACAGTGTCCCCAGAGACAGAAGGTTGAAATGGACAGGCCCCCAGGCCCTAATCGGAACCTTAGCTTTGGTTTCCATGTTTCCGTTCTCAGAGGACTGTTTTCGTAGACCAGCACATGGGGCTTTTCTGAGGCACCAAACCAAACCTCTCTCATCTCCACATGGGCAGCTTTCTTACTGGGATGTATCAAACACTTCAGGTAGGAGAGTTCCGCAGGGCCACTGAACAACCAGCACATTCCAAGGTCTCCATGGACCCAAACGCACATTATGACGCATCGTCAGGAGAGGCCATTTCAACTCAGCCCCCTGGGTCGCGTGTTCCAGAGGCAGCAGATCAAACATATCTTGTCGCTAATAGCCAATGGGAATGCGAGGCATGCTGTACAGGGATCCATCCTTCGAACCCTGCTCTCCAGTCCTTCCATATGGTATGTCCTGGAGCCATGCAACAGGACTCGAATGTCCCGCAGAAGGAAACCTTGTGGTTTGGGGCAACCTCCAAACTCAGCGTGGGAAAACTTCCTTGGCCTCATGAGGCCCCCACTTCATGAAGGTGCCATCATAGACACATACTCCAGCCTCAGCCAACGTCTGATCCTCAGCCTGACTTCAGATGCAGGAGATTTTGATTCAGCCTCTGCAGAGTGGGCCTGCTCGGCCCTTGGCTCCAATCCTCACACTAGCTTGTGTTTTCAGACTTCCGTCCTCACACTCCTGGCCCACAAACCCTCCCTAGTGGGAATTCTGGGGCCACAATGAAGCACTGTGCCTGCCTCCCAGGAGAAAAACATTGTCTATGGCGCTGCCCAGAGACCCCAAATGAGGATCAATCTGCTTGGCCCTCGGCAACACCCCATTTGCATAGGCTACCTTAAACAGTGATGCTCTGTCGCAAATAGCCGGAGCCCAGACCTTCCAACAGACACCGACACAGCTGGCTGCACACCCAGCACATTGGACCCGCCACTGCCTTAGGCCACCATCCATTCCCAACCTGGGTTTTCAGTCATCGGAACCTAGACCTTATCTCCAATCCCTGCACAGGGGGGAACCTGATGCACAAGTCAGAACCCCTCCTTCCCCATGGCAAGAAACCTTGCTGCTGGCAGTGAGTCAAACCTTCAGTGTAGGAGAAAACGGCATGGCCCATGAGGCCACGCCCAAGCGTGAGGGCCGCCTTGGGCACAAACACACATTGTGACCCTCAGCGTGAGTACCTTATTCAAGTAACGCCTCTCAGTGACTGGACCAAGAGCCCGCATATGTGGCTTGCCATGCCCATAGGCACCCAGGACTAACTAGATGGTGTGTATTCCAGTTGAGGGAACCCACTGCTGTGCTCTAGAGTCCCTCTCCTGGGGGGTCCCCTGTGGCAGAAAACAGTACTCTTCATTCCCACAGAATGAACACCAACACTTGGGAGCTTGGACAATCCCCCGAGAGGAAGGCTCTTCCTCGGCCTCGGAGACAACCCCTACCCTGACCGGACACTGTAAACGCAACACCCAGAGACAAAATCCTGAGTGACTGCCTCCCACTTGCCCTACTTTGATTTCCAGAGGATCTCCCCTCACGGACTAGAGATCAGGCCTGCCATTACATTGGCCCCTAGCTGAGCCAAGTTTGCTTTTTCAGACATCTGTCCCCACAGCCCTGGCAAACACAGCCTCTAGGCTGGGTCCTCTGGAGCCATACCACAGGACCGTGCCTGCTCTCTCCTGGGAAACTGTGTCCATTCTTTGGCCACACACGTCCAGAATATGAGAAACCTCAAGGCCTCCGAAGACATCCCACTACTGGGAGCCTCACTGGACTCACAGGGGCATTCGGACACAAGCTGAGCAGCTACATCCATGAATGCATGCACACAGATGTCAACAGAGATAGAAAGTTGAGCCGGACAGGCCTTTAGGCCGTAGTCTCAACTCTTGCTTTGGTTTCCAGGTGTCACTCCTCAGAGGCTTTGGTTCGAAGAACAGGGTATGGGGCTTTCCTGAGGCACGGAACAGAACTCCTCTCGTCTCCACATGGGAAGTTGCCTTGTTGGAGCCGTGTCAAACACCTCATGTTGGAGAATCCTGCAGAGTCCCTGAGCCACCTCCACATTCCAAGGTCTCCCAGGCCACCAAGCCTCAGTAGGACTCATCTTCAGGAGAGTCCATTTCAACTCTCCCCTCTGGGTAGCTCACCCAGGAGCCCGCAGATTGAGCCTGCCTTGTCCTGACTAAAGAGTGGGAATATGAGGTGGCGTTCCCAGGCATCCATGCTTAGACACCTGCTCTCGAGTCTTTCCATATGGGGCCTCTTGGAACCATCCAATAGGACTCGACTGTCGTGCAGAAGGTAACCTTCAGTTTTGGAGCAGTTCACAAATCCCATCGTAGCCAAAACTTTCTGGCCTCATGAAGCCCCCACACCCTTCAGGAAGAGGCCATGCTGGACAAGAACTCTAGCCTGAGGCACGTCTCATAGTTGACATGACCTCAGTGCAGGAGATCTCGATTCAGCCTCTGCAGAGTGGGTCTGCCGTGCCCTCGGTCCCAAACCTCACGCTAGCTTGTGTTTTCAGACTTCCTTCCTCACACTCCTGGCAAACAAGCCCTCCGGACTAGGAACTCCAGAACCAAAACCCAGCCCAGTGTCTGCCCAACGGAAGAAAAACGTTTCCCTGTGGGGCTCTCCAGAAAACCCAGATGAGGATCAACCTGCTCGGGCCTCGACGGCACCCGAACTGGATAGGCTGCTCTGGGCACTCATGCTCTGCCTGACACAGCCTGAAGCCAGACGTCCAGACAGACAAGGAGACAGCTGGCCGCACACCCAGCACTTCGGACACGCCATGGTCTTATGCCGTCACCTCATCCTAACCTTGGTTTTCAGATATCTGAACCTAGACATTATATCAATTCCCCACACAGCTGGGTATAGCAAGCACAAAACAGAACTCCTCCTTCCCCATGGCTGTCAAGCTTGCTCTTGGCATGGAGTCACACCTTCAGGGTGGGAGAAACCTTCATGGCCCCTGATGCCGCGCCCAAACTTGAGTGCTGCTTGGGCACAAATTCACACTGTGACCCTCAGCATGAGCCACATGTCAAAGAAAGGCCTGTCAGGGCCTGGACCAAGAGCCCACATATGGGGCTTGCCAAGCCCCTATGCACCCAATTCTCACCACGGTTTCAATTTTCCAGTCGCCCCGCCCGTACCTGGAGCTCTGTTCTGGAATCCCTTTCTTGGAGAGACCCATGAGCCAGACAACACGACTCCACCCTTCCCACAAAATGACCCCAAACTCTTGGGAGCTGGGACAAATCCCCAGAGAGGGATACTCGTCCACAGTACCTGAGGCCACCGCTCCAATCCACGGCTATCCCGGACACAACATCCAGAGACAAAAGCCTAAAGGAACGCCTCCCACTCGCCCTAGTTTCAGAGGCCCAGGAGCTCCCTCTCGGGCTGTACATCCGGCCGGCCATACCCTAGGCGCCACTCATAAGCTGAGTTTGTGTATTCAGACTTCTGTGCCCACAGCCTGGACCCACACAACATCCAGGCTAGGGCCTCTGGACCAAACAGCGAAAGATTGTGCCTGCCCTCTCCAAGGAAAGCGTGCACAATCCATTGACCACAAACATACAGGTTAGGGAAAAGCTCCAAGGTCCCTGAGGCCATCAATAGTATAGGCCACCCTGGACTAAGAGGGGCTCTCTGACACCAGCGGAGCAACTATCTCCACTTAGACTCTCAGACAGTGTCCCCAGAGACGGAAGGTTGAAATTGACAGGCCCCCAGGCCCTAATCTGAACCTTAGCTTTGGTTTCCATGTTTCCGTTCTCAGAGGACTGTTTTCGTAGACCAGCACATGGGGCTTTTCTGAGGCACCAAACCAAACCTCTCTCATCTCCACATGGGCAGCTTTCTTACTGGGATGTATCAAACACTTCAGGTAGGAGAGTTCCGCAGGGCCACCGAACAACCAGCACATTCCAAGGTCTCCATGGACCCAAACGCACATTATGACGCATCGTCAGGAGAGGCCATTTCAACTCAGCCCCCTGGGTCGCGTGTTCCAGAGGCAGCAGATCAAACATATCTTGTCGCTAATAGCCAATGGGAATGCGAGGCATGCTGTACAGGGATCCATCCTTCGAACCCTGCTCTCCAGTCCTTCCATATGGTATGTCCTGGAGCCATGCAACATTACTCGAATGTCCCGCAGAAGAAAACCTTGTGGTTTGGGGCAACCTCCAAACTCAGCGTGGGAAAACTTCCTTGGCCTCATGAGGCCCCCACTTCATGAAGGTGCCATCATGGACACATACTCCAGCCTCAGCCAACGTCTGATCCTCAGCCTGACTTCAGATGCAGGAGATTTTGATTCAGCCTCTGCAGAGTGGGCCTGCTCGGCCCTTGGCTCCAATCCTCACACTAGCTTGTGTTTTCAGACTTCCGTCCTCACACTCCTGGCCCACAAACCCTCCCTACTGGGAATTCTGGGGCCACAATGAAGCACTGTGCCTACCTCCCAGGAGAAAAACATTGTCTATGGCGCTGCCCAGAGACCCCAAATGAGGATCAATCTGCTTGGCCCTCGGCAACACCCCAATTGCATAGGCTACCTTAAACAGTGATGCTCTGTCGGAAATAGCCTGAGCCCAGACCTTCCAACAGACACAGACACAGCTGGCTGCACACCCAGCACATTGGACCCGCCACTGCCTTAGGCCACCATCCATTCCCAACCTGGGTTTTCAGTCATCGGAACCTAGACCTTATCTCCAATCCCTGCACAGGGGGGAACCTGATGCACAAGTCAGAACCCCTCCTTCCCCATGGCAAGAAACCTTGCTGCTGGCAGTGAGTCAAACCTTCAGTGTAGGAGAAAACGGCATGGCCCATGAGGCCACGCCCAAGCGTGAGGGCCGCCTTGGGCACAAACACACATTGTGACCCTCAGCGTGAGTACCTTATTCAAGTAACGCCTCTCAGTGACTGGACCAAGAGCCCGCATATGTGGCTTGCCATGCCCATAGGCACCCAGGACTAACTAGATGGTGTGTATTCCAGTTGAGGGAACCCACTGCTGTGCTCTAGAGTCCCTCTCCTGGGGGGTCCCCTGTGGCAGAAAACAGTACTCTTCATTCCCACAGAATGAACACCAACACTTGGGAGCTTGGACAATCCCCCGAGAGGAAGGCTCTTCCTCGGCCTCGGAGACAACCCCTACCCTGACCGGACACTGTAAACGCAACACCCAGAGACAAAATCCTGAGTGACTGCCTCCCACTTGCCCTACTTTGATTTCCAGAGGATCTCCCCTCACGGACTAGAGATCAGGCCTGCCATTACATTGGCCCCTAGCTGAGCCAAGTTTGCTTTTTCAGACATCTGTCCCCACAGCCCTGGCAAACACAGCCTCTAGGCTGGGTCCTCTGGAGCCATACCACAGGACCGTGCCTGCTCTCTCCTGGGAAACTGTGTCCATTCCTTTGGCCACACACCTCCAGAATATGAGAAACCTCAAGGCCTCCGAAGACATCCCACTACTGGGAGCCTCACTGGACTCACAGGGGCATTCGGACACAAGCTGAGCAGCTACATCCATGAATGCATGCACACAGATGTCAACAGAGATAGAAGGTTGAGCCGGACAGGCCTTTAGGCCGTAGTCTCAACTCTTGCTTTGGTTTCCAGGTGTCACTCCTCAGAGGCTTTGGTTCGAAGAACAGGGTATGGGGCTTTCCTGAGGCACGGAACAGAACTCCTCTCGTCTCCACATGGGAAGTTGCCTTGTTGGAGCCGTGTCAAACACCTCATGTTGGAGAATCCTACAGAGTCCCTGAGCCACCTCCACATTCCAAGGTCTCCCAGGCCACCAAGCCACAGTAGGACTCATCTTCAGGAGAGTCCATTTCAACTCTCCCCTCTGGGTAGCTCACCCAGGAGCCCGCAGATTGAGCCTGCCTTGTCCTGACTAAAGAGTGGGAATATGAGGTGGCGTTCCCAGGCATCCATGCTTAGACACCTGCTCTCGAGTCTTTCCATATGGGGCCTCTTGGAACCATCCAATAGGACTCGACTGTCGTGCAGAAGGTAACCTTCAGTTTTGGAGCAGTTCACAAATCCCATCGTAGCCAAAACTTTCTGGCCTCATGAAGCCCCCACACCCTTCAGGAAGAGGCCATGCTGGACAAGAACTCTAGCCTGAGGCACGTCTCATAGTTGACATGACCTCAGTGCAGGAGATCTCGATTCAGCCTCTGCAGAGTGGGTCTGCCGTGCCCTCGGTCCCAAACCTCACGCTAGCTTGTGTTTTCAGACTTCCTTCCTCACACTCCTGGCAAACAAGCCCTCCGGACTAGGAACTCCAGAACCAAAACCCAGCCCAGTGTCTGCCCAACGGAAGAAAAACGTTTCCCTGTGGGGCTCTCCAGAAAACCCAGATGAGGATCAACCTGCTCGGGCCTCGACGGTACCCGAACTGGATAGGCTGCTCTGGGCACTCATGCTCTGCCTGACACAGCCTGAAGCCAGACGTCCAGACAGACAAGGAGACAGCTGGCCGCACACCCAGCACTTCGGACACGCCATGGTCTTATGCCGTCACCTCATCCTAACCTTGGTTTTCAGATATCTGAACCTAGACATTATACCAATTCTCCACACAGCTGGGTATAGCAAGCACAAAACAGAACTCCTCCTTCCCCATGGCTGTCAAGCTTGCTCTTGGCATGGAGTCACACCTTCAGGGTGGGAGTAACCTTCATGGCCCCTGATGCCACGCCCAAACTTGAGTGCTGCTTGGGCACAAATTCACACTGTGACCCTCAGCATGAGCCCCATGTCAAAGAAAGGCCTGTCAGGGCCTGGACCAAGAGCCCACATATGGGGCTTGCCAAGCCCCTATGCACCCAATTCTCACCACGGTTTCAATTTTCCAGTCGCCCCGCCCGTACCTGGAGCTCTGTTCTGGAATCCCTTTCTTGGAGAGACCCATGAGCCAGACAACACGACTCCACCCTTCCCACAAAATGACCCCAAACTCTTGGGAGCTGGGACAAATCCCCAGAGAGGGATACTCGTCCACAGTACCTGAGGCCACCGCTCCAATCCACGGCTATCCCGGACACAACATCCAGAGACAAAAGCCTAAAGGAACGCCTCCCACTCGCCCTAGTTTCAGAGGCCCAGGAGCTCCCTCTCGGGCTGTACATCCGGCCGGCCATACCCTAGGCGCCACTCATAAGCTGAGTTTGTGTATTCAGACTTCTGTGCCCACAGCCTGGACCCACACAACATCCAGGCTAGGGCCTCTGGACCAAACAGCGAAAGATTGTGCCTGCCCTCTCCAAGGAAAGCGTGCACAATCCATTGACCACAAACATACAGGATAGGGAAAAGCTCCAAGGTCCCTGAGGCCATCAATAGTATAGGCCACCCTGGACTAAGAGGGGCTCTCTGACACCAGCGGAGCAACTATCTCCACTTAGACTCTCAGACAGTGTCCCCAGAGACGGAAGGTTGAAATTGACAGGCCCCCAGGCCCTAATCTGAACCTTAGCTTTGGTTTCCATGTTTCCGTTCTCAGAGGACTGTTTTCGTAGACCAGCACATGGGGCGTTTCTGAGGCACCAAACCAAACCTCTCTCATCTCCACATGGGCAGCTTTCTTACTGGGATGTATCAAACACTTCAGGTAGGAGAGTTCCGCAGGGCCACCGAACAACCAGCACATTCCAAGGTCTCCATGGACCCAAACGCACATTATGACGCATCGTCAGGAGAGGCCATTTCAACTCAGCCCCCTGGGTCGCGTGTTCCAGAGGCAGCAGATCAAACATATCTTGTCGCTAATAGCCAATGGGAATGCGAGGCATGCTGTACAGGGATCCATCCTTCGAACCCTGCTCTCCAGTCCTTCCATATGGTATGTCCTGGAGCCATGCAACATTACTCGAATGTCCCGCAGAAGAAAACCTTATGGTTTGGGGCAACCTCCAAACTCAGCGTGGGAAAACTTCCTTGGCCTCATGAGGCCCCCACTTCATGAAGGTTCCATCATGGACACATACTCCAGCCTCAGCCAACGTCTTATCCTCAGCCTGACTTCAGATGCAGGAGATTTTGATTCAGCCTCTGCAGAGTGGGCCTGCTCGGCCCTTGGCTCCAATCCTCACACTAGCTTGTGTTTTCAGACTTCCGTCCTCACACTCCTGGCCCACAAACCCTCCCTACTGGGAATTCTGGGGCCACAATGAAGCACTGTGCCTGCCTCCCAGGAGAAAAACATTGTCTATGGCGCTGCCCAGAGACCCCAAATGAGGATCAATCTGCTTGGCCCTCGGCAACACCCCAATTGCATAGGCTACCTTAAACAGTGATGCTCTGTCGCAAATAGCCTGAGCCCAGACCTTCCAACAGACACCGACACAGCTGGCTGCACACCCAGCACATTGGACCCGCCACTGCCTTAGGCCACCATCCATTCCCAACCTGGGTTTTCAGTCATCGGAACCTAGACCTTATCTCCAATCCCTGCACAGGGGGGAACCTGATGCACAAGTCAGAACCCCTCCTTCCCCATGGCAAGAAACCTTGCTGCTGGCAGTGAGTCAAACCTTCAGTGTAGGAGAAAACGGCATGGCCCATGAGGCCACGCCCAAGCGTGAGGGCCGCCTTGGGCACAAACACACATTGTGACCCTCAGCGTGAGTACCTTATTCAAGTAACGCCTCTCAGTGACTGGACCAAGAGCCCGCATATGTGGCTTGCCATGCCCATAGGCACCCAGGACTAACTAGATGGTGTGTATTCCAGTTGAGGGAACCCACTGCTGTGCTCTAGAGTCCCTCTCCTGGGGGGTCCCCTGTGGCAGAAAACAGTACTCTTCATTCCCACAGAATGAACACCAACACTTGGGAGCTTGGACAATCCCCCGAGAGGAAGGCTCTTCCTCGGCCTCGGAGACAACCCCTACCCTGACCGGACACTGTAAACGCAACACCCAGAGACAAAATCCTGAGTGACTGCCTCCCACTTGCCCTACTTTGATTTCCAGAGGATCTCCCCTCACGGACTAGAGATCAGGCCTGCCATTACATTGGCCCCTAGCTGAGCCAAGTTTGCTTTTTCAGACATCTGTCCCCACAGCCCTGGCAAACACAGCCTCTAGGCTGGGTCCTCTGGAGCCATACCACAGGACCGTGCCTGCTCTCTCCTGGGAAACTGTGTCCATTCCTTTGGCCACACACCTCCAGAATATGAGAAACCTCAAGGCCTCCGAAGACATCCCACTACTGGGAGCCTCACTGGACTCACAGGGGCATTCGGACACAAGCTGAGCAGCTACATCCATGAATGCATGCACACAGATGTCAACAGAGATAGAAGGTTGAGCCGGACAGGCCTTTAGGCCGTAGTCTCAACTCTTGCTTTGGTTTCCAGGTGTCACTCCTCAGAGGCTTTGGTTCGAAGAACAGGGAATGGGGCTTTCCTGAGGCACGGAACAGAACTCCTCTCGTCTCCACATGGGAAGTTGCCTTGTTGGAGCCGTGTCAAACACCTCATGTTGGAGAATCCTACAGAGTCCCTGAGCCACCTCCACATTCCAAGGTCTCCCAGGCCACCAAGCCACAGTAGGACTCATCTTCAGGAGAGTCCATTTCAACTCTCCCCTCTGGGTAGCTCACCCAGGAGCCCGCAGATTGAGCCTGCCTTGTCCTGACTAAAGAGTGGGAATATGAGGTGGCGTTCCCAGGCATCCATGCTTAGACACCTGCTCTCGAGTCTTTCCATATGGGGCCTCTTGGAACCATCCAATAGGACTCGACTGTCGTGCAGAAGGTAACCTTCAGTTTTGGAGCAGTTCACAAATCCCATCGTAGCCAAAACTTTCTGGCCTCATGAAGCCCCCACACCCTTCAGGAAGAGGCCATGCTGGACAAGAACTCTAGCCTGAGGCACGTCTCATAGTTGACATGACCTCAGTGCAGGAGATCTCGATTCAGCCTCTGCAGAGTGGGTCTGCCGTGCCCTCGGTCCCAAACCTCACGCTAGCTTGTGTTTTCAGACTTCCTTCCTCACACTCCTGGCAAACAAGCCCTCCGGACTAGGAACTCCAGAACCAAAACCCAGCCCAGTGTCTGCCCAACGGAAGAAAAACGTTTCCCTGTGGGGCTCTCCAGAAAACCCAGATGAGGATCAACCTGCTCGGGCCTCGACGGTACCCGAACTGGATAGGCTGCTCTGGGCACTCATGCTCTGCCTGACACAGCCTGAAGCCAGACGTCCAGACAGACAAGGAGACAGCTGGCCGCACACCCAGCACTTCGGACACGCCATGGTCTTATGCCGTCACCTCATCCTAACCTTGGTTTTCAGATATCTGAACCTAGACATTATACCAATTCTCCACACAGCTGGGTATAGCAAGCACAAAACAGAACTCCTCCTTCCCCATGGCTGTCAAGCTTGCTCTTGGCATGGAGTCACACCTTCAGGGTGGGAGAAACCTTCATGGCCCCTGATGCCACGCCCAAACTTGAGTGCTGCTTGGGCACAAATTCACACTGTGACCCTCAGCATGAGCCCCATGTCAAAGAAAGGCCTGTCAGGGCCTGGACCAAGAGCCCACATATGGGGCTTGCCAAGCCCCTATGCACCCAATTCTCACCACGGTTTCAATTTTCCATTCACCCCGCCCGTACCTGGAGCTCTGCTCTGGAATCCCTTTCTTGGACAGACCCATGAGCCAGACAACACGACTCCACCCTTCCCACAAAATGACCCCAAACTCTTGGGAGCTGGGACAAATCCCCAGAGAGGGATACTCGTCCACAGTACCTGAGACCACCGCTCCAATCCACGGCTATCCCGGACACAACATCCAGAGACCAAAGCCTGAAGGAACGCCTCCCACTCGCCCTTGTTTCAGAGGCCCAGGAGCTCCATCTCGGGCTGTACATCCGGCCAGCCATACCCTAGGCGCCACTCATAAGCTGAGTTTGTGTATTCAGACTTCTGTGCCAACAGCCTGGACCCACACAACATCCAGGCTAGGGCCTCTGGACCAAACAGCGAAAGATTGTGCCTGCCCTCTCCAAGGAAAGTGTGCCCAATCCATTGACCACAACCCTACAGGTTAGGGAAAAGCTCCAAGATCCCTGAGGCCATCAATAGTATAGGCCACCCTGGACTAAGAGGGGCTCTCTGACACCAGCGGAGCAACTATCTCCACTTAGACTCTCAGACAGTGTCCCCAGAGACAGAAGGTTGAAATGGACAGGCCCCCAGGCCCTAATCTGAACCTTAGCTTTGGTTTCCATGTTTCCGTTCTCAGAGGACTGTTTTCGTAGACCAGCACCTGGGGCTTTTCTGAGGCACCAAACCAAACCTCTCTCATCTCCACATGGGCAGCTTTCTTACTGGGATGTATCAAACACTTCAGGTAGGAGAGTTCCGCAGGGCCACTGAACAACCAGCACATTCCAAGGTCTCCAAGGACCCAAACGCACATTATGACGCATCGTCAGGAGAGGCCATTTCAACTCAGCCCCCTGGGTCGCGTGTTCCAGAGGCAGCAGATCAAACATATCTTGTCGCTAATAGCCAATGGGAATGCGAGGCATGCTGTACAGGGATCCATCCTTCGAACCCTGCTCTCCAGTCCTTCCATATGGTATGTCCTGGAGCCATGCAACAGGACTCGAATGTCCCGCAGAAGGAAACCGTGTGGTTTGGGGCAACCTCCAAACTCAGCGTGGGAAAACTTCCTTGGCCTCATGAGGCCCCCACTTCATGAAGGTGCCATCATGGACACATACTCCAGCCTCAGCCAACGTCTGATCCTCAGCCTGACTTCAGATGCAGGAGATTTTGATTCCGCCTCTGCAGAGTGGGCCTGCTCTGACCTTGGCTCCAATCCTCACACTAGCTTGTGTTTTCAGACTTCCGTCCTCACACTCCTGGCCCACCAACCCTCCCTACTGGGAATTCTGGGGCCACAATGAAGCACTGTGCCTGCCTCCCAGGAGAAAAACATTGTCTATGGCGCTGCCCAGAAACCACAAATGAGGATCAAACTGCTTGGCCCTCGGCAACACCCCAATTGCATAGGCTACCTTAAACAGTGATGCTCTGTCGCAAATAGCCTGAGCCCAGACCTTCCAACAGATCTGACACAGCTGGTTGCACACCCAGCACATTGGACCCGCCACTGCCTTAGGCCACCATCCATTCCCAACCTGGGTTTTCAGTCATCGGAACCTAGACCTTATCTCCAATCCCTGCACAGGGGGGAACCTGATGCACAAGTCAGAACCCCTCCTTCCCCATGGCAAGAAACCTTGCTGCTGGCAGTGAGTCAAACCTTCAGTGTAGGAGAAAACGGCATGGCCCATGAGGCCACGCCCAAGCGTGAGGGCCGCCTTGGGCACAAACACACATTGTGACCCTCAGCGTGAGTACCTTATTCAAGTAACGCCTCTCAGTGACTGGACCAAGAGCCCGCATATGTGGCTTGCCATGCCCATAGGCACCCAGGACTAACTAGATGGTGTGTATTCCAGTTGAGGGAACCCACTGCTGTGCTCTAGAGTCCCTCTCCTGGGGGGTCCCCTGTGGCAGAAAACAGTACTCTTCATTCCCACAGAATGAACACCAACACTTGGGAGCTTGGACAATCCCCCGAGAGGAAGGCTCTTCCTCGGCCTCGGAGACAACCCCTACCCTGACCGGACACTGTAAACGCAACACCCAGAGACAAAATCCTGAGTGACTGCCTCCCACTTGCCCTACTTTGATTTCCAGAGGATCTCCCCTCACGGACTAGAGATCAGGCCTGCCATTACATTGGCCCCTAGCTGAGCCAAGTTTGCTTTTTCAGACATCTGTCCCCACAGCCCTGGCAAACACAGCCTCTAGGCTGGGTCCTCTGGAGCCATACCACAGGACCGTGCCTGCTCTCTCCTGGGAAACTGTGTCCATTCCTTTGGCCACACACCTCCAGAATATGAGAAACCTCAAGGCCTCCGAAGACATCCCACTACTGGGAGCCTCACTGGACTCACAGGGGCATTCGGACACAAGCTGAGCAGCTACATCCATGAATGCATGCACACAGATGTCAACAGAGATAGAAGGTTGAGCCGGACAGGCCTTTAGGCCGTAGTCTCAACTCTTGCTTTGGTTTCCAGGTGTCACTCCTCAGAGGCTTTGGTTCGAAGAACAGGGTATGGGGCTTTCCTGAGGCACGGAACAGAACTCCTCTCGTCTCCACATGGGAAGTTGCCTTGTTGGAGCCGTGTCAAACACCTCATGTTGGAGAATCCTACAGAGTCCCTGAGCCACCTCCACATTCCAAGTTCTCCCAGGCCACCAAGCCACAGTAGGACTCATCTTCAGGAGAGTCCATTTCAACTCTCCCCTCTGGGTAGCTCACCCAGGAGCCCGCAGATTGAGCCTGCCTTGTCCTGACTAAAGAGTGGGAATATGAGGTGGCGTTCCCAGGCATCCATGCTTAGACACCTGCTCTCGAGTCTTTCCATATGGGGCCTCTTGGAACCATCCAATAGGACTCGACTGTCGTGCAGAAGGTAACCTTCAGTTTTGGAGCAGTTCACAAATCCCATCGTAGCCAAAACTTTCTGGCCTCATGAAGCCCCCACACCCTTCAGGAAGAGGCCATGCTGGACAAGAACTCTAGCCTGAGGCACGTCTCATAGTTGACATGACCTCAGTGCAGGAGATCTCGATTCAGCCTCTGCAGAGTGGGTCTGCCGTGCCCTCGGTCCCAAACCTCACGCTAGCTTGTGTTTTCAGACTTCCTTCCTCACACTCCTGGCAAACAAGCCCTCCGGACTAGGAACTCCAGAACCAAAACCCAGCCCAGTGTCTGCCCAACGGAAGAAAAACGTTTCCCTGTGGGGCTCTCCAGAAAACCCAGATGAGGATCAACCTGCTCGGGCCTCGACGGTACCCGAACTGGATAGGCTGCTCTGGGCACTCATGCTCTGCCTGACACAGCCTGAAGCCAGACGTCCAGACAGACAAGGAGACAGCTGGCCGCACACCCAGCACTTCGGACACGCCATGGTCTTATGCCGTCACCTCATCCTAACCTTGGTTTTCAGATATCTGAACCTAGACATTATACCAATTCTCCACACAGCTGGGTATAGCAAGCACAAAACAGAACTCCTCCTTCCCCATGGCTGTCAAGCTTGCTCTTGGCATGGAGTCACACCTTCAGGGTGGGAGTAACCTTCATGGCCCCTGATGCCACGCCCAAACTTGAGTGCTGCTTGGGCACAAATTCACACTGTGACCCTCAGCATGAGCCCCATGTCAAAGAAAGGCCTGTCAGGGCCTGGACCAAGAGCCCACATATGGGGCTTGCCAAGCCCCTATGCACCCAATTCTCACCACGGTTTCAATTTTCCAGTCGCCCCGCCCGTACCTGGAGCTCTGCTCTGGAATCCCTTTCTTGGAGAGACCCATGAGCCAGACAACACGACTCCACCCTTCCCACAAAATGACCCCAAACTCTTGGGAGCTGGGACAAATCCCCAGAGAGGGATACTCGTCCACAGTACCTGAGGCCACCGCTCCAATCCACGGCTATCCCGGACACAACATCCAGAGACAAAAGCCTAAAGGAACGCCTCCCACTCGCCCTAGTTTCAGAGGCCCAGGAGCTCCCTCTCGGGCTGTACATCCGGCCGGCCATACCCTAGGCGCCACTCATAAGCTGAGTTTGTGTATTCAGACTTCTGTGCCCACAGCCTGGACCCACACAACATCCAGGCTAGGGCCTCTGGACCAAACAGCGAAAGATTGTGCCTGCCCTCTCCAAGGAAAGCGTGCACAATCCATTGACCACAAACATACAGGATAGGGAAAAGCTCCAAGGTCCCTGAGGCCATCAATAGTATAGGCCACCCTGGACTAAGAGGGGCTCTCTGACACCAGCGGAGCAACTATCTCCACTTAGACTCTCAGACAGTGTCCCCAGAGACGGAAGGTTGAAATTGACAGGCCCCCAGGCCCTAATCTGAACCTTAGCTTTGGTTTCCATGTTTCCGTTCTCAGAGGACTGTTTTCGTAGACCAGCACATGGGGCGTTTCTGAGGCACCAAACCAAACCTCTCTCATCTCCACATGGGCAGCTTTCTTACTGGGATGTATCAAACACTTCAGGTAGGAGAGTTCCGCAGGGCCACCGAACAACCAGCACATTCCAAGGTCTCCATGGACCCAAACGCACATTATGACGCATCGTCAGGAGAGGCCATTTCAACTCAGCCCCCTGGGTCGCGTGTTCCAGAGGCAGCAGATCAAACATATCTTGTCGCTAATAGCCAATGGGAATGCGAGGCATGCTGTACAGGGATCCATCCTTCGAACCCTGCTCTCCAGTCCTTCCATATGGTATGTCCTGGAGCCATGCAACATTACTCGAATGTCCCGCAGAAGAAAACCTTATGGTTTGGGGCAACCTCCAAACTCAGCGTGGGAAAACTTCCTTGGCCTCATGAGGCCCCCACTTCATGAAGGTGCCATCATGGACACATACTCCAGCCTCAGCCAACGTCTGATCCTCAGCCTGACTTCAGATGCAGGAGATTTTGATTCAGCCTCTGCAGAGTGGGCCTGCTCGGCCCTTGGCTCCAATCCTCACACTAGCTTGTGTTTTCAGACTTCCGTCCTCACACTCCTGGCCCACAAACCCTCCCTACTGGGAATTCTGGGGCCACAATGAAGCACTGTGCCTGCCTCCCAGGAGAAAAACATTGTCTATGGCGCTGCCCAGAGACCCCAAATGAGGATCAATCTGCTTGGCCCTCGGCAACACCCCAATTGCATAGGCTACCTTAAACAGTGATGCTCTGTCGCAAATAGCCTGAGCCCAGACCTTCCAACAGACACCGACACAGCTGGCTGCACACCCAGCACATTGGACCCGCCACTGCCTTAGGCCACCATCCATTCCCAACCTGGGTTTTCAGTCATCGGAACCTAGACCTTATCTCCAATCCCTGCACAGGGGGGAACCTGATGCACAAGTCAGAACCCCTCCTTCCCCATGGCAAGAAACCTTGCTGCTGGCAGTGAGTCAAACCTTCAGTGTAGGAGAAAACGGCATGGCCCATGAGGCCACGCCCAAGCGTGAGGGCCGCCTTGGGCACAAACACACATTGTGACCCTCAGCGTGAGTACCTTATTCAAGTAACGCCTCTCAGTGACTGGACCAAGAGCCCGCATATGTGGCTTGCCATGCCCATAGGCACCCAGGACTAACTAGATGGTGTGTATTCCAGTTGAGGGAACCCACTGCTGTGCTCTAGAGTCCCTCTCCTGGGGGGTCCCCTGTGGCAGAAAACAGTACTCTTCATTCCCACAGAATGAACACCAACACTTGGGAGCTTGGACAATCCCCCGAGAGGAAGGCTCTTCCTCGGCCTCGGAGACAACCCCTACCCTGACCGGACACTGTAAACGCAACACCCAGAGACAAAATCCTGAGTGACTGCCTCCCACTTGCCCTACTTTGATTTCCAGAGGATCTCCCCTCACGGACTAGAGATCAGGCCTGCCATTACATTGGCCCCTAGCTGAGCCAAGTTTGCTTTTTCAGACATCTGTCCCCACAGCCCTGGCAAACACAGCCTCTAGGCTGGGTCCTCTGGAGCCATACCACAGGACCGTGCCTGCTCTCTCCTGGGAAACTGTGTCCATTCCTTTGGCCACACACCTCCAGAATATGAGAAACCTCAAGGCCTCCGAAGACATCCCACTACTGGGAGCCTCACTGGACTCACAGGGGCATTCGGACACAAGCTGAGCAGCTACATCCATGAATGCATGCACACAGATGTCAACAGAGATAGAAGGTTGAGCCGGACAGGCCTTTAGGCCGTAGTCTCAACTCTTGCTTTGGTTTCCAGGTGTCACTCCTCAGAGGCTTTGGTTCGAAGAACAGGGTATGGGGCTTTCCTGAGGCACGGAACAGAACTCCTCTCGTCTCCACATGGGAAGTTGCCTTGTTGGAGCCGTGTCAAACACCTCATGTTGGAGAATCCTACAGAGTCCCTGAGCCACCTCCACATTCCAAGGTCTCCCAGGCCACCAAGCCACAGTAGGACTCATCTTCAGGAGAGTCCATTTCAACTCTCCCCTCTGGGTAGCTCACCCAGGAGCCCGCAGATTGAGCCTGCCTTGTCCTGACTAAAGAGTGGGAATATGAGGTGGCGTTCCCAGGCATCCATGCTTAGACACCTGCTCTCGAGTCTTTCCATATGGGGCCTCTTGGAACCATCCAATAGGACTCGACTGTCGTGCAGAAGGTAACCTTCAGTTTTGGAGCAGTTCACAAATCCCATCGTAGCCAAAACTTTCTGGCCTCATGAAGCCCCCACACCCTTCAGGAAGAGGCCATGCTGGACAAGAACTCTAGCCTGAGGCACGTCTCATAGTTGACATGACCTCAGTGCAGGAGATCTCGATTCAGCCTCTGCAGAGTGGGTCTGCCGTGCCCTCGGTCCCAAACCTCACGCTAGCTTGTGTTTTCAGACTTCCTTCCTCACACTCCTGGCAAACAAGCCCTCCGGACTAGGAACTCCAGAACCAAAACCCAGCCCAGTGTCTGCCCAACGGAAGAAAAACGTTTCCCTGTGGGGCTCTCCAGAAAACCCAGATGAGGATCAACCTGCTCGGGCCTCGACGGTACCCGAACTGGATAGGCTGCTCTGGGCACTCATGCTCTGCCTGACACAGCCTGAAGCCAGACGTCCAGACAGACAAGGAGACAGCTGGCCGCACACCCAGCACTTCGGACACGCCATGGTCTTATGCCGTCACCTCATCCTAACCTTGGTTTTCAGATATCTGAACCTAGACATTATACCAATTCTCCACACAGCTGGGTATAGCAAGCACAAAACAGAACTCCTCCTTCCCCATGGCTGTCAAGCTTGCTCTTGGCATGGAGTCACACCTTCAGGGTGGGAGAAACCTTCATGGCCCCTGATGCCACGCCCAAACTTGAGTGCTGCTTGGGCACAAATTCACACTGTGACCCTCAGCATGAGCCCCATGTCAAAGAAAGGCCTGTCAGGGCCTGGACCAAGAGCCCACATATGGGGCTTGCCAAGCCCCTATGCACCCAATTCTCACCACGGTTTCAATTTTCCATTCACCCCGCCCGTACCTGGAGCTCTGCTCTGGAATCCCTTTCTTGGACAGACCCATGAGCCAGACAACACGACTCCACCCTTCCCACAAAATGACCCCAAACTCTTGGGAGCTGGGACAAATCCCCAGAGAGGGATACTCGTCCACAGTACCTGAGACCACCGCTCCAATCCACGGCTATCCCGGACACAACATCCAGAGACCAAAGCCTGAAGGAACGCCTCCCACTCGCCCTTGTTTCAGAGGCCCAGGAGCTCCATCTCGGGCTGTACATCCGGCCAGCCATACCCTAGGCGCCACTCATAAGCTGAGTTTGTGTATTCAGACTTCTGTGCCAACAGCCTGGACCCACACAACATCCAGGCTAGGGCCTCTGGACCAAACAGCGAAAGATTGTGCCTGCCCTCTCCAAGGAAAGTGTGCCCAATCCATTGACCACAACCCTACAGGTTAGGGAAAAGCTCCAAGATCCCTGAGGCCATCAATAGTATAGGCCACCCTGGACTAAGAGGGGCTCTCTGACACCAGCGGAGCAACTATCTCCACTTAGACTCTCAGACAGTGTCCCCAGAGACAGAAGGTTGAAATGGACAGGCCCCCAGGCCCTAATCTGAACCTTAGCTTTGGTTTCCATGTTTCCGTTCTCAGAGGACTGTTTTCGTAGACCAGCACATGGGGCGTTTCTGAGGCACCAAACCAAACCTCTCTCATCTCCACATGGGCAGCTTTCTTACTGGGATGTATCAAACACTTCAGGTAGGAGAGTTCCGCAGGGCCACTGAACAACCAGCACATTCCAAGGTCTCCAAGGACCCAAACGCACATTATGACGCATCGTCAGGAGAGGCCATTTCAACTCAGCCCCCTGGGTCGCGTGTTCCAGAGGCAGCAGATCAAACATATCTTGTCGCTAATAGCCAATGGGAATGCGAGGCATGCTGTACAGGGATCCATCCTTCGAACCCTGCTCTCCAGTCCTTCCATATGGTATGTCCTGGAGCCATGCAACAGGACTCGAATGTCCCGCAGAAGGAAACCGTGTGGTTTGGGGCAACCTCCAAACTCAGCGTGGGAAAACTTCCTTGGCCTCATGAGGCCCCCACTTCATGAAGGTGCCATCATGGACACATACTCCAGCCTCAGCCAACGTCTGATCCTCAGCCTGACTTCAGATGCAGGAGATTTTGATTCCGCCTCTGCAGAGTGGGCCTGCTCTGACCTTGGCTCCAATCCTCACACTAGCTTGTGTTTTCAGACTTCCGTCCTCACACTCCTGGCCCACCAACCCTCCCTACTGGGAATTCTGGGGCCACAATGAAGCACTGTGCCTGCCTCCCAGGAGAAAAACATTGTCTATGGCGCTGCCCAGAAACCACAAATGAGGATCAAACTGCTTGGCCCTCGGCAACACCCCAATTGCATAGGCTACCTTAAACAGTGATGCTCTGTCGCAAATAGCCTGAGCCCAGACCTTCCAACAGATCTGACACAGCTGGTTGCACACCCAGCACATTGGACCCGCCACTGCCTTAGGCCACCATCCATTCCCAACCTGGGTTTTCAGTCATCGGAACCTAGACCTTATCTCCAATCCCTGCACAGGGGGGAACCTGATGCACAAGTCAGAACCCCTCCTTCCCCATGGCAAGAAACCTTGCTGCTGGCAGTGAGTCAAACCTTCAGTGTAGGAGAAAACGGCATGGCCCATGAGGCCACGCCCAAGCGTGAGGGCCGCCTTGGGCACAAACACACATTGTGACCCTCAGCGTGAGTACCTTATTCAAGTAACGCCTCTCAGTGACTGGACCAAGAGCCCGCATATGTGGCTTGCCATGCCCATAGGCACCCAGGACTAACTAGATGGTGTGTATTCCAGTTGAGGGAACCCACTGCTGTGCTCTAGAGTCCCTCTCCTGGGGGGTCCCCTGTGGCAGAAAACAGTACTCTTCATTCCCACAGAATGAACACCAACACTTGGGAGCTTGGACAATCCCCCGAGAGGAAGGCTCTTCCTCGGCCTCGGAGACAACCCCTACCCTGACCGGACACTGTAAACGCAACACCCAGAGACAAAATCCTGAGTGACTGCCTCCCACTTGCCCTACTTTGATTTCCAGAGGATCTCCCCTCACGGACTAGAGATCAGGCCTGCCATTACATTGGCCCCTAGCTGAGCCAAGTTTGCTTTTTCAGACATCTGTCCCCACAGCCCTGGCAAACACAGCCTCTAGGCTGGGTCCTCTGGAGCCATACCACAGGACCGTGCCTGCTCTCTCCTGGGAAACTGTGTCCATTCCTTTGGCCACAAACCTCCAGAATATGAGAAACCTCAAGGCCTCCGAAGACATCCCACTACTGGGAGCCTCACTGGACTCACAGGGGCATTCGGACACAAGCTGAGCAGCTACATCCATGAATGCATGCACACAGATGTCAACAGAGATAGAAGGTTGAGCCGGACAGGCCTTTAGGCCGTAGTCTCAACTCTTGCTTTGGTTTCCAGGTGTCACTCCTCAGAGGCTTTGGTTCGAAGAACAGGGTATGGGGCTTTCCTGAGGCACGGAACAGAACTCCTCTCGTCTCCACATGGGAAGTTGCCTTGTTGGAGCCGTGTCAAACACCTCATGTTGGAGAATCCTACAGAGTCCCTGAGCCACCTCCACATTCCAAGTTCTCCCAGGCCACCAAGCCACAGTAGGACTCATCTTCAGGAGAGTCCATTTCAACTCTCCCCTCTGGGTAGCTCACCCAGGAGCCCGCAGATTGAGCCTGCCTTGTCCTGACTAAAGAGTGGGAATATGAGGTGGCGTTCCCAGGCATCCATGCTTAGACACCTGCTCTCGAGTCTTTCCATATGGGGCCTCTTGGAACCATCCAATAGGACTCGACTGTCGTGCAGAAGGTAACCTTCAGTTTTGGAGCAGTTCACAAATCCCATCGTAGGCAAAACTTTCTGGCCTCATGAAGCCCCCACACCCTTCAGGAAGAGGCCATGCTGGACAAGAACTCTAGCCTGAGGCACGTCTCATAGTTGACATGACCTCAGTGCAGGAGATCTCGATTCAGCCTCTGCAGAGTGGGTCTGCCGTGCCCTCGGTCCCAAACCTCACGCTAGCTTGTGTTTTCAGACTTCCTTCCTCACACTCCTGGCAAACAAGCCCTCCGGACTAGGAACTCCAGAACCAAAACCCAGCCCAGTGTCTGCCCAACGGAAGAAAAACGTTTCCCTGTGGGGCTCTCCAGAAAACCCAGATGAGGATCAACCTGCTCGGGCCTCGACGGTACCCGAACTGGATAGGCTGCTCTGGGCACTCATGCTCTGCCTGACACAGCCTGAAGCCAGACGTCCAGACAGACAAGGAGACAGCTGGCCGCACACCCAGCACTTCGGACACGCCATGGTCTTATGCCGTCACCTCATCCTAACCTTGGTTTTCAGATATCTGAACCTAGACATTATACCAATTCTCCACACAGCTGGGTATAGCAAGCACAAAACAGAACTCCTCCTTCCCCATGGCTGTCAAGCTTGCTCTTGGCATGGAGTCACACCTTCAGGGTGGGAGAAACCTTCATGGCCCCTGATGCCACGCCCAAACTTGAGTGCTGCTTGGGCACAAATTCACACTGTGACCCTCAGCATGAGCCCCATGTCAAAGAAAGGCCTGTCAGGGGCTGGACCAAGAGCCCACATATGGGGCTTGCCAAGCCCCTATGCACCCAATTCTCACCACGGTTTCAATTTTCCATTCACCCCGCCCGTACCTGGAGCTCTGCTCTGGAATCCCTTTCTTGGACAGACCCATGAGCCAGACAACACGACTCCACCCTTCCCACAAAATGACCCCAAACTCTTGGGAGCTGGGACAAATCCCCAGAGAGGGATACTCGTCCACAGTACCTGAGACCACCGCTCCAATCCACGGCTATCCCGGACACAACATCCAGAGACAAAAGCCTGAAGGAACGCCTCCCACTCGCCCTTGTTTCAGAGGCCCAGGAGCTCCATCTCGGGCTGTACATCCGGCCAGACATACCCTAGGCGCCACTCATAAGCTGAGTTTGTGTATTCAGACTTCTGTGCCAACAGCCTGGACCCACACAACATCCAGGCTAGGGCCTCTGGACCAAACAGCGAAAGATTGTGCCTGCCCTCTCCAAGGAAAGTGTGCCCAATCCATTGACCACAACCCTACAGGTTAGGGAAAAGCTCCAAGGTCCCTGAGGCCATCAATAGTATAGGCCACCCTGGACTAAGAGGGGCTCTCTGACACCAGCGGAGCAACTATCTCCACTTAGACTCTCAGACAGTGTCCCCAGAGACAGAAGGTTGAAATGGACAGGCCCCCAGGCCCTAATCTGAACCTTAGCTTTGGTTTCCATGTTTCCGTTCTCAGAGGACTGTTTTCGTAGACCAGCACATGGGGCTTTTCTGAGGCACCAAACCAAACCTCTCTCATCTCCACATGGGCAGCTTTCTTACTGGGATGTATCAAACACTTCAGGTAGGAGAGTTCCGCAGGGCCACTGAACAACCAGCACATTCCAAGGTCTCCAAGGACCCAAACGCACATTATGACGCATCGTCAGGAGAGGCCATTTCAACTCAGCCCCCTGGGTCGCGTGTTCCAGAGGCAGCAGATCAAACATATCTTGTCGCTAATAGCCAATGGGAATGCGAGGCATGCTGTACAGGGATCCATCCTTCGAACCCTGCTCTCCAGTCCTTCCATATGGTATGTCCTGGAGCCATGCAACAGGACTCGAATGTCCCGCAGAAGGAAACCGTGTGGTTTGGGGCAACCTCCAAACTCAGCGTGGGAAAACTTCCTTGGCCTCATGAGGCCCCCACTTCATGAAGGTGCCATCATGGACACATACTCCAGCCTCAGCCAACGTCTGATCCTCAGCCTGACTTCAGATGCAGGAGATTTTGATTCCGCCTCTGCAGAGTGGGCCTGCTCTGACCTTGGCTCCAATCCTCACACTAGCTTGTGTTTTCAGACTTCCGTCCTCACACTCCTGGCCCACCAACCCTCCCTACTGGGAATTCTGGGGCCACAATGAAGCACTGTGCCTGCCTCCCAGGAGAAAAACATTGTCTATGGCGCTGCCCAGAAACCACAAATGAGGATCAAACTGCTTGGCCCTCGGCGACACCCGAATTGCATAGGCTACCTTAAACAGAGATGCTCTGTCGCAAATAGCCTGAGCCCAGACCTTCCAACAGATCTGACACAGCTGGTTGCACACCCAGCACATTGGACCCGCCACTGCCTTAGGCCACCATCCATTCCCAACCTGGGTTTTCAGTCATCGGAACCTAGACCTTATCTCCAATCCCTGCACAGGGGGGAACCTGATGCACAAGTCAGAACCCCTCCTTCCCCATGGCAAGAAACCTTGCTGCTGGCAGTGAGTCAAACCTTCAGTGTAGGAGAAAACGGCATGGCCCATGTAGCCACGCCCAAGCGTGAGGGCCGCCTTTGGCACAAACACACATTGTGAACCTCAGCGTGAGTACCTTATTCAAGTAACGCCTCTCAGAGACTGGACCAAGAGCCCGCATATGTGGCTTGCCATGCCCATAGGCACCCAGGACTAACTAGATGGTGTGTATTCCAGTTGAGGGAACCCACTGCTGTGCTCTAGAGTCCCTCTCCTGGGGGGTCCCCTGTGGCAGAAAACAGTACTCTTCATTCCCACAGAATGAACACAAACAGTGGGAGCTTGGACAATCCCCCGAGAGGAAGGCTCTTCCTCGGCCTCTGAGACAACCCCTACCCTGACCGGACACTGTAAACGCAACACCCAGAGACAAAATCCTGAGTGACTGCCTCCCACTTGCCCTACTTTGATTTCCAGAGGATCTCCCCTCACGGACTAGAGATCAGGCCTGCCATTACATTGGCCCCTAGCTGAGCCACGTTTGCTTTTTCAGACATCTGTCCCCACAGCCCTGGCAAACACAGCCTCTAGGCTGGGTCCTCTGAAGCCATACCACAGGACTGTGCCTGCTCTCTCCTGGGAAACTGTGTCCATTCCTTTGGCCACACACCTCCAGAATATGAGAAACCTCAAGGCCTCCGAGGACATCCCACTACTGGGAGCCTCACTGGACTCACAGGGGCATTCAGACACAAGATGAGCAGCTACATCCATGAATGCATGCACACAGATGTCAACAGAGATAGAAGGTTGAGCCGGACAGGCCTTTAGGCCGTAGTCTCAACTCTTGCTTTGGTTTCCAGGTGTCACTCCTCAGAGGCTTTGGTTCGAAGAACAGGGTATGGGGCTTTCCTGAGGCACGGAACAGAACTCCTCTCGTCTCCACATGGGAAGTTGCCTTGTTGGAGCCGTGTCAAACACCTCATGTTGGAGAATCCTGCAGAGTCCCTGAGCCACCTCCACATTCCAAGGTCTCCCAGGCCACCAAGCCACAGTAGGACTCATCTTCAGGAGAGTCCATTTCAACTCTACCCTCTGGGTAGCTCACCCAGGAGCCTGCAGATTGAGCCTGCCTTGTCCTGACTAAAGAGTGGGAATATGAGGTGGCGTTCCCAGGCATCCATGCTTAGACACCTGCTCTCGAGTCTTTCCATATGGGGCCTCTTGGTACCATCCAATAGGACTCGCCTGTCGTGCAGAAGGTAACCTTCAGTTTTGGAGCAGTTCACAAATCCCATCGTAGCCAAAACTTTCTGGCCTCATGAAGCCCCCACACCCTTCAGGAAGGGGCCATGCTGGACAAGAACTCTAGCCTGAGGCACGTCTCATAGTTGACATGACATCAGTGCAGGAGATCTCGATTCAGCCTCTGCAGAGTGGGCCTGCCGTGCCCTCGGTCCCAAACCTCACGCTAGCTTGTGTTTTCAGACTTCCTTCCTTACACTCCTGGCAAACAAGCCCTCTGGACTAGGAACTCCGGAACCAAAACCCAGCCCAGTGTCTGCCCAACGGAAGAAAAACGTTTCCCTGTGGGGCTCTCCAGAAAACCCAGATGAGGATCAACCTGCTAGGGCCTCGACGGTACCCGAACTGGATAGGCTGCTCTGGGCACTCATGCTCTGCCTGACACAGCCTGAAGCCAGACGTCCAGACAGACAAGGAGACAGCTGGCTGCACACCCAGCACTTCGGACACGCCATGGTCTTATGCCGTCACCTCATCCTAACCTTGGTTTTCAGATATCTGAACCTAGACATTATATCAATTCTCCACACAGCTGGGTATAGCAAGCACAAAACAGAACTCCTCCTTCCCCATGGCTCTCAAGCTTGCTCTTGGCATGGAGTCAAACCTTCAGGGTGGGAGAAACCTTCATGGCCCCTGATGCCACGCCCAACCTTGAGTGCTGCTTGGGCACAAATTCACACTGTGACCCTCAGCATGAGCCCCATGTCAAAGAAAGGCCTGTCAGGGCCTGGACCAAGAGCCCACATATGGGGCTTGCCAAGCCCCTATGCACCCAATTCTCACCACGTTTTGAATTTTCCAGTCGCCCGCCCGTACCTGGAGCTCTGCTCTGGAATCCCTTTCTTGGAGAGACCCATGAGCCAGACAACACGACTCCACCCTTCCCACAAAATGACCCCAAACTCTTGGGAGCTGGGACAAATCCCCAGAGAGGGATACTCGTCCACAGTACCTGAGGCCACCGCTCCAATCCACGGCTATCCCAGACACAACATCCAGACACAAAAGCCTGAAGGAACGCCTCCCACTCGCCCTTGTTTCAGAGGCCCAGGAGCTCTCTCTCGGGCTGTACATCCGGCCGGCCATACCCTAGGCGCCACTCATAAGCTGAGTTTGTGTATTCAGACTTCTGTGCCCACAGCCTGGACCACACAACATCCAGGCTAGGGCCTCTGGACCCAACAGCGAAAGATTGTGCCTGCCCTCTCCAAGGAAAGTGTGCCCAATCCATTGACCACAACCCTACATGTTAGGGAAAAGCTCCAAGGTCCCTGAGGCCATCAATAGTATAGGCCACCCTGGACTAAGAGGGGCTCTCTGACACCAGCGGAGCAACTATCTCCACTTAGACTCTCAGACAGTGTCCCCAGAGATGGAAGGTTGAAATGGACAGGCCCCCAGGCCCTAATCTGAACCTTAGCTTTGGTTTCCATGTTTCCGTTCTCAGAGGACTGTTTTCGTAGACCAGCACATGGGGCTTTTCTGAGGCACCAAACCAAACCTCTCTCATCTCCACATGGGCAGCTTTCTTACTGGGATGTATCAAACACTTCAGGTAGGAGAGTTCTGCAGGGCCACTGAACAACCAGCACATTCCAAGGTCTCCATGGACCCAAACGCACATTATGACGCATCCTCAGGAGAGGCCATTTCAACTCAGCCCCCTGGGTCGCGTGTTGCAGAGGCAGCAGATCAAACATATCTTGTCGCTAATAGCCAATGGGAATGCGAGGCATGCTGTACAGGGATCCATCCTTCGAACCCTGCTCTCCAGTCCTTCCATATGGTATGTCCTGGAGCCATGCAACAGGACTCGAATGTCCCGCAGAAGGAAACCTTGTGGTTTGGGGCAACCTCCAAACTCAGCGTGGGAAAACTTCCTTGGCCTCATGAGGCCCCCACTTCATGAAGGTGCCATTATGGACACATACTCCAGCCTCAGCCAACGTCTGATCCTCAGCCTGACTTCAGATGCCGGAGATTTTGATTCAGCCTCTGCAGAGTGGGCCTGCTCTGCCCTTGGCTCCAATCCTCACACTAGCTTGTGTTTTCAGACTTCCGTCCTCACACTCCTGGCCCACAAACCCTCCCTACTGGGAATTCTGGGGCCACAATGAAGCACTGTGCCTGCCTCCCAGGAGAAAAACATTGTTTATGGCGCTGCCCAGAAACCCCAAATGAGGATCAAACTGCTTGGCCCTCGGCAACACCCCAATTGCATAGGCTACCTTAAACAGTGATGCTCTGTCGCAAATAGCCTGAGCCCAGACCTTCCAACAGACACCGACACAGCTGGCTGCACACCCAGCACATTGGACCCACCACTGCCTTAGGCCACCATCCATTCCCAACCTGGGTTTTCAGTCATCGGAACCTAGACCTTATCTCCAATCCCTGCACAGGGGGGAACCTGATGCACAAGTCAGAACCCCTCCTTCCCCATGGCAAGAAACCTTGCTGCTGGCAGTGAGTCAAACCTTCAGTGTAGGAGAAAACGGCATGGCCCATGAGGCCACGCCCAAGCGTGAGGGCCGCCTTGGGCACAAACACACATTGTGACCCTCAGCGTGAGTACCTTATTCAAGTAACGCCTCTAAGTGACTGGACCAAGAGCCCGCATATGTGGCTTGCCATGCCCATAGGCACCCAGGACTAACTAGATGGTGTGTATTCCAGTTGAGGGAACCCACTGCTGTGCTCTAGAGTCCCTCTCCTGGGAGGTCCCCTGTGGCAGAAAACAGTACTCTTCATTCCCACAGAATGAACACAAACACTTGGGAGCTTGGACAATCCACCGAGAGGAAGGCTCTTCCTCGGCCTCTGAGACAACCCCTACCCTGACCGGACACTGTAAACGCAACACCCAGAGACAAAATCCTGAGTGACTGCCTCCCACTTGCCCAACTTTGATTTCCAGAGGATCTCCCCTCACGGACTAGAGATCAGGCCTGCCATTACATTGGCCCCTAGCTGAGCCAAGTTTGCTTTTTCAGACATCTGTCCCCACAGCCCTGGCAAACACAGCCTCTAGGCTGGGTCCTCTGGAGCCATACCACAGGACCGTGCCTGCTCTCTCCTGGGAAACTGTGTCCATTTCTTTGGCCACACACCTCCAGAATATGAGAAAACTCAAGGCCTCCGAGGACATCCCACTACTGGGAGCCTCACTGGACTCACAGGGGCATTCGGACACAAGCTGAGCAGCTACATCCATGAATGCATGCACACAGATGTCAACAGAGATAGAAGGTTGAGCCGGACAGGCCTTTAGGCCGTAGTCTCAACTCTTGCTTTGGTTTCCAGGTGTCACTCCTCAGAGGCTTTGGTTCGAAGAACAGGGTATGGGGCTTTCCTGAGGCACGGAACAGAACTCCTCTCGTCTCCACATGGGAAGTTTCCTTGTTGGAGCCGTGTCAAACACCTCATGTTGGAGAATCCTGCAGAGTCCCTGAGCCACGTCCACATTCCAAGGTCTCCCAGGGCACCAAGCCACAGTAGGACTCATCTTCAGGAGAGTCCATTTCTACTCTCCCCTCTGGGTAGCTCACCCAGGAGCCCGCAGATTGAGCCTGCCTTGTCCTGACTAAAGAGTGGGAATATGATTTGGCGTTCCCAGGCATCCATGCTTAGACACCTGCTCTCAAGTCTTTCCATATGGGGCCTCTTGGTACCATCCAATAGGACTCGCCTGTCGTGCAGAAGGTAACCTTCAGTTTTGGAGCAGTTCACAAATCCCATCGTAGGCAAAACTTTCTGGCCTCATGAAGCCCCCACACCCTTCAGGAAGAGGCCATGCTGGACAAGAACTCTAGCCTGAGGCACGTCTCATAGTTGACATGACCTCAGTGCAGGAGATCTCGATTCAGCCTCTGCAGAGTGGGCCTGCCGTGCCCTCGGTCCCAAACCTCACGCTAGCTTGTGTTTTCAGACTTCCTTCCTCACACTCCTGGCAAACAAGCCCTCCGGACTAGGAACTCCGGAACCAAAACCCAGCCCAGTGTCTGCCCAACGGAAGAAAAACTTTTCCCTGTGGGGCTCTCCAGAAAACCCAGATGAGGATCAACCTGCTCGGGCCTCGACGGTACCCGAACTTGATAGGCTGCTCTGGGCACTCATGCTCTGCCTGACACAGCCTGAAGCCAGACGTCCAGACAGACAAGGAGACAGCTGGCCGCACACCCAGCACTTCGGACACGCCATGGTCTTATGCCGTCACCTCATCCTAACCTTGGTTTTCAGATATCTGAACCTAGACATTATATCAATTCTCCACACAGCTGGGTATAGCAAGCACAAAACAGAACTCCTCCTTCCCCATGGCTGTCAAGCTTGCCCTTAGCATGGTGTCACACCTTCAGGGTGGGAGAAACCTTCATGGCCCCTATGCCACGCCCAACCTTGAGTGCTGCTTGGGCACAAATTCACACTGTGACCCTCAGCATGAGCCCCATGTCAAAGAAAGGCCTGTCAGGGCCTGGACCAAGAGCCCACATATGGGGCTTGCCAAGCCCCTATGCACCCAATCCTCACCACGGTTTGAATTTTCCAGTCGCCCCGCCCGTACCTGGAGCTCTGCTCTGGAATCCCTTTCTTGGAGAGACCCATGAGCCAGACAACACGACTCCACCCTTCCCACAAAATGACCCCAAACTCTTGGGAGCTGGGACAAATCCCCAGAGAGGGATACTCGTCCACAGTACCTGAGGCCACCGCTCCAATCCACGGCTATCCCGGACACAACATCCAGAGACAAAAGCCTGAAGGAACGCCTCCCACTCGCCCTTGTTTCAGAGGCCCAGGAGCTCCCTCTTGGGCTGTATATCCGGCCGGCCATACCCTAGGCGCCACTCATAAGCTGAGTTTATGTATTCAGACTTCTGTGCCCACAGCCTGGACCCACACAACATCCAGGCTAGGGCCTCTGGACCAAACAGCGAAAGATTGTGCCTGCCCTCTCCAAGTAATTTGTGCCCAATCCATTGACCACAACCCTACAGTTTAGGGAAAAGCTCCAAGGTATCTGAGGCCATCAATAGTATAGGCCACCCTGGACTAAGAGGGGCTCTCTGACACCAGCGGAGCAACTATCTCCACTTAGACTCTCAGACAGTGTCCCCAGAGACAGAAGGTTGAAATGGACAGGCCCCCAAGCCCTAATCTGAACCTTAGCTTTGGTTTCCATGTTTCCGTTCTCAGAGGACTGTTTTCGTAGACCAGCACATGGGGCTTTTCTGAGGCACCAAACCAAACATCTCTCATCTCCACATGGGCAGCTTTCTTACTGGGATGTATCAAACACTTCAGGTAGGAGAGTTCCGCAGGGCCACTGAACACCCAGCACATTCCAAGGTCTCCATGGACCCAAACGCACATTATGACGCATCCTCAGGAGAGGCCATTTCAACTCAGCCCCCTGGGTCGCGTGTTCCATAGGCAGCAGATCAAACATATCTTGTCGCTAATAGCCAATGGGAATGCGAGGCATGCTGTACAGGGATCCATCCTTCGAACCCTGCTCTCCAGTCCTTCCATATGGTATGTCCTGGAGCCATGCAACAGGACTCGAATGTCCCACAGAAGGAAACCTTGTGGTTTGGGGCAACCTCCAAACTCAGCGTGGGAAAACTTCCTTGGCCTCATGAGGCCCCACTTCATGAAGGTGCCATCATGGACACATACTCCAGCCTCAGCCAACGTCTGATCCTCAGCCTGACTTCAGATGCAGGAGATTTTGATTCAGCCTCTGCAGAGTGGGCCTGCTCTGCCCTTGGCTCCAATCCTCACACTAGCTTGTGTTTTCAGACTTCCGTCCTCACACTCCTGGCCCACAAACCCTCCCTACTGGGAATTCTGGGGCCACAATGAAGCACTGTGCCTGCCTCCCAGGAGAAAAACATTGTCTATGGCGCTGCCCAGAAACCACAAATGAGGATCAAACTGCTTGGCCCTCGGCAACACCCCAATTGCATAGGCTACCTTAAACAGTGATGCTCTGTCGCAAATAGCCTGAGCCCAGACCTTCCAACAGACACCGACACAGCTGGCTGCACACCCAGCACATTGGACCCGCCACTGCCTCAGGTCACCATCCATTCCCAACCTGGGTTTTCAGTCATCGGAACCTAGACCTTATCTCCAATCCCTGCACAGGGGGGAACCTGATGCACAAGTCAGAACCCCTCCTTCCCCCTGGCAAGAAACCTTGCTGCTGGCAGTGAGTCAAACCTTCAGTGTAGGAGAAAACGACATGGCCCATGAGGCCACGCCCAAGCGTGAGGGCCGCCTTGGGCACAAACACACATTGTGACCCTCAGCGTGAGTACCTTATTCAAGTAACGCCTCTCAGTGACTGGACCAAGAGCCTGCATATGTGGCTTGCCATGCCCATAGGCACACAGGACTAACTAGATGGTGTGTATTCCAGTTGAGGGAACCCACTGCTGTGCTCTAGAGTCCCTCTCCTGGGGGGTCCCCTGTGGCAGAAAACAGTACTCTTCATTCCCACAGAATGAACACAAACACTTGGGAGCTTGGACAATCCCCCGAGAGGAAGGGTCTTCCTCGGCCTCTGAGACAACCCCTACCCTGAACGGACACTGTAAACGCAACACCCAGAGACAAATTCCTGAGTGACTGCCTCCCACTTGCCCTACTTTGATTTCCAGAGGATCTCCCCTCACGGACTAGAGATCAGGCCTGCCATTACATTGGCCCCTAGCTGAGCCAAGTTTGCTTTTTCAGACATCTGTCCCCACAGCCCTGGCAAACACAGCCTCTAGGCTGGGTCCTCTGGAGCCATACCACAGGACCGTGCCTGCTCTCTCCTGGGAAACTGTGTCCATTCCTTTGGCCACACACCTCCAGAATATGAGAAACCTCAAGGCCTCCGAGGACATCCCACTACTGGGAGCCTCACTGGACTCACAGGGGCATTCGGACACAAGCTGAGCAGCTACATCCATGAAGGCATGCACACAGATGTCAACAGAGATAGAAGGTTGAGCCGGACAGGCCTTTAGGCCGTAGTCTCAACTCTTGCTTTGGTTTCCAGGTGTCACTCCTCAGAGGCTTTGGTTCGAAGAACAGGGTATGGGGCTTTCCTGAGGCACGGAACAGAACTCCTCTCGTCTCCACATGGGAAGTTTCCTTGTTGGAGCCGTGTCAAACACCTCATGTTGGAGAATCCTGCAGAGTCCCTGAGCCACCTCCACATTCCGAGGTCTCCCAGGGCACCAAGCCACAGTAGGACTCATCTTCAGGAGAGTCCATTTCAACTCTCCCCTCTGGGTAGCTCACCCAGGAGCCCGCAGATTGAGCCTGCCTTGTCCTGACTAAAGAGTGGGAATATGAGGTGGCGTTCCCAGGCATCCATGCTTAGACACCTGCTCTCGAGTCTTTCCATATGGGGCCTCTTGGAACCATCCAATAGGACTCGACTGTCGTGCAGAAGGTAACCTTCAGTTTTGGAGCAGTTCACAAATCCCATCGTAGCCAAAACTTTCTGGCCTCATGAAGCCCCCACACCCTTCAGGAAGAGGCCATGCTGGACAAGAACTCTAGCCTGAGGCACGTCTCATAGTTGACATGACCTCAGTGCAGGAGATCTCGATTCAGCCTCTGCAGAGTGGGCCTGCTGTGCCCTCGGTCCCAAACCTCACGCTAGCTTGTGTTTTCAGACTTCCTTCCTCACACTCCTGGCAAACAAGCCCTCTGGACTAGGAACTCCAGAACCAAAACCCAGCCCACTGTCTGCCCAACGGAAGAAAAACGTTTCCCTGTGGGGCTCTCCAGAAAACCCAGATGAGGATCAACCTGCTCGGGCCTCGACGGTACCCGAACTGGATAGGCTGCTCTGGGCACTCATGCTCTGCCTGACACAGCCTGAAGCCAGACGTCCAGACAGACAAGGAGACAGCTGGTCGCACACCCAGCACTTCGGACACGCCATGGTCTTATGCAGTCACCTCATCCTAACCTTGGTTTTCAGATATCTGAACCTAGACATTATATCAATTCTCCACACAGCTGGGTATAGCAAGCACAAAACAGAACTCCTCCTTCCCCATGGCTGTCAAGCTTGCTCTTGGCATGGAGTCACACCTTCAGGGTGGGAGAATCCTTCATGGCTCCTGATGCCACGCCCAAACTTGAGTGCTGCTTGGGCACAAATTCACACTGTGACCCTCAGCATGAGCCCCATGTCAAAGAAAGGCCTGTCAGGGCCTGGACCAAGAGCCCACATATGGGGCTTGCCAAGCCCCTATGCACCCAATCCTCACCACGGTTTGAATTTTCCAGTCGCCCCGCCCGTACCTTGAGCTCTTCTCTGGAATCCCTTTCTTGGAGAGACACATGAGCCAGACAACACGACTCCACCCTTCCCACAAAATGACCCCAAACTCTTGGGAGCTGGGGCAAATCCCCAGAGAGGGATACTCGTCCACAGTACCTGAGGCCACCGATCCAATCCACGGTATCCCGGACACAACATCCAGAGACAAAAGCCTGAAGGAACGCCTCCCACTCGCCCTTGTTTCAGAGGCCCAGGAGCTCCCTCTCGGGCTGTACATCCGGCCGGCCATACCCTAGGCGCCACTCATAAGCTGAGTTTGTGTATTCAGACTTCTGTGCCCACAGCCTGGACCCACACAACATCCAGGCTAGGGCCTCTGGACCAAACAGCGAAAGATTATGCTTGCCCTCTCCACGGAAAGTGTGCCCAATCCATGACCACAACCCTACAGGTTAGGGAAAAGCTCCAAGGTCCCTGAGGCCATCAATAGTATAGGCCACCCTGGACTAAGAGGGGCTCTCTGACACCAGCGGAGCAACTATCTCCACTTAGACTCTCAGACAGTGTCCCCAGAGACAGAAGGTTGAAATGGACAGGCCCCCAGGCCCTAAACTGAACCTTAGCTTTGGTTTCCATGTTTCCGTTCTCAGAGGACTGTTTTCGTAGACCAGCACATGGGGCTTTTCTGAGGCACCAAACCAAACATCTCTCATCTCCACATGGGCAGCTTTCTTACTGGGATGTATCAAACACTTCAGGTAGGAGAGTTCCGCGGGGCACTGAACAACCAGCACATTCCAAGGTCTCCATGGACTCAAACGCACATTATGACGCATCGTCAGGAGAGGCCATTTCAACTCAGCCCCCTGGATCTCGTGTTCCAGAGGCAGCAGATCAAACATATCTTGTCGCTAATAGCCAATGGGAATGCGAAGCATGCTGTACAGGGATCCATCCTTCGAACCCTGCTCTCCAGTCCTTCCATATGGTATGTCCTGGAGCCATGCAACAGGACTCGAATGTCCCGCAGAAGGAAACCTTGTGGTTTGGGGCAACCTCCAAACTCAGCATGGGAAAACTTCCTTGGCCTCATGAGGCCCCCACTTCATGAAGGTGCCATCATGGACACATACTCCAGCCTCAGCCAACGTCTGATCCTCAGCCTGACTTCAGATGCAGGAGATTTTGATTCAGACTCTGCAGAGTGGGCCTGCTCTGCCCTTGGCTCCAATCCTCACACTAGCTTGTGTTTTCAGACTTCCGTCCTCACACTCCTGGTCCACAAACCCTCCCTACTGGGAATTCTGGGGCCACAATGAAGCACTGTGCCTGCCTCCCAAGAGAAAAACATTGTCTATGGCGCTGCCCAGAAACCCCAAATGAGGATCAAACTGCTTGGCCCTCGGCAACACCCCAATTGCATAGGCTACCTTAAACAGTGATGCTCTCTCGCAAATAGCCTGAGCCCAGACTTTCCAACAGACACCGACACAGCTGGCTGCACACCCAGCACATTGGACCTGCCACTGCCTTAGGCCACCATCCATTCCCAACCTGGGTTTTCAGTCATCGGAACCTAGACCTTATCTCCAATCCCTGCACAGGGGGGAACCTGATGCACAAGTCAGAACCCCTCCTTCCCCCTGGCAAGAAACCTTGCTGCTGGCAGTGAGTCAAACCTTCAGTGTAGGAGAAAACGGCATGGCCCATGAGGCCACGCCCAAGCGTGAGGGCCGCCTTGGGCACAAACACACATTGTGACCCTCAGCGTGAGTACCTTATTCAAGTAACGCCTCTCAGTGACTGGACCAAGAGCCTGCATATGTGGCTTGCCATGCCCATAGGCACACAGGACTAACTAGATGGTGTGTATTCCAGTTGAGGGTACCCACTGCTGTGCTCTAGAGTCCCTCTCCTGGGGGGTCCCCTGTGGCAGAATACAGTACTCTTCATTCCCACAGAATGAACACAAACACTTGGGAGCTTGGACAATCCCCCGAGAGGAAGGGTCTTCCTCGGCCTCTGAGACAACCCCTACCCTGACCGGACACTGTAAACGCAACACCCAGAGACAAATTCCTGAGTGACTGCCTCCCACTTGCCCTACTTTGATTTCCAGAGGATCTCCCCTCACGGACTAGAGATCAGGCCTGCCATTACATTGGCCCCTAGCTGAGCCAAGTTTGCTTTTTCAGACATCTGTCCCCACAGCCCTGGCAAACACAGCCTCTAGGCTGGGTCCTCTGGAGCCATACCACAGGACCGTGCCTGCTCTCTCCTGGGAAACTGTGTCCATTCCTTTGGCCACACACCTCCAGAATATGAGAAACCTCAAGGCCTCCGAGGACATCCCACTACTGGGAGCCTCACTGGACTCACAGGGGCATTCGGACACAAGCTGAGCAGCTACATCCATGAAGGCATGCACACAGATGACAACAGAGATAGAAGGTTGAGCCGGACAGGCCTTTAGGCCGTAGTCTCAACTCTTGCTTTGGTTTCCAGGTGTCACTCCTCAGAGGCTTTGGTTCGAAGAACAGGGTATGGGGCTTTCCTGAGGCACGGACCAGAACTCCTCTCGTCTCCACATGGGAAGTTTCCTTGTTGGAGCCGTGTCAAACACCTCATGTTGGAGAATCCTGCAGAGTCCCTGAGCCACCTCCACATTCCAAGGTCTCCCAGGCCACCAAGCCTCAGTAGGACTCATCTTCAGGAGAGTCCATTTCAACTCTCCCCTCTGGGTAGCTCACCCAGGAGCCCGCAGATTGAGCCTGCCTTGTCCTGACTAAAGAGTGGGAATATGAGGTGGCGTTCCCAGGCATCCATGCTTAGACACCTGCTCTCGAGTCTTTCCATATGGGGCCTCTTGGAACCATCCAATAGGACTCGACTGTCGTGCAGAAGGTAACCTTCAGTTTTGGAGCAGTTCACAAATCCCATCGTAGGCAAAACTTTCTGGCCTCATGAAGCCCCCACACCCTTCAGGAAGAGGCCATGCTGGACAAGAACTCTAGCCTGAGGCACGTCTCATAGTTGACATGACCTCAGTGCAGGAGATCTCGATTCAGCCTCTGCAGAGTGGGCCTGCTGTGCCCTCGGTCCCAAACCTCACGCTAGCTTGTGTTTTCAGACTTCCTTCCTCACACTCCTGGCAAACAAGCGCTCTGGACTAGGAACTCCAGAACCAAAACCCAGCCCAGTGTCTGCCCAACGGAAGAAAAACGTTTCCCTGTGGGGCTCTCCAGAAAACCCAGATGAGGATCAACCTGCTCGGGCCTCGACGGTACCCGAACTGGATAGGCTGCTCTGGGCACTCATGCTCTGCCTGACACAGCCTGAAGCCAGACGTCCAGACAGACAAGGAGACAGCTGGCCGCACACCCAGCACTTCGGACACGGATGGTCTTATGCCGTCACCTCATCCTAACCTTGGTTTTCAGATATCTGAACCTAGACATTATATCAATTCTCCACACAGCTGGGTATAGCAAGCACAAAACAGAACTCCTCCTTCCCCATGGCTGTCAAGCTTGCTCTTGGCATGGAGTCACACCTTCAGGGTGGGAGAATCCTTCATGGCTCCTGATGCCACGCCCAAACTTGAGTGCTGCTTGGGCACAAATTCACACTGTGACCCTCAGCATGAGCCCCATGTCAAAGAAAGGCCTGTCAGGGCCTGGACCAAGAGCCCACATATGGGGCTTGCCAAGCCCCTATGCACCCAATCCTCACCACGGTTTGAATTTTCCAGTCGCCCCGCCTGTACCTGAAGCTCTGCTCTGGAATCCCTTTCTTGGAGAGACCCATGAGCCAGACAACACGACTCCACCCTTCCCACAAAATGACCCCAAACTCTTGGGAGCTGGGGCAAATCCCCAGAGAGGGATACTCGTCCACAGTACCTGAGGCCACCGATCCAATCCACGGTATCCCGGACACAACATCCAGAGACAAAAGCCTGAAGGAACGCCTCCCACTCGCCCTTGTTTCAGAGGCCCAGGAGCTCCCTCTCGGGCTGTACATCCGGCCGGCCATACCCTAGGCGCCAAACATAAGCTGAGTTTGTGTATTCAGACTTCTGTGCCCACAGCCTGGACCCACACAACATCCAGGCTAGGGCCTCTGGACCAATCAGCGAAAGATTATGCTTGCCCTCTCCACGAAAAGTGTGCCCAATCCATGACCACAACCCTACAGGTTAGGGAAAAGCTCCAAGGTCCCTGAGGCCATCAATAGTATAGGCCAACCTGGACTAAGAGGGGCTCTCTGACACCAGCGGAGCAACTATCTCCACTTAGACTCTCAGACAGTGTCCCCAGAGACAGAAGGTTGAAATGGACAGGCCCCCAGGCCCTAAACTGAACCTTAGCTTTGGTTTCCATGTTTCTGTTCTCAGAGGACTGTTTTCGTAGACCAGCACATGGGGCTTTTCTGAGGCACCAAACTAAACATCTCTCATCTCCATATGGGCAGCTTTCTTACTGGGATGTATCAAACACTTCAGGTAGGAGAGTTCCGCGGGGCACTGAACAACCAGCACATTCCAAGGTCTCCATGGACTCAAACGCACATTATGACGCATCGTCAGGAGAGGCCATTTCAACTCAGCCCCCTGGATCGCGTGTTCCAGAAACAGCAGATCAAACATATCTTGTCGCTAATAGCCAATGGGAATGCGAAGCATGCTGTACAGGGATCCATCCTTCGAACCCTGCTCTCCAGTCCTTCCATATGGTATGTCCTGGAGCCATGCAACAGGACTCGAATGTCCCGCAGAAGGAAACCTTGTGGTTTGGGGCAACCTCCAAACTCAGCATGGGAAAACTTCCTTGGCCTCATGAGGCCCCCACTTCATGAAGGTGCCATCATGGACACATACTCCAGCCTCAGCCAACGTCTGATCCTCAGCCTGACTTCAGATGCAGGAGATTTTGATTCAGCCTCTGCAGAGTGGGCCTGCTCTGCCCTTGGCTCCAATCCTCACACTAGCTTGTGTTTTCAGACTTCCGTCCTCACACTCCTGGCCCACAAACCCTCCCTACTGGGAATTCTGGGGCCACAATGAAGCACTGTGCCTGCCTCCCAAGAGAAAAACATTGTCTATGGCGCTGCCCAGAAACCACAAATGAGGATCAAACTGCTTGGCCCTCGGCAACACCCCAATTGCATAGGCTACCTTAAACAGTGATGCTCTGTCGCAAATAGCCTGAGCCCAGACTTTCCAACAGACACCGACACAGCTGGCTGCACACCCAGCACATTGGACCCGCCACTGCCTTAGGCCACCATCCATTCCCAACCTGGGTTTTCAGTCATCGGAACCTAGACCTTATCTCCAATCCCTGCACAGGGGGGAACCTGATGCACAAGTCAGAACCCCTCCTTCCCCATGGCAAGAAACCTTGCTGCTGGCAGTGAGTCAAACCTTCAGTGTAGGAGAAAACGGCATGGCTCATGAGGCCACGCTTAAGCGTGAGGGCCGCCTTGGGCACAAACACACATTGTGACCCTCAGCGTGAGTACCTTATTCAAGTAACGCCTCTCAGTGACTGGACCAAGAGCCCGCATATGTGGCTTGCCATGCCCATAGGCACCCAAGACTAACTAGATGGTGTGTATTCCAGTTGAGGGAACCCACTGCTGTGCTCTAGAGTCCCTCTCCTGGGGGGTCCCCTGTGGCAGAAAACAGTACTCTTCATTCCCACAGAATGAACACCAACACTTGGGAGCTTGGACAATCCCCTGAGAGGAAGGCTCTTCCTCGGCCTCTGAGACAACCCCTACCCTGACCGGACACTGTAAATGCAACACCCAGAGACAAAATCCTGAGTGACTGCCTCCCACTTGCCCTACTTTGATTTCCAGAGGATCTCCCCTCACGGACTAGAGATCAGGCCTGCCATTACATTGGCCCCTAGCTGAGCCAAGTTTGCTTTTTCAGACATCTGTCCCCACAGCCCTGGCAAACACAGCCTCTAGGCTGGGTCCTCTGGAGCCATACCACAGGACCGTGCCTGCTCTCTCCTGGGAAACTGTGTCCATTCCTTTGGCCACACACCTCCAGAATATGAGAAACCTCAAGGCCTCCGAGGACATCCCACTACTGGGAGCCTCACTGGACTCACAGGGGCTTTGGGACACAAGCTGAGCAGCTACATCCATGAATGCATGCACACAGATGTCAACAGAGATAGAAGGTTGAGCCGGACAGGCCTTTAGGCCGTAGTCTCAACTCTTGCTTTGTTTCCAGGTGTCACTCCTCAGAGGCTGTGGTTCGAAGAACAGGGTATGGGGCTTTCCTGAGGCACGGAACAGAACTCCTCTCGTCTCCACATGGGACGTTTCCTTGTTGGAGCCGTGTCAAACACCTCATGTTGGAGAATCCTACAGAGTCCCTGAGCCACCTCCACATTCCAAGGTCTCCCAGGCCACCAAGCCACAGTAGGACTCATCTTCAGGAGAGTCCATTTCAACTCTCCCCTCTGGGTAGCTCACCCAGGAGCCCGCAGATTGAGCCTGCCTTGTCCTGACTAAAGAGTGGGAATATGAGGTGGCGTTCCCAGGCATCCATGCTTAGACACCTGCTCTCGAGTCTTTCCATATGGGGCCTCTTGGAACCATCCAATAGGACTCGACTGTCGTGCAGAAGGTAACCTTCAGTTTTGGATCAGTTCACAAATCCCATCGTAGCCAAAACTTTCTGGCCTCATGAAGCCCCCACACCCTTCAGGAAGAGGCCATGCTGGACAAGAACTCTAGCCTGAGGCACGTCTCATAGTTGACATGACCTCAGTGCAGGAGATCTCGATTCAGCCTCTGCAGAGTGGGCCTGCTGTGCCCTCGGTCCCAAACCTCACGCTAGCTTGTGTTTTCAGACTTCCTTCCTCACACTCCTGGCAAACAAGCCCTCCGGACTAGGAACTCCAGAACCAAAACCCAGCCCAGTGTCTGCCCAACGGAAGAAAAACGTTTCCCTGTAGGGCTCTCCAGAAAACCCAGATGAGGATCAACCTGCTCGGGCCTCGACGGTACCCGAACTGGATAGGCTGCTCTGGGCACTCATGCTCTGCCTGACACAGCCTGAAGCCAGACGTCCAGACAGACAAGGAGACAGCTGGCCGCACACCCAGCACTTCGGACACGCCATGGTCTTATGCCGTCACCTCATCCTAACGTTGGTTTTCAGATATCTGAACCTAGACATTATACCAATTCTCCACACAGCTGGGTATAGCAAGCACAAAACAGAACTCCTCCTTCCCCATGGCTTTCAAGCTTGCTCTTGGAATGGAGTCACACCTTCAGGGTGGGAGAAACCTTCATGGCCCCTGATGCCACGCCCAAACTTGAGTGCTGCTTGGGCACAAATTCACACTGTGACCCTCAGCATGAGCCCCATGTCAAAGAAAGGCCTGTCAGGGCCTGGACCAAGAGCCCACATATGGGGCTTGCCAAGCCCCTATGCACCCAATCCTCACCACTGTTTGAATTTTCCAGTCGCCCCGCCCGTACCTGAAGCTCTGCTCTGGAATCCCTTTCTTGGAGAGACCCATGAGCCAGACAACACGACTCCACCCTTCCCACAAAATGACCCCAAACTCTTGGGAGCTGGGACAAATCCCCAGAGAGGGATACTCGTCCACAGTACCTGATGCCACCGCTCCAATCCACGGCTATCCCGGACACAACATCCAGAGACAAAAGCCTGAAGGAACGCCTCCCACTCGCCCTTGTTTCAGAGGCCCAGGAGCTCCCTCTCGGGCTGTACATCCGGCCTGCCATACCCTAGGCGCCACTCATAAGCTGAGTTTGTGTATTCAGACTTCTGTGCCCACAGCCTGGACCCACACCACATCCAGGCTAGGGCCTCTGGACCAAACAGCGAAAGATTGTGCCTGCCCTCTCCAAGGAAAGTGTGCCCAATCCATTGACCACAACCCTACAGGTTAGGGAAAAGCTCCAAGGTCCCTGAGGCCATCAATAGTATAGGCCACCCTGGACTAAGAGTGGCTCTCTGACACCAGCGGAGCAACTATCTCCACTTAGACTCTCAGACAGTGTCCCCAGAGACAGAATGTTGAAATGGACAGGCCCCCAGGCCCTAATCTGAACCTTAGCTTTGGTTTCCATGTTTCCGTTCTCAGAGGACTGTTTTCGTAGACCAGCACATGGGGCTTTTCTGAGGCACCAAACCAAACCTCTCTCATCTCCACATGGGCAGCTTTCTTACTGGGATGTATCAAACACTTCAGGTAGGAGAGTTCTGCAGGGCCACTGAACAACCAGCACATTCCAAGGTCTCCATGGACCCAAACGCACATTATGACGCATCCTCAGGAGAGGCCATTTCAACTCAGCCCCCTGGGTCGCGTGTTCCAGAGGCAGCAGATCAAACATATCTTGTCGCTAATAGCCAATGGGAATGCGAGGCATGCTGTACAGGGATCCATCCTTCGAACCCTGCTCTCCAGTCCTTCCATATGGTATGTCCTGGAGCCATGCAACAGGACTCGAATGTCCCGCAGAAGGAAACCTTGTGGTTTGGGGCAACCTCCAAACTCAGCGTGGGAAAACTTCCTTGGCCTCATGAGGCCCCCACTTCATGAAGGTGCCATCATGGACACATACTCCAGCCTCAGCCAACGTCTGATCCTCAGCCTGACTTCAGATGCAGGAGATTTTGATTCAGCCTCTGCAGAGTGGGCCTGCTCTGCCCTTGGCTCCAATCCTCACACTAGCTTGTGTTTTCAGATCCGTCCTCACACTCCTGGCCCACAAACCCTCCCTACTGGGAATTCTGGGGCCACAATGAAGCACTGTGCCTGCCTCCCAGGAGAAAAACATTGTCTATGGCGCTGCCCAGAAACCCCAAATGAGGATCAAACTGCTTGGCCCTCGGCAACACCCCAATTGCATAGGCTACCTTAAACAGTGATGCTCTGTCGCAAATAGCCTGAGCCCAGACCTTCCAACAGACACCGACACAGCTGGCTGCACACCAGCACATTGGACCCGCCACTGCCTTAGGCCACCATCCATTCCCAACCTGGGTTTTCAGTCATCGGAACCTAGACCTTATCTCCAATCCCTGCACAGGGGGGAACCTGATGCACAAGTCAGAACCCCTCCTTCCCCATGGCAAGAAACCTTGCTGCTGGCCGTGAGTAAAACCTTCAGTGTAGGAGAAAACGGCAAACCTGCCGGGCCTCATGAAGCCCCCCATATCCTTCAGGGAGAGGCCATCATGGTCAAAAACTCTAGGTTGAAGCACGTCTCATTGTAGACATGACCGCAATGCAGGAGATCTTGATTCAGCCTCTGCAGAGTGGCCTGCCGTGCCCTCGGTCCCAAACCTCACGCTAGCTTGTGTTTTCAGACTTCCTTCCTCACACTCCTGGCAAACAATCCCTCCAGAGTAGGAATTGCAGAACCACAAGCCTGCCCAATTACTGCCCA